>NC_134954.1:50219878-50821015 GCF_965638725.1 Aptenodytes patagonicus | reverse complement strand
CTAGAGAGATTCAAGTATTTCCCAGAGAGCGTGGATTATGGTAGTTAGAAAGCGTGAGCTTAAAAAATGCCTCTCCCCATCCTGTCAGTCTCACACTTCCCTTCCCGTTACTGGCCCGGCCGCGGCAGCCTCATTAGCTACCGCTTGTCGTACAGAAATACGCGAGACGTTTCCCATTTACTCGAACTCAACCCGAAATAATAATAATAATTAATAATAATAATAATTAAAAAAAAAAAAGCCAGAAACACATTCCCTTCCGCCGGCTCCCCCTCCCTGCACCCGCCGGCCCGGCCGCCCGCAGCCCCGCGGAGCCCGGCTCCGGGCAGCGCACGGCAGCGCGCACCGCGGAACCGCCTCCGCGGGGGCGCAAGACCCGCGGAGCGCCCTCCCCGCCGGCCCCCGCACCCCTCCGCGGCGGGGCGGTCAGCAATAAAAAAATAGACGGAACTTTTTGGCCGAGCCCGGGGGCGCCCCCCGACCCGGCCCCCCCGACCCCCCCTACAAAACGCCCCCCGCCCCCGGGCCCGGGCCGGGGTAGTTATCTGGTGAGCGGCGCCTCCTCCCGCTGGTCCGGCGAGGCGACGGCGGCCTTGCTGAGCACGGCGGCCGAGTAGGGCAGGAAGCCGCTCTCGGAGCGCTGCCCCGCCGCCGTGCAGGGGAAGTCGGCGGCGGCGGCGCCCCGCGAGCCCAGCGCCGAGGCCGCCGCCGCCGCCGCCGCCGCCGTCTGGCTGCTGTGGCAGCTGAGGCAGGAGCAGGCCGCCGAGCCCCCCGGCGGCCCCGAGCCCGCCGCCGCCGCCGCTGCCGCCGCCGCCGCCGCCGCTGAGGCGGCCGCGCTGCTGTTGAGGCCGGCGGCGGCGGCGGCCGGCGCCTGGTAGAGGCCGGGGTGTCGGAAGCTGCAGAGCAGCTCCGGGCGGGAGTAGGGGTGCGAGAGGGCGCGGAAGGTGTCCAGCGGGCGGATGGAGGTGGCGAAGGGCGCGGCGGCGGCCCCCGAGGCGGCGGCGGCGGCGGCGGCGGCGGTGACCCCGACGTGCGGGTAGTAGTGGAGCGGGACGTGGGAGTGGAAGGGGTAGGGCAGGCTGCCCGTGGCCGCCGCGTGGGTCATCATGTAGGTGTAGAAGCCGGGGTCGGCCGGGTGGGGCCAGGACATGGCCAGGCGCTGTCGCTTGTCCTTCATCCGCCGGTTCTGGAACCACACCTGCGCGGGGAGACAAGCACAGCGCGGTCTCAGCTCCGCTCCTCTCCGCGCCCCGCCGCATCCGCTCCCGCCGCCGGCACCGGCGGGCACCCACCGACACCCATCGCCAGCGCGGCGCGGCCCGCTGCTACGCCGCGGCCGCCTCGCTTGTAGGCGACCCCGCTCCTGCCCGGAGCGGTAGCCTGTGACCTCGCCCGAGGGGAGCTGTGGGAACGGTCCCCCTCGGCCCGGGGGGACCCCTTCGATCTGAACAAACGTTTTCCCTTCCAGTCGTCCCCTCCCCCCCACGCAGGACTACGACTTTACGGTATTGACGCGCTCATCCCGCCGTGTTCAGTAGCTGCGTTTATTTCCTCCCCCCTCTTCTCTTTAGGAAATACGCTAACGCCATAAAAAGTGACGAGGAAAATAAATAATAATGACACTAATTTTTGAAAAGCAAATGAAAAGTTTTCGGTGCGGAGAAGCAAACGGGCAGAAGGGATGATCACAGCTAGGGGCCCGGCGAGTCCTTCAACCGAAGAGCGAAGCCGGCAGCCGGCCCGGGGGAGCCGGGCACCGCGGGGCCGCGCCGAGGCCGCGGCGGCTCGGCGGGGCGCGGGAGGCGGCGTACCTTGATGGTGGTCTCGGGGAGGTTGAGGGCGGCGGCCAGCTCGCAGCGCCGCGGCCGCGACACGTAGTTCTCGCGGTAGAACTCCTTCTCCAGGCGGGCGATCTGCTCGCGGGTGAAGGCGGTGCGGTACCGCCGCACCTGGTCGGCCCCCGCCGCCGAGCCGCCCAGCGCGCCGCCGCTGTGCAGGCTGCCGATGCCGGCGGCGGGGGCGGCGGCGGCGGCGGGGGTGCTGGGCGCCGGGCTGCTCTCCGCGTAGCCTGCGGGGCGAGCGCACGGGGGTGAGAGCGGGCGGCGGGGCGGCCCCCCAGCCCGCCCGGCCGGGCCGGGCCGGGCCGGGCCCTGCGCGCCCGTCCTTAACGCCAGCTGTCATCCTTACGAATCGCTGCTGCTAACAGAATCGATAAAGTTGGATTTGGGGTGGTGGGGGTGGGGTTTTTTTGAGTCACTTCATAACCGCGTTGTTCTCGGTAAATGGGGCGGATTTGGTGACTGCAGGGCAGCCGAGCCCCGGGGAGAGCGGGCGAGGGCGCGGGCCGGGGCTCGGCCCGGCTCCGCCAGGCAGCGAGGAGCCCCGGGCTCGGCGCTAGCCTTTTCCCCGTCGACTGCGGTTCTTATTTTTGTTGGAGACGTACGAAATAAGAGCAGCCATAAATGCCATTTTTTTCCCTCCAGCGTTACGTCGAGGATCCCTTCCTTTCTCTGGCACGTTTGACATAAAAGGCATGCACTGTGGCCCCCAGGAAATCCAGCGCTCACCTGGCTCCCCCTCCCCAATTACTGCAATAATAACAACCATCGTCCATCACCGTGCCCCGCAAAACGGGAAGGAGACGAGGCTGTTTCAAACCCTCTGTTATAAACGGGGGGGAAATGAACAATGCCCAGTTACCCCGAGGTGGACACAGGACGGCACGTTGCGTATACACAGAGAAGGACACACACAGACAAATACGGACAGTTTCCTCGCACTCCCCTCTCTCCCTCTAATTTAATCTATGTATGTACATACACACATGTACAGCTCGAGAGGCGCCGAGAGCTCCAAGAGCGCGAGGAAAAATAAGGAGAAAGCTTTCCCTAAATATAGGTGGGTGGATATTCGTGCCCGCATATATTCTGGATATGTATCTACATGCCAATGGATTTGGGCACGCACACACACACGCACGCACCCGCACAGGAGCTGCCCGGGCAGTGTGTCTCGGCTATCGGGATAGCGCAGTAATCGCAATAATATTTTACAGCCTGGAGCTCTGTCTTCGCAGAAGAGAGAGCGCCGGTGCGGAGGCGAGCAACTTCGGCGGTGGCGGTGGGTTTGCTTTGGTTTTTAAAGCCGGTTGGCAAAGTGCGGGGCTTAGATGGAGATGATAAAGGAAGAGTTACCTTTGTTACTGTTTTCCTTCAGCTGGGAGGAAGTCAGGCTGGCTGGGGAGCGGAGCGCGGAGCAGCCCACCTCCACATCACTGTTCATATCTGCCTCTTGAGCAACTTCGGAATAAAGGCTGATTTTCTTCCTGCTTTCCGACGGCGGGATTTCGGAGGAGACGGTGCTTTCACTGCTCGGATGCTGAAGACTGAATAAAGTGTCTATTTCAAATTTGCCTTTGGCGGAGATGTCCCCTATAGCGCTGTGCAGGGAGGCGGCAGTCAGTCTCGGGCTGAGGCGACCACTGTGCGGAGAATTTTCAAGGGCCTCCAGCACCGCATTTCCAGCTGAGTCTGACAAATTCGAGAGCCTTTTGCCAGCTGTAGGGCTGTGCAGCCCTCTTTCCATCAGGATCATCTCTTTTCTTATTCTTTCCATCATCTCAGCTTTATAAAAAATGTCAAAGTTGCAGGGCTGGTCCTGTACTAATGATGAGCTGCAGCAGGGGCTAATTCACATTCAGCCCGGCAAGTGTCTCTAAATATTATTATCTCTTTTTGAGGGAGGCGTAAAAATTGTGGGATGCCAAAGCGAGGGAATGACTGGTCAAAATGACCCATACATCCTTTCTAGCCCGAAATGTCATTCATCAAAAAGTGGTGCTCGTCATTAAGGTACGAATGACGCTGTTCGAATAATCATTTATTGTAACAGGTTTATAAGCAAATAAATACAAGCTCCTGTCAGTGGATAATGAAGGCGGCTTCAGAGCAGACAAATATATCCAGGTGGAAAGAAAGAAAGACAAGAAGTGAGGAGTAAAGCTCTTGTCCTTAGCTTGATCAGATCTTGCTTGAATTGCTCTGGGGTTTGGCCTCTGGGGTGGAATTGACAGTCTGATTAATAAAATGAGCTGTGCAACATTTCCCCCTTCATTTAGGTGCATCATTATGCTCTGATTTTTGTTTTGTTGCCTTTTAGGTCCTAATGATGCAGCTTCTTTCTCATTTGTCCTCGGACAGAACTACATGCTAAATGTTAGATAATGCTTTTCTTTATTATTAGTTCTAAGGCGGATTTTAGATCACAACGCGAGGAAACGCTGGAAGAGGATCAGAGGACCGAGAACCTCCTGCCGCTGATATCTCTTTACTTTTTCCTCCCATTTCCAGACCGCACTAGTACTTTTATTTAGGAATTTACTCTGTCACCCCCACGCACCCCCTCACACGCGCGAACCGTATACCCAGACTTTATAAGACCGCTGCTGCCGGCACGCACCGATTCGAGGGCACCTACAGCAGCTGCCTGGAAATTAAAATATTTATTATAATCTAATATATTATAATTCTAATATACTTTTCTTCGTCGCGTCCTTAAATACGATCTCCTTTTTACTTTCTGTAATCCTGCTTATCGACGAAGCTAGCCTGCGATTTTTCTCCCCTCTGGGACAATACCGGCTGTAGTACGGTATGACGGGGGGGAAATAACCGAAGGACATTAAATGCATTCGTGATTTAAAACACTCCGCGGCCGTGCCATTTCATCCTCCCGGCAGGTTTCTCTCCAGCCCTCTGCTTCTTCCCTCCCCACCGCCAAGAAAGTCTGCGCATTTAGAAATTAAAAATAATAATATAAATAAGTGATGGGGGTTTATCGCCTGCGGGCTTCGAGCTAGCAGAGACATCACCTCTAGCACCCTCTCTCCAAAGTTACCTGTGGCTCAGTGAGCTCATCCCTCCGCTCTTTGCCGGGTGCTGCGGGGCGCAGCGTCGCCGCGCTGCAGGGGACACGGACTGCCGCGCTCGGCAGACGTGACAGTCGGAAAGTCTCCCTTCAGTGATAACTTTGCTAGTAATAATGACGCTGATGGCAACCATTTAAACGAAGATAAATCCTTTGTCGTTAGCATCTCTGGAGTGCTCTTCGATAGCTGCGCAACCTTTATTCTCGCCGCGATTTTTTTTCACCCGCATCATCTAGCATTTAGACCCTGGGAATCTGAGTTTCATCGCCCGGAGAAACACCCCAATGTTTCCTGTGATTAAACGCGGGGTTGATTTTTTGCGAGGAGAGCTGTTCCTGCTAATGTTAGTCACACACATCTCCTAAGCTCTTGTGCTCTTGCGCATGATTCATAGCTCGAAAATGGGATACTTGTCAGATTTTTTTTTTTTTTAATAACGTGTTAAAGTCTCCCTAAACATTCCACCAAATATTTAGGAAACATTCTAGGCGTTGTTTGCAAAATCTAGCCTTCCATTAATGAGCGTTTTATGTCAGCCCTTTGAAATGTGAATGTAGACTGCAGTGTGGTGTCCTGCGTTTTACAGCCCCAAAACCAGACAAAAGTAAATATCAACTTTTCCTTGCCCGCGGCCGCGGCGGCGGAGCGGGACGATGCGGAGGGGAGCGGAGCGGGCCGCAAGCCGCGGGGCGGCGGGCAGAGCCTGCACACGATTCCCCCCGCCGCCCCCGGCCGGGACGGGCACGGGGGCTTTGCGCTGCCCACCCGGAGGGACGGAGGGTCTCCCCGCTGCTACACCCCAGATCGGGTCTTACTGAGCGTGGCCGAGCGGGCGCCCCGCGGGCGGCGGCAGGCACCGCACCGCACCGCACCGCACCGCTCGGCGAGGCCGGGGGGCATGCAGCCCCGCCGGGGTCCCGGAGCCCCCGCTTCCCCCGCCGCGCCCGGCCCCGCAGCAGCCGTCGGCCCCGGCAGCCGGGCCCGGCGGGGCGGGAGGCGGAGCGGAAGCCTGCGGCCGGGTTTATTGCTGTCGTTTGGCGCCCTCGTCTGTTTTCTTAAAGCCTGTAACAGGGCGAGCACCTTTCCCCCTGCTCCTCGGAAAACCGCAGCCGAGATACCACATCTCCGAGGCACTCGTGTGTGCACACAAGCAAGCCGGCACAACTTCAGACTCCAGAAATGTTACTGCGCCACTAAAAAGGAGGGAACGCTTTTTATGTTATTCGGAGCGGGTGGGAAAAACTATATGAAAAGTCTCAATGTGCGAAAAATAAGTTAAACGCAAGTGCGGCTGTGAATGATCTTTATTAGTGTTATTTTATATTTTACACCTTTTAAATAATACTGATACCTTAGGTTATGTACAATGTATCTTAAAACATAGCTACATTCATATGCAAGGGAAATAACATGTCATAAAAGACGTTAATAATCTTACACTAAGTAGATGTGAGGTAACAAAAACGTTCCCCGCCATGCAGTTAATCAGTTCACCCCAAACCGTCAACCCACTAATAAACTAGTCATCTGGTATTTATATTCCCAGCAAACTATACGCATTTACTGCACCGATGTTTATCGGGTTTGGTTTTGTTTCGGGTTTGTTTTTTTTTTTTTTTTTCAAAAACAACAGCAGAGCCTAAAGACCTTTCGGCGTATGTTTATAGGTCTTCAAAACCAACAGCTCAGCCTGAAGAACCTCCGGCATTACAGTGACATTAGTGGGCAAAGGGGGAGGAAGTTACAGAGACCGCCGAAATATGCGAGGTTTTGTTAGACGCTGTTTACTCAGTTGTTCTTGTAAGTTTAAAGAGCTGCTTAGGCCTATGGCCAAACTTCTTTTCATTTTTACCTTGAAAGTTATTACTCGAGACATCAAAGAGTATTTCAGTGTTCGTTTATTAAATCTGAGCAGGGAAAAAGAGGTCACGCAACTTAATTGAAATGAAGTTCGTATTAAGTCAGCCAAACAACATCTCGGCCAGCTTTTCACCACTCAGAGCGTGCTTGGGAAGACGGACGGGAATACCTGCTTCCTCCTCCTCGGCGGGGCAGGCTGCCAACAGGGGCCCCGGGCGGCGCGCAGCGCCGGCGGGCTTTCCGCGGCAGCGCAAGGTCACCGGGACGCGCCCCGCGGGGACTGAGCAGGCGGGGGACCGCTGGTCCCGGGGCTTGCGGGGGCGCGGGGGGGCGGGTCCGGCGGACGCCGGGGAGCGGGGGCTGCCCCGAGGGACCCCGCGGGGCGAGGGGCCCGCTCAGCGCCCGCGCAGCCCCCGCGGCGGCGCCGGCGGCAGGCACGGCGGCGCCACCTGGCGGTGCAGCGGCGACACGGCGCGGCGGGGCCGCGGGCGCTGCCCGCCCTGCCCGCCTTGCCCGCCGGAGGCCGCCTGGCAGCGCCGCTCCGCGCCCGCGCAGCCGCTGCCCCGCGTGTCTCGGCGGGCACCGCGCTCCCTCTCAGACCCGACTCTCCCCCCCGCCTCGCGCCGTCATACATGTAAAGGGCCAGTCTCGGGGCGTCTACCTGCGTGTTCAGTCCTGATTCTCCGTGAAATGTCACCCGAGAGCGGTGAAGGACACGAACCCAGCGTGTCCCCGAGTCACGCGGGCCCTGCAGCACCGTCCCTCCCCACGCTATCCAGGCTGAGATCCCGCAGGCGCTCGCTTTGCGAGGTTAATGATTGCATGTCTTCTGGGGCTGCCTTTGCACACAAACAGGTTTTAATTTAAACGATAAAGCGCTACTCCGGTCGCAAGGCTACTCGGCCGACGTTTCATTTCAGGTCGCACTGCGGCAGGTCGGCGAGCTCGTCCCAGGTCAGGGTCCCCGAGGTCCCCGCGCTGCTTCAGAGCAGAGGTGGGAGCCAGGGAGCGGCCAGCCCCAGCCCGTGACCCGAGAGCTCAAGTTCAACGCCCGCAGTGCTCAGCCGCCCGTAAGCGCTGCACCGAGGCCACGCAGGGAGTCGCGAGAAAACTTGCTCCGACTCGAAATGGATTTTGTAAGGCTGAAGTAAATAAAGAGATGAGCAGCTGTGGCACAGATCTGGAGGAAAAAATAGTTTAACAATTTTCCCCGCGTTGCTGCTAAATTTTTTCATTATTGTAACTGGCTTTTTTTTTTTTAAAGGGATAGGGGAAAATGAAAGCTCTTCTGTTTAGCTATTAGAAGTCCACGCAAGTTAAAAGGTAACAACGGAACGCAGTGGGCATGGGAAGGTTTGGAGGGAATACAAATCGATTGTTTTTCTCTTCGTTTGCGTTCTCCGTTTGTCCTGGACGACAGGACTTTTTTTTTTTTTCCTTCTGCAGCAAACACTAACAAGAGAAACAACTTCCTAAAGCTACAGTTACCAACGGCAAATTCTGGCGAGGGAAGTGATGAAAAAACTGGGGTTTTTTTCCTGGGAGAGACCAGGCGAAGTACAGACAGCAAATACTAAAAGCCTGTGCTAAAAGTTTGAACGGAGTCCTAACTGTGTTAAATCATGGCAAATGTATTTGAGGAAATGAGATAATTTCAGGGTGGGGAAAAAAAAAAAAAAGAGTAGCTCGTGTGTTACGCAGATTCCCGTGCAATGTGTCAATGGAAAATGCAATGCGGCTCCGCGGGGCGCTGGGCACCCGCGGAGCCGCTGCCGGGGGAAGGCAAGGACTGTCCCGCAGGCAGAAGCCCGGCAAGCGCGGCACGTGGCCCTGCCTGCCGCGGAGAGAAGTCTCGATGGGGACTGCCCTCCCTGGGCAGGGGCGGCGGCGGGCTGCTCCCCGCCGGGGCCGCAGCACGGCCCCGGGGTCCGGGGGTGCGGGACGCGTCCTGCCACTTGTAAACTGGGTGGATGCTCTCAGAGATCCGTCCTTGGCTCATGAGCTCATTATTTTTATTCGCGTGCATAATATCCTGCCGTGCAAGGCAATGCTGTTTTCTACACCCTCCACAACCCGGCTCATTATGGAATTGAAGTTGTTGGTTATAAACCCGCCCAAAGACACAGTTTTCTGGGACAGCGAGGGTCTCTCGCTGGAGCAGAGGTCTCGGCAGAGCTGAGGTCCTCCGTGGGAGTCGCTGCGGCTGCACCGTGATTTGCTTTGATGTAACGGAGCTCAAAAAGCTCCAAAACCCTGTGCTTCAGTTGCTCCTTTTTTTCGGCGGCCTTATTTAAAATGTCGTGACGGGAGAGAAAATCTCACCGCATTTATTGCCAGAGGAAACACAACGGGAGATGGGAATACAAATGGACAGATGCCCGGAGATAGAAAGTCTCTCGTTTCTCGGGACTTCAGCGTGTTAGCAATGTTTTCACTAGAAAGCTGCGTGCAGGGACATAAAAGGATGAGAAACGTGTGCCTCCACAAACCGTCCTCCTAGTTATGTAGTGTTTCATGTCCTGAGAGTAAATACTGACTCGTCCTATAACCGAGCGAAAAACGTAATCATGTCTGGCTCACTTCTTAGCTGATTATGAAAGATTAATAGCAATTAAGTGGTTGGAGCTAATGAACGTGAACTCCTGTTTGCCATCCGGTTGTTGCTGTGATTACTGGCACCCGCTTGTCATACCTCACCCCGCTTCCAGAAACTGCCAACGATTATTAGACAGGCTACAAAGCAGGGCTGCGGGACGGGCGGCTGCTGCGCGACCTGCCGAGCTCCCGCTCAGCCCCTCCGCGCCCGCGGCAGCCCAGCAGCCCGGGGGACCCACCACTGCCTGCCCGGGCTGCTCAGCAAGGGCACCACCAGCCCCGAAATCGTGTCAGCACGGAGTTTCACCTCCACGGCGGCTGTCTGTCTTCTCGCCTGAGCCTGAGCCTGAGCCTCCGCCGGGACAGTAAACACGGCCCTAGCCATATGCTTTTCAGCGGGCGCGGAGCTTCCCTGCCCTTCCCCGCGGAGCTGCCGCCTTTCCCAGCAACTTGTTGCCCTCCGCGCCCGAGAGAGGGTTAAGTGTCTGCAATACGCAACCGCGGAGCGACAGGAGCCGGCCCAGAGGGGCAGGGGCTGGGGCAGGGGTTGGGGCTGGGGTTGGGGCTGGGGTTGGGACTCGTCTTCGGAGCTTTCTCCATTTCCAGCTCTTCGCCCTCCTGCAATTTCCACCCCGGCTCAGCGGGAGAGTCGAGAGAGACGACAGAAGGATTTGCCACAGTCTTGGGAAGTCACCCCCAGAACAGCCGTCAGCATAAGCAAACGCTGCGTTTTAACTAGGCTGCCTTACCACGACATGAACTGACACTGCAAGGGGAAAAAAGCCACATCTAATGAGTGCCAGGTTTAGCGTCTTGCGCTGAGCACAGACCCGGCGCCTTTTCCTGGCTGGTAGCAATATCTGGGGGGCTAAGGGGGGTGTCTCCCATGGACCGAGAGCTCGGTGGAGCCAGGGGACCCGTTCTCCCCTATAACAAAGCCCTTCTCCTCCATACATCGCCGGGAAGGACGGAGGATGGGATACAAAGACCGGGTCGGGTTTTTCCCCCTGCCGCAAGACGCAACAATGGGCTGGGGAAGGTCTCGCCGGGGATCCGGTCAGACCCCTGCCCGCGGCTTCAAAAAGGGCCCCTGCCCGCGGCTTCAAAAGGGCCAGCGGAGGTCCTCCGCTGGCCCTTTTGAAGCCGCGGGCAGGAGGAGGGGGGGGGGGATGAAAGCGACGGGGCCCAGGCTGGCCCGGAGGGGCATCACCGCCGCCCGCCCGCCCAACCCCTCCCCAGCGCCGGGGCCGCGGCGGGGTGGGAGCGCGGCGGCGCGGTGGGGGTGGGAAGGGGGGGGGGCGCCGTCGGTGCGGACCGGGGGGCTGCGAGGCGAAAGGGGCAGTACGGGCGGCGGGAGGGTCACATGTTTCGAAGGCAGCCTATGAGCAGCCCCCCGGGCTGCGGCAAACTAATCTGGAGCCGGCCGCCCCCACCCCCGTCCCCCCTCCCAACCTGGACTTCGTTTTTATAAACGTACCGCCAGGATCCAACCTGTTGGAGGCAAATAACCATTTGCATCATGCCCGGCCGGGGACCGAGCCGCCGCCGCCGCCGCCCGCGATGTGCAAGGCCATGAGCAAAGCAGCGAGCTGGGAGATGGACGGACTGCGCGGCGACAGCAGCGGCGGCGGCGGCGGCGGCGGCGGCGGAGCCCCCGGGCAGTGCCGTAATTTTCTCTCCTCGCCCGTTTTCGGGGCGGCGCACACGGGCCGAGCGGCCGCCGCCGCCGCTGCCGCCGCCGCCGCCTCGGGGTTCGCCTACGCCGGCGGAGGGGAGCGCTCGGGGGCGGCAGCGAGGCCCGACCCCCCGGCCAAGGACTGCCCGGGCTCCGCCGCGCCGGCCGCCGCCCCCGCGCTCGGCTATGGGTATCACTTTGGCAATGGATACTATAGCTGCAGGATGTCCCACGGGGTTGGGATCCAGCAAAACGCCCTGAAGTCTCCCCCCCATGCCTCCATTGGCGGCTTTCCCGTGGAAAAGTACATGGACGTCTCCAGTCTGACCAGCACGAGTGTCCCCGCCAATGAAGTCTCCTCCAGGGCGAAGGAAGTGTCCTTCTACCAGGGCTATACAACCCCCTACCAGCACGTTCCGGGGTACATAGACATGGTCTCAACGTTTGGCTCTGGGGAACCGAGACACGAAACATACATATCAATGGAGGGCTATCAGTCTTGGACTCTGGCTAATGGCTGGAATAGTCAGGTTTACTGTGCCAAAGATCAGACACAGAGCTCACACTTTTGGAAATCGTCCTTTCCAGGTACGAGAGGGAGAGAAATGGTCTGAGCTGAACCCCCCCCCGCGCCTCCTCCGCCTGCCCGTCCCCTCCCCCGCCCCCCGGGCTGCAGGGGCGGCCTGCCGAGGTGGACACGCTGCACAGACACGCACAGAGCGGAGAGAGAAGGGGGGACGGTGGATTTTCCTTTTTCCTTCCCCCCCCACCTACCCCCGAGGAAGCCTCACCCTCTGCTTTCCACCCCGCGGGACAGACCCCAGAGCCCCCCCGCCACCCAGCGCCAGGGCCCCGGATCCCCGTCCCGCGGGCGCCGGGGCGGCCTCGGGCTCCTTCTCCTGCTGCTTCCCTCGGCGGCCGGGTTTGTATTCGCGTTTGCAGTTTGCAGGACGATGGGTCGAAGGCTCGCGCTGTTCTGCCTCTCCGGCTGGCGATTGACCCGGCCCCAGAGCACTTAAGAGACTGCGAGTAGTGAGGGCACAGAGGCACAAACCACATGCAAACAAACCCGGGGAAACACACACCAAAGCGATCTCTGTGTGTGCGCTGCCAGGACGGACCTGCTCTCGGCCCCCCAGCCAATGCCCTCGCCGTCCTGCATGCTCGCTAGCGATGCATGCCTGAAAAGTGATGACAGTCCATCAAGGTTTTGGTGCTTTACTAACGTGCAAATAATGTGGCAGTGTAAATAATAATAAACTGTAAACAACCCGGCATTATTTATTTGCCCGTGAAAACCAGTGCCCAACAAGTATCGGTTAAGCTTTAAACGCCTGTAATAAAATTCTAATTTTTCACATAATGTCTTTTACAATAGGGGACGTTGCACTAAACCAGCCCGATATGTGTGTCTACCGGCGTGGGAGAAAGAAGCGAGTGCCGTACACAAAACTGCAGCTTAAAGAACTCGAGAATGAATATGCCATTAACAAGTTCATTAACAAGGACAAGAGGCGAAGGATATCCGCAGCCACAAACCTGTCTGAGAGACAAGTTACCATTTGGTTTCAGAACAGGAGGGTGAAGGATAAGAAAATAGTCTCCAAACTGAAAGACAATGTATCTTGATCTATTAGTTGCGGACAGTGGTGGATATATAAACTCAATTTACGACCAGCTAAAGACTTTTGGAAAGACTTGAAAATATATTTAATTTTTTTTTTCTCCTTCCAGCGGTGGCGAAATTTCGGGAATTGTTTGCCATGAAAGTCAGCTTTTTTCTCTCAATGGAAGGGAGTGCTGACAAATCTTGAATTATAGTTCTGTTTCTTCCTTTCGAAAACAATAATAATATTAATATTAATTATATTTTCTGTTCTTCCCTCTAGGCCAGTATAAACGAATTTAAATATGTTGAACGATTACAGTTATAACTTTCTTAAATGCTTAACTCTTTGGGGGGGTTTCTGTATTTTTTTTTTCTCTGAACAACAGCCAGTGCCAAAAAGTGTCAGTTTTGATTTGGTATCGTAAACTTCAAAACACGTCGAGTGGAGGGGGGGGGGGGGAATCAATCGGAAAACGCAAGAAAGCCGGAGTCCGGACCCGTGGCAGCACCCGGCTGCTGCCAAAACCCGCTGAGCCCACCGGGACCCGGAGAGAATTGCGAATTGCGTGGAGGGGTAACGTCTGCAGCCGGATTTTTAATTGCTTTTTCGAGGGAGGGAGAATCTCTCCGAGCGGTTGCGGGGCGCAAAGCACAGTCCCAGGCACGTCCCACCGCGCTCCCCGCTTCCGCAGGTTCGGGTTTGTTGGTTGTTGCTCTTTTTTTTTCTTTTTTTTTTTTTTTTTGCCGCGGTTTCGTTTTCAGTGGAAGGATTTCATATTCCCCGGTCGAAAAAGGAGCCGCCTGTTCCCGGGAAGGGCCGCTTCGGGCCCGGGCGGGCGCTGCCGGCCGCGGGGGCTGCGCGGCTGGGCGCTCCGCAGAGGCGCAGGTCGGGGCACCTTGGGGAAGCGCTTTCGGCGGGACTGACTGGCCGGCTCGTCCTGCTGCCGGCGGAGAGGCTGCCGCTACTGAGGTGTGTATAAACCTGCGCAGACCTTGTGTAAAATGCCCGCTCTAGCCTGTTTGTCCGGACAAGCACAAGACTCTTCTTCTTCTTCCCGCCACGGCGCTTAAAAAAAACCCTCCTGGTCGGAGAAGTGAGGTTTCACCGCTAACTTTTAATTTACAAAAATAAACGGGTGTTAATGACAGAAGCAATAAATAAGGAATTTCAAAAGATGCCATAATTTATATAGGCCGAAAGGCTAGGATTTTGTTGGTTTTTTGTTATTTTAAACCTAGTGTGCATGTTATGATATACACAGGGTGATCAGACACGCTAGTCAACTACTAGGAGAGAGAGAGAAGCGATATCCTCTCTGTTAATGTGCCTCGTCTAATTATTAAAACGTGTGTGTTCCGAACTAGTATTATTTATTATAATATACTATTGCTCTAAACACTTTGATTACCAGTGTATGTGGGTAAGACATACGGTAAGACTGTTTCTCCATAAACCATGTCTTTTTCTTTTCTTGTCTTAAAGTCTGCTTTTATTTTCTGTTGGAAATATGGGCTGAACTTCCAAGCTGTTAACGATGTTGCCAAACTGTTCCTGAACCGTCTTTAATAAAACGATTTCTGTTCGATACATATAAAAAGAGAGGAAGAAATTCGCCTTCTTTTCGCAGCAGGGCGTTTCGCGCGATCCAGGCTTGCCTGGGACCTTCCCAGGGCCACTTACAGGACGCGGTTCTTGGGAAGGGAGAGGTAGATACGATGCGAGGCGCGTTAAAGGGGGGAAAGGCGTATCCGAGAGAGCCTTGCCGCTGGGGAAAGGTTTTTGGGGAGAAAGAAATGCTGCCGGCGAGAAATACCCGGGGTGGGAGGCAGGGGATGGTCTGTCTTTCCCCTCTCCCCCCGCGCCCGGCTCCGCCTGCCCGGTGCCCGGCGGCGGCCCAGCGCCCCTTTGTTTTCCCCTCCCAAGCCGGCCCGGCACTTGCCGGGTTCGCTCCGCAACCGGCTGGCTCCAGCGGGGGGTTATCTTCCGCCTCCTCCGCCCTCTTCCTTCCCCTTTCTCTTCCGCTTGCACGTTCACGGCTTTTGAGGCGTTTATTTTCCCCGAACGGACGAAAAAAGTCCATTTCTCAGCGTTTCAGATTTTACGCGAAGTGCATTTTTGTTTGATTCTGGGAAAAGAGGAGACTTGTGGGGCACATAATTTGTGTACCTGGAACAGCCCTCTCTCCTGATGCAGCCTTGTTTTCTCTGAATGTTTTAAATTCTTCTTTCCCCCCGCCTTGGCACCTCCCTCCCCCCCCAACCACACATACTCCGGTCCTGTTAATTCCGGAGAAGTTTTCCCTCCCGACGACTCTCCCTGCAGGCGGAAGGCCGGGCGCTGCCAGAGCCCTTGTGTTTCCCGGCCGCGGAGCCGTCGCGGGCTGTTCCCTTCCTCCTTCCAGGCTTAACCTTTGGCTTTGCCGGTCTCCAGGCTCTCAGAAGACGCAGCTTTGCCACGGCCAAAGCTCCCTTCCCAGGGCAGGAGGAAACCCGAAATGGCTGGCAAATCGGTACCAGATGGAGAGGAGTCGCCTCTTAATTTCGTAACAACGTGCAGAAACATTAGGAAAACAGCAGCTACAGCCAGGAAGGAGGAAGGCGAGGCCAGGGCGGCGGGCCGGGGCACATCAGCCCGTCCACCTACCAGCGAAGATTAAAAGGGTTTTTTTCTAAGCCTGGAGCCGGGGCATCGACGAGCGTTATTCAAAATCCCCGTGCCCACAGCCTGGGCTCTTCCCAGGACGCACGGACCCGGCCCAGACCCGGCGCTCCGCGCTGCCCGCCCGCGGGCGCGGAGCCGGGCTGCCGCCGCGCAGCCCCAGCTGCGGCCGGTCACAACCGTCCGTGTTTAGAGAAAAGGGCATAATGATTCGCCTGAAACGTAGCGCGCATTATTACAGATGATTAATATGTACCTCGACAAAGTGAACTGCAAATGCGCAGTGGCACAATGATGCATTGCAGGCCGGCCGGCTCGCCTGCCCCGCAGCTACCATGGAGCTCGGCTCCTGTCAGGCAGCGCGATTTCCCAGCCATGTCTGAGGCAATCCTGCCATCTCCTGGACAACCCCCGGCATAGGCAGGGGAAGCCTTCACCTCGCTTCGGGAGCCGCGTTTCCGAGTGATAAATGAGCGAGGGAGACTACTCGGTCACACGCAGAGCAACCTTCGTCTGTAAACTGGAAGAATATGCCGGTGAAATTATAGCGTGTGGTCAGCTCTGATGTTCAGGCCGATCCGGTTGCCTATTTAAAAACAAAAAAAAAAAAAAAGAAAAGGGCGGAAAGGAGCGTGTGAAAGCAGCCCTCCGGGTCGCTCTGTTCCTCAGCGGTGATATTTCCTGTATAGACACAGGCAGGGGGACACCCGCGGCATTAAAACACCGCCCCCCAATCCAGAAGCGGGCTGTGGCTGGAAAAACCAGCACAAGTCCGTCCGAGGCTCTCCGCACCGCGGCAGCGGCCAGTCGCCCCTGGAACAAGATGTTTCTGTCTACTTTTCCCTACAGATTTAAACATAAACATCGCTTTCCGCAGCTGTGAGTGTCTCCAGCTACTCCAGATTTTGCTTTTCATATTTTTTCGCGGTATTAATTAGCAATTACAGATGAGTTGAGCATTAATTGAAAGCTCTGTTTTCTCTAACCCCATAAAAGTTAGTTTGAAGTGTCACCTTTCTTTCCGGTAACTGGGAACTCACATCCATTCCTTGTGTTTACTGCGAGCAAAAATATAGTCTTTGAACACAAAATGTTCTTTCTGTCTTCCGAGAACCGAAAACCAGAGTCAGCTTTTTCGTAAAAGGCGATTATGAAAATAAACTATTACCCATCCTCTGAGGGAGAAAAAAAAAGCAGAAAACAAGTAAGCTAATAAGAGGGAGAATCAATTGGTAGACATAACTCAAACAATAAAAATTAAAGGCAGTGGTCAGTAATATCCTCCAGCGGTGCTTGTGTGGTCCTGTGTGGTCTAGGAGAGAGCAATCATTTAAAGATTTCTTCCAGCGCAATGAAATTACTGCAGAATTTACCCCAATTTCCCATTAAACAGAAAGATGAATTTGATTAGGAGAATGTCAAGAGGGGCAGCGTCTCTGATCTCGGCGTAGAAATAAAACCGAGATTAAAACTATGATTAACAGGACAATAACAGGGAAAATTAACCCTACCTGTTAACTAGGTTCAAGTTTTTAACCGAGGTAATGAAAGTGGCGAAGTCCGGGCATTAAGGCTCTGCTTGAAGCTGGGCTCGCTCAGACCAGGGGAGATACTCTTGGAAAAGAGGCCGAGGACAGAAACACCCGGTCCGGCTGACGGATGGGCCTCCAAAGTCTCCCGCGGGGCTGCGGGGCTGCGGGGCGGGGAGCCGTCTGCGGGCGCGGTGCCCGCGGCCGCCGCGGAGCTCGGCTGGGCTCTAGCGGGGTGCTCCTTCCCGAGAGGTCCAGCCGCTTGGCCCACTGCGGGTGTCTCCGGGTGCAGCACACGGGGCCTCGGCTTGCCTCCGTGGGAAGTACACTGTCTCCCGACCCGCACGGTTTGGGAAAGGACACGAGCAACCTCCTGTGAGAATGCTCTCAGATATGATTTTATTCATACTTACTCCGGTGCTACCGGGAAAATGGGAGAGATAACGGAGTAACTAGGCTCTTGTTTGAGCTCTCAAAAATGTAAAAATAAAAAAAAATAGCAAAATAACACTGTAATAACACCGTAAGGGACAATTTTCTTGTCAGGGGAGAAAAATTCCTCATACGCAACTGGGAGATAGCAGCGGGGTACCCAGCTGAGGCTGATTCTCCTCTGCCCACCGCTGCACTCCCATCCTCCCTGCTGCAGAGCAGACCCGGGCGTTTTCTTTCTCGCAGTCTTTCGCTTCTATTTATTTATTTATTTATATTTATTTTATCTCGGCGGGTTGCTCAAGTAATTCCGTGTCATTGCTGCTGTTATTCTCGGTTTGTCGATGTTTGTTTGACTGTAATTTAAAGACAAAATAAACCCCGCGTTTTAGAAGCGTTGTTTAAAAGCTTGTCTTCGCTTCGGAGTGAAGATGAATGGTAAAAAGAGTAAAAAGGGCAGACGTGCGGACCTAAGAGAATACCAGTCATTAGTGTGCCAGAATGACGAACCTGGTAATATCCGATCAATTAAGATTCTAATTGCAAGCATATGCAGATGCGTATCATGTTGCTCGCAATTAAAACGAACGCGTATACAAAACGGACAAAAATACGTGTTCTGCGCGCACACGCGCGCGCGCACAAGGTGTACTCCTCTGTACAGGGACAGAAATACATATGTGTACCCTAAAGAGTCACATCTCCTTCCTCTGAGTGGGAAGGAGCCATCGTAGGTTATTCCCGGCCCGCGGTGCACGCTCTTATGGTGGGTATAGTTCTCGCCCCGGCAGCTGCCCGGCGCAGGGCGGCTGGCCCTGGGGGTGCTGCCAGCCGGGGGGGCACCGCCGGGCCGGGGGCTGCGCCGGGGGCTGCCCTGTCCCCTCGGCAACTCTGCAAATGTTTGTTTTCCCCTCATCTTTCCGCTAGCGCCGCAGCTTTGCCAGCCAGCCCCGGCCACTTTTATAGAAGCGGAGACCATGTTTTCCCCTCCCCCTCGCGAGCTCGGTATTTTCATATTTCAAGTGTTATCATAAGACTTTTTAAAAGGGGGGGGAAAGAGAAGAAAAAAAAAGGGGGGGACTCTGTGGCTCGGTGGCTGGAGGCGGTGCTGAAATTACCGGCTTTGAAGAACCTGTCTGCAAAGTTTCGTCCAATCGTTTCAGGCTTTCCGCTTATTCCCTGTTGTAACTAAATACTGCTGTAAGAACAGCTGAAGTCCTTTGTTGGAAATGTGTGATCGCAGTCTCTACAGATCTGGCTACGTTGGTTCTCTCTTGAATTTGCAATCTCCAGATTCCTTTTATTTTCCTAATTTGCGGGCTAATGGCAGTCAATTGGCGGCTCTGCCCACCATTTCCTACCCCCGGAGCTCGATCCCGTGGACTTGCTCAAGTTCGTGCGCAGCCCAGCCGCAGAGCCACGCGTTCAGCGGCGCGGCGCAGCCTTACCTCCCCGGCTCCGTTCCAATCAACATCAGCTCCAACGGCAACAAAGAGTGCCTGGAAGACAACAATAAATATTACGCCCACGATGCGAGCTCCAAACAAGAGGAGAGATGCAGGCAGAGGCAATCTTTTGCAAATGACCCAACCGTTACTCACGCAGCCAACTTAAAGCCCGTAAAGTATGACCACTCGAGCCTGCAGAGAAGTTTGCACGGCTCGGCTGCTCTTTTTGAAGTGAATTCCTGCACTTCCAGCTTAAAGGAGGACATCAAGAATTCCGTCAACTTGAACCTGACAGTTCAGCCCGCAGCAGTCCAGTCATGCCTCAGACCTTCAGTGCAGGATGGTATGCCTTAAATATCTCGCTTTAGTTAGAGGCGACCTAGCGATACTTGCTTTCTAAGAGATGCCTGTAATTGCTTTGTAACCCTCCTGTAACCCATTCGGAGCGATAATCGCTTAATCCGACTCGGAGGTAGATAGAAATTGTGCTGTCAGCTGTGCTTTGCCAGGTTTGCCGACCTAGTATAGCCCTGTTGTCTTGCGGGTTTCTTGCGTGTTCTCTTTAATACCCAGACCTGATCCACTAAATTATCGACGTGTTTGTTGTAGGTTTGCCTTGGTGCCCCACCCAGGGGAGATCGAGAAAGAAACGGAAACCTTACACAAAACAACAAATTGCTGAATTGGAAAACGAGTTTCTCCTCAATGAGTTTATTAACCGACAGAAGAGGAAAGAACTATCAAACAGACTGAATTTAAGCGATCAGCAAGTTAAAATTTGGTTTCAGAACCGGCGGATGAAAAAGAAAAGAGTAGTAATGCGTGAGCAGGCGCTTTCCATGTACTAGAGCAGAGTCCGCCCGTTCCTGCATGAACTCGTGCCCGGAGTGTTCACCCCTAGAGTAGAGCGTATTTGCGAGTGAAACGCGGGAGTGTGTTTTTTTTACCATTTAAACCAAGTTCTCGAAACGCGTAGGATCCCTGCGTAAATTGGCAAACGCTGAGTTCTTAGCCAAAATGAAGACGACAAGCCAGACCAGCACGGAAACCTGTATTATCAGCTTTTTATCTTTCTTTCTCCTTTTATATAGATCTTCTGCTTCTTACCCTCTCTTTCCCCGGAGAACGAGCGGTGCTAAACTAAAATCGATGTCTTTTATCTGTATGTAAACACCATTTTGCAGCAAAATAAAGGAATAACGCCTAGTAAAGACCTCAGCTCCGTGAGTCCCGGCTGCTCCCTTCATCTCCAGCCCTGCACGCCAGGGCGAGCCTGCGGCGCCGGCTTGTTTTGCGGTTTGGAGTAACCTGCTCGAGCAGCGGTGGGGGAAAGCGGTTAATAAATAAACCCTTTTCTTGCTTCTTTTTTTTTTTCCCACCCCCCGCTCGGAGCTGCAGATCCGGCCGCAGCCCGGCGGAGAGGGCACGTGACACCCGCGCAAGGCCCGCGCGTAACCCGCGCGCCGGCTCCGCGGCGGCGGCCGCTCCCGCCGCTCGGCTTGCGGCTGCCCGCCCCGACGGCTGGGGCGCGGGCGGAGGGGAGCCCTGTGTGCCCGCCGGGGGGGCCGCCGCCCCCGGGGCGCGGGCTGGGCTGCTCCCCGGGCACAGAGGAGAGGTTCCCCCCTCGGGAAGAGGCGCCCCTCCATCCCCTTCTCCCGCCAGCCGGGCCCCGGGGGAGCGCGGGGTCCCGCGGCGGCAGAGGGGGCCGCAGAGCCGGGCGCGGGCGGCCCCCGCGGCGCCGCCGCCGCCGGTGCCGCCCCCGGTGGCCGGGCCGGGCCCTGCCCTTCCAGCGCCGCTGACTTTGGCCTTGTCCAAGCGCTGCCCCAAACAAACAGGCGGAGGAGAGCGGGCGGTGCCGAGGCCGCGGCGGGCCGGGGCAGGGGCCCGGGCTGGGGGGAGCCGGGGCCTCCCTCTCACCCCGAGGTGCTGCAGGCGCAGGGGAGGGGAGAGCCCGGAGGTTTTAGTGGGTTTGATTATTTTGCGAGACCGTTCCCATGGCCGTTTCCGCAGAGGTTTTTATGAGGGAAAGGGGCGAACGCTTTCGGTTTTTTTCCCAGATACAAACCTCAGAGGATAACCCAACCAGAGGGACTGGGAGCATTGCCCAAGCCGTTTGATTATCGTTTTAGGACGAGAATGAAATCGATTTTCCCCGCATCTTGCTGACAGGCTTTCTCTGCCGGGAGCCTCCAGCCTCTGCAGCACCAGCGCACTCAGGCTGGCCGGAGCTGCAGAGCCAGGGGAAATGCGAGATACTGCCTTGGTCTGATATTTCAGAAAATACAAAAAAAAAAATTTCCCACGGAATTTTAGGTCCGGATTAAAACGCCTTTTGGCTGCAATTTCCACCTAAATCTGTTTCTAATGAAGAGGCGTTTCCACACGCAAAACCTTGGGTAGCCTCTCCCAACAGTAATAATAATTACGCTGGCAGAGCCTGCCTTATTTTCTGGTATATAAAGTAGGCTCAGATATGGTTGTTCGGGGTGTACGCAACAAGGCTAAACAACCTCACGGAACGGCACAAAGCAGCTACCTATTTACACGGGGCTGTTGCCTTCCTGAAGGCAATAAACTCATTATTTCATAAAGAGGCATATTTGAACTTTGCTCCTACCCACTCCTTTGCTTGCAAGTACTGCTCGCCAGGGCACAGTGGTCCAGAGGATTTTGGAGGTAAATGCCGGATTTCTAGGAGGGCAGAAATACAGCCATCTTCCCGAAAGTTTCCAGAGAGCCCCAAAGGTAACGCTCGGGTGGTGTTTCGGGAGGGAGAAGGAAAACCAGCCCAACTTGGAGGCGCATTTCTCGCCGTCCAGAATGGCCCCTCTTACCGCATTGCCCAATGCAGACAAAAACCTACCTCGCTCATGGCGGGGTGACTGCCAGTGGAAAAGCGGAGGCGAAGCAGCGCCGGGTGAGAGCTCCCCGAGGGAAGGGGATGCACACCTAGCCACCTACAGCCAGAGGCACCACGCCTGGGTCCCTCCAAATCTTCGAGGCGTTCAGCCCCTGTGCTGGGAGCTGGCGCATTGCGGACAATAAAAGTCTCTTCATTCAGTAGCTTTTCCCTAATTAAAAAAACTAGAAGCAACCCCAATGATGCAAGCCAGGAGAAAAGCAAAAACCAGATAAAGCCCCTTTTCTTATTCCCTCCTGGAATACTATTCAGCCGGCTACAGTCCATGAGAAATGGATCCTTTATGCCGTCCTTCCCTGTCCTAACGCGCCCCAGTACAACCAGTCCCTTTATTACATGGGTGATGTGAAATCCGAAGAGGAACCTCGGGTGAAACGATGTGAAAGGCAATGTATTATTTAGTAAGCGCATCTGATCCACGACGATGGCTTATTGTAAAGCTTCTAGTCTAAATCGCCCACGAAAGGAGAAAAAACAGAGGAGGTAGGATCTAAAACGCGATGGGATGCAAAAGTATGTGTATGATGTACGTGTGTATGTGCCTGTATATACATAGATGCACTTATTTCAGCAGCGCCCGTTGTGTGTAACCGTGTGTGCGCAGCCACAGACGTACATACTTGCGGGCGCGTACTGTGCATAGAGAGATAGGCGGGAGAAAATGGTGCATGATTTCACGCGTGCCCATACTCCAGGCTTCAGCTGTTCCTCTGAAGCAGCGGGCGACGACAGCCGTTCCGGGCGTTTGGGGAGGCTCACACGCATGTGGAGGAGCTGCGGACACGGGGCGCGCCCTGCCTGTGCGGCTCTGCCTGCGCCCACCCGCCTGAGCCGCCCCGTGGGCACGTGTGCGTGCACACGCGTGTGCGGCACGGCGGGTGGGCGCGCAGGAGATGCACCCGAGTGAGGTGGACGTACTCCACGCCCTCCGGCTGGATTATTTCGGGTGTCCTTCCAGCTGTATTTCGCCCCCTGCCCCGGCTTTGTGGGTGCGTGCGGTGCCGGGGGGGGGGGGGGGGAGCAGCGGGCACCCGCTTGCTGCGCCCACGCCCGCGTCCCCCCGCAGCATGCAAGGCGACCATCCATCCCTTTATTTACTCCAACATAAACATCTTTGCATTCCGACCGCAGCCTAAACGTGATAAAGCCCTTCCGAGGGGGCTCTCCATTCCTCCTCGTTTGATAAGGCTGCAAACGCAACTCGGCTCGTTGGGAATGGCTCTGGATGCCTTTGTGCTTCCTAAAAGAGCATAAATAATTAAAGTTTGGCAGGGAGGAAAAGCTTTCTTGCAGAACTGTAGTGGCAATAAATGAAATGACTCAGAATCTCTTCTCCAGTCGGTTTTTACGAGAGCTGCCAGACAGTGTCTGTTCACGTTCTCCAGATACTAGGGGCGCCATAACAAAGTTAAGGTCAAGTTAGTGTCTTATCTTGGGTGGCACAAAAATACCGCATCTTCTCCAGCCGGACTGGGCATATTTTTAAACCCGAATGATATGCAAGTCGCCTTGATTTCCACGGAGGGCTTTTGGAAATGTCACTTGGACCTGAATACTTGGTAATTCCAGGCAACGGTTGCAGATGTTTCAAGACGCCTAACGGTAAAGTATTCGCCTGACTGTCTACACGATGTGCTTTTATGTTTCGATGCTATTTAATCTGCGTAAGGCAAAAAAAAAAAAAAGGGGGGGGGGGGGGATATGGAATGCTCAGAGCTGGGCTGGGAACCGACCCCAGGGTGAAAATGCTTTGGCAGGCGGGGACCCCCAGCTCTGCCTTATTCCAGCGGAGTCCCTGCTACGATATTAGACTCACATTCCCCAAATTAGATCGCTTTTTAAGGGACTGTTTCCTAAAAGGGCTGTTTTCGTATTAACAAATCGTCGCCATGTCTTTGAACTTGAATGAGTTGAAACCGGTTGGCTCCTGCGCCAAAATTTAATTGATGCTAGGCTTGCTGCATCGAAAGGAAGGTGAAGGATTCTGTCTAAGGCGTAAGGAGTTGTTTGAACGGTGAAGAAAATGAAGCTCCATAGGTTCCCAGAGCCATCTTTCCTGATGAGATAGGCGGTCAGAAACCTGGGGGCACAATCCAAAAGGATCCCTGCCCTGCTCTGCTGCAAGCTCAGGGTGGTAAGTGATACAGGAGCCATTTTAACTGCGCAGGCATCATTTTTAGGAGGTTGTTCATGTGTTGCAGCAGAATCGAGAAGGCTCGAAAGTTACCGATAAAGGCAGGGAATGGTGGTTTCGTGCCCTGATTTCTAGTGATACCTTGCGAGAGTCTATCTGCTGGGAGCAATGTGTGGCGTTTGAGGTGGTTTGCGAGCGAGGCACCAAGGCAAAAATTACCATACTGTACAAAGAAAAGAAAAAAGGAGAGAAAGGAGGGGGAAGGAATGAGTTTCATCTTATCTGCCTGGCTTTGGTCTTTTGCTTTTTAGAAAGGGCAGGCTGGGCTGGGGTGTGGAAGCCCCCCGGGCAGCCCTCGCCTGCTCTGGGCGGCCGGGGGATGCAGGAGGGGCCGTGCCGGTGGCGGCGGCGGCGGCGGGGCGGGGGGCAGGGTGCGGGGCGCAGCCCGGGCTGGGGGGCTCCCGCCCCCGGAACCTCTCCGCAGCGCGGAGCCGGGGGCGCGCAAGGAGGCGCCTGTCGCGGCGGGGCCGCGGGGCGCGCAGCCTGCGCCTGGCCGAGCCCTCCGCGGGCACCGCCGCCTCGCAGAGCCGGGGCGGCCCCGGGTCTTCCCCCCACTTGTCCGCGGCGCTTTGGGGCCGGTTCCCTACCTGCCGAGCTCTCTGCTTGCTGTGGGACTCGGAGGCTGCCTTTTTGGAGGTGGTCTGGGGCCTGCCGCCTGGCCGGTGCGCCCGGGGGTTGCCTGGGTGGCAGGGGGCGACCCTGCTCGGCGTGGAGAGGTCGCCCAGATTTCGGGTTTATTTGGAGAGCGGCATGTGGCGGGGCTACTCTGGCTATGCTGTACAGTGGCGGAAAAAGGCATTCCCATAGAGAGCTGGCAAACGTTTCTGGAATGAGGAATTGCTCGAGCACAGGGCTATTGCTGGCGCGTATTATTTATTCTCTTCTCTTTTCAGCCTTTGTGATCCGGTTTGTGCTCGTCTATGTAAAATGATGTTTCAAGGAGAAAAAGAAAATTGACAAAAATGAGCCCTCGAAGGCAGGGCGGCCGCGGGGCTGGCGGGTGTTGTGCATGTCGCCCGCTTCCAACCCTGCTTTTCCCTTCCAATGAAAATGAACATTTTGGTGGGAGTTGGAGACACGGGAACAGAGGTCACTTTGTGTGCCGCTCTGCTTCCCAAGGAAACCGTGCTTGGTGGACTTCTCTTCCTGCCCTAGCCCTTTGCTTTCCAGAAGAGCCCGAAAGTGTCTCCCTTTCATAAAACCGGCTGCTGAGAGATGTTGTTTGCGTATTTCTCATTTCAGTTTGTCTCTGGCGCCCTTACACAAGCGCGCAGTGTTTGGGCTCATAAGCGAGGGAAAATGAGGTGATCGGGACTCAGGCTTTGAATTTCGTGACCGGTTTTGATGCCAGCCGTGGATTGCTGGAGCCGGGCGGGCAGATCCACTCGTACGCTCGAGCGTGTGAATGGGACTTGGCTTTCCTGAGTGAACCATCACCCGCTCATCATCTGCGTGAGCGGCGGCCAGCGAGCATCGCTCCCTCTGACGAGCAGCGATCACGTTTCCGAGCCGAGGGTGCCCGGCCGGGCGCCCGCACCCCGCGCTCCGAGGGCTACCTTCCCCGACGGTGGCCCTATTGCCCCCTCGTTGCCCGCGGAGGGCCGGCGGCCGGGCGGGCTGGGCGGCGATGCGGGCGGGGGGCTGCGCGCCGCGGGGCTCCGCGCCGGGCTCCGGCGGTGGGCAGGCGCCTGCACGGGCGGCGCGGCCCCAGGTGATTAGCCGCACCACCTACGTGTATCTCATCGCCTGGTGAAAGGATGAGGGGGAAAAGCGGCTCTATTTGTACAAACGCTGCGCTCGTCTCTCCGTGCTGGGAGGGCTCTTTGGAGAGATCTTAGGAGCCTTTCCGAGGGGCTGATATAGATATAAGGACATTTCTACATCGCGTCACGTGACATAATTACCACTAGAATCAATCAAGATGAATTGCACGTCAGCACACGGTGGGGATTTTTTCTTAGTTGATCCTGTCCAAACCCTCTTGTGCAATAGATGGATCTTGTTCAATGCATTGAAGCCTCCTGGTTGCTTGCAATCGCAAAAAGGAAGACATGACTGAGTTTGACGATTGCAGTCACGGCACATCCAATATGTATCTGCCAGGGTGCGCTTATTACGTCTCACCCTCAGATTTCTCGACGAAACCCTCTTTTTTGTCGCAATCGTCGTCCTGTCAAATGACTTTTCCTTATTCTTCTAATTTACCTCATGTCCAACCTGTGCGCGAAGTAGCATTCAGGGAATACGGATTAGAGCGCAGCAAATGGCAGTATAGGGGCAGTTATGCTCCTTATTACTCAGCTGAAGAGGTGATGCACAGAGACTTTCTGCAGCCTGCGAACAGGAGGACGGAAATGTTGTTCAAAACGGACCCTGTCTGCGGCCACCACGGACCGTCTCCCGCCGCCTCCAACTTCTACAGCTCGGTGGGGAGGAACGGCATCCTGCCGCAAGGCTTCGACCAGTTTTACGAGACAGCCCCCGGACCCCCGTACCAGCAGCACTCCGAGGGCGAGGGGGACGCGGACAAGGGCGACTTGAAAGCCCAGAACAGCACTTGCAGTAAAACACCTTCCAACCAAGAGAAGAAAGTGACACCAGCAAACAGCGCCGATTCCCCTTCTGGTGAGGCTGTTGCAGAGAAGAGCAACAGTTCAGGTAGGTATCAGTAGTAAATTGGGGGCAAGAGTACAAGGCCAACACTTTGTCAAGCCGCATTTTATGTGCAATTTTATAAGCATCCAAAGGATTTTATATATCCTATAAGATTTCCTTTACCGTTGTAAAGCGTGTTTACGATAGGAAACCAATTTAGGTGGGCTTAAGGTATTCTTGGAAGAGGATATTAATTGTTATTAAATTGTTGATTTGGCGGGGGGGGAGACGGGGAGATTTCACAGGTAGTCCTCAGAGCTGCCTTCGGTTTAGAGCTTAAGATCTTCGTTCGTTTGGGGCGGGGGGGGGGAGGGGGGGGATGTGAGAGGAGTTTGAGAAACTTGGAATATTTCCAGCCCATTTAAATATCTCTCTGTATTGCTCGAAGTGCTCTCCTTTAAGGAGAAGTTGGGAAATATTTGCTTTTTTGCTAAGTCACCCAGAAAGTAAAAGCCCCAGGAATATTTTTTTGAACTGCTAGAGGGCTGCTTTCCAGGCAATGGGATATTGTCACAGTCCCTGATCTCTTCCTAGCTGAGCACGTTCGTAGCAGCAGCGTAAATCAGTTTCTTCTCTCTTGAATTTCAGCAATTCCCCAGCGATCAAGGAAAAAGAGGTGTCCCTATACCAAATATCAGATAAGAGAACTGGAACGGGAGTTTTTCTTCAACGTGTACATAAACAAAGAGAAAAGACTGCAGTTGTCCAGAATGCTCAACCTCACTGACCGGCAAGTTAAAATCTGGTTCCAGAATCGAAGGATGAAAGAAAAGAAACTGAACAGAGATCGACTCCAATATTTCACTGGGAATCCCTTGTTTTGAAAAGAAAAAAAAAAAAAAGAAAGAAAAAGAAAGGGAAAAAAAATTTAAAAAAAGAGAGAGCAAGAGAAAAGGAAGAAAGAAGAAAAAAAAAGAATATCTCGGTCCCTCTGACCTGCCATCTGAATGCAAAAGTAAATTGGTTTACATGACACATCCACCCTGCGGAACTCAAAGTTTCATTTTCATGTGCAACTCCACACACTGAATGGCCACTGGAGATTTCGGGGCTTGGCGGAGCAGATTCCTGATAAGGGGAAACTAGGGTAAATCCAACTGTCCACTCTCAAGTGTTTCTCGCCAAAGGTGCTTTTTTTTTCCTCTCCCACAGTACCAGCCATGGACCTGCAGTGTGTCTGGTAGTTTTTGCTTACAATTCATTGAGTTCGGGGGGGCTCTGTTGTTGCTTTTGAGCTAGGATAACACTTTCCTCCCTTTAAGTGAATGCGGTTTATTTAAGAGATGGTAAATGTACGTTCGCTATATATAAAATATATATATATATATGTTTCTAT
The DNA here is from genome assembly GCF_965638725.1 of Aptenodytes patagonicus. NCBI lineage: Eukaryota > Metazoa > Chordata > Aves > Sphenisciformes > Spheniscidae > Aptenodytes > Aptenodytes patagonicus. The sequence goes on along the minus strand of NC_134954.1, from coordinate 50,793,176 downwards.
TGTCATCCAAAAGCACGGGCCACTGTCTTTTTCATGTGAATAAATGGTTTCTAGTAAAGTTAAGGTTATAACTTCCGTGCGCTGTATGGATTTCCATCTCCGAAGGATCCTAGCGTTTCCCGGGCTAGAGCCAAGTTCAGTTAAATAATAACGGGAGGAACCCTAGTCGGGTTATTTTAAATGCATTTTAAATAAATAATAGTTTAGATGTCTAACTCTCCCTTTGTAGGTATGCGCAACCTTCCCTGTTCGCTGTGAGGCAGAGCCAACATGGCTGTCTGCGGACCATCACTTCTGATGGTGCTACAATTACTATAAACAACGAAAAAGTCTTTTTTTTTAACTGGCCAGGCTCCCAGTAAGCCCAGAATCCCCAACGCCGACGACTGTTTGCTTGTTAGTGAAGGGTAAGGCAGAAAGACCGAGGGCTCGGAGCGAGTCAGAGAAGAGAGCGCTGTAAACAATTGGCACTAGCGGGGGGAAAAGGGGGAAAGAAAAAAAAAGAAAGAAAGAAAAAACACTTTGGAGGCAGAGGGGTGGATCTCTTAAATATCATCCCTCGGCAGGGCGAGCGGAGCTCGGCGGCGCTCGGCCGGGAGCGCAGCCCGCTGCCCCGGCCGCGGCGGGCCCTGCGCGGGGGCAGGCATCCGGCGGAGGTCCGCTCCGCTCCTCGCCGCTTTATCTTGCCTGACCTGGCCGGGCTGTTTACAAAACCTTGAACTGTCTAGACAACACCATAAAACCCGAGGTTCTAAACAGCTTAATTGGGTTATATTATACACCTTCTGGTGGGCGAAAAAGAGATTTCCGCAATGTGCAATAAAGGCGAGGAGTGAGAAAAGAATTTGCCTTTTTTGAATAGGGCGAAGCGGCTCTCGCTACGCTCGCAGGCAGGGAAGGCAAAAGTGCCCAAATAAGTCAGGAAAAGCCCGAGAATTCAAAAAATCGAGAAATGGAAGCGGAGGGAGGCATGACTAAAAAAAAAATTTTTTTAAACCCTTTAGCAAGAAAAACATAAGTGTATGCCTTTGAACTTCCAAAATGTCAAGGTCATCACCTTTAACCTTTCTGAATAATTAGGCGCCTTAAGGTTCTCTGTTATTTTCAACCACCACCCACTCTCTCTCCCTCTCGCTCTCTGTCTCCCTCCCTCCCTCTCTCACACACACACGCACAACCACACACACACTTATTACCGCATAGCTGGCCATATTAGCAAATGCATCATAACGCAAAGAAAATCCCAGCCGGGTCGAGGTGAGCCTCTCCGCGGCGTGGCGGGGAGCGTGCCCCGCTCCGGTCCCCACCAGCCGGAGCACGGCGGGCTCCCCGCTTCCCTCGCCTTTCCCTTCCGCGCCCCGGGAATTCGCCCCAAATCTCCTTTTTTTTTAGCTCTAAAAAAAAATTTATGTTTTTTCGCTCAAAAAAAAAAAAAATGCGGGGGCTGTAGGAAACGCTTCGTAATTTAGGGAGAAAGATGGTATTGCTACGCAGCTTTTCTGCGGATGTGCCTTTCCCCACAAAGCCCGTTAGTTAGAAACGCGGAAAGTCGCGGGGAATTTCTCAAAGCATTTCGCCTGACCTTACGGCAAAATGCTCTTGTCTCTCCCGCGCCTTAATCCACGGGGCGAGAACGAGTCGTTTGACTTTTCTGTTCCCTGCAGTGCTTTAACAGTCTATCTTAGCGGATTAGTACGCCTTTAAAACGCTGAGGCACCGCAAAAGAGGGCCGCGGAAACCGAAACACCCTAGCATTAATCTTGCGTAAATGCTCAATTATAGCAGTTTTAAGTTTCTGTTTAAAAAGAAAGGGAGAAACCCATGAGTGAGAGCAAACTGAGCTGAGGAGAAAGACGCCGGGAGAGGAGGAAATTCCCGGGCGCTTGGCGGCCAGCGGCCACAGGAGGGCGCGCCCGTGTCCTGTAATGCCCGCGGCCGCCCTGGTGTTCAAGTCTATTTTCCCCCTAATAATAATCCCACTGCTAATAAAATATCTAATATATAAGTAACGATAAGATTTCAGGGCCTTCCAAATGAGAAAATAAAGCATCAAAAAGATTTATTAAACAAATAACCCATAACCGTGACGTGCCGGAGAAATATGCCACTTTAAAATAATTTTTTTTTTGGGGGGGGGTCGTAATCTTTTATAATGCATCCGAGCTTTAAAAAAAAAATCCCATAATTCTAAGGAAAAAAAAAAAACCACAACCCAGTGATATTCAGTATTCGTTTCCTAGAACGAAAATCTATTTACTTCTTTAAGGACAGCCTTAACGCGGATGGAACAAAAGTAATATAAAACCCGTGCGTTTCCACAGTTTATCTTCGATTCTTATTCGAGGCTTTTCTTAAATAAACCTCTAGGTACAGAAAACATAATTTTAAAAACATATTTTATTTAAAAGCGAGATTAACGTTAGATCCTGAGAGTGCTTATTTTTTTAAAGAGAGACAGAGAGACTAAAGCGAAAAGAAGATATTTTTAATATCCGAACATCACCTTGCCAAGGCATTGCTGAATGAAATCCCTCTCCTTAAAAGTACTATGGAGATCTATTAAAATCAAAAGAGAGATTAGAAAATTAAAGTGAAGCTTATGAATTTCCTGGACGCTTTCCAGTGACCGAGCATGTTCCATTTTTCTGGTTTTCTGTTTTATTTTTTTCCCTCCAGTGCGCACTTTTGGTCAGAATCTGAGGAAAGAAAGGGCTTCGCTGCTTTCTGCTTATTTGCAGAATTCATCGAAATCTATTTCACGTTGGCTCAGCCATATTCCGCATTTTTTAAAGCCCCGTCTCTCGTGAAAGCATTTGTTGGCACTTTGTCCGCTGGCTTGTCGGGGTTTGTTTTTTTTTTTAGAAGTTCATTGGTAACAGTTTCCTAGAAATAGCCTTTCCGTCGGCAATAAAATGGCATTGTACAATCTGAAATCCTTGGGATCCCTGACGCCAAAGGTACCCCTCGCAGGCGCAGCCGGAGCCCGAAGGAAAATCCGCTGGTCTCTCGGTGGAGATACCCCTTTCGAGAGGGAAACGTTTAGCGAAGTTTTTGTGTTTGTTTGTTTTTCTTGGCGTGAGAGGGCTCCTTGCGAGAGCCCACACCAACCCCAACCCCATTAGGCTTCATACGAGGTGCTTTAACCCCTCGCAATTACAGTGAGGCCGATCTCAGCGAATGTGAACGAGTGATGGGAGCCAGGATGTGTTGCTAATTAAAAAAAATATACCGGAATATGGAAACGCCGCTTTCTTCTTTTTTGAACCATCGTCTGAATGTGATGATTCTGTGCGAGTCTGTAATATCTTCCTTTTTTTTTTTTTTTTACCCTTTTCTCTGTTTTATTCCTTTAGACAGAAAAGGCTGTGAGCCATTTCCAGATGTCTTTGGGCTTGTCCTTCAAGGAGAACGAAAAGGGCATTTGCTTATTTTCTGATTAAACTAAAAATGCGGCAGGAATCTGCCGAAAGATAAATGTGCAGCCCAAATACCGAGGCTGGGGGCAGAATCGGCGACCAATCTTACACGCTAAAATCTCATCATACCAGATATGCACTTCTGTGTCCAGAGAAATATAGAAATACAATAGAGGAAGGGCTGAGGCTTCGGGCGAAGCTGGGAGTACAGTCAGTGCTACTGTGCGATCCCCACGCTCAGAAATAACACCTTGAAGAAATGGCCAGCGTGCTATTTTGTTTATTTTATAAGCTTTCATATTTAGGAAAAGGCATAATGGCATCAGTATGTGTGTGTGTCCCCCCGCCCTCGGTCAAAAAAATCCAGGGAATCTGAGCCCTCAGCCCAGACGCCGACTCTTTCTATGAATATGGCACATAGAAATCTGGGCAACGTGACAGTTGCATTATTAAAAGAAGAAAGGACACAATACCGTAGCCAGTTCTGGTTTTTTTTTTTCCTTAAATAAAAAGTATTCTTCAATCTCCCTGCAATATAACAGCGTGGCATAAAATATGCATTCCGCGCGTTTAAAGACAACCTAAATAAAATGCTGAAATCGAGTAAATGGAAGGAATTTTACTAAAAGCTTCCTGGGTTCCAGCCTGGTTTTAAAGTAAGGTATTTCTCGCAATACCTTTGTTACTGAAGGCATCTGCAAAATATCTAGCCCCTTTCGTACCCCTCTCCCATCCCCCTCCCATAATGAGACACAAACACAGCAAATTGCAACTATGAGAATCCTCAGCAGAGCCGAGCAAAAAAAAAATCATATCACCATTAATAAGGTTTAGGAAGATAAGGCAGTGAAAATTAAGCCCCGCTGCCACGTCTGGTAGCCTCAAGTTTTTAGCCCTGACATTTGCTAGAGGAGAAAACTGTAATGTCCACCTATGCTTTATTACAAACAGTAATTTACATCTGCATGGACCCATTGGTTGGGTGGTTTTTTTCCTTCCCTCCCTCGTTCGGAAAAATATGGGACTCTGAGAGCAAAACCTTTATATTAATGTAGATTGTATATCTCATTTATTGCACAATATTGATTTATTTATTAATGTTAATTACTTGATTCCATTTTAATATGATTTAAAACAAGAGTGACATTAAATGCCCAGAGCCTAAGTCCCCAGTTCCCCGGTGGCTCTCCCATGTTTATTCAACTTCTATTTACATCAAACTTAAACTTTCCTACTGTTCATTTTCAATAAAAAATTGCCGCCTGTTTTTAAAAACCCTCATGATTTATCTTGAGCGAAGGGTCTGACGGAGCTGTTTGCCAGTCCTGAATACGACATTTAAATCATTATCATCACAGCCATCATCCGAGTTTCCGTGTAGTGACACGCAAGGAATTCATATTTTCAATTAAAAAAAATCAAAGAGCCCTCGTCCCTGATCAGGAGCCAAGGAGCGGGCTCCCCTAGCACCAGCGAGGCTGGCGCGGAAAGCAGCTCAGCATTTGCTTTTTGTTTTAACTTTAGCGTTGGGCGAAACCCGCTGCAAAGCTCTGGGCTAACACTTCAGCCGGGGTATTTCTGGGACCCCCTTTTCTTAAAGTGTAAATAAAGATTATGAAAGAGCCATTTGATGGGCATAAAATTCCTGATTAGACTTAACAGTCAAGTCCTAAGCCGCGTCAAGGAAAATAGTATTTTGTGTCTTTAAACTCCGTGGGTCGTCCGGGCTGTTGTTGAAGAAGAGGAAATTGCTAGAAAGCGAGGGGGGGAACGCCGCGCTCGGAGGGCGCGTCGTGGGCTCCGCCGCGGCTTCTCTCCCGGCGCGGGCAAATCTTAGCAATGGCTCTGATAATGATCTTAAATAGCCATCTCGCCGGAGCGCCCGCTCCTCTGCTCAACCCTCGGTGGCGGCGAAGCGTGCCCGGAGAGGGCAGGGGGCTGCGCCAGGCGCAGGGGACGCTGCGAGGAGATCTTGAAAGCAGCGAATATTGCGAAGGTAATGTTTAAACTCTCCGGCAACCCAGAAGCTGGCGACCGCGGCCATAAAAGACACTGGCTCTTAACCTGACAATGATGTTGTATTTGAACAGCTGCGATAAGGTTTTAAACGGTCTGTCTCATTGCCACAGCGAAATTTTAAATAGGGTTATTGTTTCCAGCGGTCTAAAGTGTACGGTAAAGCGCAAAACATCCAAATGCCAGGAAACGGGGGAAAATTCAAATCCACGCGGGTGGAAAACGCACGTTTTCAGCTGTGCGAAAGACGCGTTTAAATTTTTTAAAATCCTTTCACGTGCTGCCCGCTCTTGGGGACCTGAGAAGGGGTTTTGATGCTAGAAAGGCCCAAAATAAACAGGCGGACGAATCCGAAACAAAAATTATCAACAAGTTCACTTTGTCTGCATGAGAGTCCTTGACAGCATTAGTCCCAGATAAGAAATACTCCAGTTTGAGGACAGTTAAAAAAAAAAGAAAAGAAAAGGAAGAAAGGAAAGAGTAATAAACAGTTTGTACTATCACTATTCAAAATGTAATAGCTGCGGGTGTGAATATGGGCATGAAGTGGGGGGAAAAACAGTAAAACACGTTTAAAATGTTGGGACGGAAAAAGCTGTGTAGACAGTTACTGTTGCCTTGGCATTATTTTTTTTTTTTTTTTTAATAATACAGATGCATTGATCATTCTTCTTAAAAAAAAAAAAAAAAAGAAAACAAAAAGAAAAAGTTGCTCGAAGAGTTGCAGTGAGGGTATGAATTCCTGTATGTTTTTTAATGAGCAATACCACAGAAGGAGAAATTATCTTTATGATGCTTTCAGTTTCCAGGGCAAGTGAAAACCCCACTTTTTTTCCCAGGCGGTCGGGAGAGAGCATTGTAAAATAATTTTAGGAATGTAGCCTCCCTATAAAACTCGAGTTATGACAGAAGTCTAGCTTTTAATATTTGACGATTTGTGTTAAAACAAAAATTGACCTTCTCGGTTAGCAGCGAGGGAAAAAAATCAATAGTATAATTTTCAATAATTCATAACGCGAACGCCATTATGCTAAATCTTAACTATTAATCTTATCCTTTACAAAGTCTCGATTGATTTGTTAATAAAATATCTTCCCGTGCGCGGCAACAGAGGGTATAACTCTTGAAAAAGCTTCAGAAGCAAGAAAATTACCAAGTAGCCCAAGAATGTAGATGAGGCTTTTATTGATCGCCCCTGATTCTCCTTAATACGCATTAATAAATCCCGCAACCTTTTGTCCCCGCACTTGTCAGAAGCGGGGCTTTTACAGGAGCCGCGGCGGGCAGGCACGTTTTTCCGCCCGCCGTGCCAGCCGGGGGGTTCCGCGCCCGCGGAGGCTCCGCGGCGCGGCGCGGGGCGGGGGGGGGAGGGGGGGGGCGGCGCGGGGCGGCGGGGCCCGGGCCGGCTGCCGCAGCGCGGGCGGCGGGCGGCGGGCGCGGCGCGGCGCGGCGCGGCGGGGCGGCGCGGCGCGGTGCGGTGCGGTGCCGGCGCGGCGGCCTAGGGGTCGCTGTTGACCGCGGCGGGGCGCGGCGGGGCGGCGCGGCGGGGCGCGTCAGCGGCGGGGCGGCGGGGCGCGGGGCGGCGGGCGCTGCCATTGGCCCGGCTGTCATGTGGTCGCGCGGAGGCATCCGCAATTACACGGGAATGTTTTCCTAGAGATGTCAGCCTACAAAGGACACAATCTCTCTTCCTCAAATTCCGCCCCAAAATGTCCTTTCCCAACAGCTCTCCTGCCGCTAATACTTTTTTAGTAGATTCTCTCATCAGTGCGTGCAGGAGTGACAGTTTCTACTCCAACAGCGCCAGCATGTATATGCCACCTAGCACAGACATTGGGACGTATGGGATGCAAACCTGTGGACTCCTTCCGTCTCTGGCTAAAAGAGAAGTTAATCACCAAAATATGGGTATGAATGTACATCCTTATATACCTCAAGTAGACACTTGGACAGACCCGAACAGATCTTGTCGAATAGAGCAACCTGTTACACAGCAGGTCCCCACTTGTTCCTTCACTACAAATATTAAAGAAGAAAGCAATTGCTGCATGTATTCCGATAAGAGATCCAAACTCATTTCTGCAGACGTCCCTTCCTACCAGAGGCTGGTGTCTGAATCATGCCCCATTGAGAACCCCGAGGTTCCCGTCCCAGGATATTTTAGACTGAGCCAGACCTACGCCACTGGGAAAACCCAAGAGTACAATAATAGCCCTGAAACGAGTTCAACTGTAATGTTACAGTTAAACCCTCGCGGCAGCTCCAAACCGCAGATATCTGCTCAACTTCAGCTGGAAAAGAAAATGAATGAAAACCCGAACAACCAAGACAGCACCGCTAAAGTCTCTCAAGTGGAAAGTCCCGAGCCCAAGTCCACGTTGCAAGACGAGCGGAGCTGCCTGCCCGAAGGCTCCGTGTCCAGCCCAGAAGTCCAGGAGAAGGAGAGTAAAGGTCTGTATTACCGAGTTTAAGCCGTGCCGTGGTGTAACTCCAACACGCCAGCACCATAAAGCACGCTCGAATATACTAACGAGCATCACAGCCATCACATTTAATGCTAAGGAGTATTGGGCTGCAGGTGCTGTGTCTCTGAAGATTTTGGCAGGCAAAAATGCTACACAAAAGGGTCCAAAGATTTTCTGTAAGAGATCTGCCTCTCTCGTGCATGCAGACCGCCTCTGTGATGCGGAGAATATAGCCGTGTGCTCCTTAGTGCGCTGCAGCAGCCAAAAGCAGCCCCATACCTCTAAAAAAGCAGGTCTGGAGGTTGTAAAATACGACCAGCTCAACTTTTCTCTCGTAATATTTCGCTGATTTTTTTTTTTTTTCCACTGAGCCTTACTGCGGTTTGATTGCATTTAAAGTTAATTACGATCCTATTAAAATAGGTGAGGAATAGGTGCTACCAGGCTGGGTAAAGTTGGAAACAAATGCACAATGAAAGCAGCAGCCCGCTATCCGCCTGGTCCAAAGGTGGAATATTTCAATGTGGTGCTTTAGATAACCTTGGGTTGGTCTCCAAAAGTGCAACAGTATTTTAAAATGCGTTTGAAAGCTAAAGGTGGTGGTAATCTGATTTTATTTTCCCTTTAAAAGTGCACTAAAGCCTTCCTTTCGAACGGCGTGTGTCGAAGAATCCCAAAACGGGAAATTTTCTCCTATCAAAATGTACTTTGCAACCTCTAGGTCGATTTTTACCCTACGTGTGCATGGAGATTCTTTTTGTCTGAATTATATTTAACAGCCCAGGTTCTAGATTGATGTGGGGCAGATTTCTTTCTGGCGGGGGAAAAAAAAAAACAACAACTAAAAGGAAAATGAAAAAAAAAAAAAAGAAAAGAAAAAATCCGAGACAGAGGGTGTTAATTTCTTGTGTATCTTTTTGGCTGGGAAAACGTCTATGTCTGCTCCTAGGTGTGCTGGTGTAATTCAGCTGATGGCTGGGGGGAAGCTGCTTCGAAATAGAGCGCGAGGGTATTTTGTAACTGGGATATTTTCGTAGCAAGTGTCGTGGGAGCCCGAGGCGTCCATGGCGAGGCTAGACCCGTTAAAATGTGGCCACGGGGCTGATGGCAGGCTAAATATTGTTGAAATGCTAAACGCCAGCTGAAAACTTGAGAGCCCATTTCTGGAAGGGGCAGGAGAGCGGGGCGGCCGCAAGGCAGGGTGCCGTGTGGCGGGGACGGGCGAGCCCAGCCTGGCAGCAGGTCCCTTCCCTGTGCCCACACCTCACCCGAGCTGTGTTTAATGCCCACATCCACCATATCTGCCAGACACTGCAGAGGAGGGGTCATGGCCAAGGGTACCCTCTAACAGCCTGAGGTATTTTTGATTTTTTTTTTCTTCTTCTTCTTTGATTTTGATAGAGGAAATCAAGTCTGATACTCCAACAAGCAATTGGCTAACTGCAAAGAGTGGCAGAAAGAAGAGGTGTCCTTATACTAAACACCAAACACTGGAATTAGAGAAAGAGTTCTTATTCAATATGTATCTCACTCGAGAGCGCCGTCTAGAGATCAGTAAGAGCGTAAACCTCACTGACAGGCAGGTCAAGATTTGGTTTCAAAACCGCAGAATGAAGCTCAAGAAGATGAGCAGGGAGAACCGAATCCGGGAACTGACCGCTAATCTGACCTTCTCTTAAACCCTAACCCCGGGGGGGGCACCAGTGAGGAACGGGCACAGCACCGCCACTTGCTAAAGGCAGGAGAGACTCTGGCAAAACCCGGCGTTTTCCAGTTCGGTTTTGGTTTTTTTTTTTCTGATAGAATGTGACTCTTCGTCCTTCTTTTAGCGCTGCAAGTGAATATGTATTACTATGATGAGTATATATAAAACCTAGCACGTGTAATTTATTTTTGTTCTCATCGTAATGCAGGGTAACTATTATTGAATATTATCATTTGGTCTTAACTTATTGGAACTGTCGAACATCCAAGCAATGTGACTTTTTCATGTTTTTACTAACAAAATGGTATTTATGTGGGGCTGTTACACGGGCCATAACGTTTTGAGTACATTCAATACTTTAAGAAAAAAGGGGGGGGGGGAACTTTGGGGGCGGGGGGAAAGAGAAGCACATTATAATGTAACTATCCTCGCAAATGAACTTAGAGATTGTCCTTCGTAAAATGGAATATTTCCTTCTTCTCCATTGTAGACATTTCCTTGTGGTGCATATGTGGAATAGTAGTCGTTCAGCAGCAATATGTCCTTCTTGTGCATGTTCTGTTCGCATGTATAATGCAATAAACTCTGTAAACTACTGCGGTTCCTTTGGTTTTCTACAAATGTTGCAGTACGGATGCAGGTTGGTCTCCTGACCTTTCTCTATCAGCAGCTCTTTGGACTGATGTACCTTCTTTGCCATTTTCTGGTCTTTGTGTGTGTCTGCCTGGTTTTCTTCCTTTCTTTTTCACCCCTTTCTCCCCCCCCCCCCTTCCTTTTTTTAGGGGTGGGGTGGAGACTGGGGCGGGAAATGATGTAAACCTAATTCATTTATAATTGTGCCTGTAAACAAACGATTAATTGATAAAATGTTGTGTGATGTTCGCAGTCTGACAAACTGAACGCAAAAAAAAAAAAAAAAGAGGGAAAGGAACAAAAAAAAAAAAAAAGAAAAACGTAGTAAAATATTATGACCTAAACTGGACATCCTCATCCAATCAACTCATAAATGGTAAGTGATAAAAAATCTTTCTACTACAAGCTGTCAGCAATATGTGTGTCATTTTATTTGACGTTCGTATGTTGATTTAAAAAATATCAGTCACTGCGTGCTTACCATGTGTAGACTTTGATTTCGTGTCTTTACTCGCTTAAAAAAAACCATCATACCAAATGCGAAGCTGGGTATAAGTAAATGTTCGGTTCTTGGTCAGCTCAAGAGCTTTCAGAAGATGGTGGATGGGGAAATATTCCCTCAAACATCTGGCAAGACTGGCGTTTTTGAGCAGAAAGGCTCCCAAGCGTGCTTACAAAAGTACACCAGCCTCTTCAGACCCACTTTTGTCACCCTGCACCGTTTCTCTTTGCTCAGAGATCGTTTTATTTCGCGCAAATCCATTTTAGTAGCACACATCCAGATACTGAAGTTCACGACTCTTAACCGTTTCTGTACATAGATGAAAAATGTTATTAGCAAGGCTCTGCACTGGAAGCTGAGGAAGGGCGTGTGTGTGTGTGAGAGCGGGTGGGTGCCTGTGCGAGAAGAAATACTCAGCAGAACTGCAAATGGCTTGCAAATGAACATGACTCCAAACTGAAGTGCAAATACTTGGGCATACTTTCACCTTCAAACAGTACTGGAAAAATAGCGTGGCTACTGTTTGCGCTGGGAAACCAGCTTGCTCACAATCAACGCCCATTCCTCCCCTAAGCAGTTTCTAAATCAAGAAATGAAACGCAAGATAGTGCCAATGCTGTCTGACTTGGTGACACTGACACTGCTCCTATTGCAGCTGGTGGCGTTGTATTTCGCTCTCTTGTCGCTGATATTTAATTTAAGCCAATACTTTCTCATGTGCATGTTCACTCGTAGGGCGGAGGTATATTTTCCTCAAACCAAAGCATCATCATTTCGAAGCTGCGGGAGCCGCAAGCACGTAGGTATTTTGTGCTTGCTCTCGTTTCGAAAACAAACAACAAAACGGTGCTCAAAAAAAACCCCTCTTTAAATATTGCATACGTTTGAACCGTCTTTTCTTTTCCTTTAAAGATACTCGCTACATCACCAAAGAAGTTTCAGCAGTGGGAAGTAATTAGCTGGCTCCATACCAAGTGTTTAACGTATAGAAAAAAGGAGGCTCACTCTAATCTGTCTGCTTTATCAATTTATATCTGTGTGAAGCGAGGGGCAATTCTTCGCCGTACCACAAACCCTGCTTCTAGAGAAAAATATAAGAGAAGTATGAAAACGCAAAGGAAAATACTAAAGCGAGACGACCAAAAAACCACAAAAACCCAATCACCCACTTAAAAAAAAAAGGGAAAGAAAAAAAAAAAAGAAGAAAAAAGGAAGAAAACAACCTAAGAGAGTAATAAATCATTAAATAAACAGGAATTTCAGTCCCTTCCTCATACCGGCCCGCGAGTAGGAAGTGTTTTCTCAGTGCTGTTGTTTGTGCCCTCGGCGGGCTGTGCTGCGGGCTCTCCACTAACTGTGTGCGTTTCCTCCAGATCCCGACACAGCCACCGTCCCTCGCTCGGGAGAGCAGGCATGGGCAGAAGACCATGGGTAATCTAGTTTTCAATACTAACCGGGCACCGTTTCGCTCGGGGAAGGATAACCGGGCCGGGGAGGGAGTGGAGGGGAGGCAGGGAAGGAAAAGAAAGCAAAGCGGGCAAAAATCTCGCGTAGGCATTGAACGTGGCCAGCGCGGCCCGGCCCGGCTCCCCCTGAACTAGGAGCGGAGGAAGCAGCTCTGCCGGCGAGCGGGGGGCAGCGGCAGCCCCGCGCCCCTCCGCGGGCCGGAGCCTGCCTGCCCGCCCGCCCGCCCGCCCGCCCGCCTGCCTGCCCGCCCGCCTGCGCGGCCCCTGCCCCGCGGCCGCGGCGCTGCCCGCTGCGGGGCCAGGCGGCCTCCTCTGGGCAGCGTTTGCCCGCGTCCCCTCAGCGGGCTGCGCTGGGCACAGTAAGGGGGGCTGTGTTGGAGCTGTGTAGCCCCAAAGTTTCGCAGATACAGGAGCATGTGTTCAGCCACACGTCAGTTGTGCTCGGAGACACAGGCTTTGCTGTTTCCATCCGTCCATTTTATTAGGGACACATTAATCTATAATCAAATACACCTCATAAAATTTTTATTGAAAGGCATAAAATCATTACAGAGGTCTTCCACCTGTTTTAAAACAACACAATGGGCATCTCTTTTAGAAAGTGTATCCTTTCCATGGAAACTTTCTGTCCGGGGGGGGGGCGGGGAGCGGTTAATAATACCCGCACATGCTCTGAAATATGGAAGTACCGCAATGTGCTTTTACTGTAACATTTTCCTGTTTTATGAGAAGTCGTTACAGTCCCAGCTTGCGATGGTTTGTTTTTACAGGCAAGAATCCCCCTTTCCCAGCGGGTTTCCTCAGCAGCTTGGAGTGTGATTAGCAAGCCAAGGCTGTTGGATTTATTTAAACACCCTGCCTCTCATTGATTAAGAAATGAATGGCAGAAATCACTCAAAGGAGGTGAAGAAATAGTCCGCGCCCGCCGCGGCCGTGGGCTGCCAGCGCGGCCACGCCCGCCGCGCCCCGGGCAGGCAGGGCGGGCAGGCGGGCAGCGCAGGCGGGCAGGGCAGGCGGGCAGCGCAGGCGGGCAGGGCAGGCGGGCAGGGCAGGCGGGCGAGCAGGGCAGGCGGGCGGGCAGGGCAGGGCAGGCAGGGCGGGCGGGCGGGCAAGCGGGCAGGCAGGGCAGGCAGGGCGGGCGGGCGGGCAGGGCAGGCGGGCGGGCAGCCCCGGCGCGGTCCGGGCGCGCAGCCGGCGCGGCGCGCTGTGCGGGGCCGTTGTTGATGATGATTTTTTTTTTAATCACAGCAGCCCCAGTTTAGCGGATTGATTTACTCGCAGTATTGGTAAATATGATCACGTGGGCTCCGCAACCAATGGTTGAGGGTTGCAGTCTGCAAAATACTACGATTGTTCTCCGGGAGGGTATCATATACAGTTAACAGTGTAACCTTTTATATGACTAAGAGGGGAGCCTAAAATGTCGTCTAGTGGCACCATAAGTAACTATTATGTCGATTCTCTCATAGGCCATGAAAGCGAAGAAGTTTACGGGAGTAGATTCGTCCAGGGAGGTCACAGTGCAACCTCCAGGCCATCAGGTGTTGCAGAGAGTTCAGATTTTTCCTCCTGTAGCTTTGCACCAAAATCCACCGTGTTCTCCACCTCCTGGTCCACGGTTCACCCTCAGCCGTCTGCGGCAATGACCGGGATCTACCACCCCTACATGCACCAGCCCCACTTAGGGGCAGCCGACGCCGGCCGCTACGTGCGCTCCTGGATTGAGCCCTTCCCGGGCTTCCCGGGCGGCGGCGGCGGCAGCGGCGGCGGCGGCGGCGGCGGCAGCGGCGGCTCCGCGTCCAGCTCCGGCTCCTCCAACGGGCGCCACTACGGGATAAAGCCGGAGACGGGAGCAGCCGCCTCCTCGTCTTCCTCCTCCTCCTCCTCCTCCTCCAAAAGGACTGAGTGCTCCTCGTCCCGGGAGTCCCAGGGGATCGGTGTGCCCGAGTACACGTGCAGCTCCTTCCTCCAGGAGCCCCGGGAGAAGGCGGCTGCCGGCAGCTCCAAGGACCCCGCCGCCTGCAGCCACAACCCCAGCCCGAGCAGCGATCTGAAGGAGGAGAAACAGCAGCAACTTGACCCAAGTAAGTTTAAAAAAAAAAAAAAAAGGGGGGGGGAGAGAGAGGGAGAGAGGCAGACAGAGGGGCAGAGGGAGAGGGAGAGAAAGAAAGAAAGAAAGAAAGAAAGGAGAGAAAGAAAGAAAGAAATTGCCCCTTTGATTTATTGCCGAAACCTGTAAGGCTCGAATGTGCAAAACTGATAGTTTTACTAACCTATAAAAACGTCTAGACGCCTACCCCAGCACAAGCAGCAACAAGCACCCATAAAAGACTCCACATAACCACCTACCATCAAGACATCATTTGTACAGTAAACAGACTTGGGCATTAAGGCTTTTATGATAATTCCTCCAAAGTTGTGAAAACAGTCCATCCTTCGTTAAATTAATTTAACGACCTTTCTCTCCCCCCCCCCCCCCCGCCCCCCGTTCCCTATATACCTCCCTTCTTCCAGATAACCCTGCAGCAAACTGGATCCACGCTCGTTCAACGAGGAAAAAGCGTTGTCCCTACACAAAGTATCAAACTCTGGAACTGGAAAAGGAATTTCTCTTTAACATGTACCTCACCCGAGACCGCCGTTACGAAGTAGCTAGGATTTTAAATCTCACAGAGAGACAGGTCAAAATCTGGTTTCAGAACAGAAGAATGAAAATGAAAAAGATGAACAAGGAGAAAGGCAATAAAGGAGACTAACGCTGGGGTAGAAACGCAGCTGGGGAATATTGCTTTAGTTTTGAGTTTGGGGCTTTGGGGTTTTGTTTTGGTTTGGGTTTTTGGTTGTTGGGGTTGGGGGTTTTTTTTGGCTGGTTTGGCTTTATTCTTCCCCTGCCTCCTCAGCCCCCCATACGTTTCTTCTCCTCGTCCTGCGCGCCCCCCCACCCCCCACCCCCCGGAACTTTAAATCAATCTGGTCTTTTTTTTTTTTTTTTTAGATAGAAGTGAAACGTGGTCTATGTCAGGTATTTTGGGAAATTTTGTCTTGCTCGCCAACGTGTTTTGCAGAGTCGCTTCATCCCCCTCTCCTCCTTCCCAGACCGTTTGGTTAATGATATTGTGAGTGCACGTTAGCTTTGGGAACTCTACCTGATGTTAAATGTTTGACATGTTTCTTAAAAGTGATGTAGTCTAGATAGTTACTTTGCCAAAATAAAGCTAAGGAAATTAATTATAATTACGATAATAAAATATATATTAAATTACAGTCGCTTAAATCAATGGGGGTGCTGTGTTGTCCACGACTTACTAAGAGGAAACCTTACCCAAAACCTCTGCTTTCTAGGTCTGAATTTCGCTCCTTCGCAATAGATGCCACAGCGAGGCCACGAGCTATTCCCCCCCCTTTAGTGCACTGTTAGGAGGTTGTCTCATCCTTGAAGCCGTTCGCAATAGGCCTAACGTCTCCCGGTCCCCCGGCTAGCTGGCGTCCCTGCCCCCGGTGACTGTTGCATTAATTAACCACCCCGTGTCTCGAACTACGGACCTGTTGTAATTGTTGTCAGTTATTACACAATAAAGTCTGCCGTGACCGAACGACAGCGCTGCCGTGAGAGGAGAAATCTGTGCGCCCCTCGCGATGCCCTCCGCGCCGCCGACCCCACCGCGCAGCCCCCGCGCAGCCCCCGCGCAGCCCCCGCGCAGCCCGCCGCGGGCCGAGCGCTGCCGGGCCGGGGCCGCGGGAAAACCCGGCCGCGCTGCCGGGGGCAGCCGCACCTCTGGCAGCCACAAAGGCCGGAGGAAAATCACTTCCCCCCCCCGTGCCTAATAGACATTTGCTCTTGGAGGTCAGTGGCGGAGAGGCCGGCTTCGGCCGCGCCGTGTAGGTGCGCCCGCTGCCGTACTGCTCCCGAATGCCTTACGTACGAGCGGTCTTTGAAACACCAGCCGTCTCTTGGGATAATTTAGGAAATATTTCCGCACCGGTCCTCCAGAGCCAGTGAAGCAAAATGATGCCTATTCGCTTAAACCTTTTTTTTTTTTTTTTTTTTTTTTTTTGCCCGTTTCTAACCTCTGCGCTCTTTAATCGGAAGGTTGGGAAGCTCTGGGGGGACACACGGCTGCTTCCAAACGTCCAGCTTTGTTGGCGAGAGCTCATTTAGCAACGCGTCTCATGCCTTCTGCATTTATAAACACACATGACTTTATCAAGATAATTGAGATGAAGTTCATTGTAAAAAATGCTTTGTTTAAAGAGCAACCATTAAAATGAAGGACCCGTAAATATTTACGAGCAGTTCGGTTAATTCAAGATTAAGGGGAGAGCTGAGAGACCTGGTGTTTAATGTTTTTTACCTCTATTAAAAAAAAAAAAGGCAAAAGCATGCAGTGCCAGGAAAAGGTGTTGCATTGCTTCCCATCCATTGTCGAGAAGATACCTATAATTCTTTTAAAACAGGAAGAACCGTGGTATAATAAAACCATTGAGATGGCTAGACGTCTGGACCTAATGAGTTTACGATATGCTATGGCGCTTTTCTTTGAAACCACCTTATTTTGATGTTTGTGTTTGTTAGAGGGGGAAAAAAAGCCAAAAAATGCAGACAAACTAGGTCTTAAAATCTTGGACTATAAATTTCAGTATGTCAGCGTTGGGCCAAGGCAACAGACTCGAAAAAGACCCGAAGGTCACGAAACAGAGAGATTTTACAAAGTCCACTGATTTGTTGAAATGTATTTTACTGGATATTCTACTGCCATGAATCCTACGACGTTAGCCTCCATATTTTCGAAAATAACCACGGAGGGGGCTGATCTATAACTAACAATACGTACACAATATTCTTGCCCCTCAACACTCTATTATGTTGATTCTAGCAGAGGCTCTGGTAAGAAATTGTCACCAAGCCCACACCATCTCTTTTTAATATTTTATCTCAGGCAGATTGACAGATTTTACCTTGTACATTCCCCCCCCCCCCTTTGTTTACCTATTTCTAATATTGTGTGCGTTTATTTCAAAATGGCAGAAAGAAAACCAAACGTCTCGAACGACGAAACGCAGTTCTCCCATGGAAATTACTTTTAGTGTCAAACATTAAATTATTGTAAACAATAATTTAACTCCTACCCGTTGGTTGTGTTAATATATGTTTGTACATATGCACAAGTCGCGCGCACACGCACACGCTTTATACCGAATAATTCACAGGCATGTGTGATGAAGGGGGGGGTGAACAAAGATTCATCTTTACTTTCGGTTACATAAATCAATCCGTAAATACATAAATGCGCGGGCAAACAAAATAACACGTTCAAGACAAAAACGTATAACTCTGAAACTACCACACATGGAGAATTCGTGGTGTAATATGTGGGGAAACATGATCGAAAACGCGATAGCAGCGGTCTTCAAAGCTCAGGCGTCTTTCCTGGCTGCCATGTGTAAACGAGGCGCATTCTTTGTATGTAGTTAATTATAGCACTGGCAAAAAAATAAGAGGGTCACCGAAATGTGCTGAGAAAATGTCACTGTAAACTCCGACCGACAAAAAAAAGGAAAAAAAAAAAAGAAAAAAAAAAAAAAGAAAAAGGAAGAAAACCAACCCAAAAACAGAAAGCAAAGGAAGAGCCGCTCATCACCGAGCGCCCCGCCGGAGGAGTGCAGAGCCGCGCCGGTGTCCCGCAGTGGCACCGGGGCCTTGCGGAGCCGTTTGGGTTTCTGGCGGAACCACCGGCCGGCGACGGGGCCGGGAGAGCGGCGGGCAGCGCGGGCAGCGCGGGCAGCGCGGGGCGGGAGGGCGCTGCCTGCCGCCGCCGCCGCGCGCCGCCAGAGGGCGCCCGCGCTCCACTCTAGCGCCGCCGCCGCGCCCCGCTCTCCGCGCAGCGCTCCGCGCACCGCGCACTGCTCTCCGCGCCCCCGGCCGGGGGGAACCGCGGTTTCGCTGCTGGCACCGCAGACCCACGCGGGTGGCGGTGCTGGCCCGCGGGACTGGCGCCCCGGCGGGATGAGCACGCGGAGGGGCGGGGGGCCCCGGCGCGGATGCGGGAAGCAGCCGCTGCCCCTCCGCGCCGCTCCGCAGGGTGAGGCGGTGTTTCTCTGCCGCCGCTCCCGCCCGGCCTGGCCTGGCCTCCTGCCTTCCCGCTGCTCTCTTGCGACAGGCTTTTGCTGCAGTTTGTCCTTGTAGCACCAAAACTCCGTGTGCCCCCCTCGGGCCTCTCCCACCCCCCCGCCTGTCCCCCGGGCTGCACGGGGGTCCCTGAGCCTCCGCCGGCTTCCCAAAGGCGTGTGCCCCGGGCCTCGGGGCCCCTGGCCGGGCGGGGGTGTCGCTGCGGACCTAGGGTCCGTCCGGGCGCTCATATGCGGGGCTGCCGGGCTCGTCACTCAGACAAAGCGAGTTAATTGGCATGGAGGCAGGGGTGGCGGGGTGGGGGGGGGGAGCGAGCTGTGGTGGGGAAGGAGCCTGCGAGGCCTTTTATGTAACCACAAATATTTTTTGTCAATTCACACCAGCCGGTCACACGTGGCTCTGGCGGGGCCCGTATTATATTTCACCTACATTTTTTGTCTCTCTTCAAAATAGAGCGGACTCGAGCTCCTGGGGGTGTCTGTCCGAAAAGCTGGTTCCCACTGCAGGACGAAGAGGGGAAGAGAGGACTGGAGACGGCCCTTCTCAGAGCGCGGGGAGCGGGGCCCGCGCAGGCGGCCGGGCCGCGCTCCCCCCGCAGGGGCGGCCGGCCCGAGGAGCCGGGGCAGCGCCGAGCCTGCCGGGAAGCGCCTTCCTTCCTTCCTCCCGGAGAACAGGGCTTGCTTATTTCGGACCGCGTCCCCGAGCGGTGCTAACCGCTCACCCACACATTTTTTTTTCTTTCCTCCCTCTCTCTGCCTCGGTAATGACGTCCACGAAGGGTGAAATGATGGAAAGTATATTCATAGGCATGATTTCCATTAAGTATCAATTAACCTGGAGCCTCAGCCATGCGTGCACGGCGTCAAGGGTAAATGTGCATCTCATTTCCCAGCGCTCAGCTCGCCTGCAAGGAAATGACCCACAGGCACCGGGGACCGGCCGCTGCACGCTGCCGCCCTTCGGACCCCCCAGCTGCCCTTGCCGACACCCCCGGTTCCCTGCGCCGGGCACCGGCTCCCTCGGCGGGTCTCCGCCCTTCCCGGCCGGCGGCGCAGGCCGCGCTTCAGTGCTTAGCCGCGGCCCTGAGCCCCAGGCAGCGCAGTCTGGGCGGGCCGGGCGGCGTCGCCCCGGGCAGCGCGCCCGCGGTTATCGCGCGGGATCTGCGCGGCCGCCTCGCCCCTGCGCGGCGGGGGTTTCGGCGGCTCCTGGCGAGCGCGCACCGGCGGGGGGAGCGGGGGCGCCGCGGCTGGGGTGGATCCGGGCAGGGCTGGGCCGGGTTTTTTTCTTGCCTGAGGAGCGGCACATGTAAACTGAAGCCAAAAGTCCCCCCTGAGCTCATGAGCGTGTGTGTGTGTGTGTGTGTGCGCGTGTGCGTGCGCGGGCTGCTGTGTGCCTAATAGGAAATAGTAAAAGCAGTGAGGCAGGTCATTTTGAGAGCGATTATATTCCAGTCCTGGTCACCACATACACGGAGAGCAGGAGCGGGGAGCGCACGGGCGAGCGGCGGCGGCAGCATGAGCGCGGCGTAGAGGCACCGGCGGCGGCGGCGGCGGGAGCAGCGCCCCGTGCCCGCGCCCGCGCCCCCGCCCGCCGCTGCCTCCTCCCCGATGAGCTCCTACTTTGTCAACCCGCTGTACTCCAAGTACAAGGCGGCGGCGGCGGCGGCGGCGGCGGCGGCGGCGGGGGAGCCCATCAATCCCCCGTACTACGACTGTCACTTCGCGCCCGAGGTGAGCGGCCGCCACGCCGCCGCCGCCGCCGCCGCCGCTGCCGCCGCCCTGCTCTACGGGAACGGCGCGGCCGCCGCCGGCTTCCCGCACCCCGCGCCCGGCGGGGCGGGGGGCGGCGGCGGCGCGGCCGCGGACTTTTACCACCCGGCCGGGGGGAGCCCCACGGCCGCCTACCAGCCGCCTCCTCCTCCCCCCGCCGCGCCTCCGCCTCCTGCCCCCTGCAGCGGGGTTACCTGTCACGGGGAGCCCGCTAAATTTTACGGATACGATAACTTACAGAGACAGCAGATTTTTACGACACAGCAAGAGGCCGAGCTGGTACAATATCCTGACTGTAAATCGTCCAGTGCTAATATTGGCGAGGAACCAGACCACTTAAATCAGAGCTCGTCTCCTGCTCAAATGTTTCCCTGGATGAGACCACAAGGTTGGACGCAGTAAAAAATTTGCTTCCATCTCACGTCTGAGTTTGAAACTTTCTTTTCCTTCTCCCGCTTCTTTCTCGCTGTCTCTCGCTCCCTGCCTCTGCCTCCCTCTCTCCCTGCCTCTCTCCCCGCGATTCCTATCACCGCGGTGCCTTGCGATAATAAAGCGATACAGTAAGCAAAGAGAAACCTCTGCAGAAGGCGGCTGCCACCCCAAAAGCAGCCTTCAAGTCGCCTCTCGGGCGCAGAGGCGCAGCTGACACGGTCGCCCGGCTCCCGCCGCCGCTGTCTGAACGGGAAGGGTGCAGGGCCGGGGGGTGCCGGTTACCAGATAATAAAGTGACCCCGTAAACTCGGTCCCGTAAAGCCCGATGCAGGGGGAGAGCTGAGGCGCTTCGTGCATCTGCTATCGCTATTTTTCCCGCACTCGTGTAAAGCTCTAGACTCCTCCGTGCCCTCTGCTTTCTCCCCCTCGCGTTTCTGCGGGACTTCTCTCGAGGGATTTCTAGAGGGACTCGAGCCCTCGCTCCCTGCCTGCGCCTCGTTTTGAACGACCACACCAACCTCCAAAACCCTGTGTTTTTGTTTTAAACAGCAGCGCCGGGTAGGAGGAGAGGAAGACAAACATACAGCCGATTCCAGACTCTAGAGCTGGAAAAGGAGTTCCTCTTTAACCCCTATCTGACCAGGAAGAGGAGGATTGAGGTGTCCCACGCACTAGGACTCACCGAAAGGCAGGTAAAGATCTGGTTTCAGAACCGGAGGATGAAATGGAAAAAGGAGAACAACAAGGACAAATTCCCCGCTTCCAGACAGGAGGGAAAGGAAGGGGAAGCCAAAAAGGAAGCACATGATCTGGAAGAAGACAGAGCTGAAGGCCAGACGAATTAAAATTTGCCCTAAAAGCCGTTGTGAAAAGCTACAAAAAATAACCAGCTCCATAGCCCAACATCTCGGCCCGTCTCCCACTGTACGTGGTACTGCCGGGGGACGAGTGACCCCGTGTCCCTCCGCTTGACATTTCTCTGCTTCGGGTGCTTCACTTGTTTGTGGTTTTGTTTTGTTTTGTTTTGTTTTGTTTTGTTTTGTTTTGTTTTGTTTTTTTAACCGTATCCGGAACAATCTCTAGATTTAACAGTTCATCTACTTCTTTTGGAAATTTGATACAGAGTTTGTAGCAATACATTCCTAATGATATATATAAATACAATTTTTTTTTGCAGTCTTAAAAGACGGTGATTGCGGGAAACGACATAAACTTCCTAATAATAAATACCAATAAGCAAGACATTTAACAATGCTTTATTAATCAAGACAAGTGCACTTGTACTATTTTAATTCTTGTTCTTATCTTATGTTAAGTAAATTAAATAAATTTAATAAATTTGAAGAAAAGATCTTAGAAATATATTTAACCTTCTGCTATTGATATTTGATTAAAATAAACCAAATTTATTCAGATATAAAATATATCGGCTTCCTGATATACTTTTTGTAATCCACTCCTCCAGTACCCTTCAGAGCCTCTCCGCGTCTGGACTAACTCTCTCCTGCGCCTTTCCCCCGTCCTTCCTCCCACGCTGGACGTTTCTGTTTGGTCTGGGAAGGGCACATCGGGTACAAAACCTGGTTTTCGCTCCCTGCCGCCTGCACACCCTGCCACCGCCACCGACATTTCGGAGGCCGCCAGCCACGGGCTCTGCGAGGCCGGGCTCAAAGCAGCGGCCAGCGGGGGCTGCGGCCCCGCCCGCGGGCTAAGCCTACGCTGCGGCCCGGCCCTGGAAGCCCCTCGACGTGCGCGCCTGGGCCCTGCTTTCGCCTTTTCCTGTACTCCCCCGGGGCTGCCGGGCTGCGGGGCAGGGGAGCCGCTGCCGACAAACACGGGCTCTAACCCCGCGGAGCCGTCCGCTGCCAGCCCGGCTGGGGGGAGACGGGCCCCCGCCGGCCCCGACGGCTACTCCCGACCGGTGCGGGGCTTCCAGCCCCGCTATGCAAACCGCGGCCACACCAGGCCTAGCTTCCCCCGCGGATGGCGGACGAGCAGATAAATGCAAAGGTTTTGTGGCTTTGCGTGGGGCTGTAATGGCCTGTGGTCCCAAACCATGCGTAAACGGAAAAAAGGGCATTTTTTCCCCCCTAAATATTATCGCACGGTTTGGGTGCGTTTCCCAGCGGAGGCCGCAGCCGGCGAGGGCAGAGCCTGCCGTACCGTTGCCCGCAGCCACGGGAAGAGAAGTCCGCTCTGATCAGTAAAACGGTTTAATTTATCTCCCCCTCTCCCCTCCCTCCCCTTTCTCCCGCTCCGCGGCGGGGTCCCGCGGACCGCGGTATCTGAGAGGACGGCCGAGAGCAGTCCTTTTTAGGAACAGCAGGCAGAGGGCTAAGGTATGAAGTATAAATCCCTACCAAGATTTCTGCGTCATTTTTTTCCCCACCGCCTCACGCCCCCGTGAGTGATGGTTCCGTGAAGGGAACCGCAGGGACGCGCCAGCCGCTGCGACAAACATGACAAATTTATATTATCTGCCCGAGGAACGAGCGTGCTCCCGACGGAGCAGGGACCGAGCCGGGGCCCCGCTCGGAAAGTCACATCCAGGGGCCTCGGACCGGGGCCCTGCTCCGCACCCACGGCTCCGGAACAGCCGTCCCCGGCGTCGGGATTTGTACGGCGGGTTTAGTTGGCTTTCCCTTCCTCTTCCCCCCTCCCCGCCACCGAGCCAGGCACGCTTCCACTCCTGCAAAGCGCCAGCTCTAGAGGGAGGCACAAGCGAGTGGAGCTATTGTTCTGGGTTTATTTTAATCGCGTAATTGGTTAAAGGTTGTAAACGCAGGGAAACTGCAGCAAAGGGGTGAAGTAAACATTTTGCTGCATGGATTTGCATAAATACACCGGTATCCCTAGTGTCCAGAAAGGATGTGGGGCTGGTGGCGGCAGGTTTAAGGAAACCCAGTCGCCTGACGCGGAAAAAAACCTCGCTTTTCAAAAAAATACCCGCTGCCAGTGGCACCGGCATGATGGGTCTCCGGGCAGGGAAAGAGCCTTTTTCTTCTGCTGCTGCCGAGGCTGGGCGCAGCAGGGTCTCGGCGGGCCCTGCCGCAGGAAAAGCCGGGCTGCTGCCGCCCACTGCAAACCCGGGCTGCCTGCGGGGGGAAACGCATAACGGAGACCTGCACATCCGAGCGGAGTACTTCCTAGGCTAATATTTGCCCGGGAAAGAGCTGCTGCCGTAGTTGTTTTTAATTTCCAGACAAAGAGAATAAAATTAAAATATTCCTGACGAAGTTTCCGTTAGCGTCGCTCTCCCTGGGCCGACTGGGAACGCAGCCACGCAGGCAAAAACTGACTTCCTTGTGCACACATCATTTGAGAAGGCCTAGTGGTAACTGGGATCGTCCCTCTCTTATTTATTAAGAGAAAGAAAAAAAATTCCTGTAGTTGTTAAGGTATTTCCCCTCGTAGCCTGGCAGCTGAATCTCTCCCTCGTTCTTACTTGGAGTCCTGCTAAGAAAAAGAAAAGCGAGCCAGAAATTGGCCCGGGCGGTCAGTAAACCCTCGTTAAAACTGTAGCCATCGAGCTCCGGAGCAAGCAGGGGTATTTTGGCAGGGAAAAGCGGTAGCTGCGCGGGTCGCGGCTGTAGCGGCGGCGAGAGGCCGCCTGTGACAGCCGCAGCGCGGATGTACCGCGCCTTTGGTTTCCGCGGAATTTCTCCGTTCCCACGTCGAGCAGCTCTGCGCGGCCGTGGGTATTGCGGAGCCACGGCGAAAGGTGCCGGTGCCTCGGTCGAGGGACACGCTGCACGGGTGTGATATTCACGGGTGTGCAACTGCCAGAAGCAGCGTTTTAAAAAGACTCTACAGCTTTAGGAGTGTTTATTTTTGTTAGCTTTATTTTCGAGGCAGGTACAAGCAACACGGAGGCCGCTGATGGAGGGCTCTGGCTACTCCCTGAAACAAAAATTGCGCAAGAAACACCCACAATATTCCGTCTCCGAGCCGAGCATTCCCTGTGGACACGGGACCGGTTTTAGTCTTTTCGAGCACTTTCCAAGAATAGGATTTTCCCTGTCGGTGCCCCAGGTCCGAGCGCCTTCGGGAAGGTTTTATGGGGGGCGGAGGCAGCCCCTCCCGGGGAGGCTGCGGGCAGCCTGGGCGCGATGACAGCGCCCGGCGCAACCTGTGGGAACCGCACGCTTCGGGGTGGGGAAGCGGCTCAGACTATTTTTAGGTCGGCGACGGCTTCGGCTTCAGTAGTGGGCGCTAAAGGAAATGCGGTTTCTTTTAGGGCCCGGCGGAGCCGGGGGGGGGGAGATGCGGGTAAAGCTCCCTTTCGTTGGGGCAAGACACGGACCCAGCGGGGCAGCGCGGTCCCCCCCTTTGTGAGGCTCCGCGGCCGCTGCGCGGGGTCTCGCCCCGCTCGCCGCTTGCCGCGCGGATCTCCCGCGCCCCGGCCGAGCCCGCGGGGCCCCGCCACCGCGCCCGGGGCGCGTTGGCCGCGGGCAGGCGGGACCGAGGAGTCAGTAAAAGCGCAGCGCGCAGCGAAAGAAACATGGCGCTGGGAAGCAGTATGTGCAAAATCCGCAAGGAATTGCAGTAAATTCCTTTTTGTTTGAAGAAAATTTACAACTTGGTAATAGACCTTTTTATGACCTATTTGGGCTCGTCATTGGCTGCGGCTGGTCATGTGCAGGCAGCGAGCGCTTTCATGGCCTTTTCCTGATTTCCCTGGCGAATTTCCCCCTGCATTCTGCCTTCAGAGAGCCTCAGCCCCTCTTTTCCTAACCTTTGTCTAGGCTGAGGTGTATGGCAGTCGCCCTCATGTTTGTGTCCCGCTCCCCGAAACCCGCGGCCGGTCCCGCCGCCGCCGCGCTGACACTTCCCCGGCCCCGCGCCGCCTCCTCTCCCGCGGCCGCGGGGGGATGCGCGGAGCCCCGCGCCCGCCGCCGCGCCGCCTCCAGCCCCCCGCTCCTCTCCCGCCGCTTGTTGCCCCCGCTGACGCTATCTCCTCCGGCACACGGATTGCTACGCGGGCGCAAAATGGATTACAGCGATCCTCCCGGGCTCCTCCGCAGGCGGGCAGTGCCGCGAACCGGTAAGCACTCGGCTCCCCTCGGGCTGGCCGCCGGTTCTCCGCGCCCGCGCACCGTCCCGCACCGCGGCACGGCGCCGGCTCCCCTGTCCTCCTGCCCCGCTTGGTCACCTGTCCCTCGGAGCCCCTTATCCTTGCTGTTACTGCTATTACTATTATTGCTATTATTACTGTTGCTGTTACTGCTGTTGTAATTATCGTTGTTATTATTATCAATAATAGTTGTGGGCATGCCGCGGGGTGCGTGCGGGTCTTGCGCGGTCTGGCGCGGAAAGGCGCTGCGGGCCGCGATGGCGCGGCGAGCCGCGACCCTCCGCGCCGAGGGGCGTAAGGCTCGGGCGCAGTGCGCGCAGGCAGCGCCTCTCCTGCCGCTGGGTTTCTTCCAATAAAAGGCCTTTTTTGGGTACTTTTCCCCCTGCCGGTCTGAAGCGCGGTGCGGTGATGCCGTGGTTTGTTTTCCCCATGGCGGAAGGGCGCTCGCGTAACTTTAAAGCTTAACAGGTGTTTTCGCAGGAGAATCGGGGTCAGTGCTCCCGCGGGGGCGGAGGGCGCGGGGCGGCCCCGCCGAGCCGGTCGGGCCGGGGGCTGTGCCCGGGGCCAGCCCCGGGAGCTCCCGCCCGCCCCGCCGGGACGGTTAACACACCCTTTTCCCGCTGTACCGTGCATGAGCCAGGGCTGCCGCTCCGACCGGCTCGGCGGGAGGCACACGGGCCGGGCTCGGCAGCGGGCGGGCGGCTGGTGCCGGGGCCGCCCGGGCGGCCCCAGCCCCGGGCTCCTCCTCGCCGGGCAGCGCGGGGGCGGGCTGCGCGGAGCCACGGCCGGGAGCGCACCCCCGCAGCACGGCTCCTAACCCACGTGGAAGTCATGAGAGGCTAAATGGGGGACGAGTTCTCGAAAAAACCCGCCAGGTTTATTTTGAAATATGTAGAGGAGGTAGAACAGTCACGTAAACTGTATCTGCGTTACCTATGTATGTGTATACGTCCATATCCGCATTACCTATATACGTGTATATACGTATCTACACCTTTACTTCTCTTTTAGAACATATATTCTTTGGAAGTATATTATTTCGAACGTATATATATTTTACACATCTCCTCTTCATTTTCAAAATGTTAATGTACAGTAGAAAACCCGCTGCCTGGTATTTAGTGTTTACATCGTTGGTCAGTGATGGAAACGCACCGTGCCATTGCACTGCAGGAATTTGCCGAATCGCCATTTACCTCAAAAGCAGACACTTATTTAACGGTAAAGCAAAATGCCTGATTAAACCATACCGCGTGAGGGTGGAAAGGTGTGGGACGTGCCGCAGCTACATATTTTGAAACCGCAGAAGAAATTCTTCTTTAAACCATCCCCAGCTTGCTAAGCCCGAGCCCCGCTACAGTAAGCGAAAGGTTGCCTTTCCCTCATGCTTTGGCTCTTTGCGCTAGCCGACCGCCCGGCGCTGCTGAAGGACTTGGGGATTATTTGGGAGGAATCGTTTTCAACATAGCAACAGTCTTCAAGAGTAACTTGGAAAGTATGTATTGCGTTAGGTTTCACTCTCAGAATCCCTCCTAGGTGACACAGTAATTATAGCTGCTCGGCTATAAATCTCTCCAAAAACTTCGAAAAATCCCGTCCTTGAGCTGTTTTCAAATTATTCGTAGCCTGGGGGAAAAGAAGAAAACAAAAGCAGGATGTTCTAACGAATTCTAATGTGCATGTGTGTGTGCGGGTCCATATGCTGACACATACGGATACACATATGCATTTATGATCCCACTGGTTTATGTGGGAGTTCGGCCCCTCCTAAACGGCTTCCTTCCTTCCTTGCTTTTTCTCTTTTTCTTGTTTGGTTTCCCCCCCCCCCTCCTTTTTCTTTCATTTCTTTCATTAGCATTGAAGCACACGTAGGTATGTGTATGCTCTTAAATATACCTATGTGCGTGAGTATTCATAACAAACTCTGTATGTACGTGTATATACACATATGACACATGAGTACTGTATTTTTATATCTATTTATACACCTATGTAATGTGAGCGCCTGTATGTGTGTAGATGTGTTGGTGTGCTGTGATTTTCGGAATACAGAATTCACATTCACATTCCTCACACCTGCTTTGTTTCCCGACGTGTTCGACAGAATTTATGACTCATCTCATTTTCTTGTCGAAAGGAAACAGCCGATCCCTAGCCCACACTTTACTGACGCACGGGCAGTAAAATAACACCACCACAAAACAACCAGCAGGAAACGGCAGCCTGCGCTCTCTGGCAGTGCCCAGGTATCGCTGGCGCCGGCTGCCATTTGGGAAGTCAGGTTGGGTCCCGCTTAGCTGCTGCAAGTTGCCTGGAGGAGAGGTGCAGCTTCTGCTCCCCGAGTCTGGCAGGGGTTTGGTGCAAGGAGGGGAGGCGATGTGGACTGCGGACCCGGGAAACCCGATAAGACTCAGCGAGGAAAACACGCTGGTTTTGCGCTCTGAAGAACAGCAAATCCCGCCGATTCGTTCACTTCCCAATAACGTTTCTCTTTCCCCAAACAAATATAATTCTCACGGGGTGTTTTATGAGCGCTTGGGGCAGAAAAAAATCCGAACAAAGACAGTATTTCACCCCTCGGTTGGCAGGCAGCTGTTAAAGGTATTTACGGCTCTACTGCAGTGCGGCACTCAATGCTGCTGGAGCGGGAGAGGAAAAAACAGGAAGCGAAAGGAAAAGATGAGGCACAATAAACATTGCAGCAGGTCGCGGGGGCCGGGCGGGGCGCGGAGGAAGGGTCTCTGCCAGAGACAAGAGGCAATAAAAGTGCATTCAGAGGCAGCAGGCTTTGCCCAAACCCAGCACTCGCCTCCCATCACCCGCGGGGGAGGGGGCGGCGAGAGGCGGGGGAGGCAGCCCGCATCGCCCGCCCAGCGCCCCACGCCGGGGGCGACCCGAGCTGGACGCCGCGAGGGTGCGCGAGGGTGCGGGGTCCGCAGGGGGCAGCCCAGCCGCCCGCCCGGCCCCGCCGCCGAGGCTCGGCTCCGCCGCCTCTGCCAGCGGGTGGGCGCCCGCCCCGACGGCCCGGGCCGGGGTCACCTGCCCGCGGCTCCCGCCCTTCGGGCGGCTGGGCCGGGGCGCGGCGCGGCCGCCGGGGGCGCGACAGGCCCTGGCCGCCGGCATCAGCCATTTTGTCTCCACGGCCTCTTCCAGGAGAAGGCGCTGTAGGACAAGCCTGGCCGCTCTCCCCGCCTGGGCGAGGGGCCCGCCGCCCCCCGCCGCCTGCTCCGGGCCCCGGACCCGGCCGCCCGCCCGCCCGCCCACGGGAGAGGCCCACCGACGGGCGGGGGGCGCGGGTGGGGCTCCGCCACCCTTCTCGGGCGTCCCCGGAGACCCCCTCAGCTGG
The DNA here is from genome assembly GCF_965638725.1 of Aptenodytes patagonicus. Taxonomy (NCBI): domain Eukaryota; kingdom Metazoa; phylum Chordata; class Aves; order Sphenisciformes; family Spheniscidae; genus Aptenodytes; species Aptenodytes patagonicus. Next base: position 50,764,225 of record NC_134954.1, on the reverse strand, counting down.
GCCCCAGTTGTCCCACTACCTCCAGCGTTGCGGCCTCCCGCCCGCCCCGGGGTCCGCGGGCCCTTACTCGCACCCGTGCGCGCCCCTCCGGACTCCCTGCCTTCCCCACGGTGCCGGCAGGGCTCACCTCGAGTGCCCCGTCGCCCTCCCGGTCACCGGCCCGCCCTTTGATGTCGGGCAGCCACCGCTTCCTTCCCTGCCCCTTTGATGTGGGTGCCAGAGCACCGTGGCGGCCCGCACCCGCCTCCCTGCCGGCTCCCTTCCCCCGAGCAGAGCCCCCGGCCCCCGCACATCCCCCCTGCCCGCTGCAAGCTGGGGCCCGGCAGATTTCCCTGCCTCCGCCTCACCTGTTGCCTCCAGGCTTCATCTTCCCCAGCCGTGCCCGGACATGACCCTGGCGGCCCCGGCTCCCCGGGCCGTGCCTGCCCCAGCTAGACGCTCCCACGGCCCCCGGCCTCCCCTCCCTGCCCCGTGCTCCTCGCCCTCTTCCCCCGCGGACCCTGGGTGCCGCCGCCGCTGCCCCCGTTTGATGTCGAGGCGCGGCTCGCCGCCGCCCTGCCCGCTCCGGGTCTCTGCTGCCGCCGGATCTGGCTGCGGGCGCGGGGTGCTGCAGGCAGGGGCCTTTGCATGCCCACATCCTGCTCGGCGAGGGCATGGGCGGCGAGGTGACTGCTGAAAGGTCGGGGTTATGATGAAAGCAGAGAGGGCTAATGCGTTGGACGCTATCAAGGCGTTCGGTAGGTCTTCAAAGTCAGAGATGGAACCTGTCATTTTCTGGCGGTGTGGTCCTCGGGGTAGGATGCTGGTCTTCGTGTCTGTCAAGTAGCATCGAAAGCAACGGTGGTTTACACACGCGATTCAATTTCCCCAACCCTTTTATCGCGACAATTACCAGAGGGAAACCAACTATTACTGGGTTACCTCATTCCACATCTTATCCATCTCCAGATCGTCAGCCCCGAATATGAGAACTCGCATAAAAGCCTGGAGAATGAACTGGCCAGAGCTGCAAAGTCAACTTCCACATCTGCATTTTAGAATAGGAAATGCGAAAATCTCCAAATTCCCTCTTCAAAATCTCAGGGCTAGAATTACTCAGTTGCAGAATCATTCATCTTGCCCCTAGATCACAGGGAGTTGAATCTCGCTCATCAACTCCTCACTCTCCCACAGCCTCACCTTTCCCAGCCCCAGCCTCCCGGACTCGTTTGCCCGAAGCACATGCCCGGCCCGGGCCGCCGCTCCCGCCCCGTTTGCCAGGGGTTGATGCTTCAGTGCAGTGCGGCCACGCTGCCTGCCTCGCCACGGCTCCTCTCCTCCCGCACCCACTTGAACAGAGCTGGTGGACAGTACCCTGTCCCGAAACCGTGAGCGTCTCTTGCCCACGAGATGCGCCAAAAAGCCATCGCAGACACGCGGGGAAGGACGTGACACGCTCCCCGTGCCGACACAGGGGCTGGAGCCCACCCGTGGCCCCCGCTGCCCGGGACCGGACCTCCGTCGTACCCAGCACCCGCTGCCAGGCCCGGGGCAAACGCATTTGACTCTGCATCGTGGTTCTTGTCGTCCCGGCCTGTTTTCCCCACATTTTGTTGGACTTTCCCGTGGCACCCTCACGTCCCGATCCGTAGCCTTTTCCCCCACCTTCCCAGGGAACGGGCGTCCTGTCTTTTTGCAGCTGCCTGTCGCTGAAGTCGTTCCCCCGGAGGCCAGTGAGGACCGGGCGTTTGGGGGGGGACGACGGGACTGGAGGCTGCCACGGTGCCTGGTCCAGCGCCTGTGGTGCCCAGGCCCGGGTGCCTAAGCAGGGAGCGCGGTATAGCCCCGTGGAGCGGTTCCCCTGCCTGCCCAGGGCTGGGAGCACGGGCCGTGCTCCAGCTGAAAGCGACCCACAAGTCAGCCCCACGCAGGGCAGCCCACCCCTCTCCCGGGGGCGCCTGGCCGGATCCCCCGGGCTTTCATCGGCCGCCCGATAAAGTTGCTGAAATGTCACCTTACGCACTGCCCCCGCCAGCTGTCCTGGGCAGGGGAGGGCGCAGGCAGAAAGCCATTCCCCAGCTTAGGCCATTAATAAAACACGAAGGTGATGCCGTATGATTAAAGCATTGACACAGAGCAAGGAAAATAGTGGAATGCAAGATAACCCCGCGTCGGAAAGAAGGAGCCGGAAAGGAGCTCAGGACGCCTCTTGCTCTCTGGAGAAAAACGAATGGATCAACTGTGATTTGAGCCACCTAAAGAGTACGGCGAGAGCTAAGCTACCCCTTTTAGGCAATTTCAAACTTGTATAGCCAGATTCGGTAGGAAATGGCCAAGTAAGAGCAGACCAGGAGGGACCTAACTCTGGCGTTAGACAGGCACCACCCAGCTGGTGACAGCTGGTGCCACCACCCAGCAAGGAGCTGAAGTTGGTTCGCTTTTCAGAGCTGAGCCCCTGCGCGGAGGCGCATCCACACCCGCGGGCTGTGGGAGCGGCCGGTCGCCTCTGCCCGCGGCCGGTCCCCAACGGGGCGGACGCGGCTCCACGCCCTGTGGGGAAGGGACAAGTCCCTCCTTGGAGGCACCAGGAGCTGCTGGCCGCTCCGACTTCCTCATCTTAGCCGTGATAGATTGGGAGCTGATGCCCGGGTTCCTTTATGCTGTGTGACTGCCAGGGACATTTGACTTCCTGTGCTCGGGCTCCTTGAAATTCTCATTTGCTAACTCACACCCTGCTCCCTTCACACCAGGGCTGTTTTATTGTTTTATAACCCTCCTTAAACTTCCAGTCCTCAAAGATCTCATTGTGGCAGGCTTCACACTTTCTCCCTTTCCAAAGCCCGGTGCCCTCGCTGTTTCCAGCAGTTTGGTCGCTTGCAAAGGTCCGTCGGGTGCCTGGCGAGCTCGCAGCCCCTGGCACAGCTCGCCTGAGCAACGGCTCAGGAGGTGGATGAGTCAAAACCATTTTCCAGGGGCGCCTGACCAAAATGCCGTAAACATCACGGGAAGGGAGAGAGGGGACCCCCTCCTCTCCCCGCAGTACCTCTGGGTTTTTTCCCGACGATGGGCTTCCCTGTCCCCGAAGAGATGCAAAGAAAGGTTTGAACGGGTACCCACGGCAAAAGGCACCCGGCTCCCTTCTCGAGAGCAATTTGGGAGCGCTAACTCCCCTCTTAGCAGCTTTCCCTACAACACGCTCCTCAAAAAGGCCGGCATAATGCCGCGCAGCTGACCTTCCGCCCATCCCCGCTATTCCGACCCAGTCCCGTTTTACAGGACAGATTCAGCGAACCTTTATTTAGCGAATAAAAGTTTAAAGCTGAAGGTTATTTATGGTTCCACAGAGATAGGTCCTGAGTGGCTATTTAGAAGCACGTGATTCCAATAAACTTTGTTTTATGGCTTGAGAGTTGACAAGCCAAAATATAATTCCCACCATAAATTAGTTTAAGAGCATACAAGTGCAGATGCTTTCGTTCCTGGAAGCAGTAATCGGGAAAGTGTTAGCAGGGAACCGTCTGCGGGAATGCGGCCGTGCAGGCACCTCTGCTCCCGGCTCCCCCCGGCCGGGGGGGGAGCGCGCAGTAAGTCCGCTACCAGCCTCCCCACTGCCACCGCCGCGCTCGGGCTCTCTTTGTGCCCCTGGAAACTCCGTGGGAGTGGGGTACCAGCGCCGCTCCGCCCGGCAATGCGGAACGGCTTTGCTGGGGAAAATGGACAGGTAGAGCTCAGGTGGCTAGGGCAGCGCCGGGACGAGCGGGCTGCTTCCCGCCTGAGATTTCCGAATGTCATGGGACATCTTACTTGAAGCTGACCTTTTTTATTAAAAAAAAAAAAAAAAAGGATAAAAAAGAAAGGAAAGGAATGGTAAGGGAATGTTTAGTGCCGAAACGCTGATATTATTCCACTGTCCTTGCAAGCTCTGAATGCTATCAAGCGTGGGCAGAACTAAAAAAATATTTTTTTAACAAAAACAGTCTTGGGAAGCTCTATCTAGTGAACTATTGATACCGAGGCAATTGCTCTGTGTGCAATACAGTAAGTCTCCAAGATATCGCAGGAAGGCAATAGAAGGGGTGAAAAATCGCTTACAGAAAAGAAACCCCCAATATTAGTATTTTACTTTCAAATATACGACGCGTTTCAAGAGCGTTAGACTGAGCGCGTTTTTGTTTTCCTTAATGTGATCTTTGAAAGTATTTATTAAAAGATTTGAAGGAAAGTTCAAGTCAAATTCGTCCTTCTATAATGCAAACAAAGACGCATGTCTCGTGGTTACTGTTTGGTTAATTAGGTGATCTTAAAGGGGACCTATCCTAGAGTAATCCGAGATTTATTCTTATAAAACTGTAGTTCTTTCTGTGCTCAGCATGGATACGATGCTGCGTGGCATATTGTGACATTTTATGGGTGATGGTTTAGCAAAGGTGATCTGAATATTTCATTTGTAAGTGACTGGATCGCCACAGAACAAAAAAAAAAGGCCTTTGTTATTCTTTTTTTCCATCAGTGAAAGAGGCAGGTCTGACTTTTCATCCCTTTAGAAATTATCCGGTATAAAATCTAGGCTATGAATATTAAAAGTGAAAGATCACATCCCGGACACAGGGAAAGCATGTATTCATAAAAAACTGCCTGAATGCAACGTGGTCCTCATTCGGAAGGGGCTTCCACCCCACCACTCCGCTGCTCGCAGGATTTACCACCAGCTCCTCTCTGCCTTCATCTATCAAACGTGGTCTCTAACTGTTCTCCAGAAATATCACCCGTATGTGGAATACAACAGTAACAAACGTTTTTATTGCAACAGGTTCGGCAGCATGGGAGGACACCCACGGTAAGTAACCTCTTATTTCTCGTAGAGTTTGTGATGCTTGAAAATCCTGTTCCTTCCCTTCAGACTGGAAGAATTTAAACCGATGTATCCCTGCTGAATATTGCTACCGAAAAAAAAAAGGAAAAAAGACTATGTCAGCATGTGAAGGCTCTTGTGGAGTCGGCTTGCGGTACCGTGTCATAATCCTGGCTAGCGTTAAAGGTAGAGGTGCAGTCTCCTGAGGGTTTATTATAGGGCTGTACAGGTGTCCTCCTGCTCTCACACTCCGAGGCAATTAGCAGCGTTTCCATTTTAACTCGGTGGGACCGTACAGCGCCTCCCCGCGCAGAGCCCGGACGGATCACGTTGTGTCCCAGCGCCTCATAACCTTGGCTACTCCCCCTCTTTTCTCCAGACGGGATTCAAAGCAGAGTTGTGCCTGCTATCGAATGTTAACCTCGTTTGGCATAGCCTGGTGAATGAGTGAAAGAGGCGGTAGCTCTGGAGGCTGTCGGCGCTAGCCAGCCGGGCCAGCCCACGCCGCAGCCGGGTCGTGCGGGGCGGTAGCGCTGATCCTCCGGTACTAGGTCTCTCCGGGCAAGGGAGAGTCAAAAGTGGATTTAAATGCTGTGAAGGCACGGAGGGGAATGGGTACCTGAGCTTAGGAGGGCAACCTCGTACCGTAGGGGTTTTCGCATCCCCGATGGTCCCGCACGAGCTGCGCTGGGGGGACCGAGGGGAGGGCAGCAGCTCAGTGCGGAGCAGGAAGTGCAGTGGAACCTTTCTGGCTGCAGAAAGGAGGGAGCTAAGTGCATCAGTCCTGGTGCTTCAGACTGAGACCGGCTTGTCTCTCAAGGAGGAAAAGGAAGCCTGCGATATTTGGAGATTCATTAGGTAGACGTTGCCCTCCCTGCTTCTGCCAGCCCCGCTCTGACCGGGAGCATGTAGAGGAGCGGAGCTGTGTTCGCGTTTCTCCCTGTTTCCTCTCCTTGCTTGCTGATAAATAATCTCTTTCACTGCTTGTGCCAAGCTTCTCCTTCTCTTTTTGTCTTACGTTGAGATATTGGTTTTCGAGCCCTTTAAATACGAACTGAAGAATCGCCTCCAGCGTTGCAGTTTTAATTACCATAGGTAACTTTCCTCCCCCCGCAGCTCAGCCCTGCGCTATGTAGATGCCCTTGGCATTTTATTCCAGGGCCGGCCCTAAATGTATGGATTACTTGTTTTCTGCCAACGTACATTTAGCATACTGATTATGAACCAGAATACAAAAAGCCTGATAGATCAAAAGCATTTCGTATGGGCAGTTGAACAGGAGGTGAATATATAACGCTTTTGTTCATCAATAACTCTTTGGCTTTGACCTGTCTGAGCAAGTCGTGCAATAAGGTGAAACGCAGGTCACAGCGTCTAACAAATATGAAAATGTGTAGTATTAAGCAGAGCGGGGAGCTGCTTGCTTCCCCAGCCCCATCGCTTCTCCCCGGGCAGCCCTCGGCGGGCTTGTCCGCTCCCGGGGGCTGCCCCAAACGCAAGCTCGGTTTTGGGGGGTGAGTGTTACCCTGCCAGTTCAGCCGGGTGCTTAATAACCCCCCCGGGGGGGAGGTATCCACCCTCCCCTCAGAGAAAGGAGGAGAAAGCGGGGCGAGCCGCTGAAAATAATTGGGTGGAGATTTAAATAATCCGGGGGGGGGGGGGGGGGGAGATTAGGGACACAAAGTCGTTTCGAGTTGCACTTGCTGTGAAGAAGACACCACCGCAGTGCTAAGAAAGCAGATGTTTAAAAATAGCATCCCCCAGATCAGGCAGCTGAGAGTTGGAGGCAGGCAAGCAAACCGGTACACATCGCTCGGATAAACGCAACACCCCCAAATCTGCCCTCCGCAGTGGTTGGATGTATCACACCCGCACCATTATTTGTCCTTATGGTGCCTGTTTTAAATAGTGGAAGGAGAAGAGGTTGACCGCAGGACAGCAGTGAGGAGCTGGGTCAGACACAATTCATGAACTTTTGTACTCCTGTGTGCCGCTGTCGACAAAGTAAAAATAATGAAACTTTGTGATATGTTTGTAAATGATTTCGGCTGACCTCTCGCCCTGCCCTTCACCATAAACGCTACGGCGGGGAGAACCTGGGAGGGTGCGAGGCTGCGGCTCGCAGGCAGCTCGCGGGGATAATAGTAGACCAGCATAATGGGACGAAGGTAAATTTGGAAACTCTCTTCTTCCCGAGAGCAACTAACTCCAGCCTTTAATCTCCTCTTTTTCACCAATCGCTGTTTCTGTTGTCGGCTGTTTTACTTCTGTTTCGATTTTGTTTTTAATTCTTTTTTTGTCTGGGGCGGGGGTGTGTGTGTTTCTAATTATGGAGAATCTCTTCAGATTCGTGGTAGCCTAAATAGATAAAGGCTTTTTTCTAAATTATTTTAACCATTATTATCCTAAATAGCGCAATTTGACCGGTAACGTCCGTTTTCCGTAGCGAGGACGTAAACGGCAGAGCATTTAAAGTGAGCAGCAGGTCTTTCTGAGAATTTGGTAGGCGATATTCATCGCTATAAATTGGTGGAGAGTCGTATAGCTCTATTGCAGCAATAATAACAAGCGTGAATCTTTTCTGAAATCCCACCTTCCTGCAAATCCGTATTTCAGAACTGAGTCCCAGCAGAATAGTTTGCATTCCTCAGAAGACAGTAAGGACTAAGAGAATTGCAAAGACCTGCTATATTGTAGATGAAAACAGAATGTTATTACGTTGTCTATATATACCCTGTAGAACCGAATTTGTGTGATATTCATATAGTCACAGATTCGATTCTAGGGGAATATATGGTCGATGCAAAAACTTCACCTTTCTGCAAATGGTTAGAAGTTTAAATACTGGCGGAATCAAAGGGCATGTGCGTGCTGAACACTCAGAAATTATAAAAGTTTTGCTGCCTCGCTCCTATTTGCTAGGTTTTAGGACGTCTCTTAAAATTTCAGTTGTCGTTCAGTCGTGACTTTCACTGACAGACTGTGAATTTGAACAGTTAATCTCACCAAATTTTCTGGAAAAAAAAATTATCTACCAATCGGTGAATGAATCTTTAAAAAGATACTCATAAATTATCTGGATATGCCAGACGTTAGCAAAATTTTCCTGTCAAGGGTCCAGATCGCATCAAAATATTTACGACAGCAGCAAAAGCAGCATTCGCCTCACTGGAATGTGTTTACTTGTGCTCCAGGAATGATATTGATGAATGAAGACCGAATTTATCTCATTAAACCCGCGATATTTTTAACCTAATTAAATGCCGTCTTCAGTTCAATTGATTGAACTTTAGTAGTTAAAAGTGAACGGTTCCTTGCCGCCTGTATGATTTTACATACATAGGCGTACAGATTTATATATACACGTGTGCGTTTGCGTGTGTGCGCGCATACGTATGCACACATATATATTGAGGCTTGAAAGTGAATGAGAAGTTACTGATTGCCTAATTTTATTCAGCACAACTAAATTCTGGTAACTTTTGGATGACCTCTGGGAGACAAAGACAGGACAGATCTATTGTACATCATATTACCCTCTTCTTTGACGGCTTTTCTTTTCCTCGCCTCCCTATCGGTTTCCTCCCTTTTAACCCCACTTCAGCTCCTCGCTCCGTATATTTCTTTCGATATTTTATTTAAAGCGGGGTCACAAACCCCGGTGGCGGTTGCGGCTGGTAAATCAGACGGCGGGGCATCATCCATCGGGGCTGAGGGAAGCCAGCTCAGACAAAAGGCTGGCCCTACCTGCGGGCCGGGGAGGCGGCCGCCGCCCGAGGAGTATCCCCACACCTCTGGTACCTGCTCTGGGGGGTGCGACCCGCCGGAGAAGGGGGTCACTCGGTTACAGGGATGTTATTGAGTGAAATCGGTGGAAATGCTGAGCTGCGGAGAAATCCGGTGATCGGCTCCCGCCTCCCCATTGGCCGGGCCGGTCACATGCCCGCCTAACTTTATTCAGTTGACAGCAAGTAGGAGGGCTCTATGGCAGGGGAAAAAAAGACAACACGAGAAAAATTAGTATTTTCTACCTTCAGAAATTAATGGCCATGAGTTCGTATATGGTGAACTCTAAGTATGTGGATCCCAAATTTCCTCCTTGCGAGGAATATTTGCAGAATAGCTACCTAGGCGAGCAGGGGGCCGAGTACTACAGTGCCTCGCAGGGCTCTGATTTCCAGCACCAGGGACTCTACCCACGGTCAAACTACAGCGAGCAGCCCTTTAGCTGTAGCAATGCCCAAGGCTCTGCCGTGCAGCCGCGGGGTCACGGACAGGAGCAATCCGGCCCAGCGAGCCACTTCCCCGGCCAAGCAGAGCATTGTCCACCGCCTCCAATGTCCAACTCGCGAGCCTGCAGCCAGCAGCCGGCCCTCAAACCCCCAAACGGGTCAGCACTTAAGCAGCCAGCAGTAGTTTATCCCTGGATGAAGAAAGTCCATGTTAACTCGGGTAAGGATCCTCTTCTTACTTTGCTCTTCTACCCTGCTTCCGATCGTCCTCAGCGACGCTCGCTCGAGTCCCTGCCAGACTCGTGGACGAGCTTTTTAAGCCGAGGTAGCCAATTACACTCGTCATAAATTTTTATTGCTGAGGAAATAGGCCGTTGGCCATGCGGGGCTTTGCCGTGCAGGAGAAAACTCCATTTTAGGAGCCTGCTAGAGGCTCCCAGCCTACCTAGCTGCGTGTGCCTGTAGTGCCTGCCTTAAATGAGGGGGAGAGCAGCCCGTCCATTGTAAGCAACTGGGACGAATCCAGCCCGGCCACATGCTCGCAGCTCGTAAGGTTTTCTTTTGTAAAGTCGAACCGGCAAGTCAAGATTAGCTTTGTAAAGTTCTCCGTATTTTTTTCCCAGTGAATCCCAATTACAACGGAGGGGAACCTAAACGCTCCCGCACAGCTTACACCAGACAGCAAGTCCTAGAACTGGAAAAAGAATTTCATTTTAACAGGTACCTGACCAGGCGCCGCCGTATCGAGATAGCCCACACTTTGTGTCTCTCTGAGCGCCAGATCAAGATCTGGTTTCAGAACAGAAGAATGAAGTGGAAAAAAGATCACAAACTGCCCAACACGAAGGGCAGGTCTTCTTCCTCTGGTTCAAACCCCCATTTACAGACTGGTTCCAAGGACCGTCAGACTGACTTGACAACTTTGTAGAAGAGGTGAAATTTTCCATTTCATCCTTCGCTTCTGACCAGTACTGTACATAACTGACACTGCCCAAGCAGAACCTGCATGTAGCAGCTAAGGACTCGAGAAACTGTCATCTTTCTTTAAGGTACTGTTGTACAAAGGAGACAAAATGACGCTACTTTGGACTTTATTTTATTTGCCTCTGCTAGCACAACCTAAAAAAGAAAAAAAAAAAAGGGGGGGAAAGAAAGGAAAAAAAAAAAGAAACATCATGCAGGCAGTGGGAATTGGGAAAATATTAAACGAGACCTTCTGTCCATAAAAAGTAATAAATCATTGAAAATGAAACTGTCCTGTGTTTCAGTTTTGAATTCGAAAGTGAAGGTTTGATGCTTTATTCTGGGATTTTTACTTTTAATTGTCTTTTTATCCCGTGCAATTTCGGGAGGATGCATTTGGGCAAGTTGAGGACAGGAAATTTGTAGCATAGTCTTTTATTTGAACATAAAGACTAGTAATTGTGAACTTTTTGTGCTGCTTTACCTTTCTTGGTGTAATGAAAATAATTGCTCATTTCCATAACGTCTCAGAAGATGTGCATAGGAATAAGTGAAAACGGGTTATTTTATGTACTGATGGTGTTAGCATATTTATTTATTTGTTACGTAGAAGAGTGAAGATAAAAAGAAAAATAGTCAAACCAAAAACGGGGGAGGGGAGCTGGAATACAGTATTTCTCCTTGCCAGTCTCATGAACACATGTATAATGTTTACTTGTCTTGAACGTACACAACTTTCTTGTCCCTTTTTTTGAATTTCCTTCTTTGTGAATAGGAAAAGCGTCCCTGCTCCTTACCGTGTGCCATCCAGGGCTAACAGGCTTGAAATATGTTTCCAAAGTCTGTTCTGCTCAGCGCTGTGCTTTAAACCATTGATACCTCATTTAAAAATGGGGGGGGGGGGGGGGGGGGGGAAGGGAAAAAAAAACCCACAAAAAATCACACCCCCCCCAACAAAAAAATAAAAAGCAAACCCCAGAGTGAAAAATGAATGCGATTTCTGATATAACCTGAGCCATTCAAAGCTGAAAGCTGAATGCATTCTTTAAATCAGATTTTAAATTTCTTTTCTGCCCAAGAGGGAGAGAGGCTATGTGTGTTGCTGCTTTGCTTTGTTTTGGGGTTATTTTGGTCTGTTTGGGGTGGTTTTTTTTGAAGATCAGTGATTGTTTTTAAGCAAACCACGACACATGTCTGCAATGGTTGGAAATCTCAGCAAGTTGCTTTCAGGGAAAGGGGAAAGGCTTGGATGGGAGCAGAGCTGGTCTAATACCCACGGATTTGTCCCTGGCTGCTGGCTGCATCGTGCCAAAGTTTTAGTGCGCTCTAACTACCAAACCCAGCCAAACCAGCTCCCTCAGCCACTCACACCTCCGCTCAGGCGATTTTAAAGCTCAGCCTTTATCTCCTGTACCCTCAGGGCAGCCTGGGAGAGAGACCATATCATCGACATTGTAACGAGATGATCCCTTTATTAAAGAGAAAAGGGGCAAAGAAGAAAACCCAGAGCAAACGCTGAAAGGAGGCGGAAAGAGCAGGGGGTGAGTTAACGTGCCCATCTCCAGGCTGGGTGCTCCCCACCGAGGACTCACTGCTTTCTGGGCTCGCTCGGGAAAACACTGGCCAAAATGGGCTTGAATGAATTCGAAAATAAAAGACGAGCTTTTCAACAGGAGTGTATTCGGCAGCATTAACTGTGGCCAGCGGTTAATTTCTGCCCTTTTCTCATCCCTAGAACTCCGCAAAGTGTCTTGTAAGACTTGGTCTTTTGTTTTAGAGCCTGGAGAAAACTCTTTGTTCTTCCTTAGGGTTAGCCCAGTTCTCAGACTTGCACATGGCAATACTTGAATATCTCCACGTCGTGATATTAAAGATGGATATTCCCGCATTATTCGCATCATTGTTTCTATGACAAAAAGCACCGAGTTCATACATAGTAAAGACGTCTTTTTTGTGACGCCTTCACGTTGAGAAGCTGAAAAGGTATTTTACTGAAGTTCGGCTAAATTGCAGGAACAGGTTCATCCAGAGGACAAATTTTCTATTCGATTAGTTGTATTTCAGCCGGGAAGAGTGACCTCTAAACCCTTAACCTTTTGGACCCAAACTACCCTTCCCTTTCTCTGGCATGGAGAGCAGCTAGCAGCAGCGCTTGAGGAGGGAATTCCTGAGACAAGTTTTCAAGTTTTGTTACACCCGGTTCCTGCGGTAGCGGCCTTTCGTCTCCAGAGTTGTCCAAAGCCCTCCCTTTGCTCTTCATACAAACCTAGGGAAAGAAAGGAGGGGGGGGGGGGGGGGGGGGAGGAAGAGAAGATAAACTTCTCTGGCTGCTCTTCTTGAAAATCCCCCCTCCCGGACCCCCGCTGTTTACTTAAAGTCTGTGATAAGTTGGCTGGGAGCAAGGCAAACGTGTTATTCGAGGGAGAGCTACCAACTTTGGCATCTGTGGTACAGTTCTGGAAAATAATGGCCTTGGATAAGCAAATCCTTGCTTTGTGCTTCTTATCGACCGAGACGGCTCCCGAAGTTAAAGGGCCAAATTCTGCTCCCAGATTTCCTTCCCCCGCCCACTGAAGTCAAACAGGGATGTAGCTGCGAGCAGAATTTGTCTCATCGTCTTTTGAAATGTTAATATCTCCAGGAGGAGTGTTGGGTTCAGCAGGCACAGCTCTTACAACCCTGTTCGCAAGTCCCCTTTGAGCGAGGCTGGGGCACTGTAAGTTTACATAGCTGTAATTGCGCTGTAGCCTCGCAGAGAGAATGCGTGAACTGGAGGCAGAAAGTACCTAAAGAAATTGTGTCCAGTTGCCAATGCTCTGAAGGGTCAGGAATGTCTGTAATAACGACCAGGAGCACCCACTGCTCATTATATCCCGTGGAAAACGAACCTGAGGGTTTTTTTAAATTGGTTTTTAACTCTCCTCCAGAGTTATTTTGTGTAGGAAGGGAAGCTGGTTGTTTTTGTTTATCATGGGTGAAACATTGTGCATTGGAGCCTTTGTTAAACGGTCACATTGTCCAGCAATACTCTCATCTCTGTTAAAGTGTGATGCTTTCCATAGACTTTGCCAATGTTTTGCTGCCATTGATTAAAGCGTTATTTATACTAATTGTCGCCTGTAGTTTTGATGTAAGCCCTCCATATACATTTGAAATAATAAAAGGTGTAGAGAAATAGATTCTGGTTTGTACCTTGAACAAACAGTCCTTACAAGGTGGGTCTCTCTTCTGTGAAAATGCTGGTCCCTCCCATCATGACAGTGTTAAAAGATGAGTGACTCTGCATAGCATCCTTCCAAATGTCCCTTTGAACAGGTTTGCTGATTGCCCCAGCCACAATGGTGTGACTCTAGGCCAAGCTGGAGTCTATATTTAAATTTAGGCTGCAGTTAAAAGTGCCTGTCATCCATTTGCTACTGCTTTGCATTTAACAAGCCCTCCTAGAACGACTCCCGGATTTATGTGTGTGTGGTAGGAGGCGAGGAGCCACACCTGAAGTCACCTCGATCCCCACACAGATGTGTGCCTTTTAGGTGAGTCCTGGAAGGAATCGATTTAAAAAGAGACGAAAATCTGAAATTGAAATGCAGTGAGTAGCTGTCTCTAAGCAGTAAGCGCCACTTTTTCAGCCGATGCAAACGAAAGATCGCAAGAAAACACAAACTTAGAGAGTTTAAACTTTCCCGTGCACAGAAGGCAAACATCATTTTTTTCTCCCCTGCGTAAGCACCTCAGACAATAACACATACCTCTGGCCAGGAGAAGTCGATTGCACTATTTTTGTCATAAGTATTTGTCACTGAGGACTTGCCCTCTCCTGGAGCGTGGTCAAGGCACGAGTCCAAAAAGACAGTCTCTTGCTCAGCCCGGGACAGGAGCGTGGTGCACAGAATAAGGCATGTGCCCTTGCTGCCTGGAGTCCACGGAGGGGAGGGTGCGTGTGCGTTTCTAAGCACACACTCGCTAAGTTTAAATATCGAGGCACATTTTGTGATTATACTTTCTCTCTCTCCTGTTTAATGGCTCCTCCTGTTACTCCCGATACATCAATACAGTTCTGTATATTATATCACCACTAGTCGTTAAGGTAAGAATGAAGAGGAAAGGCAGAGTCAATAGCAAACCCCTCTCACTGTACAGTACAGTAAATAGGGACCTCTCGGTGCAGAGCCACACCGCTTCCAACGGCCATGTTTGTTAGCCCTTTCCCCTGATTCTTTTTCCTTTCCCCCCCCCCCCCTCCACCCCCCCCCCAAGCCTAGAGACCAAAATAATCTTGCTAGGAACAGTCATAACAGGCAGAATTTCAAAGTGCAAGGAAGATGATAAGAATAGATTTCTACAAGTCCTGACCACGTGATTTGCGAAATAATTAATTCAGCACGTCCCTTAAGAAACACGGAGTCGTCATTAATCTGCCAAGCAAAGGACTCTATCAGACTTGAAAACTGAAGAGATCCCAAGAATATAATATACAAAGGGTGCAGTCCCTCTCTCTGCACACCTAGGTCTTTGGTAGCTGCCGAAAAAGAGACGCCCGGTACGTAAATATTTTTTACTTTTATTCCTTCTTATTTAAGCCTTAATGAACTCAGCTGTCAAACGCTTGACAAATAGGGCACGCTGCTTCCTGATTTCCAGCTCGGCAGCGGCCGGGAGCCGGACCGGGCGCAAGCGGTGACCTTTGCTTCCCAGGGAGCGGGGGGAAGAGGGCGAGCGCGGAGCGCCGCGGAGCCCCGCGGAGGAGGCAGGCTGACCGCCTCCCGGGGCGGCGGCGCTGACCGCGGCCGCCTGCGCGGGGAGGCGCGGAGCGGCGCGGCGCGGCAGGAACAATGCGGCTGTCAGGGCAGCCGCTGCCCGGTCCCACCGGCGGGGAAAGGCCCTCAGCTCCTTTGCAAGCGGGGTCGTAAATTTTGCCGTGCGTCTTGACAGCGGGGCTGCAGCGGGGCCGGAGCCAGCGCCGAGCGCGCCTTCCCCCCGCCGCCCGCACAAAGGCCGGCCGGCCCCGGCCCCGGCCCCGGCCCCGGCCCCGGCCCCGGCCCCGGCAGCCCTGCCCCTGCTCCGGCCGCCGCCCGTCTCCGCCCGAGCCTCACCGCCCGGCGCGGGGCTGCGGAGGAGCCCGGGCGCATCCAGCTTCCGAAGCGGGCACGCCGCCTTTCAAGCCCTCGATCAATAGCCCGGACTAGGGGGAAATGGGATTTGTGTTTTTCTACAAAGCCACTCTCTATAAACTCCACAGAATATGGACAACGAGACTGAGATTTCTCTGTGAAATCCCAGAGTCAGCTGGAAATACTTTCTGCAAACAGGATATTCTTTATTATCCCTTGCTGGAGTAATTTCTAAAAAGCCCTAGATTGTAGCTTTTTATTACTTCCGTTTCGGTGGCAGGACAGAGACAAAGTTTCCTATGTTATGAATTATACATTCAAACAATAACACATTAATTCAATTATTCAAAGATGACAAATGTTTATGTGCTTTGGTAGTGACTAAGGAACAGATTTGCTACTTCACGAGAACTCCTACATTTTTATCAATGAAGTTTTATATTATCCTGTTGGTCCGGGAAAGAAACCAAACTCCGCCAAGACACGCAGTAAAACGGACCCGAACATAAATCGCAGCCCTTTCATAAGAGCGTTTATTCCCGCATATAACCCGGGCTATTTTATCAGTTTGACAATTGCCGGAGTTGTTGTTATAAATCATCATAAGTAATTCCTGAAAGGGTGCGAGGCTGCTGGGGGGCGGGCGGAGACTGTAAATCTTTCTGTTTTATTGCTCTATGAACATATGCTCCGATTGAAGAAGTCTTAGATCCTTTACTGGAGACAAATTCGCGCAAAGCTGGAGTCCCACCAGCCAAAGGATTAACATTTCCTTAATACTTTTTCAGTCCCCTTTACGATGTCTTAATTCTGGTGGCGGTGGCGAAGGTGCACCTTCCTTTCAGCCGTCCTCCATTTTTACATTAAATTTCGCCTTTCTTTTTTTTTAGCCCTAGCCTCTGAAAAGACACCCGAGGGCTGTGGGGCTTTTTCCAGGGGGTTCCGAACTGCCCTCCAAAAAGGCATTTTCTTCTGAATCCTCTTCGTGCTCTTTGCTCGACCGGTGCCCAACTTCTCTCTCGCACTTTTGTGTGGGAAGCGAAAGCCCTCTCCGTCATCCAAAATGTCTAAACAGCCGCCAGAATTATGTTCGGCTTTGTGTGTATGTACACAAGTATGCAGAACACGCTGTGCGTGTAGGGGTTGCTGTATGTACACACAGACACGCGAGCGCGGGGGGCTCTGCAAAAGTACCCAGACGCCGAAATATATGGCTGACGGAAAAGGATATAAAGAACCATTACCTCTTACTTGAGGCGAGATTTAAGTGCATCGTTTCGAAGAAATATAGGATTATAAATCCGAAGCCGTACACAATAATTTACATTGAACTTATGTTTCCATCACTGGACTGCAATCTTTTTATAACTGGTTTGCAAAGTCAGGAAAAGCAATGTAATTTAGATAAATGTTACAATGCACTTACGGTTAGTATTGTAAGGTAATACGTTACTGTCACATCCCCATGCTTTGGATGGTAATGAAATCATAGCAGATGTTAGATTAGGTGTGGTGTATTTATAGCTACAGATACGTTAGAAAAATCAAACAGAGGAACTAATACAAATTTTTTTTTTTTTTTTGGCCGAACTGGAATTGTTGGGGAGCTTTGTGGGCACACATGACGGATATACATCGGGTTTGCTCTATGTCTCTTCATACATACAGAGGGGGGAGGCAGACTCAGGGCAGACACACACACGCACAAATGCCATGAGGTTTTTTTTCCCCCAGCGCTTCTTTAGCTTCCAGACAAGGGTAGTCCCCGCTGCCCCGCATCTTCCCGGCACGGAGAAGGAGAAAACAAAAATTCGCGCACGCCAGTGAGCCCCAGCGCCTTTCCGCCAGAGCAGCGCTGCTGCGGAGCTGCCCCCGGCGCAGACTCTCGGCTGCAGCCGGTCCCAAATACCTCCTCCTTCTCCGCCGGGAATTTCTGCGTCCTGGGATCATCCCGCGGAATTCACCTTTTCCCCAGCTCCGCTGGCCCCGCGGGGCGCGTAAGTGCGGGCGCCGCCGGCGCCGGCCGCCGCGGTGCGGAGCGGAGCGGTGCGGAGCGGCGCGGAGCTCTGCGGGAGGAGAGCGGGCTCGGCAGCGCGGCCGGGCGGGCCGGTGCGCGGAGCGCGGTGCGCGGGGGGCAGCCCGCCCCGCGGGGCCCGGCGCGGCAGCCCCGCTGCGCGGGGGCGCGGGCGGCCGCGGGGAGCGCGCCAGCCTCGGCCCCGGCGAGCGGCTCCTGCCATCACGTGGGCGAATATGCCTGTATTTTAAGGCAGTGCCTATATTTCTGATTATAGAGGGGTTTCTCCTGCTCGCCCCCAAAATTCATCAATGGCCGCACGATTTAAAACCAAAACAAAACACGAGCCGGCCAATTGCTGCCTTTGGTTCCAGGAGGCTGATGGCTAAAGGGTTGTGTGTTGATTTTTTTTTTTTTTTAAAGCCCAACAAATTCCGATTTCCACTCGCTCTCTTTTATTGGTAGTTGAGCCTCAGCCTGTTTTCGTTCTATCGGGAATTCTGGTGTATGGAAATGTCTGTAAAACCGCAAGATCAGGTTTAGGAGAGTATTGTCTGCAGACAAAGGGTGAAGGATATATTCTAACAACTGCAAGCGCAGATCCTGAAAAGTGAGGAGCCCAGGTTTATGATAAATTGATACACAGGTAAGCAACTGCATGACAAAATGGGACCTTTAACCACAGGGGCTGCATTATCGCCTTTACTCAGAGACTGTCTGGAATTTGTTCGCAATCTCTGCCCACAACGGCTGCGAACGCATGGAGTGGTCTCCACCTCCTCGAACGTTTTAAGCTGTATCTTCTTTTTATTATGCTCTTTAAATAAAAAGTGGACTCCTTCCCAAAGGCTAGGGGAAGACGTTTACCCCTATCCTCTTCCCAATTTTCGGTGGTTTCAGGAAGGGAATTACAAATAAGTAAAGAAACGAGGGAGAGACAACTTTGCTAGATGCTCCCATTGCCAAAGTAAGATTGAGCATCACGTTAATGCGTTGCCGTGGATAGCCGGGCAGGGGGTAGCCGTGTTGATTTGTAAAGGGCGATTTAAAACAGGCTCATCGGTAATGTAGCCCCTACATAGGGTCTCTTAAATATTCCTGCCAAGTGGCTTCCCGAACCTTTTCCCCTCGCCGTGCATTCGTGTTCCTCAGTGGCTGTTGTTTTCCTCCCCCAGTTGTTGTAGTGTTGATATTACCGGTACGCTCACGCCTTCGAGTTACACACGCTGTTTGAAGCACGGCTTGATATTTATCTACCGCGAAGTTTCTTGCCCTGCGTTTGTGAGGTTTGATCAATAAGGCGGTGGGAAGGTGCCCGGGGGGGACCGGTGCCTCTCTGGGCGGACTGGGGGGCTGGAAGCGGCCACACAGCCTCCCCGCATACATTTGCAGCTCAGCTCCCTCTTGGGCTGTTGCAACCAGCCCGGCTCTCCCAGGAGCGCCTGTTTCCACTGGCTTGTGGCCTGCCTGGAGCCCGGGTGAACTCGCGGGTTATGTTTATTAGAGAGTCCCCGCGTAAAGCCCGGCTTTGTGCTGGCGAGCAGGAGCGGGTGTAAGGCTGCGCCGGACCCTGCCTGCCCCGAGTCACCCGGGCGAGTCCTCCGCGGTGGCCGAGGCGTCCCGCGGGAAGCAGGACAGGGGGGTGAGGGGAAGGGGAGAAAGTTGGGGTGTTTTTTTTCCTTTCTGTTGCGTGTTGCTCTGCTCGATCAGAAGTTAAAGGCAGTGAACATTTTTCTTAGCTGTATGCCTCCAAGCTGCTGGCCTGCCAAGTTAGTCAGCTGAATCCAATTACTGCAAGCAGCATTTCATTTGGCTCGATGGAAGCACTCACTTATAACTTCACCTAAAATTTCAATAATACCCATATTGGGCCCACGCCTGAATAATTCTAAAGATTTCCCTGGGTTTAGGTCTGGCAACTTCTTCTCCGAGGTCGGCTCTGCAGGAGCGGCGCTGGGGGCAGAGCACAACAGCAGTTCGGCATGCCCGGACTCCCCTCTCCGCAGAGCAAACTTTGGGGGCTATTCCTGTGGCCGTGGAAATCTCGGTATTTGGCCAGGCTCTTGCGAAGTAAACCGTGTCTAGAGCAAGAAGGCTATCGCTTGTGAGGCTGAGGAGCTGCTTCGGAAAGGGATGAGAAGTCGATAATTAATTAGGGACAAAATGAAAACTTACCGTGTTAATCAACAGCGGCTAACAATGACTCGGTTTGCAATATTATGATCTCTTCGCTCAGGGGCTAAGGTGCAACCCAACTTACGCTGCCTTCAGACACCCTGTAAAGTGCTATTTCTAATGAACTCTCTTTAAAAAAAAATAAAGCACTTAAAGTTGACGTACGCCCACGTGAATACATTATATAAGACGTTACCGGGACAGGCCCGGGCCAAGAACCTGAGCGAGCATCATGTGTAATCATGAAGCTCCACTTCCCTAACTCCAGTTTGCCAGCATAAATTAAGGTGATTTGGAGGGGGAATGTTGCATCCTACTGGGTTTGGGTAGGGAGAGAGAAGACTCGGTAGAAAGTTGTAAGGTCTGTTGTGTTGTGAGCTATTGGAGGCGCTTCCGTTGGTTGTTCATTAAGTGGTGAGTTATTGCTATACGAGCCAAAGGTCATTTCAAAGGCTTATGGTGGCTAGATATCGTCTTTATAATGACCCGGGCTTCTTTGTGGGGGATTTTCTGGCGCTCAAGTTCTTAAAGTCCTGAGTCGACACGTTACACAGCCAAATGCAAAATGCTCACTTCGAGCCGCAAATATTTGCGGCGTATTTTCAGCGCTGGGGTTTCTTCGCTTATCTTTCTCTCTGTCTTACCCGGGGGGAGGAAGGGAGAGAGACCCGCGCTAGCTCCGTTCCCGCGGAGCGCTCCGCGGGCCGTGAGTGCGGGCGGCGGGTGCGGTGGTTGTGACCGACGGCGGTGACCGCAGCTCCCCTGCAATGGCGCTCCCGACCCCCCGTGCGCTGCTTCTCCGCGCCTCTCCGCGCCTCGGCCCGGGCTGGGCGCTCGGGGAGGCAGGCGCGGCTCCGCGGCCGCGCCCGGCGCGCGGGGCCCGGCGGAGCGGCTGCCGCGGGCCGCCCTGCCCGGGTCCGACCCGCAGCCGGGGTATTTTGCTCGTTTCTTTGCTCCCCGCCTCTCTCAAAGCGCTATTAATAAATGAAGAGAAGCATCTGCGCTTTGTCTGGTAAAAGATCTGACGCGGATGGAGAGACACGGTGAGGGGCTGCCGACGAGAGGTGCGTTTATTAACAGAGTCCTAAGGAAGAAAGTCCCAAACAAAGCAGTTTCCGCTGAGACTTCTCACTTTTGTTGCAGGTCCGTGCCCACGGATTATCCAAAGGAACCTGAAGATCCTACCCACACAGTTAAAGTCAAAAATCAAGAAAAAACATAAGTGTGGTGAGTTCTCTAAATTTCCTTTTCCATCCACCTCTCGCTCCCCCAGCGTGACAGGCCCTTCGCAGGGAGCAAAGCCCGGACCCGGCCGCCGGCCCGCGGAGCGGGAGCGCTGCTCGGCCGAGCCCGGCGCCGCAGACGCCCGGGGCGTGCCGCCGCCCTCCACGCCAAATAAATAGCAGCCCGGAGAAAGCCCCGCTGAAAGCAGCCCGTGGTCAGAGGGAGCCGAGCCCGGCTGGGGAACAGCCAAGACGTGGACCCAGCCGGGGGGGGAGCGGGTGGCTCCCCGGGGGGGTCTCCGCAGCTGGTTTAAGAGGCCCCACGGCGGCCACCGCTCCGTGCCGGAGCCAGCCCCCCCCGCCGCTCCTCCGACGGCGGGGCCCCTCCGTGCTCCCCAGTGCTCTCAGCCCCGCCAAAGGCGAGACCCCCCCCTGGCTCAGGCGCAGCCCCAGCGGTGGGTGCCCGGCCGCCCGCGGAGGCCCGCCCGGGGCAGAGGCTCCCCATCGCCCGGCTCCCCTGCCCGCGGCCCGGCGCGGCGGCCGGGTCCTGCGGCGGCTCCAGCGCTTTCCTTATATACGGGGCTGCCCCGAGCCGGCGGCCGGGAAACGTGCCGAGCGGGGGATTCTTTTGCCGGGCTCCCTCCTACGCGCCGGCTGCTTTGCACTTCTGAAAGTGCCGGGGCTTGGGAAGTGTTTTCCTTTTCATTCCTGGCCGGAGCGTTTACTGCCACGGCGCTAGCAGTCATAAATTTTGTTACAAACCGCAATGACAGGTGCATTGATATGCACCCTGAGAGCTCCGGCTGCTTTAATAACCGCTCCGCTGGCCGCTCTCACCGCCTCTTATTTATTCGGTATCATATTAGATATTGATCCTAAGCAGAATTAAGTGTAGTGGAAGTTTTAGTAGAGAACTGCTTAATACGAAAGTGTCGGGAGGAAAGCGGCTGGCAGCGCCGGGCCGGTGTCAGCGTGGGCCGGTCGCGCTCCGCGCACACGCGCGGGGTGGACGCGTGGGCTCCCGGCTGCTCCCCAGATAGAGCCGTGAGAGGGTCGGCAACCTCCAAAAGCACTTGGAACCAGTGGCGGGACACAGACCCCCATTATCGTGTGCAACGCCTAACAGTTCAGATGAGGTTAACCTTTCTGGAGAGGAGGAAGGGAAATCTGAAACATAGACATGGATACTTTGCGGTGTCCTACCCTCGGTGCCTCCGAGCCCACCTCCCACGGCTCGGCCTCGCCATTTGGATGTCACTTCTTTTTTTTTTTTTTTTTTCTTTCTTTCTTTCTTTTCTTTTCCTGGATGCTGTTTCTGGCCAAACCACCAAGTGTTGAGCCCCTGCTTTGGTGTTACCTATAAAAACATCACCCCGGGCCTTGCACTCGTGGAAAATCAAAACCTGGAAAGGTCTCTCTCTCCCTCTTTCTCTCCCTCTCTCCCTTTTTAAGATCTAAAGATGAGCCACCAAACAGTTGAGCATTGTCCATGTGATTTATGGCCCATAGCCTCCTTTTTAGGTTCAAGCAGAGTTCACAAGCAGTTGGTATTTCAGAAAAGAAATAAGGCTTTTAACAGCTTAACAGCAATATTCTTTCTTAAGATTCTGCGTATTCTTTTGGGAACTATATTTTACAAGGCACATGAAAAGCTACGCTTAAGGCAGTGTTGTGCTAACAAAAGTCCTCAGTCCAGACCGCTCCTGAAAATGTAGATGATAGAAGTGGAAAACGAGCGACAGAGTTATTTTGCACAAAAATACTTTCAAGACTCGTCAAGATTATCACAGCGCATTTAAACCCATCTGAATCGCCACCGTCCATTTCCATGGATATTTTTTTACTAAAATTTTCCAGGAGAGGAAAATAGCTCTTTTCCCGTTTCCATCAGCTTCGCAGATCACCCCAGGCTTTTGTTCAGGGACGAAAAGGACGGCGGCGGTGGTTTGTGACAGGGGATAAACCGTCGACAGCAGCCGCGGATCGCAGCACGCTGAGGTTATTCGGAGTTACACAGATGTGTTTCCCGGTGAATTTTAGAAAACATATCAGCGGTACTTGGCGGTACCGGTTGCTGCGGGAGAAAGCAGTACTCTGGTAGTATTGCTTAAGTATAGGCTGGAGAATGATAATTATCGAACACTTCAAAAATTTCTAGCTACTCTTCTCTGGTATGTTAATAGGCTTAAACCCTGAAGAAATACAATGAACTCTTAAGATACGTTGAGTTACAGACTTACATTGTCAGGTGAAGTATGTGCTAATTTACAAAATAACTAAAAATGTCGGAGAAAACCCCTATCCGACAAGAAAAATAAGAACAGGGAATATTAAAAAGCCGCAACAAAATTGCAGACGACTTTCTATCTTGCAACGAGCGCAGCGAAGTTTCGGGAGCAGCAAGGGGAAAGGTAACAGCACCCTGCCCCAAAACGTCTGCCCTAAGGGGACCGTGCGTTCTCAGTCTGAGCAGCCTGATGGGGGGGCCAGGGGGGCGGGGAGGGGAGCGCCATAAGTTTGCGGGCTAGAAAAAGAAGAGAAACCCCTAAAAAGGATCTCCAATGTCTCAGGTTCTTTCTACTGAGGACAAATAAAAGGGACGAGAAACGTTGGGTGAGGGAATTTAATTCATCACAGAATTAAAATAGGGGAGCTGACCTGCGACTTCCTTTATAGTGCAAAGTGAAGGGAGTGAATGGCGCCGGTTATACTTTAACTCCGGAGGAATCCGGGGGAAGAAGGAGGCCGGGTTTACAAAGGGGACGGGATTTTTCTGCCTCTGCCCGGCCGCAGCCCGGGCTCAATCCATCATGTCAGCCGTGCGCGGCCGTGCGCACGCGTGCCGGGCGGGCGGGCGAGGGGGCGCCGGGGGGGCTCTCAGCCGAAATGGCCCGGCGGGGTCCCTGGGGACACCACCCAGCGCGGCCTCGCGTCGCTTACGGAGAGCCCTTGCCTGCGACCGCGGGGGCCGATCCAGCGAAATTCGTGCGGGGACGGTCCAAAGACAGAACAAAGCAAGAAAACGTCCCCCAAAATGCCTCAAAAAGTGGCCTCTGGCAAGTGCCGCCAATGTGTCCCCGTTCCCCCCAGCACATCGCTCTCAGATGGCTCCTTCCCTGCTGTCCCCTGGTCCTTCCCTAGCGTGCCCTGCTCTCTCCCTTGTGTGCCCTGGTTTGCCCTGGCTCGTCTGGTGACCCTGCTCCTTCCCTGGTGTCCCTTGCTCCCCCCCTGGCGACTCTGGTCCTTCTCTGGTGTCCCCTGGTCCTTCTCTGGTGTCCCCTGCTCCTTCCTTGATGACCCCTGCTCCTTCTCTGGTGCCCCTTGGTCCTTCTCTGGTGTCCCCTCCTCCTTCCTTGATGTCCCCTGCTCCTAATCTCGTGTCCTCTGCTTCTTCCTCGATGTCTCCCGGTCCTTCCCTGGTGTCCCCCGGTCTCTCCCTCGTGCCCCGCTCCTTCCCCGCTGCCTCCCGCTCCCGCCCCGCTGCCCCCGGGCCCACCCGCCCAGCCGAGGCTGGGGGTGCCGGGGTGCGGGGCGTGCCGGGGCCGTCCTGGCCGCTCCCAGCCGGCGCCCCCCACTGAAGGTCTCTTTTGTGTCCCCGCTGTCCCCCTCCCCAGGTGGCTGCGAGTGGCCCGGGCCGACGACGTGAGGCGCGGGGCGGCGGTCAATGTTATTTGAGCGGGGGCCGCGGGCCTCGGCGATCGCAGAGCGGAGGATGCAGAAAGCCGCCTACTACGACAACGCGGGGCTCTTCGGGGGCTACACCTACAGCAAGGCCGACGCCTACCCCTACGGCGCGGCCCACCAGCCCTACGGCCAGGCCGGCCTGGACGGCGAGTACCCCGGCTCCGCCTGCTCCGTCCAGGGCTCGGCGCCCGGCCGCGCCCCGGCCCACAAGGGCAGCGAGCTGAGCGGCAGCTGCATGCGGACGGCCGGGGGCGGCCCCGGGGGCAGCCAGCCCCCGGGCATCAGCGAGCAGCAGCCCCCGGCGCTGCCGCCCTCCTCCCCGCCCAACCCTCCCCCCAGCGCACCCCCTCCGAAAAAAGCCAAGGGGGGGCCCAACTCCTCGGGCTCGGCCACCGCCACCCTCAGCAAGCAGATATTCCCCTGGATGAAGGAGTCCCGGCAGAACTCCAAGCAGAAAAGCACCTGCGCCCCCTCAGGTAGCCCGACACCCCCGCCCCGGCCCATTGCCCGCCCGGGGAGCCGGGCTGAGCCCCTCGGGCTGAACCCCTCGAGCTGAGCCCCCTGGCCCTACGCCTTGTCCCCTACTCCTCCAGCTGCCACCGCCCCCACCCCCGCTCGGGGGTCCCAGCCCTGCCGGGCGCTGCGGATGGGGCAGGCTGGGGTCTCCCGCCCTGCTCCCCCTGCCAGCTCAGCGGTGGCAGGCGCGGCCCCGACGGGTCCCGGCAGCGCCTGGACGGGCGGCCGCTGGGGGCCCCTGGGGGGAGGCAGCTGCGGGGGTGTGTGTATGCCGGGCAGGGAGGGGTGGGAGGCCGTCCCCGGGCTCCCTGCGCCCCCCGCCCCCCCGAGCGCCGGCAGAGCGGGAGGGGGCGGCGGGGCTCCGGGGGACCCCGGGGGGGCTTTCGGGGGGGACCAACGGCTCTTTGTGCCTCTTCCCCGCAGGAGAGAGCTGCGAGGACAAGAGCCCCCCCGGGCCGGCCTCCAAGCGGGTGCGCACAGCCTACACCAGCGCGCAGCTGGTGGAGCTGGAGAAGGAGTTTCACTTCAACCGCTACCTGTGCCGGCCGCGCCGGGTGGAGATGGCCAACCTGCTCAACCTGACCGAGCGGCAGATCAAGATCTGGTTCCAGAACCGCCGGATGAAGTACAAAAAGGACCAGAAAGCCAAAGGCATCATGCACTCCCCCGTCGGACAGTCCCCGGACCGCAGCCCCCCCCTGAGCGGCCCAAACCACGTCGGCTACTCCAGCCAGCTCCCCAGCGTCAACAGCCTCAGCTACGACGCGCCCTCGCCCACCTCCTTCGCCAAATCCCAGCAGAGCATGTACGGGCTGGCCGCCTACACGGCGCCGCTGAGCAGCTGCCTGCCGCAGCAGAAGCGCTACGCGGGCGCGGAGTACGACCCCCACCCCATGCAGAGCGGCGGCGGCGGCTTCGCCAACCCCAGCCTGCAGGGCAGCCCCGTCTACGTGGGGGGCAACTTCGTGGACTCGATGCCGGCCTCGGGCCCCATGTTCAACCTGGGGCACCTGCAGCACCCCTCCTCCGCCAGCGTGGACTACAGCTGCGCCGCCCAGATCCCCGGCGGCCACCACCACGGACCTTGCGACCCCCACCCCACCTACACGGACCTCTCCTCTCACCACACCTCTCAGGGACGGATGCAGGAGGCGCCCAAGCTCACGCATCTGTAGCGGGGCGGCGGCCGGCGGGGCCCGCTCCCCTCTCAATTACCTCACTTTTCTGACGGGACAGTGTTACTTTGCTCTCGAGTGCCAACAGTATTAGTGGATTTGTCTCCCCTAGCAGCTCCCTTCTTTCTTCCGCAGCCCCGAGTAGGTCCGTGAGCAGGAGCCTTTCTCTTAGAGCTGTGTTAAGCATGACAGTGCAATATACTGCAAACCGAGGGACTGGTAAGCTTGATGATGTACTTGAAGGTAAGTCTTAGAGATGCCGTAGCGTTAGCAGCGCGTCATGCTGAGGTGTTTTAGACCAGTCGTGAGCGGTGGGAACTCGCCCGCGCGTAAGCTTATTTCAGAGAAGTTAATTTATGGATTCTTCCGAAACGTAAGGATCGCATCGGACTAAATGATATGTATTTATTATTTTAAGCGAGACATTTTTGTATCACTGATTATTTATCCTCGTCTTAATGTATTTATGTGGGTATTTGTAGAGTTTCTTCACCAATACTTCGGGAGAGCGATTCAGGTCCGTGGTGACTTACATTTCACCTATTTAGTATATTCGGTCTGAGCTAGTTGAGAGAGTAGTCTTGAACAGTTGTAACAGTGGCTGGTGTTTGTAGTTTATGTAAGGATTAATTAAGACAGCAAGTCGTGAGTCATTAATAGAGTAAAACAAACTGTGACATCACACAAAGAGCCGTTACACTTAAAAAAAAAAATCGAAAGTATTTTTAAAGTATTTATTTCTAACCGGCTGGCCCCACTCGAGCGCCTCGGTGACTTGGCTGGCAGCTGGCTCGGCCGGGTGAAGCCACCTTTAGTTGGAAGCGTAGCCGCTTTGAGGAGGCGATCTACAAAGTGGGGCGCTTGGCCATCTTGTTTCAGGTCAAATCCTGCATACAAAAACCTCGGTGAGGTTAACATTTATTTATTGACTGGGTAGCTATCGCACATATTATTATTTCGGTGCGCTATTTTCTTTTATTTTCTTTCTTTTTTTTTTTTTTTTAATTACACTCTGGCTATCTGAAATAGGAAAGAAATTAGAAGCTTAGAACGCAAAAAAATTAGAAGCCCTCTGATAGTGCTAATTTCATTAGGGTCTCCATAGCAATCCGCGCAGCAGCTGCCGCCTCCTTTGTTATTTATACTGTTGTCTTTATACTAACCATAAATCAATTTTTTAGACATCTTTGGAAGCCCGAGCTTTTCCTCTTGTTTTTCATAAAAATACACTTTGAACGAAAATTGACAATCAGATATATACAGCCGAAGGGGAGCCGCCGAGGCGGGGTGCGGGCAGCGGCCGGACGGTGCCGCCGCGCTCCCCCCCGCGCCCGGCGAGGACGGTCCCGTCCCCTCTGCCCGCGGCAGAGGGGCACCGCCGCCTCTCTCTGCCACGAACGGGACAGCTAACACGGGGGAGAATTAAAAAAAAAAAAAAAAAAAAAGGAGAGAAAAAACAGAAAAAAAAAGGATCGGTGCTCTGAACCCTCGTGTTTCCTCCTCTCTAGTTACACGGCTGTGTTGAATCCCTCGCTGGATTTACAGAGATACTTCTTTTGTAAACGTTGTCATTAAAGTCTCTTCCTGACGGTACATGTCGCTCCGAGAAGACTATTCTTATCTCTTTCTAAAACTGTCGAGTTAGAGATTAATCCGAACTTCTGTATTCCCCACCAAACCGTCTGACGCGCCACTTCCCAGTTTGACAAACACTGCAGCTCCTACTCCATCCTCTAATGACAGGACCTGGCATTCCTATTGTGAGAAATATTTTAACTCCTCCAATTCTGGTCAACACAGACAAGTTTTCTTTCTTTCTTTTCTTCTTCCTTTCTTTCTCCTCTGTGCTTTCTTCCTCGCCTTCTGGTATTTGTGTTTGGCTGGACAGTAACAATTCAAAATATTACTTGGGATTTTATTTTCCCCTCTGTGCGATTTTAACAATGTCGTGCTACGTTGAGAAGTGTATCTTTTGTTAAATTTCACTTTTACCCAAGCAAATTTGGATATATGTGTTGTAGATCTGTAAACAAAACAGAACAGAATAAACTACTTTGTTCGGAGACATATTTTAACCATTTTGAGCCCTAAAATTGTTTTCTACAGAAGTTTTCACACAAATTGTTTCTTAGAAGCTCCATCCAGGAGTAAACAAAACATACAGACAACACAAAAAGTAAGGCTAAACACCACTCGTGAATTATACTTCTATAATATTCCATAAATGTATATATATAGGTTTGTATCTCCAAAACTTTCTGTAATCAATGTACCCGCAACTGAAATTGTCCATGTAGGGTTTTTTTGTGTGTTCTTGAAAACACAATGTATTTCACATCACCTGCTTCTATCTGCAAAAAGGCAAAGCACCACCATTTCTGCAGGGCCGTCCCTGGTGTAATCCAATGTGCTTTTCCCAAGTGTTTCCCACCTTCGTGCTCTGTAGGCTGTTCTTCAAGCAGTGTCTGCTCTGACTTACACTATCAGTCCTTCATTAAATCTGTTAAGAAAGGAAAGGCCGTTTATAGACAGCCCTTCCCCAGATCTGAGGAAGAAAGGAGTTTCAGAGAAACCCTGACCACAAACACAGTGTTACTGAGGCGCACTGCCCTGAATTATTTTCATATTGCAGAGAGATGGGGTTTGCAGACTTGGTTTCCAGTGGGGGAGGAGGAGCATGTGCGAGGGGGAATCTTCTTGTAAATAAATTCACTTTCTTCCCCGTGACTCTGGCAGAGGCGTCTCGTTTGTAACGCGATAGAATTCCGTGATGATAACCTAATTATTAGAAGTAATGTTACTTTAGCGAGATTGCTGGCATTTTTACAATGTTTGTACAAGCATCAGCAAACTAGAGAGAGACACTTTGGCACAAGCCAGACTTTTTCTTGGCCCATCATTTAAAACCCATAAATTATAAACAATCCCCTTTCACACTCAATAGGAACTCAGCTCCTTTGCAACAGCATCTGATGTGCTGAACTCCGGTCACCCATTTAAAACACAACTCGTCAGCCAAGGCCAGGCCTGGGGCTGATCCCAGCCTTGCCTTTCTTTGCAAATAGGAGCCATAGCACCCTTTTCCCTTCTTCCCTGCTCCCTCCATCAGCTCCAGACCCGTAACAGGATCACTGAGCCAGGGCCTCTAAATGCCAGCAGCGCTGCAGCAGTGTTTGGGATGGGGAGCTGCCGACAGCACCGGTTGAGAGGCGTCAGGGATGCACCACCGAGCTTCAGCAAGGCCATGCAGGTTCTCCTGTTCAGATCAGTGGGTTTTGGGTCTCCACTGGTTGGTCTGGCCCTTACAGTAACCCACCATTTAATGGGGCTGCAGCAGTTTCCCTGCTGCAAAAAGGAGATGAGGCTTTGTGTTAGCTCTGTGCAGTCTGTGCAGGGCTGAGCTGCCCCTTTGCACCCTGTTTCTTTTGAGGGGGGTCCCATCCATGTCCCTCTGTCTAGGGTCTGGTGAGCTGCACCTGGGCAGGGCGACCTAGGCAGGCACAGCCAGGGGCTCCCAGGGATGCCACTGTCTTGCAGGTACCACTTGTGTGGGGCTGGGAAAACAAAGCCAAATGTCTCCTGCTCCATTAGCAAGTGCTCCCTGGGCAGAGCACTGCAGGCTCCCAGCGCTGGTCCCTGGGCAGGCTGGGGAGGGACTCCTGGGCATCCCACATGGCTGCCACCATGGGACCACGGCTGAGTCACGCGGGGCTGCAGGCAACCTTGTCCACGGGTGAAGAGGAGGCAGCTGGCTGCCCACCCAGGAGGCAAGGACAGGCAGGAGGGAGGCTGGCTAAGAAGGAGCCCACCAGCACCAGTTAGAAGCCCCCAACTTTCTTGGGGACCAGCTGAGTCATTGGAGCTCCATGGCAAGAAGTCTGAAGGCAGGATCCACCACTGGGGTCTCTGCACCCCTCCAGCCCCATGGGAAGCCCTGCAGGGAGGTCCAGACACAGAAGGAGGTCCAGACACTACTTGGCTAGAGAAAAAAGAGCATAAAGGGGATGGGGCTGCCAGGCTGCCACTGGGATGGTGCCTCACTGACAGCTGTTGGCCAGGGAGGGAGGGAAGGAGCTGCAGGTTGCGATGCCGTCCTTCTACGTGCCAGCCTGCCGTGTGTGCCCAGTGGCTGCACACAATGGCAGCCTGGCAAAGGCGCAGCGTGCTGTGCAGTGGAGAGGCCCAGGCATCCGGCACTGCCGCCGCAGACCTGCCTGGGAACAAAAGCCGGAGCCAGATGGGCAGCACAAAGGGGCTGGTGCTGCCGGGGCAATTAGGGCCGCGGTGGTTGGCTGGGCACCACGTGATGTTATATATTGATTAACCGGCTACCTCTGCTTTTAAAAGGCGCGAGATGGGCTGGACCAGAACTCCATTGGCTGCAGCCACTTTCCAGGGACTGAGCAGCAGGTTAATCCCTGAACAGGCAACAGCTCTCCATTCCCATGTGAGCAGCGGCAGTGGGTATGCCGTGGTCCTCGCTGGGAGTGGGGCTGGTGGAGGAGGGAGGGGGCTGGCTCTATAAAGGGTCATCAATCACATGATGAGCACTTTTCACTTGACAGCAGTTCCTCCTACTTCTGCTTGGGCCTGAACCAGCTGGGACTCGACCAGAAACCCTGTCCAGCAGAGGCAGAGCCCAGTCCCGGAGCCCGAGAGCCACGGAGTAACGTGGCAGGACAGGACCAAACCCCTTCGGTCACAAAGGCTGAGATGCAAAAGGGGACACAGTGAGGTGTCTGTGCCTGCATGTCCCCAGACCTCTGCAGATGCTGCTCAGGAGCAGAGGTGGGCCTTTGTCTCCACCTTCAGAGCCCAGGGCACCAGCTCCCTGAACTGCTCTGGGATGAACCCCAAAAAGACTCAGCTGCAATGACCATAAGCACAAAGCTGAATTAAATTAGCATGGGATCTGTACTAGGCAGGATGGAGGTCTTCCAGGTAAAAGTACTCCTGAATGTACAATTTGAACACTTGGGTTAATTTTTAATTTATTTGCTGACGTGCAGTTTTTCTTGCAACAGCTGAAGCTTTCGGAGAGGGTAGACAACCCCATGCTGAGTGAGGCGTGTAGCCTCAATCTTTCCTCCAAGGAACCTGGGCCACCTTTTAGGATCTTTGGAAGCAAGAAGGGCTAGGCAAGGCAGAAATCTTGGCTGCAAACCCTTTGACATCTCTGTTTTGCACACAGCAGTATGGCTTACCTTGATACCTCTGTGTTACTGATATGCGTAATTTTTTCTTCCTACCAAATTCAGAGCCACAGGACAGGAAACAGGGCATTACATGGCACAGGGGCCCGTGTGGAATCACTCTTCTGGTGAAATCCTTACAGAAGGAGGGAGAGACTTTCCTCTTCTCTGTGTTCATGAGGAGGATCTTTGTAGTTAATCTCATGTACTGGAAGAGCAGAGGTCCCTGTCCCAGTCCTGGTGAAACTGCCCCAGGGGTCAGCCAGGAAAGGGGAGCTTGTGGCAGGGAAGTATCAATGGCAGAGGGCAACACACCTTCCTCAGGAAGAGCATGAAGTACCCTGCCCACCTGGAAGGGCTGTGCTTGTGCTGGAGCTGAGCCTGGCTCCCCCGGAGCAGCAGGACGATTCCCCTTCTTTGCCCTTGGGTCTCTGTACATCCCTGGTTTTAGTCACACTTTACAAAATAAACTCTCCAGAGCTTCTCCTCCTTCTTCTCTGATAGCCTTCCTCCCAGGGGCCTTTGATGATTTGCCTGTGTTAACAGGGCCACTGCTTAAATGCCCAGTGGTTGCTTACCTCTCTTCGGGATGCCCATCCACACCCTGGCTATCTCCACACCATGGATGTACATCCCCACGTACCGCTGAGAACCAGCTCTCCCCAGCTGGCAGTGTCTTGGCAGCAGAGGGGCAAGGACAAGGTCATGCTTGAACCAGACCTTCCACATCATTTTCCTGAGGGCTGGGGAGGGATCTGTTGAATCTCTTGTGTGTTAGTTATTGTGACAAGCACAGAGCGTGGAGGCTTGCTCCAGAGAGGAAAGGCAACATGCCCCAACCTCAAAGTAGTCCCTGTGGCTTAGGGCTGCCACTGCCTTCAACACACGTGCTGCACAAGCAGCCTTCCAAGGGCACTGCTGGTAAGTGTCTGCACTCAACAGGGCTTAGGGCTTTTTGGCAGGGCTTGTTCCTATATCATGTCTTAATTTCACAGTGTCTGTCTCAGGCTTTGCAGTGGCCCACGTTTCCAGAAGTGTGGTGGCACAAGGGTTGGTTTGGTCCATTGTTCTCACAGAGGTTTCTGCCCCAGCAGCTCCCCTGGCTCATGCCATCACTGCACTGCTTGCACAGATGTCCCTAAACTTCCCAGTCATTCTCAAATTGCCTTTGACAGCATCATGTTCCTCCCACTCTTCTTTTTAACCCACTTTTCTTCTTCCTCCTTTGACTTTCAGGGACTCCTTCCCATTAGACCTCTTGCAAAAAAACAGCTGCAGTCACTCAACCTTGTATCACTGGGACTTAGTTATTTAAGTCTGAACACTGTGAAATTCAGGAGCGTAGAAAATAGCATCCCCCTTAAAAGCCAGAGCAGCAACAAGAGACGCTTTGCCTGTGTTTAGCCACTGATTCCTGCTTTCCTCATCCTTGAACAGTCCTGCAAAAACAGATGGGTAGCGAACGAGAAACCCGGTAACAGAATCCAGCTGGGTGAATGGAAAGATCTTATGTTGGTGTGAACACGGACAGCTCTTCTAGTGTTTAAAACACAGCTTTAGGTGTAATTAAACCAGTTGCGTTCTGCAAACAGAAGACTCAAGTAAAGCAGCAGCCCTCCTCTGGAGCCAGTGCTGTTTGCTTCGCTGCGGGCAGGAGTTTTTACAGCAGGGGAGACTGAAGAGCACAGATGCTCTCCTGCGTGGACAGCCTTTCTCTGCTAAAGCGTGGTGTTCCCACGCTTCTGTTTTGTCAGAAGATGACATTTTCCAAACTGCTCTGATTGCCATGGGTGTGCTGAGCAAGTTTGTATCATATAGAATTTAACGCCTCCCTCAAAATGTAGGTTCCTGACAAGGTGTATTTGATTTAAACTGTTCTTCTAATCTATACCTGCATCCTCTGCAAATGGAAATACAGGTGATATCCCATTATTAGTGCAGCAGGGTAGCACAGTCTGGAACAGTGAACAAGTCTGTGTCTGGAGAACACCTAACTTCGGGTCTCTGGGCTTACAGTGACTGCTCTGTCTGTAGACTCTCAGTCCCAAACACATTAAAGCAGTAATCTGTATAGCCAGCCTTTGCTCTGTAATAGTTGCTTTATAGCAGATGGGATGGATGAGCTAGGGAGAAAGCAGGGCTGGTAGAAGGCCACATCACTTGTCAGAACCCATATGCAGGGAAGTGCTCCCATGTCCTTGCAGGCTTATGTCTGCCTGTCCCAGGGATGTGTCCTCTCAGGGCCTCTGCAGGAAAGAAAACCAGGCCTGCTCTGAACCATCAGCTGGGCATAATGGTGGGGCAGCTGGGGCTGAGCGGCAGAGCACAAGTCTCCATGGGAAAGAGTTGAGGCTGAGTCAGTGAAATGGTTTGATTGTGTCTCCCCATGGTGTCCCTTCCCTGCCACCAGCCCAGCCCTCTGAAATCCGCAAAAGACCCAGTGGAATTTTTCCTTCTCTGGGGATCCTGGTTGCCCTCGGGTGGTTGACACCATGTCTGGTACTCGCAAAATTTGTGGCCTCTTCCTGACCACAGCAAGCAGCACTTTGGCCAAGAGCTTGTAGAGCTCTTTGGGCTATTGAGTGGAAGGCACTGGATGATGGATGAAGGTATTTCAATTTCCGGCTTTTATTTTGAAATAAAATATCTTTTTTATAAGGTACCACCCTTGCATTTCCCAGCTGAGTCCACCTCCACCTCCTGAGACTTAGAAGGTTACCTGTCTAATTCGAAGCAGCATGATGTAGCCCTTCTTCATGTTCCTTGCCTGTCCAGTCCTATGTCACCAAAGCCCAAGCATGTTCTGCCCAGCACAACCTTTTGCTGTTCTGAACTGCACTGACACATGGTTATCAGTTGACGGCTTGGATGAAACCCATCATTACCCAAATCAAGCATATGTGTAGCTCAGACTGGATGGTCAAGCGTCACTTGGAGCCATTTAGGGAGAGATGATCACTTTTGGAGTCCAGGCTTCACATCCTCCAGGCCTGTTCCTGTTTCCTGCCATTCCGGGGGGATGAAAACCAAAAGAGAGAGTTGGAGGGTTTGGCTGGGCAGTGCAACTTGCTGCACTCTCTGCCAGCTGCAAACGCGCAGTAAACAATGCCGAATTGCCAAGGGAAAAAATGAAAGCCCATTAACGGGGTGAGCCCGGGGATTCACTTTTGAGAGGCTGCAGAGCACTTATCTGATGGAGCGAGACCATTAAGTGCCGGGAGGTGCAGCAAGACCCCCCCGCCCCGGGTGCGGACAGCCTGGGGGTGCCTGCGCAGCCCGCCGCGCTCCCGGCTACTCCCCCAGGCTGCGTGGGCTCCCGTGGGAACCTCCGGCAGCCTCCTGGCCGGCAGCGGGGCAAGGGGAGGGGGCAGAGCTAACCTGGGACGGGAGCTCGGGTAGCGGGAAAGCGCCGTCTCACTCACCCTCCAAACTCCCGGCAAGCGGCTCCGAAGTGCGCGGCGGCTCGGGCGAGTCCAGAGTGAGCGGCCCTCTCCCAGGGGGGTCCCAGAAGGGGTCGGGGGGGCTGCCCACCCGCAGCCCTACGCCGGCCCTGGGCAGCCGAGTGTGGGCAGGGGAGCCGGCGGCGCCCGGGACCCCGGGTGCGGGCTTTCCCCGCCGGGCTCCCATTGGCCGTGGGGCGGGACGTGCCGCCCTGCTCCCGGCCCTATATTAGTGCAATATTGCCCCGGCGGGGTGCGGCGAGCGGCGCTGCCCCGCGGGCCATGGACCTGGGGTACTTTCCCCTCGCCTTCCCGCCCGGGCTGTGCCGCGGGACCCCGCAGCCCCCCTACTCCCGGCGGGGGGACGGCGCCTTCCTGGCACTAGGCACCGCGGCCAGCTCCGTGCTCCCCCTGCCGCCTGCCTGCGCGGGGGCGGCGGGGTACGCGGCCGCCCCCCCCGCGGCGCCGGGCCCCGGCTACCGGCCGACCCGCGGAGCCGGGCCGCCGGGCTTCGCCACGTCCATCTTCCCCGGGAGCGGCCGCCCGCCGCCGCCGCCGCCGGAGCCCGGTCGCCCCTGCCCCTGCCCCGGCGCGGGCGGCGGGGGGCTGCGGCGCCTCTCGCCCTGCCCCGGGGCCGCCCCCGCGCCCGGCTCCCCGGCCCCCGCGGCGGCCCCGGCGGCGCCCCGCACCTTCGAGTGGATGCGAGCGAAGCGGAGCCCGCCCGGGAGAAGTGAGTGGGGCGGCGGAGGGCGGGCGGGGGCTGTTCCCATCCCGGCTCCCCTCTGCCCACTCCTGCCCCGGCCCCGACCCCTGCCCCGCTCCCTTTCCCTGCCCCCGCTGAAGCGCGGTGTTTTTCGGCGTTGCAGGCGGCGCGGCGCCGTGCGGGGGGGAACCTCCCGCCTGCCCCGCACGCACCAGCTTCAGCACCCGGCAACTCACGGAGCTGGAGAAGGAGTTTCACTTCAGCCGGTACCTGTCGCGGGCCCGCCGCCTCGAGGTGGCCCGCTCGCTGCGCCTCCGCGACGCCCAGGTGAAGGTCTGGTTCCAGAACCGCCGCATGAAGCAGAAGAAGCGGGAGCGGGAGGCGCTGGCCGCCCCCGCCGCCGCGCCCACGGCTGCCCCGGGCGGCCCCGCATGAGGCCCCGCCGCCCCCCACGGAGGGGTCTGTCGGCGACGTCGGGGCTGGGCTGGAAGCTGCGGCCGGCGGGGCACCCGAGGTGTCCTTTCACGCGGGACGGCGGCGATGTAGCTCCGCTGTTTTTTCTGTTGCAACTTATTTACAGTTTTATTTATGAGGATTTAGGGAAAGGTGCCAGCCCGAAACGCTGCTGCTCAGTTTCGGGCCGGGCAGAGGCAGCGGGCTGGCGCAGCTGGGAGCTAACGGGGACTGCCGCTCCCCCCGGGCAGAGCAGAGAGCAGCCCCGCCAGCTCCTTTGGATCCGCGGGGCGGTGGGCGCACGAGGGGGCTGCCCCAAGCTCCCGACCCCTTCTTCGTTTGGCATTTAAAAAGAGAGATCTGCCGGCTCAGGCAGAGTTCATGCAGAAGAGGGGAAGAAACCCCGAGAAGGCCGAGCAGAGGAGAGCAGGGAAAGCTTCCTCTCACGGGAAGGGGCAGGGATGGTCACCGCTACCTGTATGAGTCCAAGATCCCCTTTTGAAAAAAGGGCCCTTGTCTTCTGCCCTACACTTCGCAAAACTGCTGCAAAAAAAAGAGGCTGTTTATGCTTGTATTTATTCCTCATTTGTTCCCATTCCTTTTCCTGATGTGGCGGATTTAGTCCAAAGTCTGTTTAGTAACTGTGAGGGAAGGTTTTAAAAGAAATAAAGTCTTAGGAGGAGCACCTCTTCCCATTCAAACTGCAGAGGTGCTGGGATTTTCCTTGCAGAGGCTCTGGGCTGCCCAGGACTGGCCAGCAGCCGCTCTGCTGGCTCCCAGCGCCTCTCGTGTGTGCCTGGGCAAGGACAAGACGATATAAAGCCTCTTACAGCATCTAGGGCAAGGCTCTCAGATCATCCGGCTCTCCCAGGCGTGATTGTACCTTATGGTTAAAGAAATGCACCATATTAAATCAGTTTGCAACAAATCTTACCACATGCAAAACCTCAAGACCTGTTAAAGTGCAGAAAGATGCTTGGGTTTGACCACAGACCTCTGCCAGCAAAAGACCAAGAGGATTCCTGGGTCTTTTATTGGGGTACTTGTTCAAAAGGAGTGACAACGACTGGTTACCCCATACAAGTGCAAAATTCACCAGTGATCCTCACTTCTCCCAATTTCATCTTTCCCAGAGATAAAATAACAGTATCAAAGTGGACAAAGGAGCCGAGTTTAGACTCTTTTCCTGCCTGTGAGTGGGAAAGCACAACAGCAATGCGGAGAGGAATGACATCTGGGTTTACAGGAAGGTGATTTTATTTATTTGTGGGACAAAATGATTTTGGACAACTCTCTCTTTGCTCCAGATTTCTGCTGGGTGTTGGACTTCAGGGTGAAGAACAAATTGTAGCACCGGGGAGACGGATCTCAGGGGACCTGTGAGAACTGGGTTCCTGTCTGGAAGCCAGCCCCAGCTGTTGGTCTTTGTTGGATGCTTGCTGGGCAAAAGAAACACAGAGAGAAGATGAAGATGGATGTCTCAAGTCAGAAAGCCCGCAATGTAGGGGATACTTATTCTCTGTAATACCTTCCATTCCCCAAGGCGTCCCTCTGCTTACAGGCTTTCTTATGAAGACTTGCTCTTCTGCCGAGGGACTGGGAAGCCACCACCAATGGCAGCTTCAGCAGAGGTTGGTGGGAGCCCTGGGAAACAGTGTGCTCCCAAAAGCCGGGCAGGCATGTTGGGATGATGCTGTGGCAGCAGGCCCACGGCTGAGTGGGGGCAGGAGGCCTCCTCGGCAAGGAGATGGGTGCCCCCGCAGTGGGCATCTGAGGGAAGGGACCTCCCAAGACAGACATGTTTGGTTACACATCATATCCCGACTGTACCTGGAAAGTACAAGAAAGCTAGAAGCTCGCGGTTGTGCATGCACACAGGGATGTTTTTGTTCTGTATGTGGTGTTACAGTTCATGTCCCACTGGCTGATTCACTTCGTGGGTTATCACTGAAAAATTCTCAGGACTGAAGTACTCGCATGAAACTAGTTGCAACCAAAATATGTGGCTTGCAGTTCCTTATTAAAGTAATGACACCAAACAAGTGTTTATACTGCAGGCT
The DNA here is from genome assembly GCF_965638725.1 of Aptenodytes patagonicus. Taxonomy (NCBI): domain Eukaryota; kingdom Metazoa; phylum Chordata; class Aves; order Sphenisciformes; family Spheniscidae; genus Aptenodytes; species Aptenodytes patagonicus. The sequence goes on along the minus strand of NC_134954.1, from coordinate 50,726,453 downwards.
GATCATTCATTAAAAAATAGGTAGTAGTATTTCTGCCACCTGTTTTTGAGAAGATGCTATTTAAAGCAGAATAAAGCAAAATCTGGTAAAATTCATGAAAATTCAAGTAAATCAAATCTATTTTGCAAGCTGAATATTAAAGGCAAGTCAACTACTAACCAACCCTTTTCAGCTGCTTTTAAGGTACATTTTTATCAAGTCTCCTGTTAGTACTCCTTGGTTTTTTGAACAACAAATAAGCATAGACATGTAGCCAGAATAACCCGTCTTTCCAAGAGCATATGGTTCACATGCGAACTTTAGAAAACAGCTCTGTTTTCAGTTGCCTCCAAATTTGTCACATGTCTATGCGGTTGCCGGTTTGTCAGCCTTTTATTTTCCTAATGATTTTGAGATTTGTGCTAGGCACTTCAGGCTAGAGGAACGTTTTCCACACTGCTGGCATGCTCCTGTGCTACCAACATGGAAAGAAAGATTCTCATTGATTTCAGTGGTGCTGGATCAGGCCATTAGAGCACACTAAGTCTTTTATAATGAATGTTTTCATGCCATATATTTTCCTGAATAAATAAATACATGTGCCGGCCTTGTAGCAGTGCACAGTTCTGTATCCATCAAAATGACACAGCCTGAATATAGAGAGATTTACTTGCAAATTAAGATGAAACCTTACAACTCTTTTATGGCGGTCTGAATCAATTTGCTGGTATGAACACAACTATATTCTGTCTTAAGAACCAGTAGTTAGTATTGAGTGTAATTTCTGCTCACATGACAGGGCCAGTTTAATAGGATCTTTCTTCTTCACAAACAGTTTTAACTGTATGAGGATTAGATATTGCTCCTTTGCACCGTTCTCTCAGCAAGATACCCAGAGGAAGGAGCTAATGCAAGTCATGTGCCAATTCCTGAATAATTAAATAAAAATGCCTGTGATATACATGGGTGCACACATGAGACAAATAAATGATAGATAAGGTCTAAGATTCATTAATCCCAAGAGTTGTGTCTCACACATGCTCAATTTGATGCCTAGCAGTTGGAAACAGGTTTTAAGTTAGGCAGATAGAGGTAAGAGCACAAGCTGCAGTTCTCACCGCAATCATAACAAAATATTCCAGACTTGCCTCAGTATATACCCACCACCATATAATTTATCACAAATTATGAAAATACTATTTCCTGGCCTTATTTTCCCCCAAACATCATTAGAAACCACAGAAAGACCATTCTATTTCAGTCGTATATTAATTTTTGCCTACTGACTATTGCTCAAAGGGCCACAGGCTACAAAGGGATATGAACAAAATAATCTTTTTTATGCGTTCCCATTTTGCCTGAAACAGAACAAAAATATTGATTTGGAAGGCTTCCAAGGAGAAAAAAGTTGTAAAATTACTGTTCCTAAGTGGTATATGTGAATGTAGAGATTTCACATCCTTTGGATAGGTAAGTGATAACTGAAAATCACACCTCTTTGAAAACCAAGCTTAGGCAAGAACCCAGGCTTGCTTGGGTATCTGGCTTCCCATGCAGAACTGAATGAGTATGTTATCGCTTGCAAATATAGCACAGGGAACGCTTTGCTGAGGGTCAAACCAACGACTCCGGTTTATGGTATGAGCTGCATATACAGGTTTATTTTGAGCATGAAAGAACAGAGCAGTAAGCCAGAAAACAAAAACATGCAACCCAATCACCACATTTTAATCTCCTTTTAAAAGTGTGCCATTTCCTCTATTTATTGGTAAAACCTGGAACGGTGGCTTATGCATAAAATGGTACAGATTATTAGTAGAGGAGAACAGACTATTACCTCTTTTAAGAAAAATCTTTGCAGGCAAAATTACAAAATGGAAAGACCTCCTTGTAGTTCCAAGCACTTGTCTCTAACAGCTAATAAATCACACTTATGATTTGTCCTGCACCACTCTGTTAGCCTAAATTCCAATGAAATCCCGAGAACACTTGCAAATCCCTGATGACCAAGGAGAAAGAGGTATGGAGAGAAACCCCAGATAAGACATGGTTACTACCAGTTTATCATTAAGAGGTGACTGAAGTTTAGGGGAAACGCATACTTTTCTATTGGCAACATATGGCTACATATAGCTTATATGTACATGTGACTCACTCAATCTCAACCATCATTTTTTATGATTTTTCCTAAAGTTTTCCTCAGTGAACTAGAGGAGTCTTTGGCCAGGAAAAGGCACCCTGTTGAAAGAAAGGAAGGTGAACCAAATGACAAATCATTCCGCTCCCTATCATAACAATGTCTGTTATTCACCCCCCTCCCCAACCATATCTCTAAAAGGCCCCCCAAATAATTCTGGACAATATATAGGAAAATACACTTCCCAGAGCCAGTGTCTTACTGTATTTTAGTTTTATCCAGAAATAATTTGCTGTTCTTGAGCACCAGCCAAGTGAACAAAGTAACCCTCAGCTGTGCAACATGTGAATCTTCCTTGGCTTAAACTTACGGCTGCATAGAGTGCTAAAATCTCAGATAGAGATACAGTCCTGAGAACTATTTGCAAGCAGGACAAGGCTTCCTTTATACTGAAAAAAATTTAGACCACTGGCCCAGAAAAGAGCTTTTCATAAACAATTTTGTTTTTCTTGTGGGTTTGTTTCCTCAAAAGGCAACATCCCCTGGTGATTAGCAGATTGAAAACCAGCCGTTTAAGTAAACAAACAAATACATGAACAAATACAGTCAGTTCATCCTCTACCAGCCTATCAGACTTCCCACCATCTGGAAAATAGATCATTTTACTACACTTCATCAGAAAGCATAGTGTTACAAATAATAAACCACTAAAAATTTCAGTTTATTCTGGAAACCGAGGCATTTTTAACCAGGATGGCATATCATTTTTAACCAGGATGGCCTTATGAAAATGTTTAACAGGTCTAACTCAAGCAGTCTGGCCCATGGCCCTGGCCTTAGAGTGAGTCCCTTACACCCAGCAGCATGGGGGACATACCTAACCTGGGTGCTTGTGCCCTTACATGGAGAACAAAGACCTTTGCAATGCATCGATCCATGCTGCTGTGGGTGTGCGTAAAATTATACCCACGTGTGAATTCAGCGGATCAGGAGAGATGCTTCTGCTTGGCAACAGGAACCATTCCTTCTGCCCATACAGCCCATGAAAAACACCCGCGTCCCAGTAATATGATTTTGGTGACATTAGTATAGCAGGAGAACCCGAGAGCTAAGGCTTCCCAGCCATTATTCTTCACCTTAATGGTTGTACTACACTAAATCTACATTCCTAATGCCCTTTTTTATGTTCGTTTAACAAGTAAGCTAGATTAACCACAATAAAGTTTAGAGTGGTATTTGAAAATAGATAAAAATCTCACTAAATTTTGTAATGACTTCACAGATCAGATTTTGCCCAGTTACTATCCAGATAATGGAAACAGTTTCTAAACCCAGCAATCTCTACTATCAGATCCATATGTTAAACATAGATATTGGAATAATTATTTTTAAAACCCATACATTTATGGATTTATGAATTATACCATTTATGTGGGGTGACATTTTCTTCAATGTCCGAGTGTATCAAATCCAATGATAATTATCAAACAGTGTTAAAAGCCTATCAATAAAAAACATCTATCTTTCCCTTTAGAAATTCAGCTGAGTAAAAGCGTGGTAGGTACATGACACCAATGGGTTATCAAACCCGTTTTCTCATGCTGGAGAGACTAGACCCCAAAACACAGTGCACGCAACAGGGTGATGCCTTATAATAGGTCCAAGATTTTGTAAAATTTTGTCATTATAACCAGCACTGTGAGCACTGTGACTTTCATTTTAATGTGACCAGGCTGACAATTCAAAAAAATGGGACAGGACTGTTGAACACTCTTAATGTCACGTCTCACTTAAGAAATGGACAACCTGGTGCTTCTGGTTGCTTTTCAAATGTAGTACCAAATCAAATAGATTTAGTAATCTGATTTGGGACTTCACAGGTGTGAATTGTTACAGCAAGAGCCACACGAGAAAAGGACTATCACAACTCTGGGGCTAATCATAAATGTGAAAGAAAAAGAAAAAAAAAAGAAAAAAAGCATTACATCCTGTCTGCATGTTGTCAGTGTCATCTATGATGCTGTTGTGTCCGTCACCTGTGATCTAAGGCCTGCAACAGGGCTCACCCACCGCAGAGGCAGACAGCCATGCTTTCAAAGGCGTGCACACAGCAGGAACTGGAAGAGCATGGCTCTGGCCTGTTCTTCTGAAGATTTTTTCCTAAATTTAAAATCCATTGTATTTAATAAAAAGGTGATGGCATATCTGGATGTTGCCGGCAGTGGTCACATCCACACAAGGACACCCAGATCTGCGGTCACTGCCAGCCTGCAATTTGTTTCCTAAAGCCTTCATCAGCCGCAGGCTAGCCTGAGCCTCACCGGTGGCTGCATGACATACAAACGGTGCCACCAATTGCTGGCATTTGCTGGGTTTGTCAGTCCTGGGGCTTGTTTTGCATCGGTCCTGTCTGTGTTCAACTATGCTGATAGTTCAGACTGACTGGCCCTCTGACTCATCAGTGTAAGTCTTCTGTACTAGAGTTGAGATATATTGGCAAGCCCAGGCATTCATTTTGCTAAACACATTTAATTCTGAACATCTGACTAAGAAGGCTTCAGATCCTAACAACATTACTCTTGTAACTTTTGCCAGCCTTCAGGGAATTGAGAGGAGGTAATGGATTGGGGATGTCAATGCTTACACATGGCTGCTAGCTGGACTAGGCTAGAATTTAGCTAGCCTGTGCTCTCTGCACACTAATGGAAACTGAATCTGGCTCATGTGGCTCAAAATACTTCTCAATCAGGCATTCCTTTTCCATGTCCCAGCGTTCAAAAAGCTTCAAAGTGCATATTCTTTGCAAAATGTTCTGAAATCATTGCTGCGCTACTTTTTATTTCTGGCTGCTTGGTCTCAAAAAAGACCAAAGGAGACACCTGGTGCTTTTCTCACATCCTTCTACTGGTGCCAGGAAAAGGATCAATCTGATCTGCCACGTCTCCTCACAAATCTGAGGAGGTACCCAGCCTCACCAACTCATACCCACTACTAAAAAGACCATATGTTTTTAATCTATATACATTCAAGTTATTTCAGTCAGCATAATTTTTTTCCTTACCACAGTTGTACCCTGGGGAGAAACTATGTCAAGTATGAACTTCTACAGCTGTAATGAAGATACGGCAAAGCTTTTCTTGTTCCTTTTATGGACAAGACAATGATTTTAGATGGCATAGACTCAACTTCTGAAGTTTCTGCTATGTCATATCTAGTGAATCAATCCTCACCCTCCCTTAAAAATATAGCAGGGCACTCCTGTATGGTCAGGCTACGTGTTTAAACTGGAAGTGTTGACAAAAAAACTAGAGAAAAGCTTCTTATTTATGAGACATGTGGGGGAAATGATTCAGAAAATAAAAAGTCATTTCCATGTAAGCTTTTTAAAAAAGGAGGTTTCCCATCTGGAGGCAAAAAGTTTATAAAAGATCATTCAGCTCTGCAGCATTTAGCTGTAAAAACAGAAAAGTCAGTATAAACAACAGGTTGCTTCTCTGAGGACCAAGTAAATAGGTACAACCAGTCACGACTCTTTTGCTGAAGTGAGACGGACAGCATGAAAAGCCAAAAGCCAAGCCCCATCCCGGCTCAGTAGAGGTGGCATTCACGTGAGATCAACAAGGTTCATGTCCCTGCTCCAGCATGTTCGTCTCCTCCCTAGAGCACTCCCCAAGGATATGGAGGTTGAATGGGATGGTTTGGACCCCATGAGTTCTCTACCAAACTTTCTTCTTAGGTGTTAAAATTTTCTGTTGGGCTTTCATGTTGCAAAAGAATCCTACACATATGACTGATGAGGGTTTTTTGTAGGTGGGTTTTGCTCGCTCTCTATTTCTATTTTAAAGGGGTTTTGGTTTTATCCCAGTGTGGAATAGCAACACATTTTTAATCTCAAAAATCTTTTGGGACAAGGAAACCATTTCCTGCCCAGCTCTACAATTAATCACAGCACATCCCTCTTACAGTGTGCTACAGATAAATAATTCATTACAGCTGCCTCTTCCCTCCATGCAGGGTAGGCAGTTGCGATCATTTCTACAGGAAGAAGGAAAAAGTTAATTCTTTCTATGCCGGCCTCCAGAGAAGGATTTAGACCCTCTCACAAGGAGCTTTGATGAATTAATAAACCTCCTCAGTATTTACCACACTTGTCCAGAAACTGAGTTCAATTGCAGCTCCTTAATTTTCCAGATAACATCTTTAGAGTTTGAGAAGACTTGCCTAACCAGTGCCTACAGTCAAACTGTGAACAATTATTCTTACTTTCATTAACAAGATGGATCAGGATTTTGCTGCAGTATGAGCTATACAAATACCAGGATGAACCTTTAGAGCCATCACTACTGCAGGTTGGAGTCCTGATTACCGCTTTGACATTTGTGCCGTTTTGACAATGCAGTCCTGATCCATGCTTTAAAAGAAGATTTTTTGGTGTCTGCTCAATTAGGGATTAAAAAAAGATAGACAATTATGGAAGCAGTCTGTTAACACAGGTTGGATCCAAGGGAACCAAAGGTAGAGTCAGTTTGGCAGGGAGGGTGAAGGAAGGCAGTGCGGACCTGTGCAGTAGCACGGGCAGGGAAACCAGGGCAAAGTCCCGTTGAAGCTGTTTCCCTTCTGGGAGCTCCTGCTTGCAGGCCCCTCTGATCTCAGATTTTGTTTAAAAGCCAAATGCTGGTCCCATATAGCATAAGGTATGTGAAACCTATTGCTCTAAACCCACCACTTGTGTGGAGAAACAGGCTCCACGTGCAGCTGAGACACTGCCTGTCTCAGGCCCCATTGATGGGCCTGAACAGCCCCACCTGGGACCCCCACCACACTCCACCCATTGGCGCAGGGGATCTATTTAAAGCTCAGCCCAGAGCAATTGCCCTCTTTGCCTAGCTGTGGTTCCTGCTTAGTTGGACCCTGACTCATGAGTTGATGTCTCTGTCCCCATGGAGGTGCCTGATGCTCTGGGCTGGGGGCAGTGGGGTGGGCTGTGACTGTAGAGGCTCTGCCCTGCCAACCTGCAGAGCCCCCCACCAGCTTATCACCGGTAAGGCTGGGAAGATCAAGGTCTGACTTCAAGATCTTAGCTATTTCAGAGCATGGGGAAAGCTTCCTCAGCAGCTGCTGTGAGTGACAGGGATATGCAAGAGCCTGGGGGCTGGTAATGCCTCCAGCAAGTAAAACAGTGAAGTTGGGATTTCTGCATAACTGCTTTGATGCCTGCTCAGTGCAGCTGTAAGGATGACAGATGTGCTAAAATAGACTTGCCACTTCTGAAAATCTGACCCTGCTGAATAAAAGAAGGCAAGAAAGGAGGTTAAGTGAGAAAGGGAGAAGAAAATGATTCATCTAATGGCTTTCATACACAGTTTGAGATCCCCTGTTTGCTTTCAGAAATGCTATTCTTGTGCCTCTCAAAACTCTATAAAAACTCTTTCTATCCTCATGTGGGTTGTTGGAAATGCATCAGCATTAATTGATTTGTCAATTAAGTATGCAGTATCTTCCATAAGTGCAAAGTGGTTAGTGTTAATACTCTGACTATTGCATTTTTATAGAAGCATGTTCCTAGAAATCATAGCTTATCTTGTTTACACAACTATTAGACCAAAATTTGTACCTGCCTGATTATGAAAATAAGAGAATACTGTCAGCAACATGCAATTAATTTTATCATAGTGTGAAAATGTATTGTAAGATACACCTGAACTCCCATAAAAACACTTTCATTTCTTACTCAGTCATGGATGCTACCACAAGACAGGCATGCTGACTTTCCAAGGAAGTGCGGAGGAGTTGCAGAGGTGAAAGTTTAGCCTCAATTTTGAGTTCAGGTTCTCATATAAAATGGTACCTCCTTAGTAAACTCACAGGCCTGTGTGTGTGACTGAAAAACTTGCGACTTGGCTCATATTTGGGCAATTTTGGCATCATTCCTCACACTGAAGAACCGTGCATTGCATGAAATGGCTGATAGGCACACTTGCATTAAAGATATACTGAATGCCCTATGAGATCCATTTGATCACGCTAGTCCAGATCCACCTGTTTCTGTTGCTCTGTGTATTTTGCCAGACTGTTTAGCGTACAGAGAACCTCTGGCATGAAGTCATGCTAAAAACACCCTCCTGCTGCTGCCTGGCACTGGATGTGTTGGCAGGGAAGGGCTTACTCAAGTCTTCCTTCATTGCAGAGATTCCCAGCAGCCATAATAGCTTTTTAAAGACACTGACAGGCAGCATAATGCAGAGCAGCCCCCAGGATGCCCTATGTTACACCAGAGGGGCAGCCTGGCTGTGGGCCAGGCGAGGAGAAGGCGTTTCAGTGCTGGTTTGTTTGCCGTCTCTCACTACCACTTGGCCTATTCTCAAACACCAGCTGTACCACACAAGCAGTCTTCAGAGGTTTCACTCATCAGCAAAATTTCCGCACAGCTCTCTTTCAGAGAACCATTCCTAATTGAATCTATGACTGTCAGCACTCCGCCTGTGTCTTGGAAAGGCCTGACTTGTTAGAGACCTGCTCCATGGAAATGCAGAGCAGCGGTTTGGGCAGAGGTCCCCAGTCGTGTGCTGAGAAAGAGCTCTGAGGTCTGTTGAGCAGCATGTGGCCCCAGCCGGTTGTCTTGGGATGAAGAAAGGTCATATTGCAACACAGAACAACTCTGCGGTGTCCTCTACCACCTCAACAGTGCTCCAAAGAGGAATGTTTGCTATTGGTGTTTGGCACACTATACCATTGTATCCACCTTAAATTGGACTTAGCCTATAATGTGCTTCATGAACTTGAGAATTGTATGTGACACCTAGCAGAACTCAAATTTGGAGAAACTAATTCAAATGTCTCTGCTTTCTGGTGATTTGTTCAATCTTATGTCCTGTCATACACTTGGCCAGCTAGACTGTAATCTGAATGGCCAGCTATAGTGGTTGTGTTAAAAAACAACCAACTTAAAAGAATGCAGGAGACCAGAAGTCTTTCATTGCCATCTCCCAGTTCCTCTTGTAAAAATATTCCTAACAATTCTATCTACAAAGGACTTATACTGCAGGTATAGGTATGCACTATTGATAGCCATACATTTTATTAAATATTAACATGGAACAAAAGAACAATACAAATTAAACATACATGTTAAAAGCTGTCTAAATATTAAAGGAACTAATAAGAACAATTTTTTTCTAGGCAGAAGATTAATCCTATTCAAATTCCATTCTATTTAAAATGGAGCATATGTATATATGGCCTAGTCCTGTTTCCCCAATGGACAGTTTAACCCTAGCAAGTAATACCTTACGTGGTAAAGGCAGCCCATGTGGAGAGATGGGCTATGAGAAACCCGTACTCCATCTTTCAGGCATACCTGTATAAGGTGAGACCCTTATTAAGGGGTAATGGTTCTGCTAGATCTACTTTGGTTGACTTTCTGAAATGCAAAGCCCAAGGGACAGCCTAATTCTGCCTTTTGGTTTCCCTTGAAATACTATCTGAAAGTGCATCCTTCTCCCTGCACTGAAATCAGAGACTAGCACCTTGGGATCTGCTGTTATGCCTTTAAAATCTGTGAAAGCTGGGGAGCTTTCCATGGTGTGGAGCAAGAATTACCAGAAAGACATTTGTTAATGGTGTGGCCAGCTGAAGAAATGATTCACATGGAGGCCCTGCAGGAAGCCAGGCTCACAAGTGATGCCTTTCCTCAAAAAGCCAGGGGAGGAGAGGTGTATCGAATAAAGGTGAAGGTGGTGATGGAGTCGGTTTCATTGCTACTATCTATCATCGCTGGAGATCTCCCTGGAGGATTTCCTACAAGATGCTCTGCTAAAACAGCCTTTTCAGTGGGAGCAGGGAGGATGACTGGGAATGCAGAAACAAAAAACACCGCCCCGATCTCCTGTCCCAGAGAAGGGAGCCTGAGCATCTCTGTCCTGCCACATGTCAGAGGCATGGACTGAGCTCCACATCACTGTTTTCAGTCCCCAGTCCACTGTTCCAATGTATTTACTGGCTCTTCTGCTTTTGCTACTGCTCTAATAGCATGCTTCCGCTTCCATGTGAAGAACATAATTAGTAATGATTCTTAGTGACTCAACAATAAGTGTCACCAGAGGACTTTCACATACTTTGCAAACATTAATACATTTCTATATTTGTTCCATATCTTCCAGTACTCACAAGATTTAAGATCTTACCTTACAAGACTTAAATATCATTGTTATCTGTCCTTCACAGTAGAATAAGTCTATTTGATGAAATGAGATATTCTTAATTCTTACTAAAGTGTGGCTAAAGAAATGAGGATCAAGAGGCACTGTAGAATAATGGAAGAAGTCTTTCACATATCCACTATCTTCTCTGCAATCTACATTCCATTCTATTGGATGCATAACTTAATTTTATGGCATTTGGATATGGCATATCCAAACTTTGGATAGTCTTTATATTATAGAATTAAGACTAAGAAATTAATGGTTGTTTAAAGGCAAGGTGTACATCTCAAAATGCAGAGTTTGTCTTCTGGAATCTTAACTTGGGATGAAGAAAAGGCAGCTGTACCCTTTACTGAGTGCCTTTAGTTATAACTTACTGTCCCCAAGACACTTCAGGAAGCATTTTGGTACCAGGATGTTGAAAAGCTATTCAGTATGGTGAGTAAAGAAAGCACCTAAGATTCTCAGAACAGCCTCCTGTCAGATTCATTCATTGTATGCCCACCTTGCCTCTCCATTTGTGTGTTAAAGGTCAAAAAATTAATGGTTCAACTGGTACATTGTTCTGGACCATCCAGGGGAGCAATATATTCCAAAGCTCTATAGCCAGAACTAACATTTTTGTTCATGTTTATATCAGGGAAGAATTCTAACTTGCAATTAGTGTGGCACTTTCAGGCAGTTAGAAGTTGACCTTTTTCCAGCTTTCAGGCTCTAAACCATATTTAGTAATTTCTGTTATCTTCAGAAAACTAATGGGAATAAACTGTCACATGTATCAGAGCCCCACGTAGATGAGTGGCAGAGGAACTGAAGACGGCTTGAGTCACCTTTCTTGGGAGACCCTAGGGCTGGTTACAGCATTCACAATAGCTCTTTCTACACTAAATTTAAAAATAAAAACAAACACCACCACCCCCCCAACTCCAAAAACCACCTGTTGGTATTCTTTCACAAAAAAGAAATGTAAAATAGTTTGAACTTGCATCAACTATGGAACTCCTTAAGATACTGCCTCTACATGCCATGTGGAGCATGTTAAGCTGACTTTCCATCAACAGCAGAAATTCCCCATGACTGGGGACTTTTTCTAAGCCACAGTATTTTTAAAGTTTTTTTTGATGTTTCTCTGCTGGTCCAGTGCAGCCTTGTCCCCGAGTCCTCTCTGTAGGACCACTGCCTAAGTTGCACACACATAATATACCACCATGAAAGAGCTGCAAAATGTCTGCAGTTATCCTTCTGTATATACTTATTTCATTTTCCTACTAGAATAAAGCTGAAGTGTCTGCGATATTTCAGAAGCCAGCCACATTTATACTGCTGAAGGGTTTGGCATCGGTCGTGAGCTCAGTAACAAAGGCCACCGCTCCCCGAGCACAGGCTTTACCACTGCTCACTGGCTAGAGCTGTGCCTAACGGGCACCCCAAGATCCCGTTGCAAACACAGAGTTACGATAAATATTCTCATCTATCGTGATATTGGCCAGTGTTTCTTGCCACCATTTGACAAATCGGAGTTTTGCTTCCACGCCCCTTGCGACTGTATTTCCAAGTTAAGAGAGTTATTACACCACGGCTAGCCCTGCCGCTGTACCCCGGATAACACTTCCACGGGATGTGAATTCAAAGGGGTTTTCCTCAGACTGGAGTAACCGAGGAGACTGAGGCATATATCCCCAAACACCGCTTTATTCACGAATCCCTTTCAGAGTTGCCCTCCTCTACCCATCAAGCACTGCAGGCGAAGAAAGGCTCCGTTCCGAACACGTACAAGCGGCAGCCCACCGGCCCCCCGCCTCCCCTCCCGCTGACCGGCGGGGGGGAGTGGCGGGAGCGAGGCTCCGCCCCGGGCGGCGGGGGCGGGCCGGGCCCCGGATGCAGTTGCTGCCCCGGCGGCGCAGCGCCCAGTTCCTGTCCGTGCCCTCGGCCTGCCGCGACCCGCCCGCCCGCCCTGCGCGACATGTCGCTGGTGGCGGAGGCCTTCGTGACTCAGCTGGCCGGTGAGGGGTGGGGGCGGGCGGGTGACGGCCCAGAGAGCCGCAGGCGGGCGGGCGGGCGGGACGCTGCGGGCCGGGCCGGGCCCCACTTCGTGTCAGGCGCTGCGCTCCGGGTCTCGGCCTCAGGGTGGCGGCGGAGCAGGGGCCGCCCCGCTGGGGTGCGGAGCCAAACCCTCGCGGCCTCGGTCCCTTGGGTGACCCCTAAGGACGGGACTGGGGCGCCGTGGGAGCGAGCCGGCCACGCGTGCCTCGGGGAGGGGCGGCTGTGGAAGGCTAACGGCGGGCCGCGGGAGTCAGGGCTGCTGTGCAGAGCTCGGCCCTGGGCGCGTTTCCCTTCACGTCGCCCGCCTGGCGCTCCGAGACGAGTGCAGGTCAACCTGCACAACTCCCCACAGAGCAGAGCGGTGCAGGGTCACCAGGTCCCCTCCTTTATGGGGTCCCGAACCCCTAGCTATGCTAGGGCGCATCTTTACTTTGATTTAATAACTTCTCTGTCTTTAAACCTATTTACTTTTCTTCAGTGGTCCAAAAAACCCGCATTGTATTTATAATTTCAGCAGCTGGAGTTGAGGCCTGAGGCCTGCTCTGTGGGAGAGCTCGGTGAGGTGCCGTCCTCTTCCTGCTCCCCACATGCGTGTGCCGTGTTTCCTATGTTGCTCTTGTGAAGCTGAGAAATGTAACGGCACCTTTGCTACTTGTTAGTGCTTGTGTGATTTACTGCAGATAGGCCTTGTAAATGGGATGTGAGCCTTGTCATAAAACAGAAATGTGTATCGCTGTGGAGTTGTTTAGCAAAAAATGTTATTATTCTGCTCTGAAGGAAAAAGAAAATATACACCTTGGATAATTCCTGGCTAGGAAGTTCAAAATATATTTAGTATGTTGCACACTGAAAATCAGTGCGTTGGTCAGTTTCTCCTTACTTGTTTTTCTCTGTTCCTGCTTTCTTGCTGCTACACAAGCAATAATTACTGCAAGGAAACAGCATTTTAATTGCTACTGACTTGTTGAGGAGGAAGCCGGTGTTTTGTCCCGGGACCTGCATCTTCTGCCGCACGGTAGAGGCCCCGACATAAGAGTCCGAGTTGGATTCTCTACTATGAACGTACAGTTTCCAGAGCAGGCTTGCCCCTGATTGGTAGGTAAAGCAAAGGTGGTGGATCTTGAATCTGGGTGTGTAGAGGTACCCATAGACAAGCTTGAAAGTTGCGCTGGGCTCTTGGGTCGGTATTCGTTAATTCATAGACGTTAGCACAAGCCATGCTTACGTTCTGAGGGCCAGAGCCCTGGATCCTCAGGATGTGGAGAATACGGTCATGATCAGCATTGCTTCATGCCATTTACTAGCCTTTTTGATCTCTTTAGTATATTTTATTTATATTGTGAAACACAAGGATAATGACATATGTGAGTAGGTGTTGATTGTGCTGAGTTCCTCTGCTCTGTGACCTTTATGAATATTCTAGAGTGACAGCTTGCTGATACTTACTTTTTTCTGGAATTACAAATACAAATGCAAAACTATACTGTATGTAGGCATCTCATTGCTTTCTTGTTGAAAGTGCTGGTTTTTTTCCGCAATGACTTCCCGCTAAACAAGCAAATTATTGTGGAATACAGCAAGGACAGATCCAAATTAAGTATAGTGTAAGGAAAATGCGTGTTTGAAAAACTGGAAACAAGAAGACAAAGTTCTGCAACAACTGGCTCTTTCCCTCCTTGCTGAAGCGTTCTTCCTCTGTTCCTGGAGAGATTCTTGCCTCCCCTTTGGGGTAGGTGCGTGCTGCTTATACTACTAGTCTAGACTATTGTGTTAACGATTGCATTATTAAGGTGGTGCTTTGAGGGCATCAGAGCTGCTCAAGTACTTCTGGACCCTCCTACAATTTAATAAGCTTAAAATAGTAGCACCTCATCTTTTACCTGTCAGTCACAGGTTAAGTGATGCTCATTTTCTCTCTATAGGTAAAGTAATATGTAGGCATCTAATAGAAAAATACTGGCAATGCTTCTCTATTTTTGCAGAGCAGAAATGGTTGGTGCTTGTTTTATTAATCTTGTACTTCTGCTGGATATGCAGTTACTTACTGTGACTCAAGGTACAGTACAAATCCTTGTTGCAGACCTGTCCACTGAATCATTCTTTAAAACAAAATTATGACATTGCCTTTGCTTTCCCAAAAGGGAATCAGTGTCAAAAGCAGTTATCTGCCTTGAAAATAAAAAACACCTTTGCCAATGGGTCGTAGCCTTCCTAGCTCGTCTGTATTATGTACCAGTCCCAGACTGAAACTAAGTAACAGCAAAATCACTTAATTTGTTCATATGGAAGATTTTTTGGTGGTGGTGGTGGGAATTATCTGAGATCTTGGCCAATACCCACCACATTTCTAGACTTCCTGAAATATTGCACAGACACAGAATATTTCATTCTGGTACCAATAAGATATAAATGTCCCGCAAATGTAAGAATATTTCTGAGGAAGAAAAATGGTGTATCTGCAAGGAAAAAAATACCACTTCACAATGACACTTGTTTTAATAGCGTCTTATCCCCATATCTGTGGTTGTGAATACTGCCTTTCTGTTATGTATGGATGGAAATGTAAGAATGATTGATAACTTTTTCCATATCCATAAAAATGAAATTTGATTGGCTTGTCATCGAGGGTCCTGTTCATGAAGCTGGTCGCTTTGTCACGGCAGTTGCAATGAACATGCTCTAACATTTAACAGCTATAAAGCATGGGTCTTTGCATGCAGGTGTTTAAAGACAATCATCCCAGCATAGTTCGTTTTCTAGAAATGGTTTAAAAGCCGAGGGGAGCGTTTTAGTAGAGAGGAGGATCATAACTTTCTTTTACACACTGACTTGCTTGTGTATGTATTAGAATTTTTTTTTTTTAAAGTATCTTCACCTTTCCCGCACCTTATGCGTTCACTTCTGATGTGCCTATTCACTGTCTTGGCACAAATTGAAACACAGAAAATACCATCTGAACATAAGAAAATTTTTTTTTGCTGTGAGGATGGTTTAACATTGGAGCAGGTTGCTCAGAGCAGTTGTGGAGCCTCCATCCTTGGAGATGCTCAGCATCGAACTGGAGATGGCCCTGGGCAACCTGCTGCAGCTGATGCTGGACCTCCAGAAGTGCCTTCCAACCTCAGCTGTTCTGTGACCATCAGTTGCTCAGCCCGCTTACACTGCTGCAGTAATTCATCACCCTCTCTGTGCAACATGCATTCACCTGAACACGCTGAGCATAGCCTGCTGCTGTAATGCATTAATGATTAAATAGAAAACGATGACTAAATCACTTATGTGGAGTAAAACACTTGCTTTAGTGCCATTCAACTGTTCGCTTATTCAGAAATATAAAGAGGTTGATGCTGTGTCTCAGGGAATAATAAATATTTCCATAGCTTCATGAATTGCAAGCATGTTATGTCACGTTTTAAACCATCTATTTCTGAACTGTAGAAAATACTAATTGGATAATATGGTAGAGAATTTGTTTAGAGTAGCTCAGCATCAATCACATATTAACGGGATAGGAAATGAGTGTTTATACTGTAAGAAGAATTAGAGTGCCAGCTTTCAAGTGGTCCAGAACATCAGTCTTTCTAACTCTAGTAGTTTTGAGAAGCTGACTGCTCAAATCATCTATAAAAGATTGTTGAAAAGATGTTTAATTGATCACTAAATTACTCAATATGCTTTGCTTCTTCCCCCCCTCCCCCCCCATTAGTTTTAGATCAGTGATCAAAAGAGAGAAAATAATATCCTTGTTTGTCCTTTGATCTCTGGAAAATGACTTCTGTTTATTGCCATTGAGTTACGTCCAAGGGTCTTAGGCTAGTTTTAATACTAAGGGAAATGAATGCAGTTTGAAAAACAGATGCCCTTCTGCCTTTAGATATTTTACATTCTTAGTGAGTCTACCTCCAATGTGACATGCCAGAGCAAAAATAAATCTCTGACGTGCATGTTTTATGTATTGAGACAAGCTGCAATTTGGCTGAGAACAAATACATAGGGAATGAAACCTGATCACCTAAATCGTTTCTGCATATAAAGACATAAAATTTAAACTGAGTATGCATTTTGTGCATCAAAATGTGCATAGGTAAATGTTAACATTTTCTGCATGTGTAAAGTGAAAAAAATAGTTATTCTTGCTTAACAATAGTTTGTCTGCACCACAGATTGTTTAAGCCTGCTGCAGAGGTGCTTGTAGTCAAAAAGAGGTGATTTGAAAATACCAAATTTGTCAGGCTGTATGATTTTATCTTACAGTGTTCTTTTACATGTGCTTTTTTTTTTTTAGTAATCAAACTAAAAGGAATCCCTTTAACTCTTGTTCAGTTTCAATAAACAAGTCTCTTATGCTGCTCTTGCCAATGTGTCTTGCTCTGATACATATGTTTTATGACTTGATTTGAACCAATCCTTTGAGTGGATTGCCTATCTAATCTTTTTTTAGGTCAGGGGAAAAATTACTTTTTCACAATTATTATAGTACAGTACATATTTCATTTTGAGATATTGTTATTTCTTGTTTTTAAGAAGCAATATAATTACAGTTTATAATAGAGTACGCTTCTATAGTAGTTTCTGGCTCCATTAAGACTAAGCAGTCTTTCTCTCATCAGCATTTTATTGTTACATGTTTTCTGCTAAAGTAGTATCATCTTTACTCATCCAGAAATGAGATTGCTCTAGAAATAACGGTAACAAAATTAGTAAATTAAAATTAACACATATTTTGATATTGTCCAGCTTGATTTGCAAGTGAGCTTTCATCAATCATAGAATGATTTGGATACAAGTGCTGTTTAGCAGCCTAACCGTTCAGCTCACAAGAGGTAACAGAAGAACAACTTTGGAGAGGAACTGGATTTTTCTTCTCTTTCTCACTCCTTTTTTCTCTCTGGTCCTTGGATGCTCTGTTCTCTGACTGTCCCTAGGCACTAACCTGGTCTCTTCCTGTAGGTTTGGACCCTATGAGCTGCTTCCTTTTCAAAACAAGAATGAATGAAAGAGCTTGGTTGCTGTCCTTTGCTCTAGTTGAACAGGCATTGCATGTTTCTGCGTTGCTGGGCATTTTCAGCTGTCTTTTTTGAAAGTGAGTGAGAAACTGCAGCTGCATGCAAGCCATGGGGAGGACAGAGAGAAAGTCCACACCAGGTTCTGAAATTTTTATTTTAATATTTTTAAATTCTGGTCTTTAGTTATCAAGAAGACGACATAGATGTCACATGAACATGGGTGTTTAAATACAAACTGGAAGAAGTCACATGTTGTAGTAAAACCTATGAAATGCGTAGGAAGAATTTGAAACATCAAAGGAAAAAAATCATGATGGTGCTGCAAAGAATGCAGGCAAAATTGATACCAGTCTCATTTGGGGGGAATGGACTGCATGGGTATTTTTTTTTTTTTGCATTTGAATGCCATATTGGAGAAACTCTGGATGCATATTGGAGTGTGTTCACTGAACGGCTTGGAAAAGAAATGAGGAAGACTGTGAGGATATGATTAAGTGAACAGGATAAACGTTTTCAGATTTTGAAGTAGGGAGCGTGCAGTGTTTCCCAGAGGTGAGGAAGAGCCTGAGAGGTGCTATTGACAATACCATTGTCTGTTTTGGGCTGACTTAAAGACTGTGAGCCCTAAAGCAGCATCTTCCCCCTTGCTAGTGGTAGTGCTTGGCTGGCTGACTGCACCAGTGCTAACTGTTCGCATTTCTACCCTGCAGGACTCTCTTGCCTAGAGATCTCAGCTCTTCTTGCCCCTTTGCAAAACTCTGGCACGGAGAGTCTCTGTTGTCATCACTTTGTATCTCCTGGTACTGCTGCCCTCAGGGCTGTGGGCAAGATAGGAAAGAGGGAATGAAGGGGAACCTTAATAAAAGGCCAGAGGGGCCAGGGCTGGGTGAGCAGGAATTGCGTGTGTGGAGCAGCTTTTGGAGCAGGTATGGGATATTGAGGTCCTGTCTGGCAGGACAGATGTGTAGGATCTCTGTTGTGGATCAGATTAGGGGTGCTATGATGAGAAAGCAGGGACCTCCTTGGGGCACTTTGCAGAAGTGGTGTTCAGACTGCCTGCCAAACATCCTTAGGGGTGGAGGAGTTCAGACTACCACAGAGGAGAGGGGATCTCAATCTAAGAGAGCTTTCAAAGGGCTGAGTATACAAATGTAGATAACATGGCTAAGAAACATCCCAGTCCAGTAAGGCACTTAAGGCATTCATGAGTATCATACCTCCACTGTCCTGCTCTTCACAGCTCCTGTGCTTGAAGTTTCACTTCTTGAGTCAGGGCCAAAGAGGGGCAAGGGACTTAAGTAGCACAAAGGGAAGGGATTGATTTAGAGATCTATAAAAAGCTATAATTAAGAATTACAGAGCTGCTTCGAGATGGAGCATTTATGCTGAATATCAGGAATAAGTAAAATAGCTCCAGCTTGTCAGGACTTTATAAATAAATCTTTTGAGATCATTTAGCTGGCACACTCTCTGATTTTTCTGAAGAAATCCAGATGTTGGTTTAGGAACAACTTTTATTTATGGATTTGATTTTTTGTTGAGTTTTTTGGCCTCCTCTCCTGACGGGAGGCGTGATTCTGCAAGCACGGAGATGCTGAGCGATCTCTCTCCTGTGGCCTCCCCTAGCAGTGAGAGCGCTGAGCACCCTGGAGGATTGAACCGTGGGTGTGTACGTTCTGGAAAGTCAACTCAGAGACAGTAACAGAATTGGACTAATGCTTAAATACATGCAATTAATAGCTTTCTTGGAGGGTGAAGAAGCAGACTGTGTCATGCTAAATGGCTGCTACAGTAATGTCACATGCTGACTCTCTTAGTGGTGCAGCCACAGGAAACTCAAGTTTGACAATTGCTGCTGAGATTGAGTCTTTACATTGACAGTCTGCTTGATCAATAATTACTGAACAGTCATGATTTATCTGAATTGTAATATCTCTACAAAGGAGGCCTGGGATGGATTTAAGCAAATAATGTAATTATTTGATACATGATTTAATGCATACTGTTTAACTTGTGTGAAAGTCGGGTTTTGTTTGGCAAGGCACTGTGAAACGCTTTTTGGTCCTTTGTCAGCAGAGCCAGGGAGTTGCTGATGCTTTCATTTTTTTCTTGGCCCTTGTTAGTTTACAGGATCAGGCCAATTACATGAAATTGATCTGTACTCAGTGTGGGTGAGTTGAACTGGTGGGTCTTAAGGCAGCTAATTCACAACTTTCTCGTACTTCCTTTATTGATCACTGTTAGTGTGAGAGATGTATATTTTTAACTGCTTTGGTTCCAAAGTGGCTGCAGCTTCACTGTATTAATCAAGATATACCCCTCCACTTATATCCTGTAATAAGGATTGTAAGAAACGTTGTAAATAAATTGTAAGTAAACATTGTAAATGTAAGAAACACATCAATTCCTGCCATTTTCTTTTCAAACAATGTATTGCTACTTGAAAATATGATCGATTTATATTATGAAAAGAGAATGAAGTGATCATCTGCTTCTTTTTGATGCATCTTAACATGAAGTGGCTAATAATCCTCTTTCCTTCTGGAGTCTGTGGGATAGCTTTCCACATGGTTTTCTTTGGGTTACTACATCTAGTACATCTAGAACATAGTGAGCAGCAGGTCCCCCCACAGCACCAGTCTTGGGAAACCAAAAAGGGTAACTGTTTTCCTGCTGATTGTTATGATGTTTGCTGCATAATGTTTGGAGACTTGTAAGTAATGTTGTTGGATGTGGATGTTGCCCAGATGTAAGACTAAATTTCTTTTTAGTGTTTACTCTTGTGAGAAAACAGTTTTGAGGTATCTCATTATAATTTAATCAAATTTGTACCTAGGGAGAGGCTGAAGGAAACTATGTGGAAATAATGTGTAAGTTAATCTCTCCAGCTGTAATATTGCAATACAGTGATTCAAATTAATGCCAACTTTTTTTTTGTTTTTAATAGAGGATATCTTGCCTCTTGGTTGTTTTAACAGACCTTTAATGCCACGTGAACCAAACTGGTAAATACAGATGTTTTAGCTTTCCTCCTTCTTATGCAAGTTTAATATCGAAGTGTTTAAGAAGAATATAACAGAAAGGAAACTGATCCATGCAAATGTTGTGACTTCAGAGAAGGAGTAGTCTTTATCTCTATATGATCCATAAACTTCTTAACATTTGAGGAAATTGCTCTGTCTGAGAAGATCTAATGTTCCTGGGCCAGGTCCTAGCCTCACCTACACAACAGCACAGTGAACTGCATGGAAGAGATTGTTAGTCGACTGAATAATTCATTTACAGAAGCAGAAAGAAGATATCAAAGGATAAATTGCATGCATACTGAGAATTCAGTAAATTTTACTTTATAGGAGATTTGGGGTAGAGATTGTCTTGATTTACTTCTCACTGTATGGTTTCAGTACTTGAAGTAATCTACAGGATAGTAACATTCAGTGTTAATTCTTTAGCCTTGATTCTTAAACTAGGCATAGGCTAGTTTTATAACAGAAAATTATTTCTATCTGCATTGCCTTCCAAAAATGTTCTTGTCCCACCAAAATTCTGTGGTATTGCTAAGAGCTGGGAACACCTAATTTCAAGTTGAGTGTTTTCCTACAAAAACTTTTAACTTGTTGATAACTTCATTTCCCGTGCAGGAGGGAACATCTTGATGCCTGAATCCAGAGGTCTCTGGCGTTTGTCTGTGGCTGATACTCAAGAATGCTGCGGCTCGACAGCAAGTGTGCTAAAGGAGTGGCAGACTAGCAGGGCAAACCATACCGCATACCCTACTGCTTGAAACTGGCTATTCATAGTAGACCGCTAAAATGGCTAAATTGTTGTTTAGCATATTCCACAACTTAACATGCAAAGTATTTTGTGTCTTCTCACTTTCACAGTCAGAGTCTTATTTTTTTTAAGTAACAGGATTAAAGGCATAACTGTAAACCATTTATTTCATTACATCTCTTTCATCATTGTGAAGCTGCTGGGGGAAGGAAAGTGTCTGTTTCCCCCATCCATCCAGGCAGCACCGACCCAGGATGAATAGTTCCCCAGTAATTTGGAGTGTAGGAGTTGAAACCGAGTTTTGTACACTCATAAAGAGACTCTGAACAGCCTGGACAAGGAATTGGTGGGGCTGAGGCACTGTAGAGTATCTTGGGAATGTGGTGCTTCCTCTTGCACAGACTTCACTGGGGGAATATTACTGCAGCCTCTCATTCTTTGAATTAAAATTCACCTCTATGCAAGTATAGTATGTCCTGTTTTGAGAGCATTAGTTGGAGCTGAGATGTGCATAGGCCTCATGTGAGCTGCTGATCCCCTGCTGATAGTGGGGTCCACTCTTAAGTATTTCTTCTTACAGCATATGTGCATTCTTCTCTCTTGCTGTCTCAGAAGTATTTGGGTGGATAAAGTCTTACTATTGAAATGACAGTCTGAAACAGCTGGAAACGTTGAAATCAAAATGCTATTTGAATATGTGTCTCTGGCCTTAATGTTGCTCAAGTAAAACATTTCATCACAAGATCTGAAAAATGCACCTAGTGGAATACATTTTTAGTGGCAAAGAATTTAACGTGATTGTCATGACTCATTCTGTGTTTTGGAAGTTTTTTTGTAAGAGCAGAAATGATGTATTTTCTAAGTCATTCTCTGACATGACAGGTGAGGAGTCCAGCAGTCTGTTTTAATAGATACTGACAAACCTGAGTAATTAAAACTCCACTGGGAACACACAGCACACCAGTTGTCCTGGTTTCAGCTGGGATAGAGTTAATTTTCTTCCTAGTAGCTGGTATAGTGCTGTGTTTTGGATTTAATATGAGAATAGTGTTGACAATAGAGAGGTGTTTTAGTTACTGCTGAGCAGTGCTTACACAGAGTCAAGGCCTTTTCTGCTTCTCACCCCACCAGCGAGCAGGCTGGGGGTGCACAAGAAGTTGGGAGGGGACACAGCTGGGACAGCTGACCCCAACTGACCAGAGGGATATTCCATACCATACAACGTCATGCTCAGCATATAAAGCTGGGGGAAGAAGAAGGAAGGGGGGACGTTTGGAGTGATGGCGTTTGTCTTCCCAAGTCACCATTACACATGATGGAGCCCTGCTTTCCTGGAGATGGCTGAACACCTGCCTGCCGATGGGAAGGAGTGAATGAATTCCTTGTTCTGCTTTGCTTGCGTGCACGGCTTTTGCTTTACTTGTTAAACTGTCTTTATCTCAACCCACGAGTTTTCTCACTTTTACTCTTCCAATTCTCTCTCCCTTCCCAGCGGGGGGGGACGGCGAGCGAGTGGCTGGGTGGTGCTTAGTTGCCGGCTGGGGTTAAACCACGACACCAATTCACAGAATTTTCTTCTAAAAGTCTAATTTGACACCTAAGAACCCTGTTAACACTTTGAAATCTGCATTTTCTATGCTAAACTGTTAATAAGTTAAACACTTTGACTAACAAATGCGTTGAGCTTAGTGAAATTTTCATGCGTTTTTAGTCATCCACAAAACCAAAGAAGATTTTATGTAGGTGGTCTACTTGCCGTTTGACTTCTCTGGTTGTTGTGATGCCGCATCTGCTGAATTCTCAGCTCCTAGGATAACAAGGCTTATGCAGTGATGCTTTCTGTGTCCATCTCCCTTTAATTCTCATTTCCCAGTAACTTTTGAACTCAAAGCTCATTTCAGACAAATCTAACAGGGAGGACTGATCCTGCAGATGGTTACTTCCTATAACTGGCATTAAAACAAACAGTGTGGTAGAGGAGAAGTAGGGAAAGACAACAGCATGAGGTTTGCTCGTCCTGAACAAACAGCAGACAATCCACATGAAAGACTAATATTTGAATTCATTAAGCATGGGAAAAGTTTCAGTAGGGTGGGAAAACAACTTTTACTAAAGACTGCGAGCCTGAGAGACAGACCCATTGAAAACCACACAGTAGTAATTCCTCTGATTATGGAGGCAGAAGGAAGAACCAAATAGTTCCTTATTCTTAAGATATGTAGAGAAGCTATTGCTGTAAGGCATACTTGCAGGCAGTTATTTCATCCTGTGAGCAGCTAATGATAAAAATGTCTGTTGCGTAGGATCTAACACTTAAATGTGATTCTGTGTTGAAAGCTTCTGAAACTGAATTGACATCACATTTGTTAATTTTCTTTTTATATACCTAGTGCCACAGTAGCCATGGTCAGCAGAGAAATGAACATCTACACACCAGAAGATTATAGTTGCCGAAGGATAAACTGGATTTGACTTCATTAGTGCACAAATGATAAGTTTGTGAGGAGTTATTATAGCATTAATCAACTTGATGGATTGGAAATATGACAGAACTGAAGCAGCGTGTAATATTAGTGCCTATTATTCTACAAATTATGTCTTCACCTACATTCATAAGGCAAGAGTCATTGCTGTACATTAAAGATGTTACACGCTTTCTCCTCTTGTGGAGGCATGCGACGTCCCTTCAGCGATTCCTCCTCCTCTCTTCCCCCAGTGGTGTTCTGGTCTCCCTTAGCTGCATGTTTTCACCTTACAACTGATCGAAGGCGGCTTGGGAGCTGATATTTGAATTTAGCTTGCACCTTATGAACCTGGACATGTCATGTAGCAGTGTGTTTTTAAACTTCTTGCTCCATCAGAAAAAAATGTTTCATACTCTAAACATCTTGGAAGAAAGTAAGTGAGTAGAAACTGGAAGATATGGGACAGTTAGTGAGTGGGTATTTAATTCTTTGATTTCTAGAGGATTGCGCAGGCTTTGTGTATGTATCTCCAGCATTGTTGAACACGATCTGCTGCATGCAGTTCTGAATGCATGCTGCAGAATATTTTTTTCTAGATATGAGTAATAACACATAAATCTTAATGTGAAGTTGATTGTTTTAAAATCCAGTCTGTACAAGGATGACAAAATCAATTAACTTTTATCTGGTCTGCGTACAAAGAACTGAAGGCCTCGGTTCAAGGCTCTTGACCATGTGTCCACCTCATCCAAACATGGTCAGAATTGTGACCTCCCTCTGGAGATACCACTGGTGCCGAGTGCAGGAGGTGTTATTAATTCGTTTTCTTAGAACTGCTGAAATTTGGAGTTTAAGGTGTACTAATAACGAAGGCTGAGATTTTCACGTGGCTGTTTGTCCTCATTTCTTTTACTTGTCAAAAGACATACTAGTACACAACTAAACTGTGAATGAGTGAATGCAAAGATTTTAAACTACCCTTGCCCTTTCCTTCCCACAAGTTGAGTGTGTGCTTCTGTGTGCTCAGACTGTGGGATAAAGACTTTGTATCATGACTGATGAAATTAGAGTCAGCAGATATGGTTCATGAAAATCTGTATGTGATGAGTAGAATGTGGAAGGAAAATTTAAGCCGATAAGGCCAAACAAGTTACAAAAAATATTCTACTTGTGTTTTAGTTTATAGCGTGGATATGGCATGCCTTAGCAGTGGTGTAGTTTTGGATTCTGTGTGCCAAGGAGCTGTTTTTTTTTATATATATATATATATATATATCTCCATGGCTGCATATAACTTAGTGCCAAGATCAGACTGGAATTGTTTGAATTTCTTGAAATATGCTTAGATCTTTTGTTGGAAAATGAAAAGTTCACTTGACTATTGTGGGCCTGAAATATTTCAGTCACGTGCTTGTGTAAAAATAGGCCACTTCCAGTTTGGGCCAAGAATTGGATATAAATCTGACATTTCAGTCTGAAGAGGGTCAGGCAAAAATTTTCAGTAGAAACGGGCCCATGCACTTTGAAGTTCATACCATTTTGGGCATGTAAAAAGGATGTTTTCACTGGTTGGCTGGAGTATTTACGAGATCAATGTACCTTTGTGACTTAGTTACTTCTGTAAGTATCTTGGAGTCCAGCGCTGATAAGTTTGCTGAAGTATAGTAATAACATTCTTAATTTCCTCATTCCATTTGCTCTTGTAAGACTTCAGTGGACCTGAAGAAATGTATGTTAGATAAATTATTTTAAACAGTTAAGGCTGTGGTACCGCAGACACTATCTTAGTCTCTTTTTATTTAAAGAAGTAAATGTACTTCCACTTCAAGAATTTTTACTTCAGGGCAAAACTTTAATGGAGGGGTGTAAAACCAATAACTGCTACAATAAAACATAAAACATTTTTTCATGACACTTAAATGTGATTAGTTGCTTTCTCATGCCCATACTAGTACAGCTTTGGTAGGTTCTGTGCCTTAATGTTAGAGGCAGTGACCTTTGCAAAACTTTGTACAGTGTTATAAGCTTTACAGTTCTATGTGACTTCCATAAAAGTTAATACTTCATGAATATCCAAAAAGAATGATAGTTTACACAAATCAAAATTGTGCATTTTTTTTCTTTGAGTTCTGAGGGCAAAGACACAAAGAATGACCTCACTGAAGCCAGTGGCATATTTCTGTTTGAACCACACATAGTTATTTATAGACATTATTGCTTTAAAAAAATAATTTGTCATTAGAGCATTAACTGTATTTACAAATAGCTAATTTGGGTAGAATGCAAGGTTTGAATTGGTATTTAAAACCAGATTTTTAATCAGGCACTAAGAAGGAATGCAATGGAGACAAAACAATGTGATGACCTGTTATCTTAATGCTACCATTAACAGGTGGGTAGGTTTCTGACATGCCCAAGCACCTGGCTTTGTGGGTATTCTATAGGACCAGTGAGGACACAAAGGCAGAAAACTTTTCCATTTCCCCAAAGCATTCTTCACACTTGGTTTGGAGGTTTGTGCCTCTCTCCTCTGTGTCTTGTTCTGTTCTTTCCAGATTTCTTTGTTTAGTACCTTAATAAATAGTAGCTCGAGAGTGGCCAGAATTGTGATGGGAATGTGCGCAGGGATGTCTTTATGGTGGAGGGAAAATAGCTGCTTTAGCTGCTTGAGAATTACAAGGCCACTCTAATGTAGCTTGAATTTTAGCTTTTCTTGCAACATTAAATTTTGGGACTCAGTTTCCTGTTCTGTGTTGTCCCTCTGTGAGCAGGAGAGAAGTACGGGAGAAGAGAATGACAGTGGGACATTTTCAGGGCAGGTTAAATCTTGCATCAGCATCTTTGCAGTTTGAGTTCCTCCTCTAGGTAACGTTTGTGTTCAGTTAGCGTCTGCAAGCACATTGTTGTTTGGCTTGCTTAATTAATTCCTCTTCTCTCCACAGCCGCAGAGCCTTGGCCTGAAAATGCTGCATTGTATCAGCAGCTGAAGGGTGGGTACACTGGTTTTTGCAATTAATAATTACTTTATTTTTAGAAAACACATTAAATATGCACTAAGATAACTGCAAGGAAGCACAGAAACTGTTAAAAGAGTCCTTTGTGTTGTTTGTCTGGTCAGAGGTTTTAGCTACGCTTGCATCTGCCAATATAAACCAGCTATTCATGGCCTATAAGGTCCTTGGTTTATTATTGACTCATTATATTGGCTGCTGTAGGCAGTGTAAAATGATGTGGTTGCAGGCACAGTTGGCAGATTTACTGCACCAATAGCTGAGGCAGCAGATTTTTGAAGTCTTGTGGTAAAGTGGGCTCTCAGTAAAAAGGAACTGTTAAAATGTATAGGCTAGGATGGTTCAGGCTCCCTTTAGCAGCTCTTCATATATCATCAGATCACATTATGGCCCCCATTTGGGGCTTAGCAGCCTGCTACAGTTGTCAGAAGACTGCAAAGTAATGAAGACTAATAGGTAGCAGCCCTAGTCTTCTAAGCATGGAATTTTTATTGCAGTGAACTTGTCATCTTTCTTTTGTGTGACAGACCTAGACACAGTGTGCAATATTAACTGCAAGCTGCTTTTATAGGTTTCTGAATGCTTTTACTTTTTAGCCAGAGGAGTTATGAAAATACGGTTTTATTTAACTTTGATTAGAAGAAGAGTAATTGACATAAAACTCAAGCATTTGGTTTTTAGTTGTGAGCATTTTTTATTGTACATTGGTGGTAATGTACGATAAATGCAATTGCATTTGCAGGAGAAATATTCCTGGTATTCTTTTTTTTCTCTTTCTTTTTTTAATATTCATATCACAGGTTTTCTAGTCCAGCTGCATAATAATTATATGTGTTCCTTGTTTTATGCGTAAGAAATGCAACCCAGAATGGCTTACAGTTACAGGTCAGTAGCTAAATGGGCACTGTTTTTTATAATTGTGGTTTTTTTTTTTTCTTTCTTTCAACAGAGGAACAAATTTTGCTTTCTGATAATGCATCTTCCCTTGCTGTTCAGGTAAAATGTCATCTTTTCTAAACTAAAGATGTTAATTCCATTTTATTTTTTGAATGATTATCTAGCTAAAGTAACTGTATTTAGCTAAATGAATAATTTAAGAATTATTTCTGTCAAAATCAATGACTTATTTCCTGGATCTGATGTGCTTTACATTGTCATTGAAGTGCCAGAGCCTACAGGACACGAGGATTTTGAGTCCTATATAGAGTGCTGCTGCTTGTAGTCTTATTTATATTGGTCTATGTTTGTACAGTATGTTTGTCTGCCTACTCTGGGAACTGTGCATTGTTCCCATCTTTTGTCACTTGGTATGCTAGTTCATCTTGTAACATCTTGCATGGTGCTTGCTGGTTATTTAATTCTCAAAGCTAATGCTGCCCCAAACTCAAGGCATATTTGCTTCATGCTGTGGGCATCAAATCTCTGTATGTCTCTGATAGGTTTTCTCAATTTCATCATGTATACAGAGTTGAGATCCAATGTGTTTTTTAGAAACAGTCCATATAATTGACAAACTTGCATCTCTAACTGACTTAAAAGCACCTCTGTGGCTGTAAACTCCATTAACCTGTTAGGTTCATAACCCCAAATCTCGAGGGGATGTTTTCCCCATTAGTAGAGGGCCTGGCTGTCAGAAGTGGTGGTGAGCAGGGTGTCTATAAAGTTCCTGTTCTTCAAAGCAACTTTGCTGCCGCTTTGCGTAGCAGGGAGTTGTACTGTTCCCCTACTTCTTGCTTTTTGTGTGTGGTCTAGCTCAGAGCAGCTAGAGCAAGCAATCTTTGAGGGCTATCCAAAAAGGTCACATCTCATTTAGCCAAAGTGGGACACTCGGAGACTAACTGACATTACCGGTAAAAAAGTTAGGATCATTTGATCATGGTAACTACTTCCAGGATCTCTAACTTTTTTCCTCCCAGTCTGGCAATCTAGGAAATACCTCTAAGAGTAAATTCTATCACAGCAAGAAGGTACCTTTATCCTTTGCTGGAAAGATGATCCATCTTTGATACATCAAATAAATAAGGCAGCTTTTATTTGTTTGGGCAGTGTGTTTTATATCGTGCCTCACAGTAATGCAAATAAGTGTTTTTGTTGCTCACTTGATCTCAGTGTTCCTTTTTATTCCAGCAACTGTACTTTTTGTAGTTCTTATGAATTTTCTTACCATCTAACAGTACGTGTAGGCGTGGCTTGTATTTAAAACACAAAGAAAAGAAACAACAACATAACCCTAAAATTTCCTTTTCTAATGCATCATTTTGCTTTACTGTTTCCAGTCCATTGTTATCCTACACATGTCACTTAGATGATAAATTAACTATAATATATTAAAAATGCTTGTTTTTCTTCAATATTCTCTAGCCGGACAGCTGATAGTAGCCATGACTATAAATATGGCTTGGGTAGATATCTGATCTTAAACTTTATAGAACAATTTTGTACTGGGGACTCGTATCTATTTTGAAGAATCTGTGTAACATGGTTGTGACTGCAAAAGAATAGCTATCCTTGGTGTCTTTGATCCATTTTGAAATGATACTAGGATCTGTAGTTGTGTATTACTACCTTAGTGACCAGAAAGCTTTAAATATACCGGTGTGTTTTACATAAAGAAATTGGTGAGTTCCTCTGTTTTAGAATTTACTGTTTATTCTGATGAGAACCTGTTTATCTTTTTACTGGGTATCTTTTTGCTGTGGGTGGTTTTTTTTTTTTTTTTTTTTGGTGGGGTGTGTGTGTTCTTTTCCTGAGGAAGAATGGGAATGGGGATAGGAGGAAAAATAGCAGCTGGTACCTGGGACTTTTTTCCCCACTATTGCCATTCCTTTTCCCCCTGTTACTGATTTGGGGCACATGTATATCACCAGAGTAGATACATGGCTTGTTCATGGCTTGTTGAACTTCCATGTGGTGAAAACACATCAGAATTTTGAGTCCCTGTGATCAAAAGAGCATGTGGAGTCAGCCGCCATCAAGCCTCTAAGGAACATGGTTCACAACAAGACTCTAAATGTGCTACAACTGGTCTTTCAGATCTTTCTCAAAATCTCCTTACAGCACCTTTTCATAATGCTGCTCTGGGATAGCTCTCAGAGGACATACATGCAGATAGCTACATATAAAGAATAAAATCCAATGCCGTAGTAAGTAATTAGCAAGAGTAAAAGTTGACTGTTTTAAAATTGACGACCCTGCAATACAGATGGCATTTCATGTACCTCTTGTCAGCAGAGCAGATCAAGCAGACAGCAGAGCAAGTTGCTCTTAGTGTAGGTGTAACAGACTGTTGCAGGCATTTTGTTTGAATTAATGAGTAGTGAGGGCTGCAGATTGAACATAGGAAGTTGGTTGAGTCTTGCTGCTTTAGCAATGATTGGACTTACGGCTTCTCATTGTGCAATGAAATGTGGACTCCTGACTATAGCTACATGTCAGATAAGAGAGGGGAGGACAGAGTCTTCTGGTAATTGCTAAGTAACTGTGGTGGTGCCTTCAATGGTTTAAAACCAACCAAAAAAAAAATCCCTCTCATCTTGTGGAACCTCTCTGCTGATTCTGGTAGGGTTTTGTTTTTGTTGTTGTTTGGTTTTTTTAATTCCTCTTCTGCCTATTGTTGTTCTTGGAAACAGACTAAATTAACAATTCCTTTTTTTTACTGGGTTCAGATTCTTTTTATTTGCTGAAAATGCAACATAACTTCAAATGAGCTAGTGCATTATCTCTGGTATATCTTGGTGTTTGCACTCCTTGTTTGTTAACTTGAAGTAGTGTATTATACAGTCCTGTTGAAAGTGAAGCCCATTTGATCTCAGGTTGCAAAATCTTGATATTGAATAAAGTTTTATTTTCACTGCAAAGGAATTAAAATCAAGGGAAAATGCTAACCAGTAATGATTACCCAGCTACAGGGAAGAGAACATTGTATGTAGAATGAAGGCTCTGTTCTTCTTGTGAGATGCTCAGCCCTGTTCCCATTAAAGTTAATGAAAACACATACACCTCCTGGGTAACATGACTTGTGGTTAAAACCATTCTCCGCTTATTTATTGTACAGCTTCCATTATACAGCATTCCTGCTTATCAGTCTTATCATAGTAAAAAAAAGCCACCAAAAACCAGAAGTGAATACACAACTATATTTCAGTATCAAAACAACTCCACAACTTCAAGGAGGGACAAATGGGAGTTTTAAATGGATTAAAACTGAATTACCACAAGAGAGTATATTTCAGTCTGAAGCAGAGAGCCTGTCCAGGCCCCATCTCCCTGTTGATGCCCGGTGCAGGTAAAGCCTTTTTGTTTAGTGCCTGGGTGGAAGTAGTGTGGCTGAGTAGGAGGGAGGGGGTTAATACAGCTGTGCTGTGCCAGGCCTCTTGCTTCAAACGGAGCATCTCTGTGCACTGTTGCAACTTGTAGGGAGGAGGAATGTGGATGTTGAGACTGCCTCTGTTATTATAGGTTCTTCTGAAATCTTTATGCAGGTAGTCTCAGAGTCTTGCTCAAAAGGCTGTCTAAAATGTTCAGGATTATGGAAATTCTCATAGCTATCCTGAGGTTATAGAGCCTGCGGCTCATTATGTTAAGATATGTATTAATTGCTTGTGCAATTGATGTCCTTGTAAACGGTCTTAATATATTCCAGGAAAGTGCATTTAGAATTGTCTGTTCTTAGTCCTGAATGACAGAAGGATGTTTGGACAATTTAAAATTGTGTTACACAGACCAACTGCTTATTTACTTCAACAAGTAATCAAATAAATGTGTAAATCACACATGATTAATTGCCCTTGACAGATTTGTGATTTTTTTTTTTGTGTGTGTGTGTGTGTGTGTATGAATTGTGGTTTGTTTTTTCTCTAGACAAAACATTAGCAGAAATTTGAACTTGTTGCTGAGGCTTGAACACAGGCTTAGTACTGAAATGAAAATCTGACAATCTCTTTTTTTTTAAAGAGAATAAAAGCTGGAATTCTTCATGATGAGAAATGCAGTATCAACATAATCAATCTAGCAGCATTGCGTTGTAGCTGAAAACATAACTTAAATCCCAAGCCATACAGGTACTGTTTGTGAGTGAAACATCTTTCATATAGTTCTAAGATGAAATTACCCCTGAATGAGTAGCATCTTCATTTATCTTCAAAACCTCTGTGCTACCAGTGAATCTACTCTTTCCGCATTCTACAACAAGAATTACATTATACCATTAGAGCAGTGTTGTGCTGCAGTGTAAAATAGATTGTTTTGGAGAATGAACGTGGCTTTGCTATAAATTACGTTCACAGGTACAAAGGAATTTGTTATTTTGTTTAAAATAGTCACAAATATAATTAAGCTCTTAATTTATGTTAAACTACAAATGTGGTCATTACCATAACTGGATTAGGAATTTAATCTGTCACTCAAAGAATGATACTGAACAGTTTTCATTTATAACCTTAGACACACTATTTCAGTTACAGGGTCTGCAGCTGTTTGATATGAGAACTGAATTATTCTCTAGATTTGTTCATGGTTTTTAATTTTAAAATGTGTTCCTGCAATAAAGTAGAGAATAGCTCTTTAGTTGTCATCACATATTGTCCTTTGTATGCTCATGAAATAATGTAAAAACGAAAACAGAAAACGCCTTTCACTCTTTCTTTACAACAGTGTTGTGTGAGTGCTTTTAGAAACGCTGCTGAATAAGAGATGGCTTGGAATGGCTCGTTCTTTATTAAAAACTAATCATGAATATATCTCCTTCAAATGAAGCCTGGAGTGTGCCATCTGAAAATAGTGTTCCTCATGTGGGGACGTAAGTTGTGAACTATTTGAGTCTTGGCATAAATAATTTCATTCTTGCCTCTGATCTCAGAAACTGCAATCTGGATATGATTTACATCGAGTTGTAACTCATTTTTAATGAGTATATGTGTTTGCTCATATGTATTATTGTGAGAGGGGACTGAAGGGGAAGAGGGGAGCATTGTGATGGAGCTCTGACAGGGTGATTCGCTGCCCAGTGTGTGTTATGTTTCCAACTGACGGTGTCCAAACAGCCCTTCCTTAGCTGGGGAGGGCAAAGAGGAAGGGAGAGCAAGAGTAAAAATGGCACCTAAAATGATTAACTGTAGGAATAAATACAAAACTCCCCCCTCCCTTCTCTTATTCCTTGCCGTTGTATTTCACGCACGGTCATTTTCCATCCTTGTCATCACAGGAAGACATAATGGCATCACTTTCTTGCATTGTTTCGAGGGCGGCAGCAGCCGTGGAGATGGGAACGTCAGTTGTATGAGAAGAGGAGGAAGGGGAGGGTGGGGTGAGTTGCCCCGTGGCTGGCTGTGGTTTCTGGGCTCTGGGCTTTTAAACTGTGCTAAAGCAGCACAAAGGTGATTGCTCTGCTTATTTTTTTTTTAGGTAATTGAAATCCAACATACTACCTACATTTTGAATTTGAAATTGGGCAGGCTATAAGAAAACAAAACAAGCCTTAAGTTGATTGTGTCCTTTAAGCAACACTGCTGTTGTAAATGTACTCTGTAATTCTGGCAGGAGGTGTCACCTGCCATGATTGAAATGAATGATGGGCATAAGATTGTTGATTAATTTTGTAACAAGTGTCACTTCAAAGCTCCCTATCAGCCCTTTTCACATAGCTGCTGCTACTTTGTTCTCTCACAGCAAAAATATGAACTGGCTTGTTCCGTGCTGACTTTGAAAACAGAGTGGCTCATGCTACTACTCTCTGGGAGGAGAAAGCAGTGCAATGCAAACCGTAGTCCTGTGTGGATCAATGTGCGGTAGGGCAGGAAGGGCACCGAGAGGCTTCTCCATGGTTTTTCTTCAATTCGTTGTCCTCATTCCCACACTCTTTCTTTTCTAGCCTATAACAGTAAATATTGGGAGGGCAAGGAAGGACAGACATAATTCATCTGGTGGCACCTTTTTTTCCTTCCTCTCCTCTGTTTCTCCTCATGGGTTTGCAGCAGCTCTCCACCTCCCTGTCTATCTACAGCAAAGTCTCCTGTTAAAAACAAGGTGCACAGAGGCAGTAGCAACTTTGTAGACTCGGTGCTTTCCGTCTGGAAGAAGAGAGGTAGCATTGCTAAAAATATATTGTTCACATTTCTCCCTTCCCAGGTGCCGGAAGAGTAGGTGATGCTACAGGTAGAGAGTCTGGAAGAGTGTGAGAAGGGGAGACTGTTAGCCTGCAGGGAAGAGGGACAGAGAGCATGCGTGGGAGAGAAGCTGACAGACCCTATTAAGCTAAATCTTTGTTTTTTAATACCTTTATCTGTTTCTCACATTAACCTCATCCAAAGAAAGGACACACTTTGTTCCAGAAATAACTTAGAGAAAAGTTTTTGTAGCAGACATTATGTTGAACATAAGTTGCTAAACTGGACAGTTTTCCAGGTGTCTGCTTCGGTCATTGACCAATGCTGATACTGCACAAAAAATTGGGCCCCTGTTTTTAAAACTACAGAAATGCAAATAATCAGTGGAATGTATGGATAAAGGAGGCACTCCTGCTGATGCCAGAGGAATAAACTCAGTTCTTCCCAATCTGAGATTTCATTACCCTTGTTTTATGCTGCATTAACTAGTATGAGCCATGAAATCACTCATTCCTTTTAAAAACCTGAATATTTTGGTTTTATGTCCTTCAGTTGTAGTGAATTCTGTATATTTATGCTTGAATGAAGTTTCCTTTATTTGTGTAAATTCTATTGGGCAGTCATCTCTTGATCTTTTGTAACATGGGCAAGGGGAAATAAGAATGTTAATCCCTCCTCTTTATGAGTTGATCCAAATAGTTCACTCTTCGGATAGGTGTTAAGCATAAAAAAAAAGTTTATCCTTTCCAGCAGGAATTCAGTTCTCTTTTCCCTGCCTAGAGTTTGTTTGAAAGAGTTGTTTTCAAAGTATCAATAAACATTTTCAGTGAACATCTTTACAATGACTTAAGATTAGAAAACTTTAGATGAAATAACATGTACCAGTTTTACTACAGACATGAGAGCTAATTTTTTCTTTTTTTTCCTATTCTGAAGAGCTGCAACTGCTGTAGTATTATTGCGTGACAATCCTAGGTGCTGGAGGAGATCCAGGTCAATGACAATAGTCACCCTGTTCATTCTGTGCTAGTACAATTTTTTTCCAGAGGAGAAGAGAGCAGGAAATTCAATGCTGTTCTTTGGAATTACAAGCATCTTTGCAAGATATGACAGTTAGGTTGTACTCAGTTAAGTGTCTTGTTTCTAGTTTTGCTGTTACCATCTTGCTGACCGTTTTTAGGTAAGCAATTTTCATAAGGGCTTGATTAATTAGCTTGTGTGTCATTCAGAATTCAGTTGGCCCTTTTCAGTCCCTTTTTATGTTGATCAGCCAAATTTATGATGTTAACTATAATCTCTGATGTACTAGAATAAGACTGGGCCCTTGGTCTTTCAGATTGCTCAGCTTTAGATGCCGTGTCTTTGAAGGGGTGTTGATATCTTCGTAAATCTCAGCAGAACTAAACTGGGGTGGTTTCAGCCTTCAATCTCTCGCCCTTTGCTCCAAAAGCACTCGGAGGAGCTGAGCTCACTCCTGTTTGCTGATGGTTTCTCTCACAAGAAAAGCAAGGGTTTACTTGCCTGCTCAAATTACATATGTGAGGTACCTAAAGGGAAACGAGATGCTCTGAGCTGGAATAATCAGTGTTCCACTGCATCTTTTATCAGAGTTGGAAGCCATGGCGGTCTGATACCATCTGCACACCAAATGTTCTGGTGCTTGACATTCTCCATGAGTGGTCAAAAAGGGAACAAATCTTCCCTTGATCACTGGGCTAAAGCGTTAAATGAGATAAAGACTCACAAAAATAGCTGCTTTGTCCTATGTTCTCTCTGTAGGATTTCTTTGATCTGTGCCAATTTCAACTATTTTGGTAATAGTTCATGCCACTTACTGTCTAACATCAGTTATTGTCTAAAATCTAATTTATCTAATTGAATGCATCAGAAAAAAAATTAGGTTTTCTGGCAGTGGATATCTATAAGAGTGCATTGGTCACAATCCTTGTCCATCTCCTTTTCTAAAAGAAACCATAATTTCCATAAATATGAAATATATTCACTGTGCTGGGAAAGTAAAAAACACTGTGCTGTTAGTACTAATAATTTCCAAAGCCTGTCAGTCACATCAATGAAAGAATGTAAGTACTCTCATAGCAATGCAAATTGTAAGGCTTATTTCTTAGGCTGCGCCCTCATAGTTTGGGATAGTACTGTCTCCTCTTATCAGTTGACATGTATTTTTAGTCAACTTGAAGGCTCTCCAGTGGACCATTAGTTTAAGCTGGATCAAGAAATGGATAC
The DNA here is from genome assembly GCF_965638725.1 of Aptenodytes patagonicus. Taxonomy (NCBI): domain Eukaryota; kingdom Metazoa; phylum Chordata; class Aves; order Sphenisciformes; family Spheniscidae; genus Aptenodytes; species Aptenodytes patagonicus. The sequence continues at coordinate 50,690,490 of NC_134954.1, read as the reverse complement.
TGGCCTACTTCTCTGGGTAATGATTAGTTCAGCAGTATAGATCCAATAAGGATTGAACTTCTCTCACACTGGAGCTTTCCTTCATTTTCCTGCAGAACAATATTTAAGGAGCACTTAAAATGGAATAGGTCATGCTTTGGGTACAAATTACAGTTCAACATACTGGTCTTTTAATTCCCTAGACTTCTATCTTTTTAAAGATGTAATAGCAGTTTTAAATTTTTTTTTAAATTATTTTTAGGTTTATGCATTAAATGATTTTGTCTTCAACTCTTTCACTGTTCTGTTTTCTCTTGGTTTTGTATTTCATTACTATTTCACCACTCGTATTAAAGCTGATCTGAATTATAGACAAAGGCTGAAGTGGAGTAGGTGTTGGCACGTAGATGCTGAAGGGGGTTGCTGGAATGGGCCTTGTAAGGCTGCTGAAGGCGCAGCTCCAGTGGTCGGTGTTTCTGAACCTCGCAGGAGGACTGCTGGGGTGAACGCAGAACCAGATGGATTTGCCGAATTTTAATCTTGAATCACTCCTCAATTTCTCAAACTCAGGTCTTGTCTCCCATCTACAAAATGTTCATCAGAATTGGAGATGACTGTTCCAAGGAAGTTTTCTCAGGTTTTTGGTTTGGTGTTTACTTTAGTGTCTCTTTTTTTTTTTTTAACCTCATTGAGGGTAGACTGACTTACTTCTAAGCTTTCTAGAATCTGCTCTTTATTATGCAGAGTAGTGAACATTTTTATTTAGTTAATATTTGTTCCCACATTAGAGCTCAATTCTAGTTCAACCTCCTCTCTCCTCTTTTCTTTATGAAGTGCAAAAAAGGCACACGGACCCAGTGTGTTTGCATTTCCGAGATGCCGAAATGGCAACGTATTCTCAATCCCCTTTGCACTAGGCCAGAGACTGAGGTAGAATTTCCCTGCCAAATGTTCCTTGTTCTGTGGATGTTTATTGAGGAGAAGGAGAGGGAGAAAGGTCAGATTCAGATTTTTGATGAAAACTTGGCTGATCTCTTTACACCAAAAAGATTTTATTTATAGTTTAGTCTCTATGCTGAGGACTATTTTTCACAGTCACAAACTGTTTTTGGTAGAAACATTGCACTGTGTATGAGCCAATGTACAATATGATGTACAGTAGGCAATAATTTGCTGAAGCAACTCATGTAACCTAAGCGTTCTGTGCCAGCATGTCTCATTTTTTACATGCGGATATGAGAAAGTAAAAATAGTTCTCTGATTTACCTCCTTTTGCTTAAATGTGTCTCTGCACTTACAGGCTTTTCAGTTATTCATGTGTTGCCCTAACTCCAGTGCAGTTCAGACTTTTTTTCTTCTGAACTTGCGGTGAGAATAGTACATGGCAGTTACAAAATTAATCTCTAGCTTAATGCAGAATTACAGAGTTAATTTAGTGCCTTACTGCGAAGGAAATTCATTTGGTAAGCCTAGACCAAATGAAACTTCACATATTTTTGAGATGAAATTCAACAGCTAGGGCTTAAGTAGTATGGAACAAGTTCATTCCGCTCCTCCCACCCAAAGATGAAATTCTTTGTAGCTGTTGTTTGATGCCATCAGTTCCACTGCAGCACAGTACTGTTGAGGAGATGTTGTTAGCTACTGGTAGAGTTTTCAGAAGAACCAAGTCTGTGTACCAGTTGAGTTAGAGTGTATGTTTTTGCTGGATTACACTGTGTCCAGCAATGGCATAGGAGTATGTATTTAATCTAAACCAAAGTCTCTGCATTCTTGTCTCTTAGCTGTTTCCAAAAAAGTTGCATATGAAGCCCCAGTTTGGGCAGAAGACGTGATGCGTATAGCAGTAGGTGGAACAGTCTGGACATTGCTAGATCCTATGGAGGCAGCAGGCAAAGGAAGAGATCTAGGACTGAAACAGACCGATGTCTTAAATTCCTGTTTAAGAATTGGTCCTTTGGGTATTACTGTTTGCATGGAGCTTGAGATGCGAAGACAGCAAGAGCATTGATTTTTGGTGAACTCTGGTGGACACATAGACTTAGGAAGTGGGGTGGTGTCAAATGTGGCCAGTGCCTTGTATTTTCTTTGGGTCATAGTTGCTCTGTTAACCAGTGATAGAGGTTCTGGTTGGCATGAGGTTTTGGCATTCTAGAGACCAGTTTATTGCTAAGTAGTACAGGACTTGCAGTATTTGGCTGATGTTGACCATGACTAGAACCCTCTCTTTATCTCTCTCTGTGCCTCTATCTCTGCGTGTGTATGTATAATAACTGGCTCCCAGGCAGTGCTCTCAATTAGAGTTGGGCTGAGGAAATCAAAAGCTGTAGAAACCCAGGTTTGTGGTGGGTTTTGCAGAGCCTCTACAGTTCTGAGGTGGGCTCTCATCAGCTGTAATCAATGTCTTGCCTAGCAGCTTGTGACCATAGTTCCTAACTTTAAATTGGGATTTGGGTTTGAGTTAGGTCATCTAAACCTGCAAGAGCCAAGTGTTGTAATGGATTGTGCAGTTCTTGGGTTTGGTTGGAAAAGGACCAAAGCTTTTGGCTTTTTTTCCCTGGATACAGTTAGTATCAGCACTTGGATTAGGGTTTGGGATTAAAGGACTTGAAGAGCGCAGGGGAAAGGAGAGGGGCTGTTTGGGTTATTTTTGTTTGCTCGATGGGTACTACAGAAGCCACAAAGTTAGGAACAGGGCTGATGCCAGTGTTAGTTCATGCCTTATGGTCTCATTTAGTGCAGAGATGAGCAATCTTAAGGTTAAGGTTTGGGTTACCTTGATGTCTACAATTAGGGTCTGAGGATCTAAAGCTGTGAGCGTGCAGCTTACTGCCAGATCCAGCAATCTGAAGAGCTAGGAGGAGGCCCATGTAGAAAGTGCCAAGTTTCAGCAGCATTTTTCTTCATGGTGGTAGCCTTCTTGGTGTAGGCTTTTTTGACCTCAAGCTACTGCATGGTAAAATAATAAATAGGTGTAATTTTGGAATCTGGAATTCTGACCTGTCTAATTGCAAAGGCAAAATGAATGATAGGACTTCAGCTGAGTTGAGAGGCTCTAGATGTTTAAGAAGTTCCTTATTTACCATGTTCTGTCCAAATTGCAAGTATTTTTCTTGGTATTTTGCTATTTCAACAGAAACACACTAAGGATTTTGTGGTGATGGCAGGTGCCGACAAAAATCGGTATCCTGCTGAGAATGGTTTGAATCTAAGGTTACAGATAGAAAGAAACAGTAAATTGATCACTTACGCTCTCCATGATTCACATAAATTACAGACAATAAATACTTCCTTCCAAAGCAGACTTGTGCTCTGACAGTATCATAGAGCAAAACTTCTGGCAGCTATTGTAAATATAATGTGGGAAGGTGCTGTATGTGTTTGCTGTGTTACACAACGTGAACGTGGTTAGCCAGCTTTAGTCAGAAGAAGTAAGTACTATGATTTAGGAGGGGCAAAATGTCACTGAATTTTGTACAGCCACAGCACTAGTTGTGTCTGTCAGATACTGCTTCTTTGCTCGTCTTGAAGAAAACCAGTAAAAGTAGATGGAATTTCATTAGAAGAATTCCAGTCAATGACTGGTTGATAAACAGTTGTCTAAGGAAGTTAGAAAATTTTGTTTTTCTTTAACCTACCCTTCTTTCTTCCTAAAAGCAGTATGCAAGGAGCTATACTTCATAAGTGTGTGCTGAGAACTAGCTAAAACGTAGTCAAATGTATTGAGAGGAACACGCTTATTTGTCACTGGTGTATTAATGCTTTTTAAATGTCACTCTTTGTTTCCAGGCCTTTTTGCAAATGTGCAATCTGCCAATCCGGGTGGTTTGCAGGGCAAATGCCGAGTACATGTCCCCATCTGGTAAGTGTGGCCTTCATTTAGATTACTATGTTATACCTCCATTTTGATACCATGGCAACTGCGCCTTGCCTTGCTGATAACAGTTGGTCAGTGCTACCACGTGTGGGTTGCCTTCCCCCCTCCTCTCCCATGCAGTTTCTCCTCTGTAAACAATTAAAACAGTCAAATGCAAAGTAACGTTGGCGCAATGTGTAACCGCGCCTGCGATTGCAGAACCTGTATCTAGCATTCAGACAGCTCACATGCCTGGCGGAAACCTTCTCTAAAATGCCTGAGAGTTGTTGTATCCTGAAGCAGAAAGACTTAGGTTTCCAAAAGTGGCTTTATTCTGCATCCAGGGAATATTCCAGTGGATGCTGTTATATTTTCCCATTGCTGGGGTGAGACAACACCGGAGGAGTATCTTTTGTTACCTCGTCTGGAAGACGATTGCCAGGATGTTGATACAGGAGAAGACTGAAGGGTGCATTGTCACTGGTAAGGGTGACAGGTGATTTTAAATCTTCCTCTGATCCATGAGACTGTGTGGAAAAAAGTCCAAACCCACCAATAAATTAAGTATTAGAAGGGTACAGAGTCTGCCTTCTGCTGGAGGTGACTGGTTGCCTAAAAATGTCCAGAGGCTGGCTCCAGAAGTTTGCCTAAAAATCAGAGAGAATCGCTGAATGCAGGGCGCAAAAGTCTGGTAATCCTCGCAGTCCTCCTCAGATTTTTGTTGTATGAGAAGATACTTATTTACCAATTACTTGGCTTTGGCTGATGCCTGCCACATGGAAGTGCCTGTCAGTATATGTCTGCCAACTGTATGGATTCTGCTGCTGCTACTGATATTTCAGTCAAAGCAGCTAGAATTATGCTATTTAAAAAAAATAAACAAAAAACCAGTTGCTGGGCAGCAGTGAAAATACAGCAAAATATGGAGGTATATAAATTATTCGTTAGTAAATAAAGGTAGCTTTGAAATGCTGAATCCATGCAAGAGGAGCATCTTGCACGCAGAGGAGTAGGACTGGTGACAGTTGCATACTCTCTTCTCTGCCACCTGCACCCTATGTCCACACTTGCTGGCATCTGGTTTACAATGTGGATCTGAACCCTTCCTTCCTTGTGCTGAAAACAAGGAGCACAAGAGGGAAAATGATGCTGCTTCAATTTTAAATGTAGGTAGAACTACACGTGTTCTTTTTGCCCTTCCTCTTGGAGTCCTTGTTATTTTTATTTACTTTCCCCATATCCTTTCTTTGTAATATTTTGATTGTTTAATGATATTTCAGAGAAGGTTTTCATTTGCTCCCTTCTCCCTCCCCACCTCCCCCTGTCTCACAGCAGCAGCAGACAGAGATCGGCATCTCATCATTTTGGGGGGGATGGTTATTTATCTCATAGTTGTAATGATGAAACTCATTCTGAGGGATTCAAAAGCAGAATAGCAAAGGATTGTCTTGGTGTGTGAAGTACAGTCTGACTGAAACTGCTGAATTCTGCAGCTCAGAGGTCTGCGTTTCCTTCCGCAATATGCAGCATGTGCATGCAGATGAAGCCTTTGTTGGTGTGATGCACTTCATTTATTATCCTTAGGCTGATCGAGCCAGTGAGAAGTGAATCTCATGATAAAAGCTATGACTGAATCTGCTGTTACCATGAGCTAGGTGTTTGAGCTAGGCTGAACAGGTTTTTTGTGTTTCAGTGAAAAGAGTGAATGCACTGCTAATAAGAGATCTGGAGTCAGGCAGGTACTGATCTTGGTCTTTGGGCTGTCTATCGAGAGCAGAGTTTGCCCACAGTGAGAGGTGGGAACGTAAGAGTGAGTGTGCTGTGCCCCACTGCACTGGGCAGGCTCGTTTACTGCCTTTGGGCATGAGGATGTTCTCGTAATACAAAACATCCAGCATTTGTCTCCATTTTATGGATGATTTCAATCACGTAAGTAATCCTAGAAGATTTAGTCTTAGATTTAAGGTTGATGTTTGTCAATTGCGTTTGGATGAAGATTTTCAGAATGACCAATGTGGTTAGGGTGGATTGGAGCAGGAGCCCTCAGCTTCACATGTTGAGAGCTGGGAAAAAGGGGCCTAAGGCAACTTCTGTCATTCTTTGTGGCGTGCTGTGTGTAACAGGGCTTCCTCTTGTATCTCTGCCTGCCTTAAAGCTTTGGCTCAGTTCTGTGTGTAAGAAGTTACCAAGCAGAGAAGGTGGTGCGTACAGACTTGGGAGCCCTTCACACCCCCACAAGTTCCACCAGTGATACAGTCACTTCCCAGTCTCCTTTTGAGGACTGGCTGCTTTTGGCCCTGCTCCATGCTGGACCTTCAGGGCTCAGCTTCATAGACTGAATGTTGAGCCTTACTAGATTAAGCTTTAACCCCATTTTGCTTCCAAGATGATGAAGTAGCTCCTTCCCCCTCCCAGTCCCCCAGATCGTGAAGCTGTGGGTCTCACACTGAGAACCTGTTCATGACCCCGGGACCACTGGGGCTCGAAAATGCCAGCTCACAACTAGAGGGTGAAGACTGGGGCAGCCAACAGGAGCTGGCTGGCCCAGTTGTTGGAAATCTGAAGGACTGGAGGAGGGAGAGTCGAGACCTTGCCTTGCTGAGTGTGCGTTTGCTCTTCCCCCTGCTTGCTTTTCTGGGCACAATGCCACATCTCCCGTCATCCTTTCAGCAGCCCTTTCCCCACCAGTGGGTTAGAAGGGAGGGTGGGAACGCGTCGTGTCGTAAAACTAGCCAAGGGCTCTGTTGGCTTTCCTGGGATTTCCCAGCTGTACTTCAGAGAAACATTGAATTAAGTCTTTCCACAAAGCAAAATCCATTAGTAAAATACAAGTTGATAGATCTCACTCAATAACTTTGAAATGCACAATTGCAAGTATTGCACGTAGAAGAGGTCCAGGAGGAGGAAGATGAGGAGGATGTTTGTTAGTACAAACGTTCGGTGGGTGAGCTATGTATATTAGAGCTTTACCTGTGCTCATTTGAAAAAAAAACCACTGATGTTCAGGTGTACCTGCAATATTTAATTGCTTTCAAAATTGGAAATGATGTTTTACATGTATAAAAACTTCTTACTAAAATATATTTATCATTTTGCAGGCAAAGTACCCTTTATTCATGTGGGAAATCAAGTAGTATCTGAACTTGGGCCCATAGTCCAGTTTGTAAAAGCCAAGGTAATAATAGTACATTGTTTTCATCAATTACTGAATAGCATGTTAATCCTGCTTAGCATTAGAATCATAGAATCACTAAGGTTGGAAAAGACCTCTAAGATCGAGTCCAACCGTCAACCCAACACCACCATGCCCACTAAACCATGTCCCTAAGCGCCTCATCTACACGTCTTTTAAATACTTCCAGGGATGATGACTCAACCACTTCTCTGGGCAGTCTGTTCCAATGTTTAACCACTCTTTCAGTAAAGACATTTTTCCTCATGTCCAATCTAAACCTCCCCTGCTGCAACTTGAGGCCATTTCCTCTTGTCCTATCACTTGTTACTTGGGAGAAGAGACCGACACCCACCTCGCTACAACCTCCTTTCAGGCAGTTGTAGAGAGCAATAAGGTCTCCCCTGAGCCTCCTTTTCTCCAGGCTAAACAACCCCAGTTCCCTAATTGTGCTGATTTGGTGTGCTCTTCTGGAATGTTACTTAATTTGTTAAAACAGTGTAGAAATCTAGTGCCGTTTTAAAAGAAAGATATCCTGGAATAGGAGTTTGTTTGAGGTGGAAATGTTTTTACTCAAGTTCTGGAAGTAAATTCTATGTGGGATAGCTGCATACCAGTGCCAGTTTCTGAGACTGAGGCTGACGTGCCCTGTCTCTGGGTCTCCGAGGTCTTAAACCCAGAACTGACTGGTTTAAATCTTGAAGTGTCAGATACTGTTTAAATTTGCCTTTGCTCTCCCCACCCCCATTTTTAAAAACATTGTCTTTTCACTGAGAAGTTGCTAAAGCTGTATCACAGATGTAAATTTGTGTTTACTTCTTGCCACAGAGATAACAGTAACCAGAAGGCTGTGTGCTCCAACTTTGTTCACTGATAACTGATAATAGTCTACATTTCTTGTGGATTAGCTATATTACATAATGATGATCTCTTTTTTAATTCTAAAGGACACTGTATGTAAAAGTTGCATATGTAATTTGTTACTAAACTATGTAAGAGATCAGGATCTGAGCCAAAGCTCATTGACTTCAGAGGTCCTTGGGTCAGGCATTGCTGAATATTCCAATATCCTTTCTTACATGTGTATGTGTCTTTTTTCTTTTCCCCATTAGGGCCATTCTCTCAGTGATGGGTTGGATGAAGTCCAAAAAGCTGAGATGAAAGCCTACATGGAATTAGTCAATAATATGCTCTTGACAGCAGAGGTACAGCAAACCATAGTAACTCCACACACTTACATAAGTGACTGTAGGCAAGAAAGCTTTAGGATTTTTTCCCTGTATTGGAAATACTGCTTGTTCTTAGCTTAGGTCATCAACTTTTTTGAGGTGAAAAGAAGCAGGAATAAATTCTCTGTACCCTATGAATTGCTTGCTGAAATGTTCCTGTAGACACAAGCCACAGGTGTGATTCCCCTGACCTACCTGAAGTGTGTCATGTAGCTGTAGAAGTAACCGATTTCTGCAGATGGAAAATGCCGGTGGCTCCTGGGATCCTACCCCACCCCACAACTGGCCGGGCACCCTGCTGTCACCTTCCACAGTGTCCGTGCTCATGTGCCAGGTGGGAGGCTGGGATCCCCTGTGGTTCACATCTGTGGCCAGTTAATGTGACACAATTCCAGCGTAGGAACAGTGTTGGAAATGCTGGCAAGCTGCAGGTGGCTGAGGGCTGGTAACCTGTGTGCTGAGTTGTGTGTGGTGTGGGCAATGGGAGTGGGCCTTCGGTCTCAGCTTGGTCCTGGTGCTGGTGAAGTAAGGACTAGCAGCTGGGCTTTTGTCTTCCAGTTTTAATTTATTTTCTGCATTCAGAGGTCTAACAGAAGGAATGAAATGGAAATTTAATCTAATACAGAAAAGAAAATTCTACTAGTGAGAAATTATTTTCTCTGTATTCTCCTTTACTAGGAACTTTTAGTATGTGTTCTTTCTGTTCCTAGCTCTATCTCCAATGGTGTGATGATGTTACAGTAGAGGAGGTGAGTGGTTCTGCAGCATTTATCTTAATTAAAATTTAATGAGAAAACACTTCTGCTCACAATCGCAAGTCCCTACTCATAAATGAAACATTGAGGTTTATACCATTAATGATACAGTCTTTTCACTTTAATTTCACTTGCATATACATTTTAGGGGGTTGTGTCATTACTGGAGGTAGCTGACTGCAAAATAGATAGGGGTTTTATATATGTTTCTGAAGTAATAGATTTAAATGGTTATGCTGCAAACTATAAATTCTGCGCAAATAATTACAGCATATCATGCAACTCGCTTTCTCTTTTACAGTTCCCTTTCTGATAGAAATACGTGAATAGTAGCTATTTTGTGCGTAGAGGTATCTGTATTTTCTTATATTATAACACAGTACCTTTCTGTTTTTGAACAAAGATTACTCACCCAAGGTATGGCTCCCCTTACCCGTGGCCTCTTAACCGCATTTTGTCCTATCAGAAGCAATGGGAGGTAAGGCGAAAGATGAAAGCCATTGGGTGGGCTGGCAAGACACTTGCACAGGTCAGTATGAAAAGCGAAGCTTATTTCTTTACCCTGTTTTTTTTTTTTTTTAAAAAGGCTGTGGAGAGTAACACTTTCCTGAAACAGATGTAGTAAAAAATATATTCTGTACTTAAAACATTATCTGGACTCAGGTATTTGCCTTCAGCAGCAATAAATCTGAAATTATGTGCAACCCAGTGGGGTGGGAGGAAGGATGTTTTACCATAAGTGTACATCTCTGGTGATGTTAGTTTAGGCCGTAGTCCTGAAAATAGGTTGTAAGGTATGGCCCCCACCTCCTGTATGGTGTTAATAGGCAAGCTTTGCAGGATTGTGGCTTCCCTTGTCAGAGGTCTTAAAAAAAAAAAAAAAAAAAAAAGGGGGGGGGGGAGGGAAGCAATTTTGAGGTATAAGTTAGTACCTTTAATTAAGCTGTTATAAATATTATGGGAAGCACTTAATCAGAATCTCTTTACAGCAAATGTTAGATAAGTAACACTCAGCTACCTGCCTGCTGTGTAGGTTTGACTGACTTTAACAGCTTTTGATGTTCCAGCATTGTACGTTCCTTGTTCCCACCGTCAGTGCAAATACAGTAATGAGGTTATTTTTTGCAATGTTGGTATTTCCTGACAATACGGATCTTTTCTCTCTTGTGTGGTTTGATAGGTGCTTGAAGACGTAGATCAGTGTTGTCAGGCTCTCTCCCAGAGATTAGGAACACAACCATATTTCTTCAATAAGCAGTAAGTTACTCTTTACTGAAATACTACATCCAGGAATGTGAGATGTAGATATACATCCACATAGATATATGTATGGAAAACTCCTGTTTTATTTTAATGCTACATGATTAGTTGAGGAAATACAAATATGTGACTGGAATATAAACATGAAGTTTCAGAAATAAGTAATTAAAGGTTTTAAAAGGAAAGTTTCTGTAAGTTTCTGTTGTTTTTTTTTCTATTCATGATTTAGTTTTAATCCTGCTTGTCTTCTCTACAGAGTCTACCACAACTTATGTAGGCTACAAATGTACACCTTTATACAGTTAGTTTCTTATTAAAAATGATACATTTAAAGCTTTACTTGTATTTCTTGGGTAACATTCTCTACTAGGTACAGGGGAGTGAATGTACATCATGCCGTCCTGACCAGGGCAGCTTCTCTTGCCCTTCTTAACACCAGGGGCAGCTCTGAATGAACTGAATTAGCTTGAGGGTGCCTGTGCGTTGGAAGAACTGGGGGAGAAGCTAGCCTTGTATCGACAAAGGATCAGTTGCAAAGTGGAAACTTAAGATTCACATTCCCAGGGGAGAAACAGGGAACAACCTGACCTTCATGGGATGTCCTCTGCTTTCACCTGTTTCTTCCAATTGCAAAATGCTTTTGTTTTTCTTTTTTTTTCTCTCCAATAATTTAATATTTTTGAAATGTTACGGATTTAAATAACATCACATTAGCTCCCTCTTGTCTCCTGTGCATAGACCAGACTAGAAATGCTCAGGTCTGGACTTCAGTTAACTACATGTGGACAGGGATGCCTTCAAAAGACAGCATACGGTCTTGGTTACTTTTCTGCATGTGTCTTTGCCCCTTAATCTTTTCCAAGTTCAGACTAGGTGGGTAGCGTAAATTGAGTGGATGCAGAAATACGCATTATAGAAGACAAGTTTGAATTGCATCTTCTCAAATCATTCTTAAACACGGTATCTCCTAAATTTTCTTTCTGTATCTGTAAAGAATTGTAGCTTGGGGATTTTGGTTTTGTTGTTTGTTAACCAGGCTTTCTTGGTACAGTTTCAACCTTTAAGCTTTTTAGCTTAGGCTGAAATATTACTAAGAGAGTATGTGTTCTTAGTCTGGTATTTTTCAGTCTGTGACTTCTGGGAGTCTGTAGGAGGTAAATAAGAAAAGCAGCCTGTTGCTGACAGATTTAAGTTTGTTATACAAGGGTCTGCATTTCCACTGGAGAGTTCTTAGTGATCCACAAATAGAAAGGCAAAAAAATTGTTAGAAACCCCTCATGCTGCTTACCTTGAACATTAGTAATGAAGGACTCTTAAGTTATTAATATATTTGAAAAAAAAAAAAATTTGCACATGGGCTACTTATATACAAAGATCCAAGATGACAATTTGGAAGGCTTGTACCTAAAATAAGGTAGGACTGAAAACATTCAATAGACCACTGTTTCCTAAAATACCTGTTTTCTTCTGTATAGTCCCCTTTCAAAAAAGATGTTTCCAGCTGCTGTCACCCTGGAGCTCCTTTTCTTATTGGTTGAGTAGTTCCTGACTATTGAAAACGCAAAAAGGGAATAGGGGTTTTATTGCTTTTTTCCACCACCCTCTTTTTTTTCTTGGTGAGATAGTAGCTGGGTTTTTTTAATATACATCTGCAGAGGAAAAAGAAAAACTCCCGAAAGACCTGATAAGCATTTGCCCTTGTTACAGAACTAAAAGGGGGAGCATGGTTTGATATTGGATCAGTAACTCTGCCCCTTCTTAGAAGTGTTATTTCGCATTTCCAAGCTACCAAAAGCGAAGAAAGATGCCATACTGAGAACTAGCAGTATGCTTATATACTGTATACGCAGTTTTCATACATTTGGTAAGTTTAGTGTTGCCTGATTTCTTCCCAATTCTTAGATTGCATGGCTATCTAAAAGTTATTCAGAACAGCAGGGTTTTTCTTGATCAGGACTTGCCTTCCAAAATAGCTGTTCTTTTTTTCTGTTTGTTTTTACAGACCGACTGAATTAGATGCTCTGGTATTTGGACATCTGTTCACAATCCTTACTACTCAACTAACCACTGATGAACTCTCCGAAAAAGTGAAAAACTACAGTAATCTCACAGCCTTTTGTCGGCGAATAGAGCAGCAGTACTTTGAGGGTCATGATAAAGACAGCTCTGCAACTGTTACAGCCCAATCTGCTAAGAGATCCTTACTGAGATAAGCATGTTGGTTGGTGGTTGGAGCGGATTGCATTTCAGCTTTGGGTTTTGTTGTTCAATGAATTCATTTTGAGAATGGAAATGTGTGCTGGCTTTTTGAAGCTGCCAAATCATTCTGGAGCAAGAAAAAACTCTAAATGCAGTTTTTGTGTTGTAGAATATACTGTGCACATTTAACCTGAAACAACTGTATGGGCACTTCCATTTTAATAGCCTGTATGCCACTTACTCTAAAGTGACCTTGGAAAAATATTGTATCTGTATTAAAAAAATAAATTCCTTTAAAAAGTTTCTCCCTGATCTTCCTAAATGCCTTTCTTACTAAGTTTTATGTCTATGTAGTTAATGAGCAAGATCCTGTTGGCAGGACACCTGGAAGACAGTTGCATGGTAAACTAGTTACAATTATTAAGCTGGGAATGAAAGGACTCATTAGAGATCTTAAGTTTGCCTGCCTCAGCCAAAATTCATTCAGGAATTGGGTGACAAAAATGTCTTGGAGCTCTGCAGCACACAAGTGATGTAATTTTATTCAGTCAGTTCTTACTTTGTGTCAAAGTAGCTCCTGGCTGTCATTACTTCTTACGTGTGTCCTGCCTCTGCTTTTATTTCTTGTTCACCTTTGGCTTTTGGATTTACATTTTTTTCTTCTTATGATTTCCCAGTTTTAATCCTCAGCTTGTCTTGCTCTTTAAGAAATGAATTTGCTAGGTTAAGCGTCTGTCTCGCCATTTCCACTTCCAGTATGTTTAACGTTACTTCTGAACTTTGACGTACTTGCTGGGGTGGTTCTTGTAGCAAAAGGACTTGGTATGAGCCTGTGGCTGGCATGCCTTGGTCCTTCTGCCTCTAAATTATCCTATGGTACATGTAGGCACAATAATACAGCAGGAAACAAAGAAATACCATTGTGGTGCTCCAAAAACCCTGGCAATGTGGAACTTTTCAAGGGAGAGTAAGGAGTGGCCTTCGAAAGAGGCAAGGACTGGATCTGACTAGTATTTCTTCAAACGGATTAAATGGCACCACTGTTCTGCTTTGTCAGTTGTACTTGACGCTTCCCAAAAGCGCCAACAACCCCAGGAATATGCTTGTGGCAAAACCAGTCCTTGTGCACTCGGGAAGTCCTGGGCACCACTGGGAACCAGCTCAGGCTGTTTGGCTAGTTGGAACCATTGTGTTTTCTTACTATGAAATACATTCTTTTGACTGTACTCCTCAGTGTCAAAATACTTAATGGCTCGAACTGGTTATGCGATGGTCATGAGATTTTTGGCTGCCATTTCCTTCTCTCTTAAAAACTGAACAGAAAGCAGCTGCGTACCTTGGACTGGCTGGGTCTCTCTTGACTCCATGGCTCATGAACCACTACTGCTTACTCACTCCCTGTGGGGGACCACTCTTGTCAGCTTGACTGGAAAATGGAGCCGAATTCTTACTGCCTGCTTTTTGATACAGGAGTCCTACTGGAGTCACACTGACGTAAGTTATCAATGCATAAAGGGGTCTTGGCCTTTTGTCAAATCACTCTTGCCAGGAGAGGAAGATTGCCCTTGTCCTGCATTTCAGTCTTAAAATTTCACACGTGTGTTGAATACCTTTTCAAACTAAAACCCACCAACTCTTGACTGCTTAGTGACAATTTCCGCTATCAAAGCGGTCAGTAGCTCAGAACCCAGATATTTCTTTTGAACCTGCATTAATACAACTTCTGGAAAAACTGAAAAAGAATTTGTTGTGGGGTTTTTCTTAGTTTGGAGAGAGTATTCTGATATACAGTACTTTGAGAGAAAACCACTCTCTAACAGTCTCTAAAGCTAGCAATGCCACGGTGATGGGGAAATCCTGTGTGAAAACTGAAGTATCTTAATCCAGAGCAATTTGCCTTTTACCTCCTGCTATTTACAGAGCACCATTCATGAGTAAAGATTTTAACCTAGTTTCTGTGGTTTTGGCAGTTGTTATGCTACCAGCAGACTGAGCTACAGGAGTAATTTACTTAATGGATTTCCAAACCCACCTATGCACAGGCATTAACTTATACGCAGTCAGAAAAAGTGCAAGTGGCCATGTATTCTTCTGCTTTCAAGGCTGCAGTGGCCATTAGCTAACTTGCAACCAAATTTTAGCAATTGTTTTGAAACAGCATTGAATTAAACCACATTTTTATATTTTGGCAAGGTTTCTGTGAGGCAGAGCAAGCACTGGTAATACAACACTCTGAATGCTGAACAGATAGTTATTGCAAATTTTGTGTGGTAACATATAACAAGCTTTATAACTTCAGAGGATAAAAAAAACCCACAAACCCACTGAGGTAGCTATATGCATTAACCCACTTTGAATGTCTCACCTAGAAAGTATACTCATATACTGTGGAAGTGGTTCAGCAAAAGATACTGATCTGTTACAAACAAAGTTTGTGTAAATCCACCTGAGCTACTCAGACTGCCCTTAAGGATACAGAGACAGGCAAATTACACGGAGTTTTCAATATTGAAGTGAGAGGGCAAGCAGAGACTGAGCTCTGAAGCTAAACTGAATAGTTTCTGAAAGTTTAACCACCCCTCCTTGTGTATGGCTTTGATAACTTAATTAGTGAAATAAAATTTAAATGGGAAAAAGCCTTCTTTACTTCCTTGACTGAAGAGCATACTTTCTATATGGCATGTTTGTAGTTCAGGCTGCACCTCATTCTAGGCGATATCTAAACTTTAAAACTACAAGGAAAATCTTGGCTTTGCTACCAGTGTTGAAAATAGCTATTAAAATCCTAGACAAAGGACATACTTTGTGCTTCATAAATACAAGAAACCATTATGCTTTTTTTAAATGACATTGCTAGTGTGACTAGTGCTGCAGAGCAGAGTGAGCTGAGCGCCAAGGACCAAAGCTTACAAGCCATGATTTAACTCTGGGAAGCCGCAATCCTATAAAGGACACTGATGCTGATTGCTCCTGTAATGCTGTGCACAGTTCAAGAAAAAGAATGAAAAGTTGAAACAAGACCAGCAATAAAACCAGTTAAGGGTGGAAAAACCCAAACCCAACCCAATAACCTTCCTAGCAAGGGAGTTGAGTAAGTCAACCAACCTGCCTTATCCACGGCCAAGGAAAGGGGGCTTTCGATTAGTCTGAGTGGTGCTCTAGTAGACAAGGCTGCGCAGGTGCAGTCTGTGAGAATTTTACTCTGCGGTTGTGTGTTTTTCTAGATCTGCCATGACTGAAGTACAACTGCTGCACCAGAGGCAGGAATCAGGCCATGTAGCAGGACGGTGTGGATGATTGTCTTTCCTAGCTTTTCAAGCTCAAAAATCCCAAGCTCCCAGAGGCTATTTTGGGTGAAGAAAGCAGACAGCTGGAACTTCTTAAGTTTCCCAAAATTAAGACAAAAATTAGATTTCTAACAGAAAGAATGTCAGGAGCAGCTGCACCATGGCTTAACATACATCCTCTGAATATGCCCCACCAGGAACTGCAGGAGTCACTCAACCAAAACAGTACACAAAGTCATAAAAGCACTCAAAACTACAAGTGAATAGACATTACTGAGTCTGAACAATGTATAAATCACTTGCCCATGGTGGTTTGCTTCTCGCAGTCTTTCTTTGTTTTACGAATTAATAGCTTCATATGGAGATGCTCAAGTTGAGCTAAATGCTAATTGGAAAGTAGCAGATGCTTTCCTTGTCTGATGGAGCTAAAGCAATTGGGAAAGTCCTGGTGAAAATAGGAGTGCTCCTCCATTCCCGAGATGCTGCTTTGGGGTTGCAGAAAGGACTAATCTTGCTCAGCACAGGCCCTGCTCAGCACAGTTACCTGTTCGTGTCCTTGCTGGATTCTGGTGTCTGCTCCTATCGGAAATGCATGGTGCCAATTCCAGATGGTGTGAAGGTCTCGTTTGCCTGACCAGCACAGCACTGTATGCGTAGCTGAACTGTGGATCCCGCGTACCCTGCACCACTGCATGTACAGCACTGTGGTCCTGCTCCACCACAGGCTGTGGCAAACCAGCTTGTGATTCAAAAGTGGTCAGGAGTTCAGCCACAGGTGAATTTATAGTATTGGATCATTGTTTCCAGCTGACAGCCCTTCCTGAGCCCCTGGTTTTCCTGTCCCCCTCTGAAGAAAGCTCTCCTTGACTGGGGAGTCTGTGATGCTACATTTCATGACATTGTGATGAGATTTCAAGACAGACATTATGTGAAGGAGCTTTGGTGGTAGCAGCTTTTGCTAGGTTCTATCACTCTTCACATCGGTTAGTAAAAATTATAGTATTGAGTGGTGTTAATGAGATATTCATCTGCTATTTTCTCTGCCTTTTATTTTAGTTCCCCTCCTCCTCCCCAAGGAAAGAAAAATAACCTGGCAATCTCCTGCTTCTCAAATGTACTTAAAGCTCAGTGTTGTGGAAAAAAAAAGAGCCTAGCACAGCCCTGCACATGGAGAATGCTGCTGAGATGCACTTAATGGTGCCTCTTAGGATCAGCTGTGCTGCTAGTAAATGCTTCATTTCCTGTGGCTTTCTTTCTTTACAAGCAGAGTGCAGCTCCAATGGCTCTCACAACAATTAGCACCCACTTGTTCTGCAGGTTTGAAGTTTTTTGCGTTAGTCAGGTTGAGAAATTCATGGTATTAATCATGACTGAAGTTGTTATTTATCACCTGCTGGGTGAGAAATAATAATTTTGGCACTATTGGGGCAGCAGGCCAGAAGTACCAAATTAAGTAAAACATCTAAACACTAGCAAGGATCATTTCTCTGATTAATGAATTGTTACAAGGAAAAAGTGCTACTCGTTATCTGATCTTAGGATAAAAGTAGGAGTTGGAAGTAGAAAGCATTAGCAAAGTCAGGCTATACACTGATGTAGTTTGAAACTTTCCTGGCTGATCTCTCTTCTGTCATTCAATAACTGCCAACATGCACTCATCTGCGTCAGAGGTTTGCAATACTTGGCTCACACCCCCAGCGCCAACTTTGTAAAAAAGTAGCATTTGGCAGGGAGCTCAGGGTCCCTTGTGTAATCGCCTGGAAAGAAACGTTGAAATGACTTTAACCTTCTAGGACTTGTCTAGGCTGGAAGGTTTTGCCATAGGAACAGTTACCAGCCTGGCAAAACACCATTGTGTGAAGGCAATAATAGGGGTGCAGGAAACAAAATCAGTGACATCAATAGAATTAAGTTTCCACCCAGGTAACTGTATCCATACTGGGGCCATTAGTCACCTACGGGATTAAAAGAGCCCACAAATTCCAGCCGCTTGATCAGAAGTATTTCACATGTAAATACAAAAAGGGTTGGCCTTTTTGGCCAAGTGGTTGAAGTGGTTTCGTTGAAATGAGGTTTGTGTGTGCTATTACAACCCTAAGCCACCAAGTCACCGTGACATACCATGTCCTCTCCCTGCAAGACCATTGGGAGGAGCTGACTGCATAGCAATGCCCACAGAAATGCTATTGTCTGGGTTCATAAATGAGGTGTAAAAACTGACTGTTAGCCTTGAATATGGTCGAGGAACTCAGCCCGGGAGAGAAGCGCCACCACTGAAAGCAAGCAGAAACTTTGGGTGCAGTTTTTTTTGCTTGCTGACGTTGACAAGAAAAAAGCGAGAGTTTAAGAGACTCTTTTTGGCTCCAATTAAATCATTTGCTGGAAAGAAGGCAGAGACTTTTTCCATAGAGAGCAGCAATCATTCCCATCTATTGCTGCAGACTTCAAATTTGGTTCTAGTTGAGGTGAAGAACTTCCCACTGTTGACATAGATGGACTGCCCCTGCTGGCATCTGTGGCAGCCAAAGTAACTCCTGCCTACCAAGCCAGTGTGTCCAGAGGCTGACTTGAAATAGTGAGCTGACAAGAGCAGTCAACACGATGAACTCATGCCTCTCCTATTTGGCTTAATGTTGACAGTAACCCAGTTTGTCAATAAAGACATTTTTGTGAGCAAGATTTATGTCACGTAAATGCTGTCTCATCTAGATTTTTTTTTTTTTAACCTAAAAGTTTTTTCTGCATTTAAGAAGAAAATTAGAGATCTTGAGGATGTAGGGCATGATGGTCACCTTCCCTACAAGCACTGCTCAAATCATCAGTCTTCCAGGTTTGTGACCTCAGTTCAGTGACAAAGATTTGAAACAAGAATAAAAAGGATGATCGTTCACACAAAATGAAAGCAGCAGCAAAGGGCTTGTTGCAAACAGAAGACCATCTTCCTAGGCTAAGCAGGCAGCCATCAGAGGGCATCTGAATGAACCTTGTTGCAGGCGCTGTGGGGAGGAACCAGTGCAGCTTAGCCGTGCCACATTCTGTGGAGCTGGAAAGAAGACCAGCCATCACCCAGCTGGCTTGGTCAAACTACGGCATGACCCAGTCCCCAGAGCATCTTCCTCTTCCAAGTTTGTCTTCTCTCAGCATGAATTTACACTTTCTACCACTTCTTCCTGCCGAAGATTTGTCAGCAGCAAGTCCACCTCCCTAGTCATATGTCTCAGGTTGTCTCTGCCATCCTGTCATGGCTGGTGACATCTCTTCTCTCTCTACTTTTAGCTACAAAGTACAATTTTGGCCAGGTTTTCTTGACTTTGAAGCTATCTGTTGCTGGTCACACCATTCTCTCACTGCTGAGATCAACAGTTTTGTCACTGATGCACAGGATTATTGCCTGAGATTATTTTGTGAAAATTATCCTTCATCTCTCAGATGTTACCACTTGGACTGTTAAGATTAAGAGCTGCCCACTTTCTTTTCTTGTCAAGACAATAAAAACTTCCCTTTAGGTCCACTGCTGTTTCTAGCTTGATTCCTGTAAATTCCTCTCTAAAATTCCTTTGCAGCTTTTGTCGGCTCCTTCCCTCAGAAGTGCGTAGCATCTTGATCTACGATGCCTCCTAGCCAAGAAGTATATGGCTGAGATTACTGACTATCTCCATGATCTCTTTCATTTGCAGCTTTAAGTCTGTGTTGTGGCATGTTTAAGGAACCAGTTGATGAAGATCAGTAGTTTGGGGGCATTATGGGAAGGGTACATTTTTATCTACTTAAATAAACTTATCTCCAGCATATTTTGTTGTAGGTTATAATGTTTTGTAAAAGGCAGGTAGGTTTCTGCATATGTGTGTGTAAAGGTCACAGACCTGATTGTGACTTGTGTATTACATGCAAGCGTGAGTGCAGAAGTCTTGCTGTTACGCCAAAACACACTTGTAGCAAAGCCTAAAAACACTGCTGTGGAAAACGCTGCCCGTCACCTGACGGAAATGCTTTTGACACACACAGGACGGCTCCTGCAGGCCTGTTTCATTTGGTTCAGTGCATCTTCCTGGGGCCCGTCCTGCTGCCCCTTCTCCCTGACATCCTTTCGTGATCCTCTGGCCTTTGCTGCCACTTCAGGGTCTTCCTGCACTGGGAAAAGGAAGGGGCTCACCCTTAGGAAAGGTTTTCACACCTGTGGACTGCATTCCTCCCTCTGCTTCAAAAGAGATTCCTTGTGCCAGTAAAATCACCTTAGCGCGAATAGAGAAACCAGCATGGTTTCTAGGATTTGTTTAGGCAGAGAGAAGCATCCTGCAAGCCTACCACCTTCTGCTCCATAGAATCATAGAATCATAGAATCATTGAGGTTGGAAAAGACCTCTAAGATCATCGAGTCCAACCGTCAACCCAACACCACCATGCCCACTAAACCATGTCCCTAAGCGCCTCATCTACACGTCTTTTAAATACCTCCAGGGATGGGAACTCCACCACTTCCCTGGGCAGCCTGTTCCAATGTTTCACCACTCTTTCAGTAAAGAAATTTTTCCTTACATCCAATCTAAACCTCCCCTGCCGCAACTTGAGGCCATTTCCTCTCGTCCTATCGCTTGTTACTTCGGAGAAAAGACCAACACCCACCTCGCTACAACCTCCTTTCAGGTAGTTGTAGAGAGCGATGAGGTCTCCCCTCAGCCTCCTTTTCTCCAGGCTGAACAACCCCAGTTCCCTCAGCCGCTCCTCATAAGACTTGTTCTCCAGACCCCTCACCAGCCTCGTTGCCCTTCTCTGGACACGCTCCAGCACCTCAACGTCCTTCTTGTAGTGAGGGGCCCAAAACTGAACACAGTATTCGAGGTGCGGCCTCACCAGTGCCGAGTACAGGGGCACGATCACTTCCCTACTCCTACTGGCTCCATGTATCTATAGTGAGTCCAAATGCTCCTGCCACAGGAAAAACATTGTGTTTCCATAAACTATGATGCCTAAAACCTGCTTTTCTAACTCACTAATCGCAAACAATTCCAATAACAAGGTAATTGGTGTTAATTTTTTCTTTTTTGAAGTTTGACAAAATTCAACATTAGAAAACTAGAAAGTAAGATTAGAACTCATTTGGATAATGCAGTTCTCTCAAATTTCTTTAGCATTTTTGTATTACAATAATAAAAAATTATCAATGTAGTAATAAACTTTGATTTACTGAGAAGTAGGCTGAGAGGAAGGGCAAGGAGCAGATTCCTCCCTCCTGAGGGGGTTAAAAGTGCAAAGCGCTTAAATGAGGCTTCCAAAAGAGGAAAAACTGGTAGCAATAAGAGAGTGGAATTCCCTTTCAATCCTTAAATCAGCTCAGTGTGTTTCTCAGTATATTGTCCTCCTCACCGCAGTGAATTGGAGCCATCTCTTGCACTAAAGCCAATAGAAGTTGTTTGATGCATCCCATTTGAAACGTCACCGATCTGCAATCAAACGAATGATTTCTAGCCAAAGATTACAAAATCCTTGGCAAACGTAGCCAAGTGGATGAGTCAGACAGAAAAACCTGCCTGACAGAAGAGTAAGTCAAGCCAGCAGTTGCAAGTAATTTGTCCCAAATGTGAGCAGGGCAAAATCTAGAGCAGGAGGCTGAAGGCTGGTTTCCCAGCTCCACGCTCCAACCACCGCGCTGCATTCTTTGCTGCTTTTTTAACCACAACGGCCTCTGAAAATCACCCTTCAAAGGCATTTCTTGGTAGTAATAAATGAAGCATCAAAACCTAAACAAAGAACCCAGCCGTTGAGGTGATGCAACTTAACAAATAGAAATTACTAAGATTGCCTTGTCCTCTGCTTATTTCCAAAAGAATAAGGCCCAGGTCATTTATAAAGCCTTCCCCCTTCCCCTCTCCTTTACAGCCCTCTGGGAGTCACCCAGGAGACAGCACCACTTTCCTCTGCTTCCCCATCTTTAAAATATATTCATTCCAGTTTTCAAATTGCTATTTTGTAGTGCTAAATCTCTACCCACACTAATTTCTCCAGGTCAGAATCTGACCCTGATTTGAACAAAATCTGGAGTCAAATATTCACACCAGAATGCTTCTGCCTTGCTGCATGTCAGATGCCATCTCCCTGCAAATGTTTCACACACCTTGGAGTGCAGCTTGTGGAACTGATGAGGTGAAGAGCACTGCAGAGCAGCTCTGTGCTGGTAATCACAGGACTGAAGAAACACATACATCATCTGCCACACAGGTTGGCATTTCAAGTAAAAAACCTTCACAATGTGTAAGATGTTGGACAAATGATGGCCATATGCATGTTTGTCTCTGCGCAGATGTCTTTGCATTCTCAGCTAGGAAAAAGCTGAGGTAGGCTTTTTTTGCCGACAGTTTAATATTAGTGACACAGTTTATGTCCTCTGCAAAAACAATAATGGAGGATAAGGTGACATAAATTATTTGCAAATCGTTTGACATATGCAGGGCATTGTCCTTGCAATAATCGCCATCAGTCTGTCAGTTTAAGATATGAACCGTGCCACTGCCATTTTATATCATTGTGTTAAGCTTTCACATGTTGTAATTTTACAGATTTGTTCTTTGGAGAACACTGCAACACAAATCAAATTGTATTATGTATAGTCATATGCTGTGCGGAGCACCTCCCTGTAATTAGGGGTGGGGGGAGATGAGGAGCAAACAAACAGTCCTAGATTAGAGGCAGCTCCTCAAAAGTTAGGATATTTCCTAGATACCATTACTCAACTTTCATGGTCATTGTTCAAGGAATTATTTAAATTCATGCTAACATCAGTTGCTGGCTGCATGAACAAAGTGAGCACTGGAAAGCACCGTACTGACAGATCAATTTAAAACACCCTTGTCTGTTTTGTTTGTCCATAACAGTCAGGCACAACATTTGATTCTTATGAATAATGTGGGTTTTTCTAAAGTAAATATACTGATTTCTTTTCAACTCACAAAAGATCCTTCAAGACCTGGTAGGTGCCTGTAGTATTAACTCTGCTTTTCATAGACGTGCAGAATGGTTCTGGAATAGCAATGAACTCAGCATTGTCTCTTATTCCAGGCAAATTAATTCCTGTGGTATAGTTTAAAAAAGACCTAAAGTCAACCGCTTATTTTTAGTCCTTTTTTTTTTTTTCTTAATTTGAACTGCAGATTACTGTGGGAGTCATTCACAAGTGTATTCTAAGTATATTCAGTGCCAGATACCTTATATTAACTGTTTGAGAAACGTTATTAGTATGTAAGTGTGTCTTAATTGGTAAAGGAGTCAGTAGGAAATACTATAATATACATTCTGGAGTACCACATTTCAGTGACTTTTTACTATATTTTGAATAGAGAAACATGATTTGTTTTCCCCTGGGAAAGTTCCCCACATTCAGTTGTCAGCAGAACAGAATCTTTCTGCTTCCAGTGAGCCCTTAAACTAGAAAGATTTATTGCACTTACACCCTTGAAAGAACATATCTTTTTCTTTGAAGGCAGCCATTATCACCATCCCATTTTATATCTTTTCTGATAAGTGCAGGCAGTAAAGCAGATAAACTCCTTGCATACCAATTAAAGACACATGCACGCTAAGACACTGTATACTATCGGAGATGCTCAGAGTAATATTCTTCCTAGCACAGTTAGATATATCTGAGGAGTTTGACTTTTATTATTCTCAGCTTTACACCTCTGACATTTCTAAAAACATGGAGGAAATCAATGAATTCTCACCCAAGACTCCATTGTCTAATCTTGCCCCAGTGCTCATGAATTATGGAAAATGACAGATCAGCTGATGACGTACAACGGGCTATTTTAAAACTACCCTTTTTAACAAAACCCGGGCCATGAAAGGCTCACCACTGAATTTCATGCAGTCACCTGACAAAATATTGGTCTCATGTTAATTGATACCTTAAAGAACTGCTTCGCTTCCTCGCATCCAAGATGTTGTGATCATTTTTGTGCACCAAATGTATGAAAGACAGACCCCTGAACCTCAGGAAGTCTAATTTTTTCTTCTCAGATAGGATGCTGAAGTGCAGTCCTAACTCTTGGCAACCTGCCTTGGATTTTTCCGTTTTGAGGTCTCCACAGGCTAAACGAGGGCTCAGTAACATTTTAAGGTTCTTAAGCACAACCTCCTCCATCTACCTATGTAACTGCTGCTTCTTCTAGTGCCTTTTCCCAGGCAGAGAAAAGGCCTTTGCTCATCCTGAACGGTGAAACCAAGAGGATTTGTATGAGAAGGCCCTTCCAACTGAGATCGTTGTAATGACCAAGAGCCGTACTAGCAGCTGCAAGCCCCAGGGCTGCTGTCTGACCCGCAACGTTTGACCGGGCAGTAAGAGGCCAAACTGCCTATGAAGCCTTTGGCTAGGACATCTCCCACACCCTCTCCGTCCCAGTTAGCATGCAAATTCACTGGGGTAGGAGCCACTCCGCTGTGTTTCTTTCCAAATAAATAAAAGCCCCCGAGCATTACTGCAGGCAGACGATATCAGCAACTCCGGCTTGCTTGGAGGAGCTGTTCAGGCAGCCCTGCCCCGGTCAGACAGCTGTCCAGCGAGGGGCTGCCCTGCTCCCCTCCTGCAGCCAGGACTGCTGCAAGCTCTGGGCTGCTCCCCAACCACCACACATCCAAGGAGCCCTACACACTCAGCTCCTTTTTCGTTCTGCGCTCTAATTTAAAGTTAATTACCATATTTACTCACGACATTACTGTCGGGGGGAAAATTAGCTGTCTGCAGTATTATCTGTGAACTTATTTTTACCTCTCCAAGAATCTCACCCAGGGTTTTCCCTCTAGTACAGCATCTGAGCACATCAATGACTTCCTTGTGCACGGTGGCTGAGATACCAGTTTTCTGTCAGGGTTCCCTTTAGATAAGAAACTATAGAAAGCAATACATCTCATTCAAAACATCTGAAAGAGCTGAAGATACAGAAAGCAGTAATCAGTAATTAATACAAATAAAAGAAACAATCTTTCATGTAGGTGGTAATAATAACACTCCGGAGTTTGTTCTAATCCATCTTTTTGTCAAATGAAGCACCAGGGAATTTGTCTGCAACAATCGGAGTATTTTCAGAGTCTCTGCTTTGATTTGCAATATGGGGTTTAGTTCTGTGTTAACACAGGACTCAGCATAAATAATCAAAGGGAATGGTTTTAAGACTGATAAGCTAGGCTTTAATATGCAGAGGAATTCTGCTATACTTTTATACCCAGCTTACAAATCAATTTTCCAAATTAAGAAGCCCCCTTTTCACTTTATATAGGAATTGCAAAAGCACGACAATAACCTGTTGCACAAATCCTGATAGCTCCCTTTCTTCCGTATTAAACCACTGACAGCAGTTGGAATAAGGGGCTTCTACCCTTCCACTCCAGAGAAACAACGTCTTCCAGAACATCAGACAATCCTGAAACCCTTTAAATAGCCCTGTATTCATTATATTTAGTGACAATTACACGTGACTTCCTGACTGCAAATATGATTCATTACTCTGCAGCAGAAGTAATACCTCTAATAGACTATGCATTGAGTTGACCCAAAATAGCTGCTGAAGAATAGTTGTTCCTGAACTACTCCATGGATAGATTTTTTAAATTATTATAACCATATATAAGAAGAACAGATTATCCTGCCATGTAATTATTTAGCAGTACCCCTAAATCTTTATGTAAACTAGATTTCAAGTGTGGACAACAATAGGCAATGTTTAATAAGGAGTTTTTAGGAAGAATTTGTCTGGAACTTGCCGGGAGGTTATAAGCCCTATTTTAAATCAAACAATTTGTATTCAATGTTTAGTCACCCTTTAGCTCTACTATTACCATCACTCTTCAAGTTAAAAAAAAAAAAAAAAGAGAAAAAGAGCAATATAAAAGTAATTTTTTCTTCTGAGTAAAGGGAGTAGAAATTGAGTATTTCCAACCCTGCTAGACCTGAGGATGCAGCTCCAGCTCCCTCCCCACTCTTGAACAACTTAACCCCACTGAGGACAGCCCTACCCCAGGGCCTGCAAGCCTGTCTTTAACAGGATGGTGCTGCTCTGCTATTGATTTTGTTGCCTACACACTGCTGAGCATCAGGGTTTCACTGCCTACACAATTTAGGCAGCCTGGAAATGATCTCAAAAGATTATCATGTGTCCACCCCCCTCCTGCAGAGCCCTACACCATGAAGTCAGCCCTATTTCACTTGTGCACTATCACTGTCCTCCTAGGAAGGGATCGCTCACAGGCGTGCAGTGAACACCTTCAGGTCATCCTCAGCGTTCGAAGCAGACCTCAGCACTGCTGTGTGCCATGCCGGCTCCGTCTCGCTGACACAGGGCTCCTCAGCACAGCCCTTTCCTAAATTCACAGCTGCAGAGCGAGGCAGGCGGCAGGGCTGCAGCTGCCCAGCTTGTGGGGGTGCCCCCTGCCAAGGGGATTTTTGATATAGCCAGATCCCTGCCCTTGCTCCCAGGGCAGGCAGAAAGTAAAGACTAGGGGAAAATTGGAGTCTTACCCCCTCCCTCTCACTGATGCCAACTGCGGTTTATCCGTGAACCTCAGAGAGCCCAAAATTTCATCTGTATTGTTCAGGATTTCTGCAGGCAAGGCAGCCAGGTACACTCAAGGGGAAACCCAACCCTATCAGCTTTCAAAAGAAGCCACAGAAATACTCCATTGCCTTTACACAGATGATACTAAACACATGTGCAGTAATCTTTCAGCTCCTTTTTTATTCCTCTTCATAGCAGTCGCTTGGCGTAACCTTCCAGACAACAGCTGCTGCCAAAGAGGAAGGCTGGGAGGCCTGAGCTGTGCTCAGTATGAAATTATCCAGGTGGGTGCTCTCAGCTCAGCTTTAAAATTTTTATTATATTTTCAGCTTCCTGTCCAAGTGTTGTGCCTGCTCCCTTGATTAGAGCAATGGCAATTTAAACTAAACCTCACACCATGCAATGGCTAATGCTACTGCTGAAAAACCTCACTGTTGAGGTCTCAGAGTAATCCCAGTGTCCCAGCTTACTGTGCCTCTCTCTGTTCTAGCTTGTAAAACGGCATTCTACAATGTTGTTATGTAATCTAAAAAACATCACAAGTAATAATTAAACATTAAATCAGATTAATTCCAGGCTTGTTTGCCCTTGATAATACTACTATTAATTCTCTAGAGACAAAAGTAAGACAATCGTGTGAAAACAAAGCACAAATAAAGTCCATAAAATGCAGAGGAAACATTCCAGTATTAGTTTTGTAATATGGAGTATTTGTTTTGTAATACGGTGGTGACATAAAATATGCAGCAGCAACAAACAGAGGAAAGTTGATGGACTGCCAAAGCTGTTTCTCCTTAAAATGCAGATTGCTCTGGAGCAGTTAAGCTCGGCGCTGAAACAAGGCTGCCTACACAGGCATTTTCAAAGGCCTCTTCCAAGGCCGACGTGCCACTTTCAGCTCTGACATGGGATTGGAATTAAAGCTTGGGAATCACATGAAAACCCAGCCAGGCTGTGTGGGACAGCCTCAGAGAGGAGGGCTACAAGAGCTGTATTTGTGGTCTCACGGGGTGTTCCCATGCTTGCTGCCTTCATATCAAAGGTGCTTTGTTTATAGACAGCAATCTGTTGGTGCCAGGCAGCGATGGCCATGTGATATATGGCCGTTGGCAAAATGAGCTGGTCCGTGGGTTATCACCGGCTCTAATTAAAGGAAGACACAGGCTACCGAGTCGGGGTCCCTTTCATTGGAGCTGAGAGGACAGCAATCTCCACAAGAGCCGCAAAGGAGGACAGATTCATTTGACTGATTGCATGATGTCTGAATTAATGGTCAGGAAAAGAGCTATTATTGTGCCCTTGCTGCTAGGCTGCTTCAGAGAGCTTTTGCTGTGGAATCTGCTTGAGTGTGGAAGCAAAAGCAATGCACTCCTCAATGCACAACCAGCAAGGCAGGAGCCCGACTGATGCGGTGAGCCTTTCCTGGATCAATTTTACAAGGCTGATTGTCTGATACATAATGAATGTTCAATAAGCTCAAATACAAATACTTTGCAAGGAGCAGGCTGTTAGTCAAGCCAACGCTGCTCTAACTTTTAAAACGTTTTTTTTGTTTTATTGACAACGCAGGCGACGGAGACAAATCAAAGCAGGGCACAGTATAAACCACAGCACCAAGCAACTTTGGCTCCTGCTCTTCCTTGTGTCTCCTGGTTTCTGGGGCTGGGAAAAACTCACTAAATCCTTGTAGCTAAACTGGAGCTGCTGGGAGGAAAGGGGTGAGGGGTAATTGCTATCAAATAGCAATGGCCTAGCATGTGTTTGACAGTGGGAAAACCTGGTTCAAACGCTTGGTGTTACGGGGCACTTTTTGGGGGGGGCTGAATTCTTAAGAAAACACTGTCGTGCTATTCTTGGTGCATGTAAGAAATCTGACTTCTTTCAGGATTTCAGTAACCTTACAAAACTGGAGCAAGTTCCAGAGCTAAAATTAAATTCACAAGCTGTAGCAAGCTTGCAGGCTGGAACAAACTTGCAAGCAACAACCTGCTTCCAACATCACATTTGAATGTAATGCTTACATTTCTAAGCTCTTCAAGTTCATGACAGACTTCTAGCTAAATGGAATTAACTCCAGACTAGAATCTGCTCTACGTGGCTCACATCATCTCTTGCCAGGTAATGCTGGCTCAACCCGTAGAGGTACTTCAGTTTGACCCTCTAATACAAGTGAGACCCATCAGTCTCACCCCACTCCAAGCGCAGTGTCTAGATTTGCTTCTGTGACAAACTTTTCTGCTTTTGGGAGACCTCCACTAGGAAGTGAAAATCTCAGAAAAGACAAAACTAAGGCAACAAAAATTACAAGACAGCCTGGTGCCTGGTTTCTGATTTGCTACTTCTCTTTGGGAGCCAGTAGACAATTTGAATATAGATTACAAACCTCCATTAAGCCATCTGGCGGTGACCTCGTTGGGCCTTCGGCTCTAGCTGAGCACATTGCTGAATACCAGCACTGCTACGTTACCTCTGGAGGTGATGCGGCACCGGAGCAGGTCATCCAGGGAGGTTGTCAAATCTTCATCCTTGGAGGTCTTGAGACTTGACTATACAAAGCCATGGTTGGCCTGATCTGGAGATGACAATAGCCCTGATCTGAGCAGGAGGCTGGACTAGAGACCCCAGTGGTCGCCTCCTGCCAGCAGCTCTGAGGTTGTGACTCTCTGTTGGTCCCTCGTTGCTTCAGCTATCCAGAAATTTAGAAGGCAAACTTCTTGGTCATGCATCTCTTCAGAAATTCTCCCTAGAGTATACATGCACTTCCACATTTCCCCAGGAAGAAACACAGCTACTTAGCCAACAAAAGAAACCCCTCATTGAGATCTTGTTTTCAGGAGTTCAGACAACAGCCTTTGTAAGTGGATATGTGAGAGCTGATACAGACAAGTACACTGAGGAACTTAATCATGTCATATTTCTGTGTGATCAAGATAACCTATATTAAACTGTTAGCAGCCATTTAAATATTTAAACCAGTAGATCATACAAAGAAAAAGGAAAGATAAAGTTTAATCACATGGCTCAGTTCTATTGAATGTATCTGTGAAGTGGTATTGCTGGTTATTTGTGAGTGGAAAAGCATTTACTTACTAAATTGTTTCTCACTTATAGTCATCATAGGCTTAGGACTCAGCGATTTGTATGGCCAAAACCATTAGATAATCTGTCCGACTGTGTAACGTGCAGAGAATCTCAACTGCCAAATGTTTTCTGAAGCCCATAGGATACATCTTGCTGTTATGGATCATTGCAATGCAGAAATGGTACCTGTGTATATAACTTTAAAGTATTTAAGGGAATGCAAGTAAACTTGACTGAGGTGCTCCTTGGATATCTATTCATATTTGGCAAAACATTCAAAGTACACTTTTGGAAACTCCCTTTAACTTCCATGGAAGTTACTTACTTACACACTAAAAATTAAGCACACACTATAGTGCTCTGCTAGTTGAAGATGATACATATACACAATTTTGAGTACTATTTATACAGGATTAAACCATAAACAGTATGATATCATGTTTCTTGGTTTTGAGAATAAAAATTAAAAATCCCCAAATTATTGTAACAAATTTCTTTATTAAAAGATATAAGTTTCTAAATAAATTATAGCTTGTATAAAATGCAGCTGCACCACAGGGTCTGGGCCCCATGGCCACTGGGCAGGAGACGCTTGCTTGCGTCCTGGAAATGATGCTTTCGCCAAGACACAGGCGCTGTGAGTGACTAGTGGAGTGGCATCTGCAGAGATTGCATTAGTAAGCACTACTGAATCTCTAAGCTCATACAAACTGAATTTCTTTACTGGTTTACTGTGGAGGGTTTTTTTTACCCTGCTTTTGTTGGAGGCTTTGCTGAGAGTGTGGTAGATTTTTTCACACGAATAGGAACAGAGAGAGTAGCAGAAGAGCAGAACAAGTATCCTGACAACTTTCCTGTGACAATGCACAAAAAAGTTTTTCAATATCTACTTAATTTTTTTTAACAGGAACAAACCAACCTATTTTTCTCTCAACTTGTTATCAGAAATGGTTAAACATTTTTATTTGATTAAGAAAATAATTTTGAGCCACAGCAAATCTCAGCTGTTCTGATTAAGATTTTAAAGAACAATAAACGATTCAAACCACGGTCTTATAATTACAAATGTGAGGTGATTTTAACCGTGCCAACACCTATATGAGAAAAGCAGAAATGAGCTGATATATCTTTCTGTGTATTAGAAACAGTATCACAATGCTCTAATTTCACTATACTCATTTCTGAAATGTCCCTTCTCATGAACTTCCTAAAAGAACCCAGAATTATTTAACAATTTATGAAATATTTAATAAGAAACTTCCTCTGTTTTTATAGCGTGCCTTTACTGAGACTTACCGAGCCCACCTGAGAGACTTATTCATGAGCCAAAGTTATTCAAATCAGCTTAAGGATAGTATGTGTGTACATGTATGTTTATACACAGACTCAGTCAATATATGAGGAGTTCATACTGCTGTCATAAACTGGAATAGCAAGAAGAAAACACAATGAACAACACTTCAGAAGAAAGAGGTAAATAGGGAGGAATTACTTAAATGTAATGTGCTACAAAAGGTATTTTCCCATTATTCACTTAGTGCTGATTCATTCTCATTAAATGGTAAAATCAGCTTTGACATCACTACTCAACACCAGTGTGGTATTACAGCTAAATGCTACTTCATCAGTAATCTGTTACTATAAAATGAATTTTTATATTGGAATAAGTGCATATTGATTTGGCTCTTCCATGAACACAAATGCCTTCCTAGCAAGCAGGGACACCATGTTACAGTGAAGAAATACTTAAAACTATTTATTTACAGCATTTATTGTAGTCGCTTCTAGAAAAAAAAATTACATATTTAAACTGTCAGCATTAGGACATGGAATTTATTTTCTCTGTGCAATTTAAAAGTCTTTTTTTTCCTTTTTTAATAAGTCATGGCTCCAGGGCTCTTCACAGCGGGGCTCTGCAGAGTCAGAAACAAATCATCATTTGCAGTCAGCATATTCAGAGGTCTTACTCCTATTAACTCTGGCTTAAGAACAAGGTCCAATTCCACAGCTGCATTTTGATCATCTTCCTCTTTCAGTTGGTGCTCCAAGAGCATCTGAGACTCCCTACAATCGCCATATACTCCCTGATTTAGACTGTTAATTTTTGTAGCGATACAGAGCTGGTGCTGACCCTCCTTTCATTCCCAGACACCCTTACTACATGCTCCCCTGGCTACAAAAAATTTGGTGCATACTTTAAAGCAATCTGGGGCTGATTTATTCAGTGCACCTGCATGAGGCTTGAGGGAACATACTGCACCGCCCATCGCCTCCCAGGCGCACGCATTCCCTCTCAGACTTCTTGGTCATGACCCTGTCTCCTTCTCCCTCAGCTCTGACTTGCATATCTGAAATGTTTCGCAGAGAAACACGTCCGAAGAGTGTTGGTTAAGCAGTGGGGAGATGGGGCCAGGACGCGTGTGCTGGGTCTGGTGAAATCTGCTGCCATTTGTGTTGGCTGTCCCCTTGGTGTGCTTTCCTGGCCCGGGCACTATGCAGAGAGGGGGTGAAAGTGCCCCTCTTTCACAGCACATCAGAAGACAGATGTTGTGATACAACTTCAGGGAGGAGGTACGAAAGTGGCAGCTTTGGGGAGAGGCAGGAATATGGCAGTCATTATGGTTCCCTGAAATGAAAGCTGCTCTTTCTATGATACCTTCAAAAAAGTAGAAGTGCCCTGGAAATCTTACAGGTCCAGCATCTGGCTCTTAGTGCAATCTTTCTTTCCCTCATTAGGACTTTTGTCTGTTTGGATGAGTCAGAGAGGAAGGTCCCTCGAGTTACACAGCAAGCCAGACAAAATGAGAGACCGATGGTCTCCCCGCACGGATAGCACTTCAGCTGATGTACACATGCACAAGGTCAGTGCTCCAACAAAGGAAGCTAGCAGATCTGTCAAGCCTTCTTTGGACAAGAAATCCAGGCTTTGGACAAGCCTGTTTGAGGATTAATCATATCAGTGTTTGCTCCATGAGGTTGTGTACACTTCAGGCACTGTTCTCTTCCCCAACTCTTTAAACAAGGAAACACTTCTTTCCTAGGATTCAGGGGTCAAGTTTGGTCCCCTTTTGACACCTCAAATCCTTTCAATTTGCCTGCTGCTGAGCTAAATGGTGGCGTGAGGTAATTTATTTGGGATCAGGGTTAAAGTGTTAATGAGAACACCACATTTCTCTGAAGCTCAGCAGAACTGAGAGCAGCATTCTCAGCTGAGAGAAAGAAAAAAAGAAATCCTCAGCACATACTGGTGCCAAGAAGCATATGGAGCCATTTTAGTCCACGGTTGCATAGCTCCTTCTCAGGTTTCAATGAAGTAAATCTGAAGGGCAGTTTGAATCTAATATACATGCAGGAAGTCCATGCATTCAGGATTACTATAAAATTAGGCTAATTGGAGCCCTTCTCCAGTGAGGTGCTGAGAGCCTTCATCTCCACTTGGAGTTAAGAGGACCGGTATGTTTAGCACCTTGAAGGATTAGGCTTCTAAATGTTCCTATTGCTGATAGCACATTTGCTAGGAGGATTGATTTGACAAGGGTAGCGATGTATGGCCGTTAAATTGTTTGCAGATTTGACCTATCTGTCCATAATAAGAAATAATACCTGAAGTGCCATAACTCTGTCAAACATTTCAAAGGAATACTTGTTTAAAGATTGAATGCATTGTGTAATCTCATAATGTCAGATTAGGACATAAAACTATGGAACATGACACAGAGCAGCATTACAAGACATACTGTGTCAGAAATTTTATAAACAATTTCTTCTGGACCTCTCACATGTTATCAGTTTGAGTAGCGACTATGATGCATTTCAAATTTCTTCTGGCAGCTGGAGACAAAATGACGTGGCAAAAAAGTGACTGGAAATATCATCCAGGGGCTCTTGAAAAAGAATTTTTCCATAGGAAAACAGTACAGACCTGCAGATTTTGTCCTGGTGTGAGGGAACCTATGGGGAGAATGGGAAAAGAGAAAGGAGAGCAGAACGATCAAAATCAAGGGAAGCAACAGAGCCTAGTCCCATGTGTCATTAAACTGAACCACAGTTCTCAGTTAACAGCCCCAAAATAATTAATAACAAAGTAAATATAAAAATCTGTTACCTACAGCCAGCACAAGGGCTTAGAGTTACCCAATGATTATGCCTACAATTTCAGAAGCATAATTTTTCTCTATATGGATTTATTTTTATTACATGTTATTTGCCTGAGTATGAGACTACATAGGCAAGATAAATATCTTCTACCTTGGAAGGATCTTTCTGATTTCTTTTAAGTATAAAGCACTTTGGAATTTGGGGAAATACAAAAGCAAAATAAATTCCCCCAAACTAAATCTAAAATCAAGAAAGGTATAAAAAAAACAGAGCTGAGAGGAGAAAAGGAAATAAACTTGCAATGAAATAAACAGTGATCATTTTTTAGGAGACTCATAATAAAGAAAAATTATTTTAACTTTCCTTAAGTGACAACTAGTGGAAAAAATAGGAAGCAGCTAAAAAAAGTAGCATTGAACATGCTAGGCTGGTGAACATCAGCTGGAGTTGCTTTTTCTGTGATTTTCCTTTTATGTTTAATCTTCATCATTTTTATGACCTTATTCAATTCAAAGTATGTATAAACGTATATATGTGTATAAAAGTATATATAAATGTCATATGCAGCATTTTTGTGAATTGAAATTTAATCAAGCAGAAGCATATGGTGGGCCCTTCAGCAACATCTGCTTTGGCCAGTGCAGAATAACACAGCCCACGAATCAGTGTGTGATTGCAAAGGTCGTGATTTTAACTCCCATGTCCCACCTCCACCAACCTGCACCACTGGCAACAGAAGAGGGGTTAAAATGAAGCTATACCAGGGTGTGGAGCAGCTCCCACTCAGCTCCTGTTTTCCCTCTGCAAAGCAGTGTGTGGTGAAGGGACCACAGCCCTGCAAAAGAGCTCAGGAACAGCGAGTTCAGACCTGTCAAAGCAGCACTAATGCTTTCTGGGATGTGCCACCCCTTCTTGGAGGAGTCTGGAGTGCAGCAGGGAAGTGGTGCCCCAGATACCGCCTCTTTGGCCTTGCCATGATGCTGTGCCTTGGGGAAAGGGTGACAGAAGAAGGATGCCAAGATATGGCTCTGTTGGGGACCAGCTGAGCAGACTCTGGGTTTTTGTCCTGCTTGCCTTGGCACAGCAAGTGCCAAGCTGGTCCTGCACCCCAGGAGCTGGAGTTTTAGGGATAAACGTGCAAGTGCTGCTCCGCTTGGCACAGCAGATTTCGAATGAGTTTGTCTCCCTCTGTGAGCCATGTGGACATGCACAGCATGGGTACACATCACGCATGGAGAGCGGAGGAGCCGGGAGCTCCTTGCGCTTCTCTACTCTCAGCATGAGTTTTGCCCCTTGCCTGCCCTTGCCCCAGCAGGCTGTCGAGCCCACACTCTTGCTCCTTGCACAGGTAGCATCTTGCAGGCTGAACTTTGCTTCTGTCCCAGGACAAACTGCAGACAGCTTCTCCTGAGATGGCAAGCAGGCTACAAGCCTGGGACCTGCACTTCTCTCAAGGGACAGGTGATCCCCTCCACCTTTCCCTGTCCGTGTCTCTCCGTGCTGGAATTATGCAGAGCAGGGCTGTCAGAAAGCTGGGACCGAACTATGTTGAGCAGCATTAGCCTTGGTAGCAACGCCTGCAGGATGTACCACCCATCAGAAATGTTGGTGCTCAGTGACGACTCCCCATGGATGGCTGCTCTCTGAAACCTGTCAGTTAGCCAGCACCTCCACATTAGCGGATGCTAACTGGGTCAGTATTACTTTGCGTTAGATGTAATAACGCTTTGTTCCCTCCTTTTTCTTGCTAATAAGTAGCTGCTTCCTTACATCCCTTCTGGTCAGCCCTGCCTGTCAAATGACATGTCTGTCAAAATACACATTATTCAAAAACGGACCTGTTGCCAGCTCTGTGAGGCTGGGGGCTGGGTTCATGTATCATATCACTCTTCCCTTCCATACATCTCAATTTCCTGCTTTCTGCATGATTAATGCGCATTTGCTTCCCTCTACATAATGTAGACAGCAAAGAATGAATTACGCTGCTTCATTACATTAACTGGTAACATGTCTTTCCATACCTATATATGCTAATCACTGCTTTCTTGTGCCTTATGTTTGTAAATGAACTAGATAGAAAGAGTAAATATAGAATAATGGCATGTTATGCTCCTCTAATGTAACAGAAATCAAAGAGGAGGACAAAAAGGTGTTTCTCCTACGACAGAGTTAGTTTAGTAGGTTTTCATAATTTTAAAGTCATCACTGTCCTCGTAACACCTACATTTGATCTCTGATGTTGAACTTCAGTAGTTTTTACTAAATTCAAGGAATAGAAGATAGTCCTTTTCTGCAGTTGATAGAAAATGGATACAAGTGACTGAAAATAACTAACATATACATTAGAAACGCAGACTACAAGATATTGTTCACATACTGAGTGGTTAATCTCTGCCTAAACTTAATACTAAATAAAACAAGCCAATATTGGCACTCTCAGACAAACTCCAGTATTGCATCTGGAAATAACAATATTATGCAGACTTGAACATATTAGTAGCTTGAAAACAGAGAGCACTAGCAGATGCTATAAAATACACAGAATCAATCCTGCTTGGACATTTATTGCATTAATACTATTTTCAATTTATTTAGCAGCAAAGTGCTTTTATTACTGACTACTGACTATGTATGAGTGACAACGTGTGTGGGTGTGGGTGCTGTACACACAAACATGTGCATGTTACCTGCTCTGCCTGGCATAAACAATCCCTAAGAGGACAGCAATAAAATGTTTTAACAACACATAGCAGCATCGTACAATACGCCATAAAGACACAACACGAGAATATTGATGCCTCAGATCCAGCCACAGTTTAGACACAGGGAATAAAAACATTACTAACCAAATGGAATTTGATTAGAAAATTAGCACTATCAGCTTATCCTTGAGAAATGCCATGGGATCTTTAATCAGAAGTAAGAAACCAGCTGTTGGTTGTTGTTTGCCTTTTTTTCCCCTTTTACTTCATGGAGTCTCCAGAACCTTATGTAGAAAGAAAATCAATTAAATAAAAATGGACAATGATGAAGAAGTCAAGAGAGCAATTTTAAAATCAATACGTTGCTTCAAAAGAAGCTCACAAGGCGGTTGCAAAATATGGAACAGAAGCCTGACATACCAAGCAGACACAATGTTAAGTACCAAAGGAAGATCCCATAATACTTTCATATTTATCAGAAAGGGTGGCATGGAAAGATTTATAGTAACCCAAGTTTGTGCTATTATAAGCACATCAAACCAGTCCTCTGTTGCCTAACCTGAACTCCTCGAGGAGTCACTTCAGTGAAGTTTCAGACACTAGGCCATGTCTTTAAGTGGATAACGTTTGAGTTAACTTCAAGAGTCAGCCAAGAATGAGCTTTTGTAGTAGCAAACAGCACAAATATCACCAACTTCTGCTCTAAGTACAAGACATAATTCTTCAATTGTCAAATAAACACATGCCATAGACTTTTTTAAAAAAGCAACAATTAAACAATAAAGCTCTGCCAAAGCAAAATGTTCCATTATGCATGCAATTTTTTCCCCAAGGAGAGGACTGAAGAAAGAACAAACCACATGTGAAATGTTAGTCATGTTGTTTGACGCACTTTTGGGTGGTTCTCAGATAGTGTGGTAAGGACAGTACAAGAGTTTATATGGACTAGTGGAGATATCAAGGAAAAAAAGGCCAACAAACAAATGAACTTCATCTTAATGCTTGCTTACAAGCTGATGTGGGCAACCTTATGAAACCATCAGAGATTAAAGTCACCTAAATCATCATAAAGTATGGTGATCTCAAACTATTTATTGGGAAACATGATTGGCAGAAAGGGGTCTTAAAATAGTGAATAACTTGCTATAGTTAGCTGTGTTTCAGTGCTGCTTCCAAAATTACAAACTGTAAAACTTAGCCCAGAAAATTTCTTGACCTCTTTTGCTGTGTCAAAATTAAGGCAGAATTAAATATGACTCAAGTAGTCAGGCAGAGTATTGAGTTGAGAAATTCTTAGCCATATTCACTTTTCACTTCAAAACCATTTCCGTTTTATTGCAAGTCTGTGATTCTGAAAACATAGTTCAAAAAGATGACTTTAAAGAAATTCCACGTTTTTGCGTGCAAAACATCTCTGTAGTGATATACCATGATGAGCATGAGGCGTGCAAATACAACTCAGAGCAACTGGCATTTCTGTCAACACAGCACCGAAAACACTGATGTCATTTGGTATTTGTGGTAAGCCCCAAATATTTCTCCTGCAGCAGAACATTTGTTGTCTTCTTCCTATGGAATTTCTGAGCTGGAGTCAGGACCAGCTATGTCGTATTCTATTTCTTCCCTTGCACAAGGTTTTATTTTTGAATTCTTCAGTATCAAATGCACACAAGTTCATATCTGAACTTGAATGTTTGGAAGTCCTACCTCTCCCTAAAAACAGACTTGCTGGCTTTTGTTTCAGCTGTTATTGTTTGCAGGTTTCTCATCCATGCTCATGTTGATGAAACAAAACAATCTTGTCATGTCTTCCCTTCAACTAATACAATATTTTCATTAATTTCAGTCACAAAAGCATTTGTAATGAGATTTTTTCCTCAATTCTTATTTTTCTGTAAGGTGTGCCTATAGATCTTTAGCACCAAACCTTTAATACTGTCACTATGCTTTTAGAAGTTGACATCATCAACATCATGTATTTTTCCATAGGTATTGGCCAAATTCTATAGCCATGGCAGAGAGCATCAGCGATACTGTATCTCCAGCCCTCCTGTGGTTAATATCCGAGGATTCTCAGGGATTATCATAATAAAAGCAGTGGCAGTGGCTGAAGGACAAATCTACAGTCTGCTTTCTGTCACTGCTACCCTGAGATCGAGGACTGTGCTGGTTGCCTCTGGACTAGGAAAAGCTGGTATAAGAACATAAACTGCAAAACTGGAATAAAAAATTATTTAAATGGTGTATGTGAGATGCCTAGCTTGTGTTCAGAGGAGGTATATGCTACTGGATCGGCATCAATAAGTGTGTTAAACTGGCAGTGTCACTACTAGGAAAACTTCAGTACACACCTGACTTCCTCCATAGCAGCCGCACACTGAACGGTGACTTACTGCTGCTGCTGCTCGTAAGAGCACAGAGGGCTCACGGTCACAGCCAGTGCTGCTGCCCTGCACACCGTTCCTCCTTTCATTCTGCACAGAGATCCACATTGCTTCCTGTGGGGACAGAGTAAAGGATAATCAAGCAGCTAATTTGTCATGTACTGCCTGTTTTGAAATAAAGACTAGTAGCATGGGGGCCATGCCATGTAAGGCCCCAAGTGAGTACCTGCAAAGACTGTGTCTCTGCTCTGAATAGCTAACGGTCTGGGAAAAAAAGGTCTCGCAGTGCTGGAGATTGAGCAAAATACAAAACTTACAGAACAGAGTGGGCTGTGATTTACCTCCACACATCAGCTCTGCTTTCTAACCCAAACTCATTGTAACCCACCAAAGGCCCCTGTTCTGGCAATGACCTCTGCCGCAATGGGCCCGTAGACATATGTGAGGCAAAGCTGGGGTTGCTCTTTGGGATACTCTTTTGTCTATAGCTTTGATAGGTATCACAGATTTGGAAGTACAACGATTATATCAGCTACAACTTCATAAGGTACTGGAGGTCTTTACTGGCTGTTTGTCAGCTGAAGTCCTATCAGGGCTTAAGTTTGCCACACTAAATCACCAGAAATATTTTCCATAAAATATGCTGCTTTTTAGAGTTAATTTTGTATAAATTACTCTTCTTTTTAGCTGCTGTCTGATTTATCAGGAATGAACCTCAGAGCTGATGATTGTGATCTGCTTGTGCAAGCAATGGTTTCTGGGATCAGCAAACCGACACTAGCAGAAACACAAAGAATTTGAAAAAGCAAAAAATCCCCAATGACAAAATGAATGTTACATTTCAACATATACAGTTCAGGTATCTGAAACTAATATTCCCTGGCCCTTTGCATATGCATCTGTGACTTATATGTAGGAAACCTGGAAAATCAACAAAAGGAACCAGAACAAATTAATAATCCCCTCCTTCAGCAAATTAAACTTCACTCTGCTAAATTAGTTGACCTTCAAAGTTTGCCCCAGGGGAATGATGTAAGATTGGAGGGTTTATCTGAAGAAACAAAGATGAAAACCGGGATGAAGAATGTGAGGTAGCTAGTGGAGTGGGTGGGCCCGGAAAGATTTGTTTAGTTACCTTAAAAAAAGTTCATTGAAAGGAGGAACTACCGCCACCTCCGCATAAAGGTAGATTTTGTCATGCCTTATTATTTACAGTAAGGGACTTATTTACCTCAGTAAGAATGTGTGTAGAGAGGAGAAGGAAACATTCTTCACAACTCAGCACAAACTACGCTGCACCAGCTTGGACAAGGAACCAAAAGAGAAGACAGTACAGAAAGATGCTGGTTTTTTTCAGGTGGTCCAAGCTGAGGTAGAATGAGAGCGTTACTTGGCTAACACAAGCGGTCTTCAGAGCGGACATTATTTCAAACCACCCCAGACACATGAACTGAGATGACGTGGATGTCTAAGAACTGTAGCTCAGCTCCAGAGCATCTTCCCTCTGGTATTTCAAACACACTGGGTTTCTGTCGCAATGAACTCTTAGAGTTGAACATCTAATAAGAAAAGAACTGGAAGAAGTAGAAAAGACAAATGATTGTGTGGCTACTTTAAAAAAAAATCTTGTTAAACATGCAGTGTTAACTCCTATGCTGGAGTTCACCTGCTCCTGCAGACTCACAGTCTTATCCCCTTACCAGAAGGGATTCAGTGCCACACCGTACAAACTCTTCTGGGACAAACGTGTATTTTTGCTTATTTTGTAGGTTTTATTAATGGTGGTTATTGCTACACAATTTTCTGAAATTTGTGATATTTGGGCTACCTGTATGATGGTTGATAATGATAATTGTATGAGTAGACAGAGGTACAGACTCCCACAATTTCTCAAACTATGAAAGTAAATACTTAGCCCCGACTACTAGGAAGACTCGGACACATCTTCTTGATACAGCCGTAACTTTGCTAACTGTTAGAGGCAGATTCTCACTAGTATCATTCTTGCAAAAAGGTGATCTGACTAATACCTGAAAACACTTACATGCCGGTTGCATTGACGGAGAGCAGGAAGCGTAACCTTTGACCAGAGAAGTAATAACAGTGCGAGCTTTTCTAAAAACAAAACCTAGAGGAATTAGTGTCTAGTATCAGCCACAAAGTGCAGTTAGGGTTCTCTATAAATCTCGCTGAAGCATTTAATGAAATGGTCATCTTCCTGTGTAACTTGAAACGGATGTAAGAGTTTTGCACTGACAATGAGGATGTTTTAACTCCCAGAGGACTAGGGCTAGAACGAAAAGAGCATACGACGCTGAGGAGTGGGGGGCTTTCACTGGCTCTGACCTCGTACCTCGAACCCATGTGCAGGACTTCGATGTTTGGAAGAGCAAATGAGAGTCAGCCACCTCCAGATGGGATCTCCAGCACCAGCAGGCTGAGTAGGGGCCACCTACCTCCAATCACTAGGAAACACTGAGGAGAGCAGGCTTATGTGGTCTTTTAAAAAAAATACATAGGTGTTTCCATTTTGTGTGTCCTTTGTTTTTAACACTCCCCACATATATCACAGTTCACGGGTCAGAAGATTTTTCTGGCATGTGGAAAGTTTAGATTCAGTTCCCTCTTCCCCTTCCTCATCTGACTGATTCAAAATCTATCAGTGTCTTTCCAAGGAGCACCAGAGAAGGACTCCAT
The DNA here is from genome assembly GCF_965638725.1 of Aptenodytes patagonicus. Taxonomy (NCBI): domain Eukaryota; kingdom Metazoa; phylum Chordata; class Aves; order Sphenisciformes; family Spheniscidae; genus Aptenodytes; species Aptenodytes patagonicus. The sequence goes on along the minus strand of NC_134954.1, from coordinate 50,649,250 downwards.
CCTAACAACGCTGAGGATCCTCACTGGCTACTACAGTGAATGGGAGTGGCTGGTCTTTTTTTTCCCCACTGTATGTACTGGTACCAGGCATTACTATCTCATAAAAAATCAGCTCGCAGGCTCAAGTCCATAAATATTAGTAAATAAGGGATGGATCAACAAACACATTGTAAGTTGGCTTCCATTAACTAATTAAAGATGGCTTATTCTAATAAGGTGTTTGATGTCAGCTAGGTTGTTTCTTTCTTCATTTGAGGAAGATTAACGGGCCTGTTTTCTACCTAACTTTCATCACGATAGTCAATTTTTATTGTGATTTTCTACTTAATGTGCTTTTATCATGATTTTTAAACCATCATATCTAATGTGAAGCTTTTTTATGACCTTGCTGAAAATTTCTTTCTGATGCCAGAACCCCTGTGGGAGCAGGTGTTACGTGCTTTGGCAGTGATAGAATTATTCTTTCATAGTCTATAGAAGCTCTTAAGCTGCCTTCATCCCCATAGCATCTAAACTCCATTGAGTAGCACATTAATTGATAAGACTAACATCCATCATCTTTGCTTCATTCTCCTCTCTTGAGGAAGTGTGTATGTAGGGGAGTGATGGTTTGGGTGGGGTTTCCACTGTGGTTTATTTTTAAGTGTCCCTGCTGCTAGGTGTCTATCTCAGAAAAATCCTCCCCTAAAGAGACCTAAAGGTCTTTTACTCCTGCCATTATTTACACTTGTATCTCCAGTCAGTCTCTTATCTTGTCCAGAAATGAGATTTATCATGGCAAATGATCTAGTCCAAGTGTTAAAAAAAGGGATCCTTTATTAGAGCGTTTTATACCGATTAAGTCTTTTGCATCTATAGTAGAAAGAGCTTTCCAAACTAAGGATTTTTTTGTATGGTCTCCCAGGTATGCGGTAACACTAGTAGCTAGAACCATGACTCCTTACATACATAGCTACCCATAAAAAGACATTCAGTTGAAGTTTCACCAGTGAGTAAAGGTTGATGATTGCTATTAAAGACCATCCTTAACTTTGTGGTTTACTTGTTGTTTTACTTGTTCAGCTTGATATTCTAGGAACATTTCCAGGATAAGGGGATCCTAATACTGATGATAATGGAGTATTCTAGCGCGAGGGTACTTAACCTTGGAGAGCTGGACAGTCACTCTGTTACTAAGAGATATCATGAAATCAAAATATAACTGCAGATGAACTTCTTGGCAGTGTTACCACATTAACATCAAAACACTGTATAGGTACCGCTCCCTTACCACACTTTAAAGATGGATTAGGAAAGCAGTATTACCATCCATCCAGGACATGATTATCCTGTGATTGTATCCCTTCATCTCACTCACAGTCTTACCTCTGTGGCACTCCTCAGTCTTGGCTCACTGCCAGCCCTCCTCAGGGAGAGGAGCTGCTAAGTCCTCTGGCACCATCAGTTACCCTTGTAGCAAGATACAGCATCAGATTAAACAGGAAACAGACCCACTTCAGCGTGCCATCAAATATGCAGATTATAAAATGCTCCTGGACCACAGGAGTTCTCATCTAATCCAATATGGTCAGTGTTAGTCACAGTCCAGTGAAATACGAACTCATACGATTTTGTTACCAGTTGTGGTGAATTTATAAAGCTTCAGCTCTCAAACTGGTGATTTCTTGAAGAACACAGGTAATTTTTTACATTATTTTTTAGTCCCATGAAAGCAGGATTCAAGTATATAAGGCATCGAAAACATATAAAGAGAACCCAAAATATGTTACTTAAAAGAAAATTTCATTGTCTGGGGAGGGCTAGAGTTGCGATTTTTGAACTCTCAGGTTTGATACTGCTGATGTTGCCAAGTATGAAATAGCCCTTGCTGACAGATCTGTAAGGAAAACTTGAACTCTGTGAAATTGCCGTACTTCTCAATTTTCCCTGCTTTGTTTTGAGCAGGTCAGTTTTCCTATTTCACAAGAAATCTCCATTAATTATTCCCCTTACTCTTGCCACAAAGCCACTTATACCGTTTCCTGTTGGATTTCACCCTCCACCTCCTGTGCAATTAGCAAAGGAGTTTTTATTCACGCTCCGATTTCTTCCCACTACTGCTGTTCTGCTCTGTCCCCATCTCTCACAGCTCCTTCCCTTCTGCTGTCTGATTTTTCTCCATCCCCTCACACTTGGTGTTAGCCCTCCTCCTACACATTCTGTGCTCTCCCTCTCCCATCACACCCCTCCATTTTGTTTCCCTGTCAGCCCAGCAGCAGAAATCAAACTGACTAGCATCCCCGTCCCTCACTGGTATTTCAGAGCTACGGAGCCAGATCAATTTTGCGGTGCTGCTAGCAGAGACAGGGGAGGTGGGACACAGCTGCCGAAGGGGAGGGAGCAGGGAGGCAGCACAAAGGGCACGGCGGGGAGGCAGGCAGGGAGAGGCTGCACAGCGAGCGGGAACATGGCTCTGACATGAAGGGAGACGCACAGCTCCATCCGTCGATCACCATGCTGTGTCATCCCCCCTGCAAAGGCTGCGAGCAAAAGGCAGCGACTGCTGCGAGGGGACACGTGTGGCTGAAATGCCTACGTGCCTGCGGAGGCTGCACAGGCAGGTCTCTGTGAATTCTCGTCGAGAGCAGGGAACGACTTCAGGATTTTCCCCAGAGAGGACTCCTGGAAGGAACTGAAATGTGAGACTATTTTGAGGCCTGATCATCATTTCAGCTCCACAAAACGCAAACTGCTCCCAGGTCTGGGGAGTGCACAATGGCTGATTCCTTTGTCCACGAACACAGTATCTAACTCGTTACTTTGCAAATGTTGGGATATCCTGAAGATGAAAGGAACATCTACACTACATCTACAGTCTTGTAATTAGCATTTGGCACCAGAGAAACCATTAAAAAAGCCATGACTTTCCTGCGGGCAACTACTTATTAGAAGTTCTACATAACCTTTGCATATTACTGACCCAATAATCCAAAGAAAACAAAGAAAGATGTGCTTTTAACCTCCCATGAGTTGTGACAACGGAGCTTGCCGCTACCCTCCTGTGTTCTGGGGCTCTTCTAGTAGGGTCTGTTCACTCTGGCCCTGGGGATCACTGCCACAGGTGTATTTCCGACACCTCCCCTTTCTCTTTGTAAAGAGATCACATTATGCTGAACAGCCTTGGTATGCAGCAGCAAAAATACACGTTCCTGAGAATGAATGTCTTGTATCCCACTGTGGGGAATACTGACTGCAAATTTCACTGGCATGAAAACCCTGTACTGTAGCTTACCATATCAAGGGCCATACACCCCATACATCCCACAGTCAGTGTTATTGTCAGTTTGTACACTGACTCATCGACATCAATCTCTATGTTGCTTCAACCCCATTCAGTATGATGCTGAGCTGTCATTCACAACCACACACAGTCTTCCCATCACCCCACTCAAGTAACCTGCCTGCTGGACCACTATAGCAAAGACACATCAGGAAAAAGATCCGGAAAATGAAAATGAGTCGGAGGAGGTAACCAAATGCTTCCATTTATATCTTCGTTCCACTAGACGTATACAAAACTGAAACACAGCAGCCTTAATAAAGAGGAGGGAAAATGCCTTCTGGCCAATACCAAATTAACCTGTAGCTCTTGCTGTTGCAGGAGTCAGACAGTATATTCCATGATAATTCTGAATAGGAGGTGCCGGGAAAATTTGCATTCAATGAGTTAAGTTATGATATATATTCAGTTCACATACTATTTTCTGTGGAATTCTCTGTCCTCATGTAGTCTGTAGGGAATCCAACCAGTAAAAACATCAGACTTGATTATTCATATGGGCCAATCTCAGCAAAGAACCTAAACTCCTCTTAAACCAGTTTCGAGCTTCAAGGTTGCTTGGCCAGGCTTTCTGGAGACCAGCACACAACCATTATGGCCAAGATCAGTCCTGTTTTAGGTGAGTAATCCTTCAGAATTGAACCCTGGAACAAGCAAGGCAACCTGTTATGGTGCTTCTGGACCAGTATGGAACGGAAAAACTACAGATCCCTTTAGATATTTCCATGCATTTCTAAATAGGAAACAGTCCCTCCTACCTGGAAAGGCTGCAAGAACCAGGGGACTTGACACAGGTCTTGTATTCTTTCCATTCTAGCTCAGTATAAGCAGTTTTTTTGCCTAGCTCAGGTCTTTTGTATGACGTTCCTATGTTTGGATGAAAAAAAAGCCTCAATTGCATGGGAAAACTTGCAGAAATATGCTCTGAATGGCTGTTTCTAACACAGTATAAAAGTCTAGATGACATGAGAGGGTCTAAACTTTCCCATTGTAAAAAAACAATAGACCATTTATTTTTAGTAGAAAATCTGGTAACTTTTAAGGACAGTTATCTTGGTACAGCCATATGACAAAAATGTTAGATTTATTCTTGTGCCCAAGTGATCTTTCGATTCTATTGCCTATGCAGATTACAAAGTTTACATTAACGTTGAGGGGAAAAAAACAACTTTCTTTGAGCATACAGAGGAGTCTGAAACTATCAATGTATTTTCTGTCACAGGCTTTTCTCTTTATCAAGTCATATTATGTCCCAATAGTGGGACATAATAAATACTAGGGAGAATTTCCTACTCAGCAGCCTGATACATATGGTATCATTGTAGTGAAATTGTACTCCAACAGCAGCATGTTGTTACCCCAAGAAGGACCTAACCACTAACTTACATCTGTAATAGGCTTCTTTCTCTTTCCTGGTTGAAACCTACAGTCCTGGGGAAGTAAGTCACCTTCTGCAGACAAAAATGCGGCACTGCGCTAATTGGAAATACGTAGCCACTAGTAAACAGCATCTTTTGCAACATGCAAATGTGCAAGTGTTTCGATGTATCAACACTGTAATGTCTCCACAGGGATACAGTACAAATGCAGGAAGGAAGAGATCTCTGACACAATTTAAAGCTCATACAAAATATCATGTCAACCTACAATACCCAGACTTTATCAAATAGATATTTTAAGATGAAGTCTTGAATTCTGATTACGTTTGCAATGGCGATGGGATTGCTTTCATTGCAGAGTCCTGTTCTGCTTTGACCAGAAAAACATTTTAGGCCCAATTCATCCTCACTGTCTCTAGCAAAATTAGCGTAACAGCTAGAGCCTGTTCTTGGCCTATATTTTTTCCATCCTCATTTAAAAAAATACACTGTATTTTAGAGATAGCTACTTCCTCTACAAGACATAGTCTGATAATGAAAACATCATTAATCTATAGTATGGAGACAGATAGATCTTTGACAAAACACCTTGTAAATGGCTCTAACAGAGTAATATTGACTGATTCTGTCAATACTTAGTAAGGAATTTGTTGCAATATCACAGAATCATAGAACAGTTTAGGTTGGAGGGGACCTCTGGGACATCATCTGATCCAGCCTCCTGCTCAAAACAAGTCCAACTAGATGGGCCTGCTCAGGGCCTTGTCCAGTCAAGTTTTGACTGTCTCCAGGGATGGAGACTTTACCTCTCTGGGCCCCTGCTGCAGTGTTTAACCACTCTCACAGTGAATTCTTTTTTCTTACATCTAATAAAAATTTCCCATGTCGCAACTTGCATTTGTTGCCTCTTGTAATATCACTGTGTGCATCCGAGAAGAGTCTGTCTTCTCTACAGCCTCTGATCATTGTAGACAGCACTAAGATCCCCCCTCCGCTTTCTTTTCTTAAGGCTGAATAAGCCCACTTCCCTCAGCCTCTGCTCATATGTCAGGTGCTCTAGAGGCCATCTTGGTGGCCTCTGCTGGACTCGTTCCAGTACGCCAACATCCCTTTTGTGCCAGAAAGCCCCAAACTGCAGACAATACCCCAGATGTGGTGGGAATAATCGCTGCCCTTGTCCACATGGCAACAATCTTGCTATTACAGTACAGTATGCTGTTGGCCTTATTTGTCACAAAAACAAACACACTGCTGTCTCCTTTTCAGCTTCTTGTCTACTGGGACCTTCAGGTCTTTTTCTGCAACACTGCTTCCATTGTCCAGTCTGCATGGTTGCATGGGATTATTTTGTCCCAGTTGCAAGACACTGCACTTGTCTTCACTGAAACCCATGAGGTCCCTACCAGCCCATTGCTTCAGGCTGTCAAGGTCCCTCAGAATAGCACCCCTGCTCTCCAGCATATTGACTGCTCCCCACAACTTGGTGGTGTGCACAAACTTGCAGATCACGCCCTCCGTCCCATTGTCTGGGCTGTTAATAAAAGATGTTGAATGTTCTGGCCCCAGTGCCAATCCCTGAGGGATGCCACAAGGAACCAGCTGCTAGTTGGATTTTGCACCTCTGAACACAACCCTTTGAGCCTGGTGGGCCAGCCAATTTTCCTCTTGCCTTAACATCCACTTATTCAGGGCAAATCTACCAGTTTACCTACAAGGATACTACAGGAGGCTGACACAGGCCTTACTAAAGTCAAGGTAAACAACATCCATTACTCTCCCCACGTTCACATAGCAAGTCATCTTACCAGGTCGGTCAGAATTCCTGCAAATCAGAATGACCGTTCTTGTGCTTTGAAGAGTTTGTCCTTGAAGATAAAATACTAATGAAAATTAAATACATATGTATGTATTTTGAACACTGCTTAAGAGTGTACACTTTCATCTATCATATTTAAATAATTAAGAATTGGAAAGCATACCCTAAGGAAGGTTTTCTTGGTTCTGGGTATTTGATTGGTGTGCCTGGTACTATATACTGGTTTCTCATTCAGGAAACAGCGAAGTGGCACAAACAAAATCAATGAAGATTGTCACCAAAACCCTGCAGATTCATATTGTCTTGAGCAAAGGCAGTTTCTTTTGGGGACATTTCAGCAACATCACAGGTGCTGACAGCCACCTGGAAAACAGAATGATTGTGTAAGCTTTGAGCAGTACAAATTGCAACAAGAATGAATTGCAACAAGAATGAATTGCAAATCCTCAGCTCTTCCCCACAAAAGGGGGACTACACAGATAAGATTAGTTGAATGACAGGCACTGTACGCTACATCCAAATGCAGCTGGAATGTACTTTTTTTTTTGTCCCTCCTCTATCATGTAAATTACCTGTAGGGTCTTTCAGAGGTCTGGCTTTTCACTTGTGTCTGGACCTCATAATTACAAAGCAGATATTGGCCTGAATGTAAGTTTTTGGGGAATCATTTTTATACAAAAGTGTTTATATGGTGTTACAAAGAGACTCCCATGAAAGAAAGACGTTTTTAGGAAGTGATTTGTGATCACTGTGAAAATGCAGTTAAAGCATTTGGGCTACTCTATCCCACCTAGGGAGCACCTGTTGCGTTATTAGAATAGAGTGACATTAAAGAATTTGCTAATTCTGTCATTAACTACGTTATTTCTGATTTTGATAAAAATCGTAGACCGCTTCAGAAATGCCTGTGTGAATCTGGGCACTAACTACACTCTGAACAATTTGCCTTTTTGCAGGACTGTGCCTCTGATGAGCTCCTGGCCACCTGGACAGAGCTGCAGAGCTAGTCCCCTGCAGCACATCCAGCTGATCCGTGGGTTAGAGTGGGATAGCCCATGGAGGCCCTATCTGAAAGCCAGACTTCCAGTTCCTGACAGAGTACAAATACTTTGGAGCACTTCACATATGTACTGTGCATATAAATAAAACATGAAGCATGCTAGATTAGCTCCAATTAGGAGCAGCAGCACACTTCTGTGAAATGGAACGACATTACCGTATAAACCATGTGAATTTTCAGAAGTATCCAAGAGAGGCTTTTCCAAATATTTACAGACAAACCACAGGGGAGACTAAACAACATAGGGTGAAAGTAGTAAAACGATGTTCCTCCTCTTTTTTGGTAGAGAAAGAAAGGTTTAGAAGGAGCTGGAGCTGTGTCTACATGTAGAGGAAAATTCCAACAGTGTGGTAAATTATTAATTAATATTGATGCACTATCAATCAGCATAGTGCATTTATGGAGTATTCAAAGTTAGAGAGACAGACTAATTAGCAGTCTAGAGGGAAGGCCATTTCAGAAAGCATGGCAGAAACTTTGGCTTAGATTTACAGTGCTATTTATTTACAGATTTTATGGGCGGCATTGAATCTGTGCATGCAGTGGTTTCATAAGTTAGTTACTAGGTACTTAGTAGTGAAAAAGTAAATCTGACTAGCTATAATATGTTTTTCCAGATTAAATGTAATGGAAAGGAATACACTGGACAGAGAGAGGAGTTCCCTCAAACCAATCCATCACACCAGTTCTAGAATTGCTCATTTGATATAAGAAAATCTATAGTTAGGTTATTTAGCCAAGTAAATATTGAATTTCTATTCACCCCAATAAAACATATTTCTCTGTCTGGGTAATATAAAAATACACCTACTATGACAGTTAAAGACTATAGTGATTTTGGACATTATGTGAACAGAGATCCACATGCATACCAATTTTCTCCTGACATAACATCTATTGTACAGCAACATAGATTAATTAAAATAGTTTCAGGAGTTTTTCTACAGCATTTACAGTATTGAGACTCATATTTATGCTTATTGAAAACTATAACTTTTGAGAATATTTAGAATGGTAGTGACTAAGTTTGGAAATTGCATTTTTGGAGCGAGAAGGCGGCCACAGATGAAATTTTACTTATGATGACATAATTTCAAGCAATAAATCAACCATTTGTTGTTCTTGTTAAAACAATGCCTGATGAGAGCCACTTTTCTGGGGTGGTTTGATTCACATTGTTTTAAAGTCTGTTGTCAAAATCAACTTTCCTCCTTTTTTTTAGCATTGCTATAAGGGTTAATGCTTGCATTATGCAGGTTCATTCACATTTCCTATTCAATCTCATTGAGAAGTTAAAAAAAAAAGTAGATTTGAAATTGTAATTCAGATTTCATTTTAAACTGCTTATCTCTGTTCGCCTTCTGATTAAACGTAATTTTTTGGAAACCAAAATGTCACATTATCTTTATGACCACGCTCTCCATCAAAGCAGTAAAAGCTTGAAGGTTTACTGCAAAAAGGGTTCCCCTTACTGGTGACTCAGTGTACTACAGCACTCAAATCCCCAATATGGTTTTAAACCTCTAAAATAATTTAACCCAAAGCAGCTGCTGGTTGTATGTCTTGATTTGAGAACCCCTCACACAGTCTTTCTTCAAGGCTTATGCATATGTTTAGCAAACATATGCCAAATCATCAATAAAAGCTGGCTACCGGTTACTGGATTTGCAAGTGTCCTTATATTTGGATACTTTTCAATAGGAGGGACATATCTGTGCCTGCGTGTAAGTGCGTAAGCAAACATGTGCTGAGATACCAACCGCAATATTTACAGCTATAATACGTACACATTATAGTTATATAGGATGGTTGGAAGATTTTACTGGCATTTACACAGAGTGGCTACAAAAATGAGACAGTGACAATGTCCTGGTTTCGGCAGGGATAGAGTTAATTTTCTTCCTAGTAGCTGGTACAGGGCTGTGTTTTGGATTTAGGATGAGAACAAAGTTGATAACGCACCGACGTTTTAGTTGTTGCTAGGTAATGCTTACGCTAGTCAAGGACTTTTCAGCTTCCCATGCTCTACTGACTGAGAAGGCTGGAGGTGCACAAGGAGCTGGGAGGGGGCACAGCCAGGACAGCTGACCCAAACTGGCCCAAGGGACATTCCATACCATGTGACGTCATGCTCAGTATATAAACTGGGGAAAGCTGGCCGGGGGGGCCGCTGCTCGGGGACTGGCTGGGCATCGGTCGGCGGGTGGTGAGCAATTGTACTGTGCATCACTTGTGTATTATTATTATTGTCATCATTTTATTTCAATTATTAAACTGTTTTTATCTCAACCCACGAGTTTTTCTCACTTGTGCTCTTCCAATTCTCTCCCCCATCCCACCGGGTGGGGGGAGTGAGCGAGCGGCTGCGTGGTGCTCAGTTGCCGACTGAGGTTAAACCACGACAGACAATTATGTAAGTCATCCCATAAGTACTGCTGAAACCATTATCCCCTGCCAGTATGCACAGAGGATACAGAAACCTCATGGCTTCAGAGAGAGGGTGCTTGCAAGTGCAGAGGAGGTCAACGCTTCAGCAGTGCATTTTCACACTGTCACACAAAGAACCCCACGGGGCAGAGCTCAGGAAATGGAGCTGTACAGCTAACCCTTCAAGAATGTCTACCCATTGCTTAAAACAGTTCCACCAAAAATGAGCGGCGTAAGTTTTTAGGTCCTGATAGCTCAGTATTTCCCATGGCTAGTCACTCTACCTTGCCAGAATCAGGAATATCTTATTTCTGTTTGTTAAAAAGGCCAGAAGAAACACTTTCCTGTTTTCCATTTGGAATATTAGAAGAAACGTTCTTCCATTTCCCATGGCATGCAATTAGGCACTTTATGCCGAAATGTCTTCTGCTGGTATGGACACATCTATAGCATACAGAGAACAAGGTGGGAAGGTCTGTAGTCGCATTTCCTCATGCTGAAGGTAAAGAATGAAACCTTAATCTGGAAGACTAAACTTAATCTGGAAGGCTAAATTAAATATGGCTGCTGCAGTCAGGTCAGGGGCTCAGAAAACATCTCAGGCGCCCTAAGGCTAGTCACCTTAGGGTTAGGCTCAGCTATGACAGTGCTGGGGACTACGCTGCAGCGTAACTTGAAGCTTACCACCCGTCAGCACTGAAGGGCAGAGCTACAGCCTCTCCCACATTTCCTGTCACATACATTGTTTGCATAAGCCCCTATACTTATTCCCTGCTACACAGGCAGACACGCTCTCACGGGCTGTCGGAAAGCTGGCTCAGCAGAGAAGGCTCCTTCCCCCACAGGTGTTCTCCTGTGGCTGGGGTACAAACAACTCGTCTTATATGTGCTCTCCTGAACGATCACTATCCCCTCCATACAGTTCACATACAGGTACATGCCTCAACGCAGGCACAAGTCAACCGCCAATATCTTGCCAAGGGTGTAGCAGGGATGAGCATGCTACAGCCCAAATCACCGGCATCACAGCTGAGCTTGGTTCTTACTAAGCAGTGAATGGCTGTTTCGATCCCGATTACAGCCCATGCCACAGCCCCAACGAGGCCACAAAGCTTCCTGGGACTTGACTGTCATGTCAGGCAAAGCTAGACAGATCCAGGCAACCCCTGCTGCCAGGACATCCCCTGATAAATAATCACTGCTTCCATGGCTCATTTTGTAATACCCCTTGCTGTGGTGGGATTCTCCCTTTTAAGTCCCACCTCCAGGTTTTTAAGACTCTCAGCTGTGGGGGTTGGGTTCAGAGGCTGTATTTTTTAGCCATTTCCAGTTTGAGTGGAGAAAAGACATTCCACAACGTTTGGAGTATTTTTATTGTCATGCCCCAGAGGAAGATTCAGTGAGCATAGTACCCCATTAACTACAAAGCTGGGATTCAGAAAATACATGAACTTCTCAGTTACACAACATCCCAAAATCACATTCTTACGGGAAGTTACTGAACTGTAGATTCCCACCCATTTTTGAGGATTTCCTCTTCATTGTATGAGGTAGCAGCAGCACTGGAAATCCACACTGGATTTCTAATTCTGAGGCTAAAAGCTGTGAAAGCAAGTCAGAATACTGGAATGCTGCTATGAAATAAAACAAAGCACAACAGCCTGATGTTTCCTTTTCAGTAGTCATTACTGTCATCACTTTTTTGCCTGTGTTTTCAGCAAAAAGATGAAACTTCTAACATTTCTTAAGTATCTCATATCCTCTACCCCAAGCACTAATCTAAATGAGAGTGCTGAAAGCCGACATGGGAATCTCCTGACAAGAGAATCAAGCACCACTGAAGTAATTTTTAATTTAAAGCTGAAAAATCTTAAATGATGGTTGGTAGAAAACCTTAAAGTGTTGCTGTGCTCCAGCTTGCTTTCAAAGGAAAGAAAATCTATCCTACAAATGGCCAAGCGTCTGAAGCATCTGTCTGGCCAGGATGTATGTTGTAACTAATTTAGGCATCTGCTTTTGATGATGCCTTTTTAGGCTGTTGTAGGAAGCAGCCTGCACTAATAGTCATGTATGCCATTTTTGGCAGTAGGCCTGTTTCCTTAATTAAAGTAGTTTCATTCATACAATCAATAAACACACATTTCCTTCCTAAATATATCTTGGAAAAATGCTAATTTAGATAAAGAGTAACACAGTATTTGGCCATGCTATAATAATATTAAATCAATATTTGAAGGAGATTAGGGAACATCTTTGAGAATATCAATATCTTCACTAATGGATTAATAGTTTGTCACATACTTAACAATAACTTAAAAAATATCAATATTTAAGCCATGTTAGAACAACTAGCAAGAAAAGTCTGGGTTAAGGCTGCTTCTTTTGGTCCCAAATCTAAAAAACCCCAAAATACATAAAAGCAGAATGACATAAATTAAGTTTACCGTGGTACTTAGGTTTTCCTGACTTATAAGTCAGCTTCTTAACATTGTTTGAAGTGTATTTATGCCCTGAACAGCTTTAAAAAAAAAAAAAGCATACTTTTTAGATGTAAATCACTTTCTTAACTAAGAAACTTCACTTAACTAAGGAGTTTAACTACAGGCTTGAATACCAAGACAAAATCCTTTTTGAGAACCGCTGAATTTCAGGTTAGACTCCCAATTCTACTCCAAAGATCACTTTGCTCTAAGCAGAGGCAAAGGGGCATATAAGCTTGCTCCTATTTATCTTTTCCTGGCACCATCGAAGCCTCTCCATCATGTGATGAAGCAACAAAAGGTGTTTGGGGCAGGGGGGGCTACCCAGAGCAACCAGTGTGCTATCTCAGGACGGGCGGGTGGATAGAGCTGCTGTCTAAACCACCCCACCTCCATTCTACCAGCATCTCTATCAGAAGTGATTGCCTGCCTCCCCTCCCAGGAAAGTCATCTCTCTCTTCACCTTTGAGATTTGAAGCCATAAAAACCAGCCTGCTGATGCTGTGCTTTGCCTGCAGCTCTACCTTTCACTCCTCCATAGCAGAGAAGCTCAGAGAAGTCTTTCACCACAGCAGCCATGGTGGTGGTGGAGACAGGCTTGCCAGGACTGGGAGGCAAGGGGAAGAGAAGGGTCCCTGAATGGAAGGAAAAAAAGCTTCAGCCCCCAACCGACGAGAGGTGATGAGAAGCATCAGTGCAGAACTATACCTTTGCATAATGAAATCTCTTCCTGCCTTCTCCACTTTCACTGGGCGGACACGGACACAACAAGGCCTGAGGGCAAGTAGGCATCATGCTGTCTCTCCTTGCCTGGCCCTTGCCATTTCCCTCATTTCTCTCTGCACACACACACTGTAAGCTCCCTGCACCCTGAGTTGCCTGCTAGCTATGTGTTTGCATAGTTTTGAAGCCGGTGGTGGTGGTGGCCATGTGACTAGATCACGAGGAACTTTTCAAAGCTAAACTGCAACGATTACGAAATACTTGATCATGCTGAGTGATGCTTGGATGCTCTCACCTGAAAGGTGAAAGTGCAAGTTGTTACAGGAATGGGGCTACCCAAAAGAGCTGTGCTAGAGCAGGAGATAATGTATGACTCAGGGCAGCAAAAGTACATCAGATGCCCAAGGCGTTTATTCCATCAATAAAAGCCAAAGTTCATCATGCATCTGTGCCCTAATTCTGTGACAACCGGGAGGGATGAATGGAGAGGTCCTGACAATCACCTTCAGTGTGTTCCTGAACTCAAAAGGATGATGGGTTTCCAAAACACACTGCTGTATTAAGGAAGGAGAATAAAGCATGCTCAGCATTAGAGAGTCCCAGTTACCTGAATAACGGACACTAATCACACAACAGGACACACTTTTTCAAGCTGTAAGATAACACTTCTTTCTAAGACAAATTCCCTAACTTCACATACATCCTGGGATTTACTGAGAATTGACTGTTGCATGTGCATTCCAAGGGACACAGTATTTTTGATTTCATGGCCTAGAAAACAGATTAAAAAACCCCCTATAATGTGGAGGCCAATGTTGTGTCCAAATTAAACAGGAACTTAGGCTGCTCCAGCATCTTGTTAACTTAGTTCTGCGCTGCATAATCTATCAGCCAGTTGATAGATTATTTGTGGGATTGTATTTGTGAGAAGAGCCTCCCTCAAACCACTGCACTTACTTGCAGGAGTAACTGCCCATCAGCGGGAGAGGAGCAAAATCCAGTTTTTGAAGTACAGAAAAGCAATTTGGCAAAATACTTTTCAACAAAAGGCCTCTCTCTGCATTGATGCCTTCCTTTTTCCTACTGCAGTAGGTACGATCCCAGCTAGTTCATTTTCCTTTACGGAAGCGTTTTTGGTTGTCTGGTGGGTTGTGGGGTTTTTGTTCGTTTGTTTGTTTTTTTGTTTTGTTTCATTTTTTAAATTGGTGTTGGAGGCAGGGGAAGGCATTACATGGCTGGGCACCTCTTCTTGCCCTGACTGGAGGGGTTAATTCCCAGAATAAGACTCTAGACATGGAGGCTTCACCCAGTGTGAATAGCTGGCCTCCTTTTGAGATTCACTCAGCAGTAGTTTCGTAAATAGACAAAGAGTTAGTGAATGGCCAGGGATAAGCAGCAAGGTTCTTGTGCTGTGCTGTAGATTTATTGCATTTTTGGCCGACTATAGAAAACACCCTATTTTAGAGTGTTTATAGGAAGCTATCAGAATTTCTTGTTGTGTATATTTTACATTTATTTTAAAATTAATATAGTCCACAGTGTATATAAATTTCACAGACTTATAGCTGGCAAATACATAGCACATGCTCTTGAGAAATACTATAAAAGTCTCCCAAGGTTTGTTTCTTCCCCATCTAAAATCTGCATTGAATGAAGCGTCTGGTTGCCATTCTTAATTCCCTGCAAAATGCCTCAGAAAAGATCCATTTCTCATTTCCAAAAAGGCCACTTAATTCTATCTGTGTGGTACTGCAAAGTGAGCATAAATTACACATTCTCTTCCTACTTATATTATTGTAAGTCAAGTGACTTCAGTGCAACTAATCCTGATTTACATCAGTGTAAGCCAGGAGAGACATAAGGGCTCTAAATTTCCCCAGTGTTTGTTTTCATACAGTATTTTCTCCTTCTGATGGTTATCCATTAGCCTATAAATCTTAGTAGTCCTAAACTCATACAGCTCATTAATTTTTGAGTGGTTTGGCCTATTCTTAGCGATATACTTGAGCCAACTCTGGCAGTCGTATCTCCTGATCCCATTTCCTGATCCCATGAGAAGGCGCTAGTCTGAGGAATTTAGTCTCAGCTTTATAGCCGTGCAGGACCATCCCTCTAAACTGCCCTGATGTCTTAGGGGTGCCCTAGGACTTGCTCAGCAGTGTGTAATATTTGAATACTTACATTCACTACTTCTGTAACTTTGTCATTAACCAAAGGTGCCAACTCAAAATCCCCAGTCTTCGCATTTGCAAACATGGACACCAGTGACAGTAGTGGTACCTATAAATATTCCCAAGGGAAAGGATGAACCCCATAGGTTTCCGAGGTACTCACCCCCCTCCTCACTGCTCTCTAGATAACATTTTGACACCTGCTAAATGGAACAGACATCAGATTGAATCTGGAGCAACAATGTTAATCAATTAAGATGTCAGTTAAGAGATTGTTCAATACACTACAGAGAGAAAATGGAGTCTTAGGACTTTTCATCCGCACTGTACCTTAGGAATCAAATGACATACTCACAAAACAAAACATTAGGAGCATGATATCATCAGAATGATCCTTCCCTGCCTCATCAAGCCTTTAAGCTATGACTTGTTCAAGGGTTTTAGAAAGTTGATAACCCTCTCTAATTGTTACAGGGCACTGTGCTTGCATCCAATAGTTTTTCATTAAAGAGTGATATCACTAGTGATTTAATGGTTTAAAAATACTTGCTACTTTGATCAATTAATGAGTATAACACCTCTGTTCAGTCTTCCCACACATATGAACCTCCCTAAAGTGACAATTGCTGGAAATAACTTTATTCTTGTATAGGAAACTGAAATTACTGCATAGCAAAACATCAACCTTACATCCCCGTGCTTATAAATTCCTAAATTATATAGTAATTTGTACTTACATAGTTTACCTGAATGATTTCAAATATTTTTACAGAGCATTCTTAGAGCTGTATTACTTGAGCCTTCCCAAATGCTGAGATGCAATTTCTATAAGAAGGAAGTCACTACATCATTCTTTTGCTATCAGCACACGACCACTGAAATTAGACAGCATTATTCCCTTTCTATAGTGAAGTATAAGACATTAAGTGACTTGTCTCAAATCATACACCAAGCAGTAGTGCAGTTAGGAATGGATTTTGGATTTCTTCACTCCCCATTCTTCTAACACAAGCAGCAGAGCATGATGAGGACACATGCTTTAGCAGTGTAACCTTTCCATGCTATTTTACTTAAAAAAACTGTTCATTTTGTCTTTGCGTAGGGTTGCTACTGAATGATGTCTGCTACATTTCCACTCCAGAGACACTTGCCTATCACCTGGTATGATATTAAGACTCTACTTATGATTCAAAAAGGGCTTTGGGGCATCTGTGGATCAAAGGTACCTTGGAAATGCAAAGTATTTCATAATTTTAACTGAACAGCTTAGCTTCAGAGTTGTTTCTCTGTAAGTAATAAATTAGCATTTCCTTTTCTAGTTGCTGTCTTTTGGTCTCCGCTATCTTTAATGTGAATTTGCAGCTGTCAAAATGAATAATATGCAGCATCAATTTAAACCCTGCTTTTCGATAAGTTCAGTGTAATAGTTTCACTTTGTCTCGATTCTGTTGATTGCTATTAAATTCTAGATTGTTTTAAATTCCTTGAGACCATCTTGGAAGTATCAATTATAAACTGTAGGCATTTATTAGAATTCAGCTTGAGATAGAGCACTCTCATTTGGCTGGAAAACATTTCTTTCTGTTCTTTGCACTTAATTCGGAAGAAGTCATGGCAATATAATTTGCCATTTAAGAAAGCAGAGTGTTTAAATAAGAAATGTTACAAATTATTGTAGAGATTAGAAAAGAAAGAAAAGAACCTTCATAAAGAGCATGGATGGAGGTGAAGAACCACACACAACTTGCTTTTTGTCCATCTACACAGTTCATGACTGGTCAAGGTCATTGGAAGAGAAGTGATTTGAAAACATGAAGCTCAAAAGCAACCCAACTCTCCCCATTCACAAAGGTAACTTCCCTCTGACTTGGAAATGGAAAATGAAGTCATCGATTCCTACAGCTCAAAAGATTTCTAGAATAATATGGCTTACAACACACTCTCTAGGAAACTTGTTATTTCTGCATGACTAGATGTTCTAGTGGATCAGAGCTATGTATGCCGTTTGACAGTAAAATCCTGCATAAGCCCCCTCCTCACCTTTTTTTCTTTTAACAAGTATTTGTTATTCCAAATGTTGATACTCAGAATAAACAGCAACATCCATAGTTTTTCTCCACTGAACACAGCTGACATGCAGGCATTTTTCACAGCCTCAGCTATTTATACAATACTTGTATAAAAAATATCCTTGTCCCTCTGTTTTGCAAAAAATAAAATGCTTATATCACTGAGATCAATATTAGAAATGGACGGAGAAAACAATGCCTAGGAATAGATTAGGGTTGGTCTAGAGCTTAAAACTGAGACTGGAGTTAAAATTCAGACTGGATGATACTGAAATCTTGTTAGCTGTTCTTTTGAATTTTTGTTCAAGAGCATGGATGGTCTCATTAAGATCATCTGGAGAGTGTTTATACTGTGCTTGACAAATATATTCACAGTTTTTTACATCTTATTTGTTACTTTACTTATTCTGTATCTACAAACCATCCAATATGTGAATTTTCATCTGACCTGTATGCAAATGTTAAGCAACCATTATTTAGGCCAGATGAAGATATTCAGTCTTTTCTTTTTAATCTACATCCTGCTTTTAAATCCTTCTTTGACTTTTTACACTTAAATCTAAACATCATCTTTTCTATTAATTATTCTGACAAGTCATCACTAATGTTGATATACTGATTACTATGTCTTCTTGATTAAAGCTCAAATGGGAACCAAATTGCTACCAAATGTGTACTGGTTTCCATTTTTAATTTTTCTTTCAAGGACGCTAACAATTCCTTACTGCTAATAGGAGTCTTGAGTTTCTTACTTCCCTGATCTGGAGAAATACCATTTATTTTCTCCAGACCAATGAAATAGGAAGGGTACAGCCTTGGCTCCTGGTCAGCTTCACCTTGGCCTTGATTCTAGTGTTGCAGGTGAAACTTCATTATATATGTGGACAGTTATTTGTGCTTGCAATTACATGTCTAAATTATCAGGTAGAATCACTGATGTAACCTTTGGCATAGGTGCAATCCCAGCATGAATCAGTCATCCTTAATATGATTAAAATGCACGTACCTGAACATTGATTCTTAATACCTGGTATTGTTTCCAAATAAACAATGCACTCAGTAGTGAAAGAGAATAGGAAATTTTCACGCCAATGAGCACGTCAATTTAAGGAAATGCATAAATGTGAGATTTAATTAAACTGGAAAAAAGCAGCAAAAGATTATTACACCTTCAGAGCCCCAAAGCCCATGAGATGAAATATATAACATATAAATAATGTATAATTATAGGTATAAATAAAGAGAGATGGAAGAGGGAGAGTGATAGAGAAGAAGCTAAAGGTACAAGGTAGAATATATACTTTTGCACAAAGCACTACATGAGCATCTCTGCTCCAGTTTTAACCTTTCCCTTCCTGTTATCCACGGTCTCTCAGTTGCTTTTTCGATTGGTTTTGTTATTCCATCTCAGTTTGCCATTTTTTCCCCTCTTTCCATTCTTATGTTTTTAACCTGTAGCCCTTGACTACAGCACATTAAGTCTAGTGTGGCATCTCTTATCTTTTCTAAATAATTTCTGTTTAAAAAAGTCTTTCAGAAAACTAGCATTAAGATTCCTTTTTTTCAGAACAATAAGCTGATCTGGCAGAGGACTTCTGGAGAGGCTATTTCATTATTAAACTGAGCCAACTACCTTAGATGGAAATGGCTAAGTAAAAAAGGATGATTCATAAATAGCTGTGCATGCACACAATTCAGATCTGGGGCTTCCTGCAGTGATGGTATTTATTGTTCTCAAATCTAAGCATTCGTGCAAAGGGTAGTGAATCCAGGAAATTGAGCTTAAAAAGCCATTTTAGATTTCTCCATTTTTTTGCCAGACACAAGCTTGAATTCTGTTTGGAGCCTTTGTGCATGGTGGTAAGAGGCGATTGCCTTCCCTTTTGCTTTTCATCTCTCCCTCTTCACCCCAGCACCACAAGTAATCAAGTGGTTGGGGAGAAATGAACTAGAGTGGACAGAGTAGGAGGGTTTCCTGGAGAGACAGGGAAAAGACAGAGGTCGGGGTTTCTACTTCCCTTCCTAGTAAACTACATTCCAAAACCACTGTGTGAAATCTCTCACCTCTTTGTGAAGTGGTAGACTAACCTGTGCTCTGCCTGCCACTGGTGCTCAGCCTCAGCCCAACCTCAGCACCTTCAAGATGCAGCCTGCTCTTGTGCTTGAGCTTATCCAGGACTGGTGACCTCTTCTCACCAGGAACTGGACTGAGCCCATGCCTGGTTGCAACAAATGTCAGAACATTCATGCTACTTATGTTCCCCACAATGCTGATGGGGAAAATTGCATGTCATCAGTACCATTCAGCTGTAGAAGCGTGCTTCTTTATTCAGTGCCCAGAAACCCAGATTTATACTGATGTCAGAACTGCAGAGAATCCCAGCATGCTACTGGAAGCTGTGAGAGCTTATAAAGCCCCCCAAGACACACAAGAGCCACACTGCTCCCCTGGACTCTGCTGGGCACAGACACAACTGGGGAAGCAGAGCAGAAGCCTCCTTCCAGGGCTCCTGGCATCTGTACCCCGCTGCCAGGTCAGATAAAGCTTTATGCCACTGGGAACACTTTGCGGGTAAAAGTTGGGTTTATTGGGTTGACATGACACAGGAGGCTCTGTTTTCCATAGAAAAGACAGCAACTGGAAACTGAGCAGAGTATTACATGGAGCTGTAATGACTATATACACTACACAGCATTCATCATTGCTATTGAAGACTGACTGGGACCATAATAAATACATGACTATTTGATATATATCCTCAAAAAGGCCATCCAGAAGCATATCCTGGGAAGCCCCTCCTGGCATGAAGTGCAAGACCAGCCAAATTGTTTTAACTCGCCAGTATATTTTTAGAGTTCATTTAAAACATTTTGTCATGTATATTCTCTTTTAAAGAATGATACATCACCACTGACAGTCAGTGCATACTGTTTTCATAGCCTAGCTTTCATAAATATTATGAACAAATATCACAGTGGTATTGTTATAATGAATTACAGTGATGTGTTTCTTGAGAGAGTGCCAGTGACTGGTTTATATTCTCCATGATGTTAGTGTCATAAGAAACGTGGCACAAATCTTTTCCCAAGGTTCAGCAGTATCTTTAGGCCAATAATGCTACACATTTTTTTTCTTTTTTAAACAGTTTCCTCTGAACATTGATGTATAGCCTTTTAAAATTTTATTTTAATATGGTCAATGATCTAACCACACTTATTAAGTTTGAAGTTCCTTTATTGTAATCTGGAAATAATTTTCATCTGACTCTCACCAACAGCCAAACATAATAAAATATGTATAAGCCAAATAATGTTACACAGAGGCTCTCAGGACTACATGAGGTTCTCATACAGTCGTACAGTCCTGTAGTATCAGAGTTACAGAGTACTGCAGTACAAGTAGACAAGGAAGCACTGAGCTCTTCCCATCTACTGGTAGCTCATCTGGGAGGGAAAGAACATTTAGCAATGCTGCAGAGAACCCTCATCAGGTTCCTGTTTGCACACCTGTCCATTAGAGGCTGGGGACAAGCTTTGAGTTTTCCCTGGGGGTGCCTTGCTCCCAGTCACTGTGCACTGTCTCTGCGCTAGGACTGATGCCTTGCCAGCCCCCTGACAACATTCCCAGATGGACTGCTTCCTTCAGGAACGATGTGCCAGCAGGCACCCTTAGAAATACATGGCTAGATGAATGTGAAATTCATTTTTATAAGATCGGGGGGGGGAATGTCATATGTTTGCCAGCTGCTTGTCTTGAGATAGGCTTGTAGTTGGAGCTGTTAAAAAAATGGGATTTTTAACTTTTTTCTTTTTCGTGTTTTTTAATCTAGCCTACCCTGTTAGAACAATAGTTCATTTAACTCCAGCTGTGTTCCACCACATTCATTTCAATAATGTTTGGTCTGCTGAACATACAGAATTAAGTACCTGTGTGTTCTGAAGTGGCACTGATATTTTGTCTTAGGATCTCAGAAAAAGTTCTGCACAAAAATATACTAAAGGGAAATTATATGTGAATGTATACCTGGCCATGGCTGAAATGGCAACATTTACTAACAGATACACTGCACAGTATGGTAAGCATATATATATAATTATTTTTTTTTTTTACATACAGGATAAGATATAATAGCAATTACCTTTGCAACTTTGCTACTTTACCTAACACATTGAATGCTGCCTTCACAGTAATAACCCATCCATAAGAAATTCTAAATGCCCTGACTCTTTCAGTATCCCAAGGAGTTTTGAATTTCACAATGCTCCTTTTGCTTCCCACAAAGATATTTCTCTCATTAAGAAAACCAAAACCCAACCCCCCAAAAAAACAAATCCAAGCAAGAAAATTTCCAGAATGATAAGGAGATCAAAAGTAGTGAGTGAAAACAAAAAAGTCTTTGCCTAAAAGAAGGAAAAAACCTAAGGGACCCAGAGCTGCATTTTTTTAATTTGACAGGCATTTAGAAGTGTAATTGATGGGGCAGTTAACATGGCTTTTGACCAAAACAGTTCATATGCGATAGCAATGTCACATTGATAACATGCCAAAAATCATGCTAATATGTATTCCATGAAAACACAACTACTTCACAAAATGGGAGAAAAAAGATCCCGTATGTTAATAAATGTATTAAAAGTTTCAAGTTTGAAGTGCTATATTGTTATTTCAGATTATTTCTCCAAATAAACACAGGGAAGACATTTTCAAAAGCGCTCTCTTTTCTCTGTTGCATTAGGCTATGCTACCTTCACTACAAATACGATAAAGCAAACTGTCTACAGTCCAGGTTTACAGTTGAAACCAATTGCCTCCCACACTGGGGAGAGGGAAGACCAGGTCATTTATCAAAAATCACTAATGCCTAAAGCCATGGGTCACTTTTCAACCCAAAGGATAACAGTTTTTCCTTTCAACTATAAATTCCAGTCTAGACGTGCTTTATGATACCTTTTGAAATGCCTTTTTGCCTAAAGTGTACTCCTGTGTCAGTTACCCTCGGCTAAGGCTTCTTTATATGAACCCAGAGCCACCTGCCTTTCAGAGGCAGTAGCAAAGCCTGAAGCAGAGGAGTTCTTCAATGTGTGAATTTTTTGCAGGCTGGTGTGCACTGACTACCTTTCTGGCACCTCCAGCACTTATGAGTAAAATATATCTATATATACACATGTAATTTGGCATTATTTTACCCTGTAAATATTGGTTACTATAGCAAGTTTGATGCACAATGAAGCAGAGGAACAAAGAGACGCATGCTCACAATGGAGGTGTGCCTCTACAGGTATTCTTGTTCTGCACTTGTAGGGTGTGCTAAGCTCCAGAAAAAAGTATGGAAAGACAGTTGCTGCCACTAGGACCTTAGAGTCTAGCTCTGTCATCAAGCCAGACATGCCGTAACTCGATAGTCTCTCCTGACAACATTAACTGGTTGCCTTAAGTTATACAAGAACTTTGGGCACACCATAGTGAAAATTAATCTTAGTATATCTGTAGCCCTCTGAGACAGCTTGCTACTAATTATGAAGCTTACATTTATTACAGGTGCATGGGGTCACTGTTGACATTTCAGCTCTTAATGGCCTTCCTTCGAGGACACACCGGAGCACAGCATGTCTCTGTTCAGGGCCGTGCAGGTCTCAAACCACCAGTGGAGCCAGCCATCAGCTAGTAGTGACAAATTCACTAGTTGCATTTAAAGCTCCTACTGGATCTTAACAATTACTACAGAGACAAGCAACAGAAGTGAGCACGTGGTTGTCCAAAAAGTTAAAAAATTGCACCACACTGCCTGCTACCTGGCAGCAGTTTCAGGTGACCAGGTTCAAGTAACCTGAAGGCTGTGCATTTCTGTCAACCCTGCAAAGCAGAGCTGAGGCACACAGGCAAGACACCGTGCAAGCTCCCTCTGCCCTACTTTTCTCCCCTCTCCTATAGATAAAGTACTATAATATCCAGACCTGTCAGTCCCGCCATTTGCATGAACATTAATTTCACAGAAAGATAGCAATTCTAGCTTAGAGTGGGTCATCTCTCCAGGCTACATACCAGTTAAACTAAATGTCTATTAAAAAAAAAAAGACAAAGCTCTCAGCTACCAGCACGTGGTAGCTGTAAATATCAATTTATGAATCATGACTAACTTGGAAAATATGAATAAAGATGAAAGTAGTGAAAACAGTGACTGAAAATTTTATGACTGAACATGCTGAATTTGATTAGTTATGATTAATGGGGGTCACATTTTGTTCTGTGTAAATAGTTGAGTAATTGCTGTAAATCTATGAAAATATTCACAAAAAGTGAAAGGTTTTAGCACAAACATCAACCCACACAGGAAATGTGTAATGTGTTACTACAGAGCTGTTCAAAACCTAAATTCTCTACAGCTTGTGATATTACAATCAGTTTTCCCTTCAGCTTCTGGCATCATTGTCTATTTCTTCACCCGAACATGATGACAAAGCATCCCTGTGGCAACCGCAACTCCAGCTATGTAAAAAAATATTATTAAAAAACCATGCACACATTATTGGCTAGTTTGAGTTTTTACTTTTACAAAAATGTAATCACTATGTTCATGGATCTAATAGCATCACTAATGTGTCAGATAAAAACAGCTGGGGCCAAAACGAGGACGTGTCAAGGGGCAGATCTCGAGAATAGCCTTCAATGCTTAAGTGGTGATCCAAGTGGCTGCACAGTTTCGTTTGGTTAGTGAAAGCAGGACACAACTTAAAGACCCACTTTTGTCATAGAGAAATCTCAATTATGTCACATTCAAAACATGATCAAACAGTCTGCAGGGGGGAGAAATGAAAGGCCCTGGCCGGTCTGTCCCTAGATCTCGGAGACCCCTTCTCTGCCCCTGCCACCCACCAAGCTGTCCACCAGCCTGATGGCCCTGAGTCAGGAAAACTCCTCACATGGCTTGTCATAGATCTACTACCCATGAAAACTATACCTGTTTAGGCTGAAAAAGTGTTTCCTTTCTCAAAGCAGGAAAGTTTCTGAATTCTAATCTCCTGCCACCTTACCTAAAGAATCCTCATAGGCTCTTCAGGCAGACGTTACAGTTAAAGTGTTTTAACTCTGTCTCCAGGATCAGACTATCAAGCTCTTCTTAACCAGAGTCCCAGTGGTGATTTAACACCCTCCCAGAAATCCACACTTGAGTTCTTCAAACTTAAAATGGAACATGACTGCTGCTAAAACCTGAAGATGCAGCAAGTTGTATTTATCAGTCATTTCTGTATTTGATGAATACTGCTGAGCTGTGCAAGCAACACTATCGAACTGTATCTGCCTTAAGTTAAAAATATCAGCCAGCAAATGCCATTCACAGTGTATAAGAATGTTCCTTGTTGCTGCATATTTACTCAATCAACTCTGCAGACAGGAGCATAAAGGACCCACAGGGAATATCTTTCAGCTGTCAGGCAAAACTCGGGTTGGTTTACTGAAGCACCGAAGGTGTTTAGGTTCTGAAAGCCCTTTTGTCTGTGGAGACTATCCTCTCTAATGAAAATCTGAAACATTTGCATTGCTTTTAAATCTCTTCAGAGGTTTTGTGTTTTCTGCTTCCAGTATGGCTAACGACGTAAGTTTTCAAAGTAAGTAAAAAAAATTCCTATGTTAGCAATGAAAATACATTTTCATTCCAAGTGACTCTGTCTCTTTTTTTCTCTGAAAGCAGAGTGTCCAACTTTATCCCTTGACTTTCGCTTTCTTCATTTGCCTTGAACAGACTTGCCAAAATTTTACCAAAAATGCTCCTTTCCATACTGAAAACCAGGACAATGTCTCTTTTTTCTTGTTCTTTGAAACATCATTTTTAAATACTCTTTCCTCCTCACTATCCTTTGACAGCGGTGAGTCTCTGCTTGCCTGCAGAGATCCTTCTGTATGTCCTTCCTTCAAGCCTGCTATTGCTGCTGTTTGCACCAGCCAGGACAGGCTGGCTAGTAAGTAACTTAACGTCCCCGAGCCAGTGACTCCTTTGCAACACTTGTCAGCCAGGAGTCCGGGTTAATTGAAAGGCATTGCCCAAGGCTAATGCCTGGCAATCTGGGCATTAGCCTCTTTTCTAAGTGCAAATATAAACTACTATTATTAACTGGTGGTGTTGCAATATTAGCTGAACTGAGAAGCTTACAGGGGATGCTTATGAAATTAATGACTGTAAAATTAACCTGCATTTTAGTCATGAAACTGATACAAGGATTTGGTGTTGTCTTCTTAATCCACAGTGTAAGTCTTTGCCACTGTGTCCTCTCGTGCTCAGGATGCCTTGGCACCAGAAGGGAATTGTCAAGGATAGGAGGAATTAGCTGGAAGTAGGAGATTATTTTTTCAGACAGATATTTGGGTTTCTGATGTCCAAGAAGACCCCATGCTAATGTCTGCCAGGTGCAAAGGTAGGAATTTTCACAAAATACCCCGGTTGCAGGGGAAAAGCCGATAGTCACTGTCCACTTTGGTACCGTGATGTAAAAGGGTTGTTGTGAAGGTTAAAATCAGACTGCTGAAAAGGAGCTGGGCGGGACTTCCATAGTAATAGTCTCTAAAAAGCCATGTATAAGGCCCAAAAGACAAGAGATCCAGAGTGCCAGGGCATGGAGGAGATGATGGTGTAGACAGCAGGAATTTAGCTACACTGGGAACCAGGGAGCTGTTTGGAACAGGAGAGACCTGTGCAGGATGGATGGGCTGCCTGTTCATCATAAAACCCAGCACATTGCTGTGGAAAACACACACAGTCATCGGGAAGCATCAAACCTAGAAGCAGGGGACAAGCCAACAGGTGCAGGAGCACTCAGTTCAGACTGAGGCAACCTATGAGATGGTAATAGCTAACGTGCAACGCATTTCTGAAAAAGCCAGGAGGAAAGTAAGCAGCACATTCTCAGTAAGGAAAGGTAAATTAGACTGCCTACTATGCCAGCTGAATTGCACAGGCAATAGTAAGCAATGGTGTAAGGCCAATACTTGGAAGTACTCCTACATTAATGCTAGAAGCCTAAAAAGTTAGAGAGGGAGCTAAAATGCTCGGCACCAAATGACAACCCTGATATAATAGGCTTCTTGGAGTGTAAGGGAAGGAGGGTAACTAATGAGATGTGGCATTACCTACTTGATAGGAATGATGGAATAGGACACACAGGTCAGGGAGAGGCACTGTATGTGAAGGATATTATACAGTGGCACAGCATAACAATGTTATGGGGGAAAAAGAAGCACGATGGAATCCTTGCGGGTAAAAAGCATGGATGTTAATAATAATAGCATAGTTGCGCCACCAACCCTCTGATTAGGGCAATGCCAGAATCACTGGCTCAGGAAAAGCTTCATGAAATTAGAGAAGCTGCAAATTTAGGTCAGGTACAAATTCAAAGAGACTACAATTAACCTCACCAGACTGAGTTAATGCTTCATTAAGATACAGAAATCTAATTTTTTGGACACACAAATGCTTGCTACTTAAAAAAACATATTGGAGTTGGTCTCAGCTGGTGCACAGGACAACAGCTATTAATGGGAGAGGTGTTCTGCATTAGTGATCATCATACACTACAGCTTAAAACTAGAAAAAGAAGGCTAAATAAATCTGGTTTGTGGCTATTCAATTTCAAGAAAAAAAATAATGTTAAAAAAATTAGCAATTATAAAAGAGTAAAAACCAACACCCCCTCTCCCCTCCAAAAACTCTGAAAGGGTTAGTTCAAAAGCCAAGAAGTCTGCATGAAGCCTGATAGCCATGAAATACGCTATACTAGAAGCTTAGGCAACGCACGTGACACAGACCAAGAAGAAAACAAAGCAGTCCAAACCCCCTCTGCATGGATGGCTCAATAGGAAAGCAAAGGAAGCTTTCAAAGGCAGAAGATCAGCATTTAAAAAAAAAAAAAAAACCACCAAAACCCAACCCAAACAGAAAGCTTTCTGAAGTGAGGACAGAAAAATCCCATAAAATATAGCAGCTCAAATGTAAACAGGAAATAAAGAGGGCTAAAAAAGAATTTGAAGAGTGACTTGCAAATGACGCCCAAACTGATAGTAAAACATTCTTTGAACACATCAAAAGCAGGAAGCTATCTTGTGATTAGTGGGACCAGTTGATGACAAAGGCATAAAAAGGATGATAATGCCACCGCAGACGCTCAGTGAACTATTTCCACCTTTACTGCTAAGGTTGTTCAGGAGATTCTCATGCTTGACAGACTTGTTGTAGCACATAGGTAAGAGGTTTTTTTATTTTGTAGTGAAGTTACAGAAGATTTAGAGAAGACCAATTAAAATCATCAAGGGGACGGAGCAGCTCTCTCATCTATGTAGTGTCTCCTACACTACATAGTCTAGGACCCTCCCGTTGAGAGGAGAAAGCCAAAAAGAAGATACGATCACAGTTTACAGTGTCAGAAAAAAAGTGGATAGCTGAATGCAAGCAGGATCAAACAGAATAAAATCCTGCAATACTAGAAAAAGTAGTAGGGGACACTATGAAACTAATAGGAGACTGATTTAATTTAGATGAAAGTACTTTCCACAGTGAGTAGTGAACTTCTGGAACTTGCTGCTACAGGAGGCTGATGAGGCAGACAGTATCAACAGTTTCAAGTGGAAATGAGGAAAATTCATGGGAAATGGGTCCATGAACACTAAAAAGACTATGCAGGTATACGGCCTCTAACATCCCTAATACACCAGCTGTGATGCTGAGAGAGTATGAGAACAGACCATGGAAGTGGCCAAGTTTGCATGCTATCCCTAAACAGCCTTGCCTACTGCCTCTGCTGAAGACAGAAACAGGCTAGACCGATCATCGGTCTCATGCAGTCAGGGATTTTTTTTTTATGAACTTCTGCATCTCGGCTTGTGTCACGTTGCCTTTTTAATTTCTCAGCTAGACAGCCCATCCCATAACAGGCTGTGTCATTCTTACCACTTCCAATAGATTGCCATTGCTCCTACAACTCACGTACGGATGGTCTTCTGTGGCTGATGCATGAGAGAAGTCTGAACGATTCGTGAGTGAATATCCAAAACCAAAAGTGATATATACTGTTCCACAGCAGCAGTTACAGAGACAAAAAAACCTGGCGTGTTGCAGATTTAATTCTTGGTATCAAATACTTCTGTTTTTAATAAAGGGGCCAGAAACTTAATTGGGAAACATGTTCAGAAAATTGTATTAGTATTGATTAACCAGGACATTGCAGAAGTTAGTATCCTAGTGAGACCTATTCTAAGAGTAATAAGTAGAAACGTAAAGGAAAAGCTGGGGAACATCAGATCACAGTTAAAAGGAGGAAATTTACGCTTCTGCAGAGTAATTTCTGCAGCTTCTAATCTACAGTGTTGCAAAGCATACAACAGCAGTAAGAATTACTGAAAAGATGAATACTCTATCCCAAAAGCATTGTAAATTACAGCACATTAACAGAAGTCACTTGGATACAGTCATTAGTACAAAAAATAATGCAACAAGCAACAGCACCCCCACTGTCCTTCACTAACAATCAGAGGAAACACAAACAGATTCCTCAGCGCACATGTACCAGACTCCCATCTGGAATATCCTGTATTTCCTTTCTCCTCAGAGTTTGACGAAAGGTGATAACAGATACTACAAATCATCAGCACAAGCTCACTTACTGGCTCGATGGAAATTCTGAGCAAAAAGATGTTGACAACAGTATCCCAACCGTCTCTTTTTCTGATTTGTTGGTGCAGTACAACATACAATCATCAGAGAGAGAGTTTTACAACCATTGCAATAGTGTTTTCTATTTATAACTTTTGGAATGTGAATTTATGGTCTGCGAAAGGCTTTAGAGTTCTGACTGACAGCCTGGGAGTCTTTTATTTCATAAATACTACATGATTTAATAAGCAAGAAATCAGGAAGCTGATTCTAAGAAATGAACCTACAGGAAGTATTTTTCAATCTGAAGACAACCATGCTAATAAGGCTGAGGTTATCCTCTTCATGTTGTTACGCACATATGCACATGTGTTGCTGTACAGAAACACAGCAAGTTGCAGGGTTTATACAAACTCCTAGAAGGGAGAAAATGTTAAAACAGCATGCTGGGGAGACAGCTGAATCAGAAACCCACGATAAGAAAAAAAATGACTTTTCAAAGGAAGCATAATACATGCTTTTACTAAGGACCATTTATTAGGGACTAACACATCGTTTATTTTGAGTGCAGCTTTGGAAAAAAATTTGCAAGGGCCATTATGGTTAAATCCGAAGATTAAATTACTAGTTTGGAATTTTCAAAACATTCTGTGCTAGTTTAACCTTGCTCCCCTTAAAGTCAAGAACAGGTTTTTCCAATGATTTTAATGGGAAAGGAACCGAAGCAAGCAGAGCAATTCTGAAAGTTCTGCCATGGAGGTACTTCAGCTTCCCTCTTTACAGGAGTATTAGTTATGTTTTTATGTGGATATCTAGACAATTGGGACTGTAAGAGCTGGCTGAAGAGAAAGTTCTTATTAGACCAATAGGTCTAGGAGTTCAATCAAACTTTTAAATACTTTGTTGAATTAACTTCATACAAGAATTTAATGATAGGTCATATCATTCTAAATGCAAGAGCTGTTGACAGAATTACATTGTTCAACTTCAGAAGCTCTCAATGAATGTTAACAATAGTGCCAAAGTTTATACTTGCACAGGCTTTCCAAGTGCCTTACAAACATTAACAGGTTTAGCCTAAAACATCCCTCTGAAGTGGGCTATACCCATGATCGCTACCCCTTCTGCTTTTTTTTTTTTTTTAATACAGATGAGGGAGATAAAATATAGAGGCTGTAGCAAAGAAGAACCTACGTAGCCAATACAGTCACACCATGTGGAAATTTGTGGCTTCAGGCCATTCTCCTGCAGAGAAAAGGAGAAGCTGGGGAATTGCTGGTGAAGAAAATATTGACCAGTGCAGTTCCTCGCCAGAAGATACCTTCCTGCCTGAAAACCCATGGGTTCCAGGAGGCCGGAAGCTACAGAGTAAGCCAGCCAAGTAATCATTAAAGTATTGAGTGGGGAGAGGAAAGCAATCAGTCCTTGAAGGTAGGAAGGGTCTGAGACAAGCTGCACACTTGGAAAGAAAGGTGAGCATGAAATAATAATAGGAGTCTGGTCCCCTTTTACCAAGGCAGGGTGAGGTTCACCTGATTTTGGCTGTCTAACAGTTACAGGAGTCCCATCTGAGCTGGCTGTCGATCCTCCCTTTAGCATTAATGGACAGATCAAGGCACTGCTGGGGTGCCCCTAGTTCATCCCTCCGTTTCGGAACATGTTCCAGGACAATAAACTGCAGGCAGCTGAAGTTGATGACATGAAACCCACCTTGGGAGTGTCAGCTAATAATTACTTTAAGATGGGGCAAATTTTCAATGAATGATAGACCTTCAGCTAGATTTACACAGGACTGCATGTGGTCCCAGACAGCAGAGAGTTGTACAACCTGTAACTGCATTGCACTAACATGCAGTCCTGGCTATGAGTGTAATTTCTGGTTTTGTCCCATCTGCACAGAAGCTAATGCAGTGGACACCTAACTAGTGTCCCAGTCTGTGATTTGGGCTCACATACACTGCAGCAATTGATAAAATAATGCTATGTTTTATGAAGTGCATACAGATCCAGGGTTAGAAATTACTAAAGGACATTAAAAGGCTGCATTATTACAATTATATTTAGCTGCTTAAGCGAATGGCTGAAAAAGTTCAGTACCTAGTGTCGCCAGATGTAACTTGTCCGTGAACTTGCACAAACTCTGCTTCCTCCCTTCAAATTTCCTCTTGTTTATGTCCTTAGAATATGAATGTCCACCACTATTCATAATCAATTGAACATACTATAGCTTCCTCACCTTTATCTTCACACCTTTAGTTGCAGAAGTCAGTAACTGTGATGACACAACTTTAAAAGTGTTATACTTGTTTTCCCAGAGGACACTGCTATGATTTGCAATGGAAAAACAACTTTGAACATTTTCCAAAGTGGCAAACAAAAATTACATCTGTCAGCACTGGGAATAGATTTTACATTTACTTCTTAGGCATAGCTTCCTTTTGATATTATGGAGATGGAAGGGCTTGTTTTCTCAGCAGCAATTTAAAAATGTCATCTAGAAGTTTCAGAAGGATAACCCCTAAAGGTACTACATCCCACACCTTAAAAAGAAATCTGTTTTAAAAATCATCCCTGACCTACACTTCTCCCTCTGGGCACACTACACACCAGGCTAACATCTGCACATCTGTTCTTCATACCTGAGTGTCTCTCAAATGAAGAAATACAGAAAATAAACTACTGTCTAAATCAACAAGATATTGTATTACACTTCGTGGTTCCCATTAACTTAAAGCAATCACAAACTCTTGGAAATGAAACCCTATCATTAATCATATGCATTTAACTAACTTTATGTAAAATTACAATTAAGAACCACCTAAATGCAATTGATTGGTACCAAAATCTGGAAATTTATTCAGATTGTGATTTGTGCAAGCCTGGCCTGGAAAATGTGCAAGTGATATTTAAAATGGCTGCTACTGTACGGTAGTAGCACAATTTTCTTTCCAGCCAGTTCAAGCAACCTGTTCTGCTGCCCAGTCTGTCTCTGAACTTCTTTGTCCTACAAAGTTCCCTTATCTTCTGTCTTTTTGATCCCCTAGATGCCCAGCCCTCCTTCTAACTTAATATCTTGAAAATGTATATCAGTTTATTTGCTATGCCTGGCTGTATGCAGGTTTCACTGTTACTACTTCCCCCCCCCCCCCCCCCTTTCACCTATGATGATATGCTATCTGTAACAAGGTCACAAAAGCTTCTGCAAAAACAGTCTGATGATATTCATTAGGATAGAAGATTTCACACAAGCATAATTGACAGGGTCAACATGCAATACATATGTTCTTCCAGCTGTTGCTAGATGTGATCACCACTAAGATATGAAAGAAAGAAGTAGAGGGAGAAGAATTCTAAAAAACAACCCAGAATAAATACTATTTCATAAAGGAACTAAATGCATAGTAAGCACTGGAGTCTTCCATGCTGAACCTATTCACATTTAGTGGCAGGTCATTGTTCCTCCCTCTCAATGGTGTCAATACATTCTTCTCTGGCCACACAAGCATCACTTTAAATTGGGAGAGGCAATGGTCTTTCATGGCCTTTCAAAACCCTATCTGGAAGCAGAGGTTTGATGAAATTCTGTGTCTGGTGCCAGCTTGCTTGTGAAAGAGAGAGAAGACAAATACTTTGTCTAAGACAATACCATAAAATATTATATCAAGCAAAAATATTTCACACTAAAATCAAGCACCTCCTTCAAACTCCTTACACAACACAGACTAACACATCCAAAGGCATCCAAGTGCTCTTTGCATATCCCTGCACAGCTCTGCCTGCAAACCAACTGTTTTGTACCTACTGATACTAGTACATGGATGGCATAAGTAATGTAGACTACTGGGGTCTGCCCTAAAAGGAATAAACAACAATAAGAAAAGGAACTATTAGGACTTATTGTGATAATTTGGTCAAGAGTCAAAGGACAGAAAGGGCAGCCATCACAATCCATACGTGAATTATTCACACAGTATCTGTAGAAAATTGGTACTCAAATATTTCTGTTTGAACACCTTCTGGTTTCAAAGCACACACTTCAGTATTTTGCCGAATTGGATCCTCAGCAAGATAAATCACCAGGAACAGAATTTTTTTTGGAATCTCTCTCATTCCAGTTCCCCAAACTTTGCAGTTACAACATACAACCACACCAACCCTGTGGCAAAAGAGTTTACATTAGATAGCAATGGAACAGATATGCGTCTTAATTCAAACTGGAGATACTTCTCCTGAAAAACACATGAAACACACCCAGAGCTAATACTGCCTTTCTCACTCATGCTAATTGGGATCTTCTTCACTGACTGCAAATGCACAGGAACTCAAGCTCATCATTTAACTCTGCTTTTGCAACTTAATTCCTATCATTTCCTGGGACTGTCCACCATAAAACAATTACATGAAGTATTTCTGTTTGAGGTTGCCTAGTTCTAGAAGTGGCTCATATAAAACCAAACTCTTAACACATTACACTTAAGATTAATTTTTTTCAGTACTCATTACAACAAAGTCGCTATCACTTGTTCACACAGGTTAAAGTACAGTGGGTTTTTTGGCATGACATTCTTCCCACGGACAGATCAAATAAGATGGCATTATTGCTCTGCACATGTTCAGCGTGTTCCTAGCAGCTAGAGGCACAGGAGAAGACAAGCCCTCCAGACACCAGTGCACACTTCCTAGAACCGCATGAATACTGCTATATTTCCCTTTAGTTTGAATATTGGTCCAAACCACCTATCACCTGCACACGGATGAACAGTGGAATGACATGAAATATCAACGCGACAGCTAACAAAAGAGAGAGGAAGTGTCTGTCCTCTCCAATCAAGCCAAATATATAAATTCACCAGTCAACACTACATTAAGTATCTAAAAAAATTTAAAAAAATAATAAAAAAAAAAATCACTTGAACTTCGACTTCCTTTCAAAATACTTAATGATGCTGTTTACAGTATTTTAGCATGTCACCAGGTTTTAATACAATAAATGTGCTCAGCTACTGTTGTAGTACTCAGTGTTTAACCCTACAACACCCCTGGCCCAGCACACGTGACTGCTGCAAACAGAACGCACGCTCAGGGAGTTTAAATCTCAGCAGCAAACACGCCTGAACGTTTCCTCTCTCAGTACTGCAAATGCTTGCAATAAATTACTTACAAAACATAGGCCTGATTCACCGCGGCATTACACCATTTGTACACAGCTGACTTCAACAGAGTTACACGAGTGTAAAAGAGAAGTAGGGGAGGGGTGAAGCAAGCCCTGTGTGCAGATAATTAACCATCTTTTTCATTGAACCATAATATACTTTCTCCATAAACTGGCAACAGAACCAATCAGTGTACACATTCCATTTCAAACACAAAGTAATTTTAGGAGCTAGCATTATTGTACCATTTGAAATATCCTCTGTTCTCATCAAATGATTCCCCCTGTAATTGATGTCATAAAGAATATCTGTGTTAAGCTGTCTTCATTTCCACAGTTTTCAATCCTTATGATGATCAATTATTTATATACAGACTAGATGAAAGGCAAGACTGTAATGACTCCAAGAGATTTAAGAGTGATATAATAAATCTTGAAAGCAGAACTCAAGTGGGTGATCGTAACAAAAGCCAGTACTGGACGATCATATTTTACTATTTTTAGAAGTTCCTCTTCACCCCCTCCCACAAAAAGATCAGCAAAGCAGCACCTCCTCCTGCAGTCCTTCTCCTTTTGTGTTAGCAATAGACCTTCTGCTTCCCTGTGAGATCCCTGCCACCCTCACCCCTTCCAGCTTATTCTTCCTTAAAAAGGAAAAGCACATGTTTGTTGTTGTCCTTATTAGCCCAATCGTTTTGGTTGCCAGGATGACCTTACTGAGTGGCAGGGGAAATTCCTTGATCTAATTTTTTTAATAAGCCCTTCTTGTACAATGTACATTAACACACCTTTAACGATGACTCAGGGCTTCAAAGTTTGCATTTGTACCCAAACTTTCCAAAAACATCTGGTTGGCTTTGGTTCAAGGCCACAATAAACGTAAGTATTGTCACCAGTCAGTATCCATGTCATACGTAAATTAAAAAGGACATACACTCCTTCATATGACTCTCATCAGACTTGAAAAAGAAGTCTGGCAAAAATACCAATGACTTAGATAAATCAAAGGTTTGAACCCATGCTTCCATCTGCCTCCTTTTTTCCACAGTTCTCTAAAGAAAAGACTCAACAGCTAAGGGTCACCAGTCTATTTTCTGTGATCGCACTGACCCATCAGATATGTCTAAGCATGTGGGTTCTGGCCTGCTTCCAAGCATAGCTTCCAGCCGCATTTAGGGACATACATTCCTATTAATTGTTCAAACAAACAAACCTACACCAAAGGATATCCTTCGGATTTCTCTCAAAATATAATAAAGACATTGCCCTAGTCTTACGTGTCATCTTCATGCTTGAAGTAATTCTTTGTAGTAACTTGGACACATGCATTAGGTATTAAAATATATATTTATAAATGTATGTTGCAACACTGACCAATAATTTGGGCAACCAATTTTGCACAACTGTGAAGAACTTAGTTTTCAAATTTGCTTTTCATTGCATGAACCCCAAGCTCAGTTGAAAGGTCTTAAGTTGGGACAACAAGAACAAAGGATCACCAACCTATTAATAATTTTTCAGAGTTAAGGCCAAAATCTGTGGTTAAGTATAGGGCACATTCCAAAGCCTTTAAGTAATACAAAAATTCTCACTAGCATTTTGTTTCAACAAGCACTTCAGAATTTTATTACTTATATTAAAAAGATGTACAGTAGGTACACCTTGCAACATGATTTTACATTTTTAGAGTGTACTAAAGAAAGTGTTTCCTACAGTGGTAGACAAAT
The DNA here is from genome assembly GCF_965638725.1 of Aptenodytes patagonicus. Classification (NCBI taxonomy): domain Eukaryota; kingdom Metazoa; phylum Chordata; class Aves; order Sphenisciformes; family Spheniscidae; genus Aptenodytes; species Aptenodytes patagonicus. The sequence goes on along the minus strand of NC_134954.1, from coordinate 50,613,288 downwards.
GATGTGATTAAAAGATTACATATTCTAGGACCAAGTTTTGCAGTAAAAAAAATGGCATTTTCCTCAATTAAGACTCACAAAATATGGTCCTAATTGATTTGTATAACAATAAACGTGGCTATGGTTACAATTAGTGCCAAAGTCTTTTGCCAATTTATTTCTCTCTCTCCTTCGGGATTTCTCCTTTTCATAATACACTTGCAAGAAACAGTAACTCTTGAAAATGTCTGCAAGGAGTTAATTCTAAACGATAAAGCAATCCAGTCCAGAAAGCAGCTAAGATTGAGCTTATGTCAACAGGTAGAATTTACAGTCCCACAAAAAGAAATGTTTAACAGTCAACTATTTAGCTGCAATAAATTAGACTTTCACTGTGTTGTTCTTATCACTGCGATCTATAGATGAAAAGCAGTATATAGTAGCTAATTATTAATTTTATTTATTACCACAGGCAGGATTTTCTAGTAGTATTCTGTTCCTTAATGTGAAACTAGGGATCAGAACTTTATGATGACCTGAAGCTGATTTCTTAACAGTTTCGATTTCCTGCTCTTCATAGTCACCATAAATCTTGTTTTCTGCCTCAAAACTTCAGATGTTTCTAACTTCTTATCTATCAGCCTCTAAAGTGCTTCCAGACTCCCACAAATGTTTTAGCAGACTCTGCAGGCTTGCCTGCCACTCTGCTAAGTGTCAGGCCATATATCTCTTTTGGGGTGTTCCCCACTGAAGAAGCCATACCATGTGAAAAACATGTAAGTAGGGAGGATCCAGAGGCACCCTGCTCTCGGTTGTATTTAAAGTCTGAACCCATGCTGTCATCCTAACTTGCCTAGCATACAAACTGATTGGACAAGCCTGTGCTTAAGCTCACCAAGCTAAAGCAAGAGACAAGCTTCAGCAATTCTTCTCTGTGTCTGCAATCCCAAGGTCAAGCAAGGCTATGGCCCACGTCCTCCAGCAACTATTCTATAGTGCTTTGCAATGGCATTGTATGACTGATCTCAACGTGGATATGTGAAACCCAGATCATGGACCACATCGTGCTTTATCCAAAACTGATAGCAGAGATGTCATCACATAGGCATTGGTAAGTTTCCAGCCTTAAAACTGGTTGTCTTAAGAAAAGGAGGAGGGTGGGGACTGAGAAAGGAGAGCACGGACACTGGAGAGAGGGATGGTAAGGAAGGAAAAGGAATTTGCAAAGGCATGCTTCATCACAGCTTAAGCATTTGAGAACTAGAATCATAATGAAATATTTTGCATTTGCCCTATCTATGCTCTTTACAAATCACAGCCACCAGAACAGGTCAATAGAACAGACACTTTTCTATTCAATCTGACTTTGACACTTGGTTGAATCCCTTGGAAGTGTTCTCAAGCAGCAAACCAGGACTTTTTCCCAGCTCCGCTATGAGCCGTCAGGAATTGTCACGCTTCTAGGGAAAGCACGGGGCAAAGTCAGAAGGAAAGGGAAGGGGATTTACAATGCTTACATAGCTGTTAGAGCTGCTTCTGTAATGTGAAATGCTAACAGCAGGGCAGCTCAGCAAAGCCATTATTTTGCCCAAAAGTAATCTTTAAAAAAAAAAAAAAAAAGCCACGTAATAAAGGATATCCTGGTACTGAAAAACAAGCAGCGTAACATGGAAGGACAGCGTGGTATGGAATAAGAAATTTTGTATGACACACCGGCTCCTCATGTGAAAAATGGTCTAAGATGCCATTCATTACTTTGGTCTGCAGTTCTTAAAGAATACAAAGTAAATATACAAAAGGCCTCTCTCCTTCGATAGCATTATCCTTTCAAGTGTGGCGGTACGTTTGATTAATGTCTAGCAACCTAAGGGATAAGGCACCACATTTGTGTTGCACGAAACGTGAAATGACACAGGACTCATTGTCATGTTTCCTGATGGTGCTTTTATGTTCAATTATGTTGGTTTAAGCTGGTTTTTTTGCTTCTGCTGTTTGCATGGGCTCATGTGAATAGTTTAGTATTTGGGTCATGTGGCTTTGGTCACATGTGGCAGAGTTTATAGTATTTTATACATTCTTCTATAAATAGGTGCTGAGAATATCCTGCCACATCTCTGCATTTGACTCCTAGATGCAGCATTCACAGATGAAACTCCCTTGTGTGAAGCAGAGCTGAATGTTTACAGATGTGTTTGACAGAGCTAGCTTTTCTGCTAAAAACTCTTTCCAAATCATGTTTCTCTTACTAAAATGAGGGAGAGTCCATAAAATGGGAATCCATGTTTGATGGGAAACATGCTGCTAAGAAATACCATCATGTTGTGAAACACAGGAAAAAAAAAGTGAACAGTTGTATGATGTCATTGAGGACCGTTTTTCTCTAATTTTGTAGAGGTAAACAAAGCAGCTGCAACCCTCTTTATTTAGCCTTCCCCACATCTAAGGCACCCTGTCTCAGTTGGATGCTTCACTAGGTGCAAGAATAACCATTTTCCCCAAGGAAAACTGGATGCTCTTGTATGGGCTTTTTAATTTTTTTTTTTTAAGTGACCATTCTGTTCTACCTTCTGTACTGCCTGCAGTTGCCAGGGCTTCCTTCTCTTCTCTCTGCCCTGCTTGCAACCCCAGGCAACGGGAGTCTGCTGGGAAGCACAGGAATGAAACAGCGTTCTCAGGATTCCTTCCCCCCACTCCCCCCCCCGCCCAGCTCTTCACTGCCGATGTAACGGGTTGCACTGACAGTTATAAAATTACCCTTCTGATTCTGATTATTTTTCCAGACAGATGCTGCTAGGTTGCTTTGTTATATTTGGATGCATTCTTATTATTTACTAATTCACATTTCTGAAGCACAGGGCCTGCCTAGGACCGGCAAAGGGCAGACAACGCTGCATCTGCTCTCAAGCACCCCCCTCCACTGCTGTTGATTCTCACTGCGTGCTGCTCCCTCCTTCCCCCTCTCCTAACTCTTCTGTGCCTCAACATTTTTGTCTACTTTGCCAAGTCCCTCAAACATCTGCTTCCTCCACCCCTGCTCTCATGCTCAAGAATGTCTCTGGCAAAAGCCTGTAACCAGAATGACTTTCCCCACCAGAAACCTATTCTTCCCTCTTTTGGTCTCGTCCCAGCAGAACACCTCTCCCAGCACAAGTAAGTCTCTGGACTGCAATCTCTAGTGACCTCAATTCAGATCTCCTTTGCCTTTCTCTGCTTCCCTTTTCACTGCACAAGACTGTGACAATCTCTCAAAAGAAGCTTGACAGAGCATGACTTTGTCTTCCTCTTACCAGTTTACCTTTGCCTTCAGTAATTACCCCCAAGTCTCTTCCTTATAGCCTCTACTGCAGATGCGCAAGTTTCTCATCTGTTTTCCTCCAGCCAGGCCATGACCACCTCCTGAACTCCCCCCTCAGGCTCCTGCTGCACTCTTTTTTACTCTTTTCTCTTAAAATGGAAATATAGAACAATCTCTTCCTCCTAAAACACACAAACAAAAAACCAACCACACAGAAACACAACAACTGACTTCTTTCATCTCTAAGCTCATTCTATGTTGTCAATACCGTTACACAGAGGGTTTTTTTCACACCACTTCCAGCTAAGATCGTCTCTAGTCTGGCTTTCCTCCTCACATTTCAATTACGACACTGTCAGTAGAATTTCACGTGATTGTTTCCTAGACAAATCTCACAGCCACTTACTCCATTTTCATTCCCTCCATGTATCATTATTTTCAACGCTCTCCAGTGCATATGTTCAAACAAATATTTACCTCCTCACACCCCTAATTTCATTGACATCATCATATCCCAATTGCCTTATTTCTTCAACTGATCCTTCATTAGGACTCTACCGTTCTTTCCTCCAGTTTTCTGTGGGACTTCTGCTCTGTACCACATCTAAATTATGTTAACCTTTAATATATTTCAGCCTCTTTTCAAGACTAAAGACTTGTTCATTGACTCCCTGTGTTCATGGCAGAAATCTTTATTAGCATCACTGAAACCTAATAGATATATGGCCACCAGCTAAAGCCCAGCATAACTTTAGTATGCTCTTCCTTCTTCCACTATTTTAAGCACTTCCCACCAGCTCTTTATTTCAATCACAGTGAACTACCCCACATGATTACTAGCCTGTTTGTGTCATAAATTTGAGAAGACTCTCTTTGCCTTGACCTCCCTAGTCTTCACATTCAGACCAGGTCTAATTTTCACAGGTGAAACTCCCCATAGCTCTCATCCCTTTGCAGCTTGGCTGAAAATCCTTCTTTCTTCATCTAACTGAAGTAGCTATGCCTCACTCTAAACCAAAGCAAGTTACAAAGATCCTTTTTCTAGCTTTGGCTCCAGGGCTTCTCTCTAAGCATGTCTTGAGTTGCTGCTCCTTCCTACTGTATTTTCTTTTCAATTTTTGTGATGGAACAAATACAGCGCTCATCTGATTTCTGAGAGGCTTAGAAACATTGAGATTAAAACAGCCATGAAAAACCAGACCAAAATTTACTCACCTCCCTCCATTTTCCCTAAATTGAGCAGAGCTCATGCAACAGGCAGGAAGGGGGAAAATAGCTTGGGAGACCAAAGCAGCTGGTCTCATCAGACAACCGCACCCAGCTGTTTTATATATGGGACAGGAAGAGGAAATTAGAAGCTAGAGTAGGAGGATAATTCCCTGTTCAGAAGCTTAATGTGAAAAGACTGTTGTATTAAAGGCCATATTTGTTTGTACTACATAAAGATTTGAACAAATAGGAAGTACTGCCACTATGGAAGGAAAAAAGGGGAAAGCATTTTTATTTATTTTTCCTGTGGCTTGTGTCTTTTTTCTCTCAACCATGACACTTTTGCTTTGAACATGTTTTACCAGAATACCAAAAAAATGAAACTGGTTCTGTTGGATTTACCTTTCCATTTTTTTGCCCGGTTCTTATGTGTTTTCCTTTAAACAGTCATTTGTCATAAACTACAAATTATGAAAATTAGTATCTAATTCCTATGTAGGTTTTAGTCTTGAGTCCATACCAATTTAAGTAATTCTTCCAACCTAAATTTTACCTGCAGCATCACATAGCATGCTTGGTCTCCAAAATACTTGTATTAAATTTCTATGGCCTATTGAACAGCTGGTTGGACTATCAAAAGGTCACTGGAGCAAGGAGTGATTTCCCTCTTTCAGTTTGTGAAGCATTTTGGAAAAATATTGTAACTAGATAGAACTTTTTAGCTCAGTTGATATCAGAGGAAGCAACAAGAAGGAAATACCTGTTCTCCCCCTGCTCTTACTCTGTGAATAATATATCCATTTCTCTGTTATAGTGGTAACTTCTTCCTTCTAATACCTAAGTAAATTCACTAGTTTATAGCAAGAAGCCCTGCTCATAAGGAAAGAGAGGAATATTGAATCTCCTGTCTTTCTACAGTTTTTGATTACATCGTTTTTTCATTAGGCGTGGTTTGTATTGCAAGCAATACACAGCTTAGAATTGCCCATCTTGTCATAATTGGCAGCAGAACTGCTGTAAGATGAAGCAAACTCATTTCTAAACCTCATTACATTCTATAACTTCATTCTTATTTTTCCTTTCATTAATAAAAAGACACAGTCCATGCTACATTTTCTATGAATCAATGAAGACTAATGGAATCACACTTTACACACTTGAAATGAGAACTAAGTTGAAAATGAATATGGAAATTAGTACAATGTGTTTAGAAATTTACCATTACCACACTAAAAAACTACAGCAACATAATAAAAAAAGGCCCATAATGGCTGCAGATCTATTTCATGGACTCATAGTTTCCCTTTTTATCATAGAATATAACTTTTTAAAATGTTTTAACAGTTTAATTTCTTACATTTAGTTTCTAAACTCTTGCAAAATTTGTCTACTGCATAATCAGGAAGTTTTAATGCCAAGACCATTTGGCATATGTAAGAGACAGACATCAATATTTTTACCTGGTTCTCATAATCATTGCCTGTTCAGTGGGTGTAAATTGCTGTATTTTTTTCTTTGAATTTTGTCATCCTTAAAGCTCAAAGTGTGAGGAAAATTTTTATTGCTGTTGACACATCTCAGTTTTTTGATAGTGGATGTTAGAATGTCTTCTGTTCCACAACATTCATGGAATGGAGTTTTCTTCAGTTGCACGTGCCATCTGTAATGATGATGCTTCTTTCAAGATTGGGAATAACAAACAGAAGAGTAAGTGGCTCTGCATGATCTAGTTGTCTAGAGAAGTCACTTGCTGCAAACACCTCACAGTGGCTCCTCACCAGCTGAGTTTTGATGGTGTTCCACCTTCTACAGGAAGATTTAGGCATATGGTAGATTCCCACATTTAATCTCAAGCTGTCTCAAAGTAAAATGAGCCTTGTGCTTGGAATCCAAATATTTTCCTGTCAGTGCTATATATTAATGTTTACAGCTATGCCAATGCTATTTTTGACTTGTTTTTTTTTTTTTTTTACCTTTGACAACATCACTACAATGCCAATGAAATGCGTTACTTCCAACTATTAAGCATCCCTGGAGTATAAATGGAGTAGGTGAGCTGCAAATGAGGTTTTCTTCACATACATAGGATTGGCTTCTGTGAGTAACCCTGCTGAAATCACTTGAATGACTTGCTTTTTAAGAAGTCTGGGGCTTACATACAGAGTAGAATCTTATATGAAATATTCTTCAGATTATTTATCTTTGATGAATACATATTGAATATGGGAGGAGGGAGCAAAATGTTTATGATCACTTTAGCCATAGCTGCTAATTATGATCTTAAAATAGATATTTGCATTTATTTGTATGCACTCAAATATGAAGACTTAAAACCCAAACCAATGTTCTTAAATATGTCTTTAAGGACCACCTAGTGGACGAACTTTATACAGCAGTTTTATGTAATACTACCTCTGCAGCATTACACACTTCTCTCTTTTGGAAAAAAAATGTATGAATCTATATAGGGGTGTAAAGGAGAGGGGAAGAAATGCACTCACTTACAGCTTTGTTGTGAACTTCCAATAATATTTGTCTTCTCTTGATAAATGTTAGTGTAGAAACAAAATTTCTTTGCCCAAATGGATATATTAAAAAAATTAGTATGTTGACTTTGTTATGTTGCTTTTTTTTACACGGAAGAAGACTGGAACAGATAGGCTGTTTAATGAAAAATGTAGAAAACTGTTTTTCTACTAGATATATGTGTAAAATTCAGTAAAATACCTGCTTAGTTCTAACAGAACCTGCATTCCATGCAACCACGTATTGTATCTTCAGTCTCCAAACCAGAGTAAATTGTGAAGTGGAAGCAAACAGCATTTATATTAAAAACTAATGATGTAAAAAATGTCTTCAGTAATAATAATCTAAAATGTGAGTAACCTCAGACATGCTGCCTTCCTCCATTATGGAAATTTAAAAATATATTTTCTCAATTCAACTGTATTCCACATAGTTAGCAATACATATTCACCCTATTACATAAAGCATACCTTGTCATGTGCAATGTGGAGCTATTGCCTATGTTATAAAGAATAAAGATGTATTTGTTTGTCTTTATAACAGGATTTCCTCAATTTATCTTCATTCAGATTTGTTAAATATTCATTTATTCATTGCAGAATCTTGCATATTTCCTTATTCTGCACTCAGACAGAGTGTTAATAAGGGACCTTAACTATAAACCATATTTTTCTGTCATTTGGTTGTTTCTAAATATACCAGGAAGCACTTGAATATACACTAAATATACCAGGAAGCACAGCTTGATGGAGGTATTTTTTCCTCTTGTCCTTTGTTGTTGGCACAGAACAACATATTTTGTAAAATCATAAAAAAGGGTTTGATGTTTTGTGCTACTTATTCTGCTGTCTTACAGATTCTAGAAATAAGGCCATTACTGTGCAGCAGGAATGTAAATGAATCTTTACATAGCATTCTCTATGGCATTAAATGGTTATTTCTCATTATTCCTTATAAAACGAATCCTTCCTATCACAGGGACCCCCTCTATACCCTTTATAAGGTCCAGGGCCAACCAGTTCAGGGAAATCGTTTGTGCTCAGGAGGAATACGGCGTCATGGAAATTCACATGGACCAAGTTCTTTCTGTGGAACATTCTACTGTTGGAGAAGCAGAAGACAGAAAAAAAAAGTGCTTATCATGTCTGAAGATGGAGTCCTTGTGTGAGTGGAAAATACATGCTTTAGCAGCTATCTCTTTGTAGAAGCTGAAGTGGGGCAGTTCCGGCTGGCAGGCAATTTAGAATTTGAACGTGTTTGCTAATGAAAGGAAAAGGTTTCCAAAAATTAATGTGAATGGGGGTAGGGTCAGAACTGAGCCACAAACACACGTCATCAGATTTTAGACATGGTAATGGGTCATATTAAAATCCTAATACTTCTCTGCTGTCTTAGATATGGCCACAGTCCTCTAAGGAGGTCTGTCTCTCTTGGCCTGGATGCTGTTTTCGTGTTGGGGTTATGCCCCATAACCAGGATTAATCAGTTACTGATTAATCTGAGCCCCCAGTAATGGGAGGGAGGGAATGGCCCAGCCTATTTGAGCCCTGCCCTACAGTGGACTGGTAGGACATCCGGGACCTCTTGTCACCTGCCACTTGTGAACCTCTCCACAAGTTCATCATCTCCCGTTGCCCATGTGGTCTTGGCTCTATGCAGATTCGGGTAGGTGGCTCCGAGGATAAGGGAGGTTGGGCAGCTGCATTCCTACAGGCTGGATTTTACTTGTGGGATTAGAAAAGGATATGTCACACTAAATTTTGGAAAAAATCTTTTATTCAGAACAACACATAGAATGCACTCCCACTCACTTGAAACACAGAGCTAGTAGATGAGAACCAGGAATGAAAACAATTATAAATAGCCCAGAATAGCTGCACTGAACACAAACTGAATGAAGTGGAAAAACAAGCCACATAGCTCATTTGAAGTCTACTTGATACTGAAAGGGTTTCTGTATGAATGAACTGCAATTGCTTCAGGAATATGGGTGATGCCAAGATCTTTGTCATCCTTAAATAATATATATGAAATTATTGGGAAGGGATTGGAAAGTTAGGTGTAAAGTGGCTTAAAAAATTTCCCTGGTGTCCAGAGCCTGAGTTACTCTGAAGTCTCTGGTAAGTCTGCTACGTTACAGTAGTCATGCAGAAGACTGTCTGAATTGCACAAGTGTCCCCCCCCCAGTCATTCTGGGGCCAGGATGCTGCTTGGACTCCACAGCACCTCCATCTAGAACCCCTGCTCCTCAGCACACATACCGTGCACTGGAGTTCGGAAGATCTTTACAAAGCTTATTCCACATACTCTACATCAAAGGAATCCTTTCACCGCAGAACTGGGACTTTTATGACTCCTTTCTGCTACATTAAAGGGACTAGATTGAGGATCTTCACCATTTGTGCAAAAGACTTCCTTCTTCTGTGCTTACTTGGGGTTAAACAAACAACTTATTTTTATATGGCCCTCAAAACCAGCTTGAAAGCACCAGAAAATCAGCTGCAGCAAGCTGTGTTCTGCTACCAGCAGCAAAACAGAGGAAGACTTCAACATCTGTGATTTTATTTAGAACAACTGTGCAATTGCTACAACTGCCGGTTGACAGGCAAAGAAATCTCACTTGCCTGTTCAAATTCAGTTCAGCAGCCTGAAAGGACTGATAAGTGTGATCATCTGACGGTCACCCATATAAAAGAAGTTTGCAACTCTAACGGAGATTCTCTTACATAAATACTACTGTCACCAGTACATCTTACTGGCTGGGTTAGCAGAAGATAGCATCCCTGCCACAGTTGGTTTTTTTTTTAATTCATGATGGACACACCTTGCGTGAATATTCACATTGCTGCTGTTCATATTTTATTTATTCTATGGGTAAATTCACAAATGAGGTTGGAATTAACACTCGTAAGAGAGCAACTCCCTGATGAACTCAAAACTAATCTGTCTAGTAGAGAAACAGTTACACATTCTTGGGGGTGGGGATTGGCTTCAATATGTCCAATTTTGCAGTAGTTGCAAGATGCTCTTTTGTTCTTTATGTCTTTATTGATGTCAGGCCATGGCATGAACGGCACACAGCAGGTTTTGGGACCGTGACACCTTTCCTATAGCAGGGTTTAGAATGTCCATAAAACATGGGATTGCTCATTCCTAAAACCAAGGAAATTAGTAAAGCTGTTAAATGTGGTGGATTAGCCAAACATAAAACCGAAAGAAAAACCTTGCATTCATGAATTCCTTCTGGTACTCGTTTGATGTTTTCCCCAAGACCTGTTATAGCTATCTGCACTTTCTGATTTGTGTTAAGCAGCAGAGACACTCAGTCTAGCTGCCAACAGCTTTTACCGAAGATTAGCAGGCTGGTGGCCACCAACTCCAGTTTAACAGGTTGGTTGGTTTGTTTTATAAAGACATTTTCAACTTGCAGATATTCTAGCTAAATTCTAGCTGGAACTAGCAAATTTCATACTTTTAATGACCATGGGAAGTGCATGGGTAAAACCATGAGGGATGATTTAAGCCTGTCTAGAAATGCTTGTCGTTACACACTTGTCTGTGATTTGCTGCCAGAGTAGACCACTACTGAGTGTGTGTGCCTCTGTGTGTGCATGAGTAAGAAAACCCAAACAAAACACAACTGGCTCCAAGTCTGTCCCTGCTGCTACTGTTAAGATGCCTTCTCATAGACTGCCAATGCTTCTTGCATCAGTGCTGCTGTTGATGAACGTAGATGCGTGATTTGAACTGCAAAATTTTAAAGCTGAATTTACACAGCAGTTTGATGTGATGAGTTGAGTTCCAAAGGTCCCCTCAGTCTAAACGGGATTTGCAGCACTCTTCAAATGTCGCATTTTATTAGGGAGATACAAAACCCCTCTCCCTGCAAACTCAAGTGAAGGGCCATAGTCAGCTATTTTGGGAAGTTCATGGACTAAGGAGGAATGGAGATGGGCAGAAGAACATGTTCTTGTTTATATTGTAGTAACAAACTGCCACTAGTTCCTTTTACAACTTGCTAAGGCATCATAGACCAGAAGCCCTGTGGTGTCTGGCTGGCGACAGCTGTGGCTGTGTAAAGACCTTCCAGGGCATGAATGAGGGGCTGCATTCTGCTCCCCTCCACCTTAGTTTTGGAAGGAAGAAAGGTATAAATCCAAGGACCTCTCCCGTTCCTGCCCTCTAATGGTGGCAGCATCTCCAGAGAGAAAAATCCCACACAGCAAAGGTGAGAACCTGCCTCTAAAACACTGCTTGAGCTGAACTATGTGGTTTTGCTGTAGCTCTTCTGTCATTTTGAACAATTCAGAAAGAGACATCTAATTCTTCGACATACCTTCATTCAGGTTGAGTAGTTTTCCTGTAACAGTTAAAAAGCTTAATTCTGTACTGGTTTGCACCGAGTCTACCTTTTAAAATCAACAGCTTATGTCAGAGTAGAATTGGGCCCTTTACTTGCCTAAGGCATTGAGCATCTTTCACCTTTGCACACAGTTGTCATGACAAATCATTTCTACTACAAGCTTCTCATCTCCTAATTTCCATTTTTCTTCACCTTTTTTTAAGTGTCCGGAATATACCTGCACACGTGAGTGGTTGCAAGCGGCAGTGCCGCAGGGATCTGTCTGAACACGGCCTGTCACTGAACAGCAGCCCTAGCCAGAAAGGCCCCTTTCACTATAATCCTGAAATACTCCCGAAGGATTGCCAAACGTGACACACAGTACTGTGATGAACCTGCTCCTGCATTGCTGCAGGCACTGTCCTTGCCCCCCTTCCAGTGGAAGGTCATTGGCAGGGGAACATCACCCTGTCACACAGGGCTACCCCAGGGATGGGCAACCATCTTCCACTCAGGGCCAGGCAATGCTATCAAACTACGTTCATAAAAAGCATGGCCTAAACCCATCTCCAGGGACCAAATTCATGGGTAAAGTGGAGGAAGGTGTAAGTTACATAATGAAAAATGGCTCTCAATGGGACCTTCCCATGAAGGGACCAGGAAAGGGTGTAAATTTCCCCAGCTTTGACTCCCCTCTAAACCTGACTCCAGATTTAAGAGAGAGATAAAAACCAAAAGCACCTGCTGGGCATTTACACCTTACACCACCTCCTCATGTCCTCCCACTTCTGAATGTCAGTCAGGCAGCTCAGCATGCTCTGCTGTTTCTACAGCAGCGAAATCCGTCTTCATCTGTGATTTCTAGGACAAGCCCTTGTTCAGCATTCTTGTCACTTTTCTGTCCTTGATTTGATTTTCTCTTTGCCCCCAAATTCAATTTTCCAGCAAATTATCTCAGCTGCTCGCGAAGCCTCCCCCGAGCGCAGGCAGCAGGCTGCGTTCCTTTGTGGCACACGCTGCTCATCGCATCTGCCCAACCCCAGCCGCCGCCACTGCCTCCCGCCCCCGCTCTCAACGAGGAGCGACGGGAAACGCGGCGGCCCGCCCGCCCCCTCCGTGAGGGAGCTGCTACGCCGGGCCTTCCGGCAACCGACGAAACGCAACCTGAGGGGCGGCAGTGCCGGCGACCTCTCCCGCCCTCCAGGGGGTGAGAGCTCCGCTTGATACCGCCCCCGCCTCCCCTCACACGACGGGACGAGGCGAGACAAGATGGCGACGGGCACACACAGTAACGCCTCGCCTTTTGTATTGTTGTTGCCCCCCCACCCGCCCGCGCCGCCGCCCAGCAACAGCGACACCCAGCGGCGCCTTGGCGCGCCGCGGGCTCCTGCCGGCCGCGTTTTCCCCGCCTTTGTCCCACCCTCACTCGTTGTTACGTCTATGACGTCAGGGGGATGCCCCACCCTCACTCGTTGTCACCGTCTATGACGTCAGAGAAAGCCGGCCGTATGCAACGCCTGTGCCTTGCCATTGGCCGGGATTTCCCCTCGCTTCTGCCATGGTAAATTTTGCCGGTGGTGCCTGTCGGGGCTGGCACCAGTCCCCCCGTTCCTGCCCTGTGCTGGGCGGAGGAGGCCACAAACACGTCACCTCTCACAGCCTTCTACTCACCGGCTTCCAGAACATCCCCCTTCAGGCTCAAAGGAGCAGAGAGGATCCATGCCGAAGGGGAGCGTGGCGAGGATGGCCAGCGCTAAACCTGAGAGCCTTTGGGGATTGCCCCTCGGTGCAGTGGGAGAACAGGGTCAACGAGCGGGAAAATCAACTCGTACCTTACTGGATGCGGTTTTACAGGGCCTGCCCCCAGGAGCAGCTGGCATTTAAGCAGTTAGTGTGACTCGCAGTAATCATCTATGAGAGTCAGACGCCCGACTCTGACCAAAAAGGAGCAGCAGATTCGTTCCCGAGTCATTGCGCACGGCAGAAGGTCTCGTCCACTGCAAGGGCCTGTAATCTGCTGCTTTGAAGTGCAGTAGGTGGTGAGCCACGAGAATGTGACAATCAAATGATTTTTTTCTGTGCTTTTTACAATTCTTTACATTCAGCTGACAATTTCAATATTCTCTGGTAGAGGTTGTGAAAACCTATGGCCTTTGATATCAAGATTGTTTTCCTTTATCTGTTTAGGTATTTGTATATTTTGCCCAACAAAAATATGTTTACAGTTGGATATTTCTAAGAATAAAAACACTTATGATCTAGACAAAATCACACCATTTGCTCAACCTTCCGATTATCTGTTTATTTACATAACAATTAAAAAGCCCCTCTGAAATTGTACTTGAAAAAATAACAAGACCTGCTGTATTTAAATCGAACACTCTCAATATATAACAAGTTTCATATTCCAAATACACGGTTTTGCATACATGCAATACTTGAAAGGGCTCTGAAGCAGTGCACACTACAGGTTTGCATTAGAAGTGTGACTGATCCTATTTGCATAATATAAAAGAAAATAATTGTCTTTCATGCACACCAAAGAGCAGTGCTGTAATACAAGTCGACAGAATGGATCAGGTCAGGGATAACAACCAGCAAATGCTGATGGTCTGCGGAGGGTATGGAGAGGACATATGGAAGAAAATGAAGGGATTACTTATATAGCAATTACTGTAAAAACCACACATCTGCAATTGCCAGGAAGTTCAGAATCCCCATGAAGTTCAGTACCAGCTCTCACCCTTATTCTGGGAGGAGGCAGATTTGAGAACATCGAGTTTAAGTGAGGAGTTTGCTTTTCTATCTCACCCTCCATTTCTACAAGTCTCCAGTGTCTAATAATGTAACTAGTCTTGATGTCAGTGTTCCGTAGGAAAAAATGTCCTCAGGTGACAGCTCCATGCATCACTCATGCTGCTCTGGAACTCGGTTGTTCTAAATACGGATCAGGCTCTGACTCTGGGTGCTTTTCAATAAGCTCTTTCTTAATCTGGCACCCTTTCTTACCAAAGTATTAGGGTGGGAACTGTTCCATTGGCAAGATTATGTCTAAGTCTATACTTAACTGCAAACTACATAACTAAATAATGTTGCTGTCAGTTATAGTTATGTCAGCTGCATCACAACTAATTCAGTGCTTTTGACACATACCCTCATCTGTAACATCTTCTCTTTGGGCTAGTTCAGAGAAGAAAGAAAAATAGCATAGGATATACAGCTTTTTCCAGCCTACATAAGCCAACGCCTACTTTGCTTTTGGGGAATAATTGCTTTCTGGGCTTTTGCTTGATTTAGTTTGATTTTGGCACATGTGACAAGTCTTAGATTTTCCTCAGTGTCACCTTTCATTTTCAGGCAGCGCAGGACATCTTCAGTCCTTCTCACAGATTCATCCATGCCTAACTAGCCTTCCCATGTTCTTCTCAGTAATTTTATTCAATACAGGAGAAAACACCTTTCTAGTACCTTTAAACAAAATCCCAGATAAATTTCTCCTTTATACTGGCAACAGGTGCTGGGAATATGCAGCACCAGCCACCTTGTGCTAAAAGCCAGACGTACGTTTCCACTGACGTTCATCTGAGGGTAAATGGAGAAAGATAAATATGTACCACTGAGCCTTTCCTTACTGGAGATATATGTAATAACTAACAAACTGGAAAAGGTGCAATTTGTCACGATGCTATGGAAAATATCCTGAGATTTTTCTTAAACTCTTTTTGTCCTTTACTTCTTCAGTGATGATGTTTTCCTGAGGAAGCTGTAGAATTGACATACTTTTACCCAGTAATAGACTTTTATCCTCTTCCTTTGGCTTTTCTGTTACTGTGAATAATTTAGATTCCTGTACTGCCTGGGTCTGTGCCTCACTGTCCAACCTGAAGAAACACATACTGCTTTTCTGTCTGGTAAACACTTTTATTGCCATCAGCTGCAATATTGTCTACTGTTCTGCTGAAGAGTTCACTCGGATTGTTAGATTTTGCCTTCCTGCGCGTGCCCTGCTGATGGCTCCATGCACATTTCCCCCAGGCTGGCACCTCCCTTGCTGCCTGCTGCTTGTGTCAGAGCAATCACTCCTGTAAAATTGCCATTGGATGAGGTGGGTTTTTTTGCTTCATGACAAATTATAATTACTCACAAAAAAAATTTAATTCTTGTACTGTTTCATTGAGATTTTTGTTTCAATTCACAATCTGTAAGTCTTACCAGTGGCCCACCCCAAATGGGTCTGTAGCAAATCTTCACAAACTTTTGCAACAAACTCTTTTGTCATTCCCCTTAGAAGGATGCACAGTCCAATGGGAACGAGTTTGCCCTCCCAGCCAGTGCCAGATGCCATATTATACAGGCAGGCCTCTGGCATATGTTTGCTTTTCGCAGCACCTAGGTCCCTCCAACCAGCACCCTGAGTTGAGAAACTAAAGAGGATCCATGACATGGCACTAATGAATGAGCTTCCAGAACTGCAGCATGGGGATGCAGGATAGGGGTTAATGGAGGGAGGTGATGGAGGCCATCACTACACATCGTGAATCCATGACTGATTTTTATAATGCTTTCTTCTTATAATGTCGGTGTGAAAAACTGTAGCCCGTATCTTGGTCACTCGGTGGGGTGTGTAGTCTTCTACAGTCTGCCTGTGTGGTTCATAATTAGCCGTCTTCACCTAGAGTTAAAGGAAAGCTGTTAAGAGTATAGAAAACTTCAGAGCCAGAAAGAAAACCAGCTTGTCTTCCTTTTACTTGCAGGTAGAAGAGAATTCACTCTATTTCAGTGAATTTGCGTGTGTGGGGAGCTGCTCATTGCTCCACTCCTCCAGGTTGAACACTTTCTTAATTCCCTTTTACTCTTGTAACCATGGCTATTCAAGCCCAGATAACAACGGTCTTTACACGCCTTGGTTTCATTGGGAGTAAGGTACCCATTGCTGTTAGAAGATCTGAGGTGTGACACTGAATGGCATTTGCTGCAGCCCCGCTTTGTTCAGTGCCTGGTGCCCACCGGCAGTGCGTAGCAGAGCATTACAGGGGCCCTTGCAGACTTGGGGAAGCTCAGCTCTGCGGCAGGGTGCCCACACCCTGGGTGTGATGCTTGCACACAGAGTACCCCTCAGCGCTAATCACCCCTCTGCACACCTCTTACAGCTCCTCCTCAGCCGAGAGCCTGCTTGAGCCTTGGTGTCGACTCTAATAGTTAAAGTATAATGGTGTCTAGTTCTAGGTAACTGGCATCAGCTTTTTAAAAACTATTTTAGTACTATGGGACTTGAGTGTCTAGATGCTACTGTAACTTGATAATAACAGAAAACAATGATACATACGAGTGTTTGAATTATAGGAATTATTTCAGAACAGTAGGACAGAAATGGTCCTCTTCTCAGCCCTTTCAGCTTATTGAAGCTGGTTGTCTTTTCTTGCTTTTCTTGGTACACAATAACTGCTATTTACATCTAATTTATTATAAGCACATGGTGAGTAATAGACCATAAAGCTTTTGGAGCTTCTATTTTCAGTTACATTGTACCGCTGCTGAATAAGAAATGCAATTGCTGAAATTTGTTTTCAATGGTATGTTGATTAAAAGCTGCTTGAGTTTAAAATTTCCAACCATCTAAAATGAAAACCCTTCACATGCTTCATATCCCTGGCTAGCCAGACAGTTTATTTTCCTACAGTGTATAAATAATGGATTTTGCTGTTTATATGTATCCATCATCAAACTAGGTTGAATTCTCAATTGACAGTGTGAATCGTCTTGCGGTGAAGCTAACTAGCTGGAACTAATTTTGAAATGGGTATAGTGCATAATTATGGTAACCTAGTGTACAGGGACTGATCCACCTGAATCAGTCATATCTGATGTAGAAAAACATGAATAAAAATGAGACTGAAAACATAGCTGCCTGGGTATAAACTAAATCCATTTTGGTTTAGTGATTTAAATCCCTTTACTTAGCAGAAAGCAAGTGTCAAAATTTAATATATTTCACACTAGCTTTTTCACTGAGTGCTTTAAGCATAACCATTGGCAACAGTTTACGGATAATCTTGCCTCTGGAGAGGGGGAAAAGATGTCCACAGAAAAAGTAAAACCATTCAAACAAGCTTCATGGTTTTAAAATTTACTTTGCCTTTAAATCTTCTAGGTTTCCAGTACCATGGTGGTTCAGAAACCATGTGGTTAAACCATTCGCAGTCGGCCTGGTGGCTGCAGGGAATTCCTGAAAATAGGTGTATTCCAAGCTGAGCAGCACACAGGCAGGTGACCAGCAAGGTCGAAAGACGTAGCAGGAAAAAAGAAGGTAGCAATGTTGATTCCCATGATGGGAAAGTTTTTGGTAGAAGGGAAGTTGCCAACAGAAGGGTTCAGCAAGGATGAACTGAGCAGGTGAAGTGTTGGAAGGAAATTGGCGGAAGACATGGAACGAAGTATGAAGGGGGAGATAATTTAAGGGGATTAAATACAGAGAGACTTGCCAGTCTTGCTGGAGTTTGAGGATATCTGAACTAGAGAGGGACTGGGGGAAGGGATGGAGCCTTTGAACACAGAGAAATTTATGGACCTCTGAAAGCAGAGATAAAGATAAGGCCTTTCAGAGATGGCTGAAGATGAAAGACTCACAATTAATCTAACTTTGGGAGATACATCAGCTAAGGGAGCTGCAAGATTTAAAACTTCTGTTGCTGCTGCATGACATGTGTTATGGCGTTGTGTCTCCCTGGATAACACCCTGTGGCAGGATGAAGGAGGATTCCAGTTACCTTCCAGCTTCATGCCTTGCCAGGCTCATATCACTTCTCCAGTGTTATTAGCCAACCATGAGCTTCCTGACATAACCATAGTAGTCAGGCTTTGCTATACAGTTATTTTTTCACCTTAAGAAGAAGGAAGATGTACTTGCATCTAATATTTACCTTGAATGTAGCTCATCAAGAACCCGAGTCACTGAAAGGCTCTGGATGTCAGACTGCTGATTTGTTATCTCCCCGCAGCGGTAAGACAGGTGCTGAGACTTTCACCACAACCCTCAAGTAATAAAAGTACTTCTCTAACAGCAGCTATTGTTTATTTCAGGTTGATGAATGCCAAGGTAGCAAACAGCAGAGGGAGAAACACAAATAAGAATGTAGCATCTTTACAAATACAGTCATTCCTCCTATGCCCAATTCATCTCCTCGGAGAAAAGAGAGTTGTAGACTGCACCCAGCTCGGCTAAGCTGGGATGGATCAGAGAGAGCACTGAGTCCAGGCCTTTGCAGTTGTGGGCACATATGTTTCCTAAGGGATTTTTCAAGTCTGCGTTTAAAAGCCACAAGTAAAAGCTCCCTGTCCCTTCCACTAGGAAGATTGTTCCACAGATTATCATAATTCGTGTTCAGGAAGCATTTCTTGATACTCAGAACATGTATTTGCTTCTCAGTCACTCTCTGGGCTCTTTGCTGTTCCTTGTGAATCCCGCTGAAAAATGCCTTTCCTTCACTGGTGGTCTTCTTCAAATATTTGTAGGCTGTTATCCTGTCCCCCATTAATCATTTCTTAGCCAAGCAATTTATATATTTAACTCTTCTAATCTCTCCTCATAAATCAATCCTCCTAGCCTTTGGATCATGTTTGGTGCTCTTCTCGGAACTCTCTAATTTGTCAATATCCAGAAATGCGTATAATATTCCAGATGGAGCTGTACCAGCACCATACTGAAAGTGGCTATTTCTTCCTTTCTCAGTGATGTTGTACTGTTTACTCTGTCCAATGTTGTACTGGCCTTTTCACACCATATCATGTTGCCAATTCATGTCATTTAGCATGAGCTATCTCCCTTCAATCTCTTTCATCATTATTGCATCCCAGATTTCTCCTTCTTGTTATTCCTTCTCAGATGCTCTCCCAGCCTGCACTTTTTCAAAGCTGAGTCTCATTTAGTTATTTTCTTTCCACGGTTCTATCTTCTCTAGGAAATTCTCTATTATTTTCTTTGTACACTGATCTTTCTGTCTTTCATACTTGTTATCTGTGAGTTTCATCAAAGTGCTGTGCACTCCCTTTTCCAGATCATTAATAAAGAAGTCCGACAAAGGCTGTTCGTAGCAGTCATCCACATGGTAGCCAGGAGACACTTCCCACCACCTCACTACATTGCAGCTTATTTCCTGTAATTTCATTACTTCAGCAACTTGAAAGCCATATGGAAATGGCCAAGCCAATGTGAATTACTTTTTCAGCTAAGATCCTGTGAGATACAACATCATACCTCTATTAAAGCTCACCTATTGCGCTTGCAATAGTTCCCTGTCCTTGCTAAAGGCTCTGTACCCGAGGCTCACTGAAGTCAGAAGTGACTATTAGGAACAGAAAGTGGATTTACGAGAGAGTGTCTGGCTGCAGTACCCTTGCTGTTGTTAAAGTTGGTAGTGTTAATCTTTTCCTCTGCTCTAATTTTTCAGTTATTTGGCTTATGCACAGTGATCATAAAGGAGTTTAGCTAAGTTTTTTAAGCCCTGTAGGAGGCAGGTTGTCCATTTTTTTTAATTTGTTCACATTTCCCTAATGTGTTTCCTTATATGTCCTTTATCACTTGTTGCAGTTTCTTCCACAGGATCCTCATCCCACCCTCCCTCAGTGCTCCAGGCATTTCTTCTTGGTTTTTCCCACTGAGGAAATACTTGAAAAGGAACTTGGTGTCAGAGCCATTTCTGAGTCTTTCGTTTATTCCTCTCATGTGTGAAAGGATCTGTTCTCACTAGCATTTCTCTTCTTCAAAGAATACTTATAAAAGCCCTTGAAAGAGTCAAGGTCAATCTCCTTGAACTCTTTGGCTAACATAAAGTTTTGCAATATGTTTTTTTCAGTTGGTTTGGGAGGTTGGAGGTTTTGGGGAGGGGTGTCTTTTGGTTTGGGGATTGGTTTTTAGGTGTGTTTATCTTTAACTTGCAATTCTCGATTGACCAAATAGTCAGAAGAGAATAATTTCTTTTTAATATAGCTCCATCATCTGTGCGAGGAAAATGAAATCTTTGTTGTCAACAAACTTTTGCACCATAACTTGTTGCCAGTCTTACTGTCCTGAAGCACTGGTGAACTTACACTGTTTGAAATAAGCATAAGTGACCAGGATTTCTTATGCTAGACCCCAAAAGTGGATTAGAGTACATCTAGTTTTTCTTCGTTTCATCATTTCCATGTATAATTACAGTTAGTGATCTCCAGAATAAGATCAAATTGGGTGATTTTACGCTCTTTAAATTACACAACTAAAAAAATCATTAGAAATGTAACCTTGGATGGCAGTAACTTCTTCAAATAATTGATGAGAGAAGGAGCAGAACATGATAGCTATCAGAAATGAGTCTTGGCTCTCAACACAAAAAGGAAGTAAGAAACACAGTGAAAGACCAAATTATGTCTCATATTGCCTCTGTGACACTTCTTTCAGTTTGAAAGATTTTGGTAAGTGATAAGTAATCAGCATAACTGTCTTGGGGAATAGACAGTTATTACTATCTCTCTTACTAAAGATGGGGAAGCAAAGGGGTGGAAATGAGGCAAATCGACCGTGTGGCACAAACCAGACCTATAGTGAGGTACCATTAAAAAGAATCTCTTTCTTATTCTGTTTACCCAAGCTACTTTACCACTGCAATTAGGTATATTTAAAAAAACCCAAGCACACAAAAGCACTAGGAAATAATGTTGCATTGTCAGGAGAAAGGCATGAGATCTGATTTAATAATTCTTTCACATTTCTAATACTTGCCATTCTGAGTTATATTCCTGGACAGAGCAAATTTTTGAGATGCTGGCCAGTTCTATCAACATTTAAATTTATGCTATTAGGGATATTTTTACAGTGATTAATTTGATTACAGGTAGGGCTCACTCTTTCAGAAAAGAAGTTCCTCTGGAATATGCTATAATGATTGTCTGTAGTTCCCTCTGATATGCTAGCAGTGCACTGTAGACGGGTTAATTGACAGAACCGTTGTTTCACCCCACTGTATGTTGTCCTTTTTCCATTCTGCTGGATGCAGCTGAAGTTCAATACCAACTATGCAAAGTCTGCTGTTGATTTCAATGTGCTGTGAATCCATCGTGCTTATGCTGAATGGACTCAAAGCAAAGCATGTTTATGCCGCATGTGTCAAATGATGTTCTGCTACAACCTTGTGCCTTAGACATGAATCTTGTAAAAGAAATGGATAAAAACTGCAAAAAGTACCACATTAAGATGGCCAGGTCTCTGGCTTTCATTTGATTCTATCCTTTTAAACAGAGGAATGTCTAATTTTATATGGAATGCAGTAAATATCAATGTTGAGTTAGAAACAGAATAATAAAAAAAAAGTATTCTTGGCTTATTCAGAGATGAGGAGGAAAGAGATGTCAATTAATAGTATTGGCTGTTGAGAGCCAACATGTAATGAATGGCTCGTTTCAGTCATGTTGTTAGAAAATAGATGATTTCCTTATAAAACTTTATCATAGTTGGCACTCTTTGTCTTATTGAAAAGAAACAAAAGACTGATCTGGCATGAAGCCTATACTACACTTTACCTTTAATGGAGATCTCTTCAGATCTATGTTTTAGGCAGACTCATGGGTTATATTGCAGCAAACTTCTATCTTTATTGCTTGTTATGAATGTGAGTTTTATGGAAAACAGGACTGTCAAGCTAACAGCTTTGTGTGCTTATTACAATTTAAAGTCTTTTTTTTTTTTCAACATGGGACTAGCTCAGTATTGTTTCCGCACAGTGTGTAACCTCAAGAAATGAAAGCACCTGAAAAATAGTGTGCATTTAGGTGACTAATGGCAAATGTGTGTGGTCTGAAGATGGAGCAGTCAACATTTAAGTGTTGGCTGTTTTGCCGGCTGCCTTCACTCTAAAATAGGTGTCGTGTGGGGCTCCTTCCCTCTTCCCTTGCACAGCTGCTCAGGAGATGCTGTTGGTGCATGCGGAGGCATAAAGGTTTAATGCCTCCCAGCTGCAGCCTGCTTGAACATTGTGGCTGGTCGGTGCCAGCAGCAATATTTCAGCCCGACCCTCGCTCTCTGTTGGGACGGGGTTGGTGGTGGCCGCGGGCACTGGGAGCAGCTGGGGGGAGAGCGGGGAGGCACTGCCCGGCCCCAGCCCAGCAGCACGGCTCCCCCGTGCGGAGGTGTTGCCAAGCTGCTTTCGTAGGTCTGCGGTGGCTCTCCTGCTGGTGTTTGTACAGTTGAACCTGAGTTATCTGAATTTAGTGTTAGAAAAACTCCTCTGTTACTTGAAACATGGTCTTCATGCTTTCTGATGTTTATTCATTACACTGGAGAGGAATGTGGTTATATTAACATTTGATTATCTCTTGTGTTTCGCCTCTGCTGTTGCATTTCTGTAGCCGATGTTTTCCTTTTTTGGGCTGAAACGCTTTCCCCGCGTTGTGCAGGCCCCGGTCCCTCGCTGTGTGCGCCGTAACCCCTGGCAACGCCCGGCACCTCGGCACAAACACGATGGATGGCGGCTCCCCATGTACGGGCGCACGTCTCCGGCGCCCACCCGGCTGTGGACACCACCCCAGGGGGCTGCGGCGGCCCGGCACGCTCCCCCGCTTGCTGCCAGCCAGAGCCCTTAACCCCAGCCGGGCTTTGTTCGTTAGCAGCAATGCAGCTAATGAAGTTGCCGTGAACTTCTTCATGGTTTACAGCATGTGAGATTTTCAGACTCGTCCATCATTGGGTTTATTTTGTTTCAGCGGGTTTCACTGACATCAATAGCGACAGAATAAGGTCAGCACTGAATTCTTCTGAAAATCTGTCCTCTAAGGAATTTGTTTTTCCCCAGTAAACCAGTAAATAAATAAATCTGGTGCTCTATAGTGGTTTAGCTTCTTGAGAAACTTCAGCTCGGCAGTGGTCTGTGACTTCCAGAGAAGACCTGGTTTTGCCCGGTTGGGTAGCTGGGTTGGCAGAGGAGCAGCAAGGTCAGGTCATCTGTCCAAGGGCTTCACCAGGAGAAGGATGGATCTGGGCTGGACCCAGGCGTGTCCTGGATCTGTGAATTCACTTCAGCTAGAAGCGTTATTTTGTGTTTTCTCTCATTATGCTTCTGCATCCACAGTGCACTGAATAGTAATGCTAGTTTCAAATAATACTTCTGATAAAGTGAAGCATGGAAAAAGTGGTGATCTTGAGGAAGGATGGGCAGCTATTTCTGTTCTTGTCTGTGCGGAGATGACTCGAATTAATGGAAACCCCTGGGAGCGTTTGAACACAAAAGTTGACCCACTGAGTATTTTGCCATCTGCTTTCTTTTGGAACAAATATTCCAGAGAAAGTTGGGAAAAAGTCATGAGTGCTTTAGAGCTAGCATTGTGATATTATTTCCTGAAGATTTATTGCCTTTTGATGGCAGTCTTTCAGCAGAAACTCATGAGTAGTTATGTTGTGAAGGAATTAGGAACTTTTGTGGCTTGTCTTTAATTCACAAATCAGCAAGAGTGTATCTCTCTGAGGTGACATGCGATTTTGAATAATTTACATTATATGACATGGCAACTTTCTCCTGTGTGCAAATTGCCCTCCAGGAACGTGACAAAATGGCAGTCACTCACATTTAAGTGTTGGCTTACACCACAAAATTTAGATCCAACTCAAAATTTTTTTAGAGTTGTGAGTGGTCCCATTAGAAAAGAAGAGATCCAAAAGCTGAATTCAAATAAAATTGGAGTATCCTCTGTCATTTCAATTTGTTTGGATGTAGGATTTCAGTTGGCTCATCTTGTCTTTCAATACACTTCAATTTTGATAGACCTTTTTGTGTTCAGTATTTCTTTGTTTAGAAACATCCTTTCGGATATTTAAATCCTTCCATATGTCTATGCACTTTTAATTTTTGTTCCATTTTTTGTCTTATTTTATTTTGCTTCAGGGTCTGGGTGGTACATTAAATATGCATATTTGTGTTGGTTCTCGTCACCCTTATTGACTACAAAATTCTTAATTAGGAGAATATTTTCTTATTCATGCCTGGGAATAGCAGATTTCTAAAACAATTCCATAGATCTAGACTTACTGTGAGGTTTTATTTTGGAAGGAGTTATTCCTCTGATGAAAATACAACCATCATATCAATTTAATATTCAGTCTAACTCCCTGAATCCTCTGTTTATGGCAAAGGATCAAGTCAATAAGGCTTTATGACTTTGTCACAGTAGAGTCTTTTCCTCATTCAAGGAATAAATCCCAGGCCACACAGAAACCCATTATGTATTCTTGATATGTAAACCATTCCAGAATAAAATTTAATAACAGTAATGAAACTAAATCAACATGACAAATTTCAAATAATGCAGTGGAACATTTCTTTTTTTAATCCTCCAGCTGTTAAGACTAACTGAAATGGCAGAATCATGATGTGCAAAGTCCTACAGAATAATGCTATGGATTTTGCTGCTGCTGCTGCAACAAGAAACAACCTTTATCAAAAAAACATCTGCTGAGTTCCCTTTGCAATCACTGGCAGCTGAGACCAGCGCACAGTAAATTACTCTCCCTGTTCCATCAGCCTTCTTCTTTATTCCTCTGATATTCCTCCAGTAGTTGTTAGAATATTTGTGCTGCGTCTATGCTTGCTCTTATATATATAAATAAAGGGGTAAAAAACAACAGGGAAAAGTCCACATACATAAGGTTTCTCTTCAGGGCTCCTGCCCCTTGCATACGTTTAAAAGGAGATGAAAACTAGATTTAAGGGGCCTCAGTCTCATTTTAATCTAAAAGGTAACCTGCCTCAGATTCTATGGCAGGGAACATCATCTGGATAATAAATATGATAGGCCAGATTTTTGATTTGAATCAATATATTGATCAATATAAATCAATATATATTCAAATATATTTGAATCAATATACATTGATTCAAATTGATTTGAATCAATATACATTGATTCAAATCAGTGTACAGTTTGGACCTGGCCTAGTTTTCGCTAAGCCCCTTCTTGTCTATTGGAAATTTTCTGAAAGCTGTAGATCTCCATCGGTGTGTGCTACTGGAGAGCTAGCTAACAAAGGCTATGTTAACTAACAAATCATGTCCCCAGAGCTGTGGTGGTTGCTGACATGATGGATGGTGCTGCAACATCAGGTAGGGCCCTACTTAGCCCCCCCTTCAGGGGCTCGTGAGACTTCAGAAGGCCTTGTGCATTGGTTGCATGTGAGGACTTCCTATGGAGAAAGAAAGTCAATCCCAGTTTGCAAGGCCCAAGAAAAAGAGCAAAATGAAATCACTTTCCACTGTGCAGTCAGATAGCTGCTTCGCATTGAGCCTGTCTGCATCAATTCCTCATTTTCTCTGTCCCATGGACCCCAGTCCTACATCTGGTAATCTTTCCTCAATGAAGCAACAGCAGTTACTGTAGCCCTAAATAATGCGGGAGGGAGAGGTCTGTGATATGATCTGGGGGAAATAGCCAAATCTGGGTTTTTAATGTGCTGGCAAAATCAGCAGTTAACACCTTCATCCAAGAAGACGGTTTCCTACTAAGAATTAGTTGTGTTACGGGTGAAAACCTGGAAGTATCATAGGGCTGTTGCAGAGGGCTAGCACATGTGGTTGGGTTTGCACTACCTGTGGATACCACAGAGAGTGTGGAGAAACCAGACCCTGTGAAAATCAAGCAGTCATGGTGTAGATAATGGTCTAATAAGTAAACAAATAAATAAGGGGGTGGTGGTGGAGACTCCAGCCACTTGTCCAGCCCATGCCCATCACTCTGGCAGCTCTAGGTCTGCTGGAGACTACAGAAGCCAAGAACAGTGCGGGGCTGGCCTGCCAAGGTGGGTGGTACTGGTGGATCTGCAGCTGTAGGAAGGGGACACATGGCTTACGTGCTCTTCAGAGGGGTGACAAAAGTCTGCTTCTTCCTCGAGGGGAAGTGGGGAAGGTGGGCCTGCCTCCAGGGGGGTTCTGCGTGTGAAACAGACTGTTCCCCCTTGTGCCTTTACCCTTCCTGTTTATGCCTTACTCCCATCAGTATGATAGTTAAAAACAACTCAGATCCTGATAGTATTTTTAATATATATGGTCTGTAACTGTAAAGGGCTATTCTCCATTTATATCATTCAGTGTTTTTTAATTACTTGATGTACTTTCGCCTCTGTGGAGCCTTCAGCTTGTTGTGCTTGCAAAGCTATTTATAGTCTGCCTTGCCTTGGGACTACTTTCAGAACAGTTGGTATTCAACCTTTCCGAAGAAAAGTCTTTAAGCTCTGGAAGCAAGCAATAAAAAACTAGAATGCACACAACACAACAAATAATACTAGTTGCACCAAATCCTATTAATTATTTTTAAATGTCCTTCAGCTCAATTACAGAGGAAACTATTGGCCTCTTGGCTTAGAATAAAAGCATAGAGGCTGCATGATGGGCTGTGGTCGTAAGCGTTCCCCTGAGCTCTGATGGGAATGGAGAACAGGCTTGTGTTCACTGCCCTCGCTGTGTACATAAGGTCAATGTATCAGAAAATAGCCAGTCGAGCAGCTAGTTTCAAGAGCTTTCATGCACTGATTATGAATCTTATTTTATTGTTAATGTTCCTTTTAAGCTTGACATTAATCTCCTTATTGCATTAGGCACACAATGCAATGAATTATTTTTTGGGTGTATAAAGGAAGATTAAAAATACTCCTGAACTGTCTACCCACTTCATGGAAATAGTAAGCAATGGACCTAACGTGTTACAAGACGGGAATCCTCTCTCCCTGGGATTTCCCAGGGGAATAGGGAGTCACATGTAGACTGGTCCAGAGCTTTGCATGAGAAAACAATGGTATGTTTTCTCATAAAACCAGTGAGTCATTGCAACCAAAATGATTTCGAGGAAGGGTCAGTTTCAAAATTGTTTGATTCAGAAAGTACTGGGAAAAATTTTTGATTTTTAAAGGACTTGTGTCAACGTTTTCTTAACGGAAAACAAAAATTGTTTGAAGTAATCTTTTCCATTGAAACTCAGGCTATCTCAATACAAACTGAAATGGTCAGAAGGAAAATATTTTGAAATTAATATTTTAAAATTTATAAGGACATATTTGATTCACCGTCACCCATTTTATTTTCAATTTAATGAATTTTGATTTCTCATATTTTTCTGACAAAAGGAAGCCTTTCTTGACTTGTTGTTCATGGTTATATAGACTCTGAGACAAATCTATTTGGAGTAAATATACAAAATCTTATTAACCTGACTGTACTTTGAGTGAGGTCTCCTATGACTGACCACAAAGTAAGAGTTAGACATTCGTTGCTCACATTGCCTGCCTCTTTCCTGGGTTGGCTCTGAGATAGCCCATGTTTCATGTATGCATGTTACCCATCCCTGAATGACATTTTGGAAAAAAATGAGTTCAAAAGGGATCCTTTTGGGGTGTTCAGAACATCCAGGACTTGTTATACTGTCTCTTGGTTAGGAGAAGCTGAGAAGATGCTGTCCTGCTCGTTTGCTTTCACTAGATAAATATCTGTTTTGTGGGATGAAAGAGGTAGTAGCTGGTGTAATGTATATAGGGTAGTTGGTAGTCTGAGTATAAGAAAAGGTTGTTTTTAACTGTCTTGAAACACACATACATCTTCAAAAATATGTTTAAAATGAGAAAAAATTGCACCTAGTATGTGTCAGTGTTGTCACAGTCTAACCTGGTGATTTTTTAAAATTCTACTTCCCTGCTTGCTGGTTACAGTTTCACTCAAACTCATATTGCAGTTACAGTATAATGCAAAAAGGACATGTACAGGTATCTTAACTGGTAACTGGTATTCTCTCTAAAGTTTAACACGCTCTTGTGAGCTGGCAATATCAAATTTCACGGTATATTTTGAAATCCCTTTTATAGCCCATCACTTTGTTTTTACTAATCTTATTTCGCTTTCCATGCCATAAATACACAGGAAGGCAGGGCCGTGTTTTCAAGAGGTTGTCCGAGAGCTTTCCCATGCAACAGGAGCCGCCAGCCCCCTGACCCAGTTACAGCATACTTGTGGCGGGGGCTATCTGTAACTGTGGTTTGTGACCAGGACAAAACTTTCCCAAAGTCCCTCAGACAGCTTAAACCGCAGGGTATTTCATTTGATTTTGGCCAACCCTCATTTGAATCTGGAGTTCCAAAGAGGGAGAACAGCAAAGGTGGGGTGAAGGGAAGCATGTCGGGGGGCAGAGGGTAGCTCTCTCACTGGTATGACATCCCCACCCGGACGGGTTGCTCCATCACAAGAAGGACCATGTCCAAAAATAAATGTTCTCAAGCATTTGTCTAGCTATGAACTGTGAGGCCAGCTCAGCCCAGCGTTGATTCCTGGTCTCGTCCATCCCTGTTCTGTAGAATGTCTAGGTTTGACTTTAAAATTACCTAAAATTAACTTTATCTCTAAGTGCTCTGCTGAAATAGGGCCTCCCAATTACTGAATAGCAAGAGGTGTTTTATAATTTGCAGTAAAAGTTGTGACAGTTAGAACCTTCATTTATTTCCCTTTTACATAAAATGAGGCCATGTGCATAATAAAGGTTAAAAAAATCCTCATTATCTGAATTATTTGAATACCCCAGTTCTATCAATTTTCCTATGAGTGTATCTGGGTAAGAGTCACCCTCTTGTGACAGCCATGACTAAGAGGACTGGTTTGTTGCAACATGTGAGCTGTTTTGCAGGTATCATAACAAACCAGAATAATTTAGCAGACTGTGGTAGTATTCCGCCTTTCCTTTGCTGACCTTCTCTGGAGAAAATCAGGATTTCTGACTACATGTTCTCATGTTTGAAAAATCCAGATTAATAGAATTGTTGTTAGTTACAAAAAATCCCAAAATGTTGTTACTCTCTTAAAATATTCATTAATGAATGGCTTGAGGTTTTTTCTTAATTATACTGTTATTAATCTTTGAACTCTTGAATGGATGTGACTTTATTGTTCTCTAACCAACTGAGCTTATAATTCTATTGCTATATTTGTGGTTGGCCAGGCATGACACATTGTGCCACACTAACTTTCAATTTTTTTTTTTCGTTCTGTTTTTAACAGTCTAGTGATTTTTTTTTTAAATAAGCAGGAACCCTATACATGTGCTGTAGTCGATTCTTGAAGTACAGAGGAGAATTAGCATGCGGCAGTAAAGATCTAACCTCTTGCAAAAAGAGGAATATGAAATTACGAAGCAAAACGAACATTCCTTACTGACAGCCTTCTAAAACAAGATGTTAAATAGTTGTTACAAACATAAAGGGAAGTGAATAATTTTGTGGTTGGCTTTTGAATACAGTTGCCTAAGAAATTAATATATGCAGTTTAATGTAATTATATTAATTATAACTAATATTTCTACTATTGCCATAATGACAGTACACATTTTGAAGTGGGCTGAAGTTCTGAAGAACTTTCTTTTGCTATTTTCACTTTAGAGAAAGTGAAATACGCTAGTATAGCAAGACAATACAATAGTGTACTATTGTATACTAGTGTACTGCTAGTGTAGCAGTCAAATTTGCAGCAGTGGCGATGCAGCTGGACATTTTCAACATCAGTGTAAATGCATCTCACTCCTCTTCTGCCTGTATCTCTGATAACCTGTTTTTAGGTGCTGTTAAAATTGTGGGGTTCTGCAGTCGCACAGAACCCCCTAGAGGCAGTTGAACAAATCATCACGGGTGGTGGTAGGTGCTTAAAAAAAATCAGTCGCTTCCAATTGTCATAAGAATTTAACATCCTGTTTTTGTCTTTCTACAACCTCGGCTCTCTCAGTAGTTCCAAAGCTGCATTCCTGCATGTTTTTAACAGGATGCAACAGCCATTTCCTTATTTTGTATGGCTATTTTTATTAGATTACAATTACTTTACATTATGATTGATTGAGGGCTAAAACTCAGCTATGCATTTGATGTTCATATAGTCAAAAATATTTCTTTGAAGTTAGAGTTCTTTTTAAAAAAAATATTTTCCCTCAATTTTGTATACAGTTTGCTAAATTAATGAACAGCCTCTATAGCACAGAAGAGTGCATATTGTCTGTGTTCTGTGTATGCACAGTCTTTGTTGCTTTGCATGAATTAAGCTCATGTTAGAAAGGGATGAAATAATTTGAAACGGTAAGAAAATTTGTTTTGTTAAAAAGACATTCTTGCTTTAAAGACTACATAATGCATTGTATGCACACCTCATTTATTACTCTATGCTTTTCTGCTGCTGTAAAACCGCTGTCAAAATAGATCATGCTAGCGAAAATATTCTCAGTTTCTTGGTAAAGCTAAATGAAATAAAATATAAAGTTTGTGATACATTAAATCACAAATATAAATATATTCTTTACAACCAGCTGTTATCTCTAAATGTGCACATTTTAAAATGGAAACATTTATCCAACATGCTGATTAGCAATTTCAGTTCTGAAAAGCCTGATTACATTTAAGATGCAAAAGATTAAAGTGACTAAACAGATAATGTTAATAGTTCGTCTTCCTTGATGTTTTTATATGTTTAAAATCGCAAAAGTTACACCAGAACTTCTTGCATAGTAAACTCACCAGAAATAATATGGTTGTAATGTATCTTACTGCAAGTTTTAATCTCTTGCGGCCAGCATTTGAAAGAAAGATTCTTGCTGAGAATGCCTGTCTGTGCTTCTTTTGTGATATTTACGCACACGCGTCTAATTTAAGCTACAAAACTACATAGTAGATGGATGTAGTAAAAATGCCCGAAAAGAATAATGAACAGTTATCTTAATTACTAGTAGAACTCTAACTTTTGTGAAAGTTCATGTTTGTTGTTAATAATTCATTTTTCGACTATTCTTCTGCTCTGTGAATACAAGTAACTAAAAAAAAAAAAAATCTGGCTTTACATTTTATCTAAAATCCAGTCCTGTGTTACAGCTTCATTTTTCCCTTTTTATTATCTGTTTCTTACACGTTTGAACGTGCAAATGCAGAGGTAAAAATATCACTAGCCTTTTTTCATACATTGGCAATCAGTGGTTCAAAAGTTCACACAATACCATATGTCCTAATAATATTTATCTAAATCTAAAATAATATGGAACTGTCAAATAGGATCCCACATGGTAACAAATGATGGAATGCAGGGGAACTCTTAGATTTAGCCTTTTCTTTTTTGTCCAACAAGCTAATGCAATAAGACCAATAATAAAAGGTTGTGTAGTAGGCCAAAAGTCTGTGACAGATAAAAAAGAAATGTTGGAAACCGATGAAGCTTTTGCACAATTAGATTTTTTGAGGCAGTGCTGTAAGGATTGTCCAGGGCCTGTTCAGTTCTGATTGATGGTAAAATCATAACTACATCATATTAGCTGTAGAGTTCACTGACAGGTTACTGCAGATTAATATTGCTACTGCTGTTCACTTACCATCAAACTGGTGGAAATATGAATTGAGCTGCTCCTACAACAAACCCTGCATATTAAGAGGTAGGGTGTTTTACTGAACCATCTCCATTCTGTCATTAGGGAAGGAGATGCAAACAGCATTTATCACCAAGGTATGTAGATATATAGTAACATACTAATTAGTTTTTCCAGGGGACCTTGATGATGCTGACCAGGTAGCAATCATGCACGCTTAGTGTTGCTTTGAGGTTTAGTTTATGATTAAAATGATACTTGCAAATGATAATGAACATTATTTTTCTCTGATTTAAATATTTAATCTCATGCAAATAGCAGTAGCATGTAACAGATACATGCTTGTTCTGGAAGATGAAATGAGAGATATTTTCAGGGCCCAGGCTGAGGGAGGTGCTGCACCCCTTCAGTCCTGGCTGGAGACGTGGGGCTGGGGCGTGCTGGCAGTCAGCCCAGGCTGCCCGGCGGCCGCGGCCGGCACCTGCAGATCATTGTGGCATGGAGAAGCCCAGGACTCGCTAATCGCAGTGGTAGAGGCAACTTTGTGTGTGTTTGAAGTCACAAAGAGCCCTGTTTTTTTGTTTCTTTCTTTGTTGATATTGGGACTTTGTTCGGCCAGGATCTCCTTTCACCCAGCACCTCTGGCACCCTCCAAGTACCAGCCGATATGTACCCTCTGCCCTGCAAGCCTTGAGAGATGAACTTTCTTTTTCCTTGGAGGAAAACCCAACTCTGGCCATCCCCCTGCACACCCTGTAGCTATTTTCTTTCCTTTCCCACTGCCAATGGCTGTGACAAGTACTGTTTCTCACTATTCCCAGCTATGACAAAAGCATACTGACATCCTATGGTGGGCACCTCCCGCCTTCCACTATCCCAACTGCTCTAAATATTTCACGAAAATCTGCCTAAACCCTCCTGTTTCTTTCCTCACAAAACTACACCGTATCAGAATGTCTTTGGCTAGGGAAAAATATGTATTTCCGTAACAAACAAAAAGTCTAAAAAGCCCATTTGATCTGAAGAAGGGCAGCTAGAGGAAAGGTACGGCTGGTGGGTAGTCAGAGTGGAAGCAAGGTCCCCGTTGCTGGAGTTGGCAACCATGGAAAACAGGCGCAAGTTGCCCAAAGCAGCATTTATTCCTGCCCTCTGCTTTGAGCTTCACTTCTCCCCTGGTCACCTTAGTGAGCTCCTCTGCCTCAGTTTTTCCTTCTGTAAAATGAGAATAATCCTTCCAGGAAGGTGGCGAGAAGCAATTCATTAGTGCTTTCTGGGACTCGCAACAGGAAATGTACTACTGACGTACACAGGTTTACAAAAACAGCTCCCCAAGTGTAACATAATAGCATTTGTGATTTTAAAAATGTAGGCATGAATCTTTAGTGCAAATCTCAGCTGAGTTAAATGTATTTTTTGTCAAGGAGACATTGTTTTTTTTATGATAGCTACTCTGTGATTCATGAGTCAACATGCTATACAAATACCAGAAGGCATAAGTGAGTTATAGACATTTCTCAGGAGTGGCACAGCAGTTCTCCATTACCCAATTCAGTGAAAATATCCTATTCATCATGGATGAATCCTGCAATTTTTAGTTAAGTGAAAAATCTGTGTGAGGGAACATGCTCTTTGGCTGGAAATGAGTTTGGATAAGAATTACAACTTACGTTATAAAAACAATTTAAGAAAATGATATATAATAGTCTCACTGTAAATGATACATCTTCAGTGGCATTTAATAGCCTTTCATTTCTATCAGTTGCTCATTTATTTTACAAGACACCTAGATTCTTGTATCTAGGTGTTTTTGGATATTATTTCCCCTTGACACAAGTAACATTCAAATTAAAGTGTATCTTCCTTTTCGAAAAGCTTTGAGTGTGTTTGTCTGAGGATATAGGAGGTTGGCAACTTCGTGGTGATACACTCTGCATTGAAAAATACCTTTCTGGCAATATGAAAAATGCTTTGTGGATACGCAAAATCTTTCAATGAGAAAAGTCAGGTTCAGAACAGAATTGCTACCTCAGTCCAAAAAGAAGCCCGTGTGAGGCCAGGAGCTGGTGTATCTACCTGTGACACGTGGAAGACCCAGGTTCAAGTCCCTCCAGGAATTTGAACCTGGGCTCTCTGCATTCAGGTGAGTACCCTGGCAATGGGGCACAGTAGACCACGCCTCGGTGGGTTTTGAAAAAAGTCAGAATATTTTGCTTTTCATTCCAGGGCAAGATGAGAATTCTTTGGGGACTTCTGAAATTTTCCAGGACAGATAAAGCTGTTTCTTTGACATCACTTCTCTGCAGCCCATGTTTTTGGAAATTTTTAGGAGACTGGATAAGCTTAGAGTCGCTTAGAAGTTAAATGGATCACAGGGACAAATTTAGCCATGACATAAACTTGTCGACTTCCAAGTTGCTCTTATTACCAGCAGGATTGAATTTGGCCAGTAGACAGTATTTATGCAAAAAAGCAACATATTTAGTATGGAGAGGATCAAATGCTTCATGGGGACAGGGGGGAGGAGGACATATGGGGGTGAGCTGGAGAGAAGCGAGGGAAGACAGAAAGGAAAAGGTCATAGCGTGAAAGGGTGCAGTGAATTCCAAAAGTGTCTAATTAGGTTTCTGGCTGTGGAATTTGCCTTTGCCCCAAGCCAAGAAGCCCAGCTGTTTTACAACAGGGCTTTTGCCTCCTAGCAATGACTGCAGACAATGTGTGACCTAAACTGCAAGTGTATTTATAAGGACAACTTCCTTCACTCTTCACAACAGATTCCATAAAATATGTTCAAATGTTATTTAGAAGGTCGCCTAACTGTTTCAGTTTTTTATGCACTTTTCTTGCTTTTGTTGGGTGTCTAAATACAATTTGGAAAAGTCCTAAAAAGAGGGGGATGGATTTCATTAAAGCACTCCTCTGAACTTGTATTCCATTGGATTATTTTTAAAAAGTGTCAGTCTTCAAAATGAAATGTTTGATGGAATATTAAATCTGATGAATCATTGCCAGTTTCCATGTTTGTTAGCTTTTATATACCACATTAAAGCATTCATTAATAAAGTGTCACACAACACTGCTTTGATTGAGTCCTAAAAGGTTAATGACTTGATACAGGCTGGTATTCTGAGCTTTACTGTTTGCAGGCGGTTTGTGGTGAATGCGAAGTGCTTTGAAATTGTAACAAAGAGAAATCTTTTATTTTCCTCTATTACAAGTCTAGAAAGTATTCTCAACCGCTCTGGATGTGCAAGACGAACTAGACTTATCACCATTAAACTACAATAATTAAACAACAGGAGGTACAGTCATGAGGAGCAGGGTTTTTTTGTTTGTTTTGTTTTGTTGTGGTTTTTTCCCTACAGGACTTACTCAAATTTAGCAGTAAAAAGCTTCATGTTCATATGACTCCTCAGAGAAGGGTGGAGTGAGATACATACAAACCCCATGTTTGCTGCCCACCTACTCCTGTTTGTAGCTCTAAGCTGCCTTGCCAATTGATTTTGGGGGCTGCAGCTACGTTTCCCCCATTGTGAAAGTGATTAGCCAGTCCAGAATTATTCCCTATTTTTAGATACGTTGAATATTTTTCAAATTGTCAGAAGATTTCAAAAAGTGCCTTTTAAGTGTGACTACTGTGGACATGTCCATGAGGTTAGGCTTTGAGCGAGTCAGAATGCAGGACGGAGACATGACCAGTATTTTGCCCTGTGCCCTTTTGGTAATGGCTGAGCTGGGTAGCCTGGTCAAGTACAGGCATTTTTATACGCTTAGGAAAGTGCTGCATTTATGTCGCCCGAAAACTCCATGGGTGAATGGGCAGTATGGGCAGCAAAAAGAAAGGAAATCACATTTCCAAAGACTGTCCTTTTAACTACACTGTGTCCAGATTTTATGAAATTTGAACTCTCCTGAGATGGAAATAAGCTTCTTGACAAAGTCATGTGTGAAGTTAATTTTGTTTTAAGATAGTATTGAGGTTCTGCTCTGAGGGGAGTTGTTAGTAAAACAAATGACTCTAACTGTTTTAGTATGGAAGACAAATCAAAGCATTTCCATGAAGTAACAGGGGTGACCTGCTGTAACTTAACCATTTCCTGAGCAAATACAAGCTGCTCTATTGGATGGGGGATAGTTCCCATGTTAGCCATTGTACAGAGAAAAATAAAAGTTCATATAAAAGAGCCCACCAAGGGTTATATGGCTGCAATTGTTTCCAAACTGAAACAACTTAGTATCTGTTTATGATTGTCAGTATCATGTTATATTGTTCTGGTAGAATCCATAAAATCTAAAAGTCTGCAGTATTGCCTCTAAACATCCAGCGGCTGCAGCCAGGAGATTTTAGAGCCACTGCATTTAAACAGAGGGGACGTAAAACTCAAAAGTTAATAAAAAGTTGACCTTGATTTTATTTACCATCTTAATCTAATTTTGATGAGGTGCTTCATTTGAACATAGAAGAACAAAAAGCCAAGCCCAAGCTGTTAAGATTAAGGTACTTAAACTTGCGTCCTATAAATGTTTCTTTCTTTTATTCAAGGATTGGAGATGAGAAGGGAGAAGCAGTATCTGAATTCCAGCTTTCTTACCACAGCTCATGTTTCCACAGTTCAGAATGGCGCCCATTAATTTTCTGAGCCATTCAGATGTACAGCATGCTATCATATTAGCAGTACTTAGACGAGGATATTCATTTGCATTTTCATAGTCACTTCCTTTGCATTGTGTATGACAAGTGATGCAGAAAACGAGTGGGCAAAGATGTGGTTCTCCACTCAACAAAACTGTCCCTTGGAAGAAGCTACAAAACAATTCAGTGTCTCAGAAGACAGAGATGTTGTCACTCAATACAAATATAAACTATTCTCTTTTTCAGACAAAGCCAAAGTGTTCTTGCTAATGAAACCATGTTTCAAAACCTAATGGTTGAAAAACAATGCATACTTGGACTTGAAAGCAAGCTGATGGAAAGATAGAACAGTCACTTGTTGGTAAATCAGATGTGTTGTCAAGTATTCGTACTGGCTAATTGCAGTGGCTTTTTACTGTCTGGTTTTAGCAGTTTCAGATTTCTCTGTGTTATTTCTAGCAGTTCAAACATTAACACGTTTAGGGTAAGATACAGACAATCTGCTCACAAGGTGTACATATATCACATGGGTATCTGCAGTCCACAAACCTTTCTGCAGGAACAGGACCATGATGACGATGACAACAACAACAACGACGACGACCACAAAGAGGAGAGAGAAAGAGGGAAAGAGGGAGAGAAAAAAAAAGAGCACATCATCTGGTTAATCCTATCTCAAAGATACTTCAAAGCAAATTATGCAGAGTAGCTCTTATCAACTGCAGCTGCTTAGTAGGAATGTCATGTGAGCAACACAGTTTGGAAGATAATGGATTTATGTCTAGCAGGAAGTAAAACGTGTGATGACTTCATGCAGATTCTGTTAGGAATCATGTTGCTAATATTTTTTCCTGTCCCAACAATGTCATATAAAAACAATGAAAATTTTATATTTGAAGCCCATATCAGATGACACAAGGAATGCAGAAGAGAGGGAGCTTTATTTCAAGGACGGATTGCATTAGGAATTATTCCTTTTAGAGTTGTCCTTGCCAGAAGCAAAGCTCTTCGCTTTCCTGATTCAAAAATAAGGGGCACATCCTCACATGGGGTAAGTGTCATTGTTCTCTTAAAGCCAACAGTGAGATGGTAATTTATGATTTGGCCCATGTACTGATGAGTCTGATAGATGAAGTTAAATTGCTTGCTCATAAACAAACCCAGTTTGTTCCAGTTCTCAAATTAGGACTCTATATACTTACAGGCACTCAGAAAATGAAAGAGAAAAATAATCACACTTGCTGAACTTGGAAAACTCAGCACTTCCTATTTTAAACCAGTTGTTATGTCTCTCATAATAATTTCATATTTTATTATCATTGCCTACAGTGGTCTTTTACCATGTCTATATAAACCTCATTTCTAATGGTCTCAGAGGACATACTTGGTATTTCCAGGACAAAACAAAATTAAAACATACACCCAGAAACCACACACATGCACACACAGTCCCAAAGTACTATAATGCTTACAGCTTGATTCAAAGCCTATGGAGGTTTCAGTGTAGGATCTGGTCTGTGATGACTGACAGATTGGGCTAACAGTGCTGTGACATGCTGAACAGCAGCTGAGCCTCTTGCCTTCTCCCTGGCTCCTCTAGTCAGCAGCACTTGTGGGGTAATTCAGAGAGATGTTCGGCCTCTGTGGAGATGGTACTTTGTGTCATCCTGAAACAGCCTCATCTGGCTACCATCACTGGTGAAACACAGACCCCAGGGGGTAAAAATGCTGTGCAACCCAACAGCAGGCTTTAGAAAAAGGAAGACTAAAAATGGCTTGTGCAAGGAGAAAAGCCCTAGAAATTTTCCCAACTAATTGTTTGTTTTTATAAGCTTATGGAAAGAGGAGAAGTGATCCAACAACGTAAATGGCAAAATATGTGAAATGGCTAATGAATTTAAGGACTTGACAGTAGGAACTCTACCGAACCGTTGCGACTGATTCTTATTTGTACTGTAGCAGGTTTACCAGGAATAGTACAGGCATAAAACACTTACTCCACAGAGCTCCCAATTTTAATTAGAAATCTGTCCTATTTCAGGGGGGGCATGGTGTACACATGCAGCATGCGCAGACACAGAGCGTGCACACACACGCAGCCTGCACGTGCAGCTGTGCCGTCATGTTCATTGGCATGCAGATTACAAATTAGCAGGTATATCCCTATGCATTTTCATTTCCTCACACACTATCTCGAGCCATGCTACATGTATTACATATGCTTAGGTCACAGAAGGGTTAGGGACATAACTACTGGATCCCAAGGGACAGATGGAGCAAAGCCAGCATAATCTCTGAATCCAGTTCTTTACTATTACTCTCTGATCATGAAAAGCCCAGTGAACTTGGAACAGACACTTTCATCCAGCAGCTGTTTGCATATCAGAGGCTAAAACCGCACATAAAATCTGAGAGAAAGATTTTTCACGCAGGCTCAAAGCAGGTCGGGAACCAGAGTCCTTTTTCTGTCATGGCAGCAGCCCTGAAAGACCAGCTCAACTTTTCTGTGCAGGCTGCTAGAGGCTTTGGGCTGCAGCCCTCTTCCAGTGCATAGATTGTCCTCTCCCCGCCTTTTTTTTCCTGTGTTTGTGCAGCTCCCAGCACAAAGAAGGTCCTATCAAAGCAGAGCGCTAGAATTATATAAATGCTTAGTGCTATTACTATAAAAAGTAGCAAATATCCTCATATGCTCCTGCCCCTCCCCGTGGGAGTTCTGGCCATAAACATAGGCGGTCTGAACTCGAAAGTATAGCCGTGGAATTGCACCCTATGCGTTTGCTCTTTTTGACGTAAGAGCTGTATTCTCTCCCACAGGCTGGTGTCTTCCTTTTTTCTCTGTAGGAAACTCAAAGTGCTTCTGTTTTACAGATCTCTTTCAAGCATGATTAAATTGGCCTCAAAGGAATGGGATTTAACTGAAAGAGGGCCAACTGGTATTTTTTAACCATGCCCAAGAATCCATGCTTCATAAATAACAACTGGTAAGCCCATCACCATGCGCAATCAGAGCTCCACCAGATGAACTTCAAGCAAAAAGCGTGTCTTTATCAAACCATGTTTAAAGGACAGAAGACATATATTTTAGAAAGAATACCTTTTTCCTTTCTCCTCTCTGCTTCTTTCCCGTAAGTTTGTTCTTGTAAATAGCTGTGAGAGTTTTAGTGACAAAGGCACGCGAATCTGTTATGCTGCCCTATAACACCCCACTAACTTGTCTTTACTATTTTTTCCACTGAGCTGTTTTTATTTAATTTAATAGATTTTAAGGACTTTCGCCTCAATCCTTGAGCAATTCAGGTTGTAAACCCCAAACAGCAGTTTCTGCATCAGATGCAGATTTTCTGTTTGAGAGAGGGAATTTCTTTTGTAAAGATGCAGTCTTGATTTAAAGACTTCAAATGATCTACCACATCCTGCGGTAGGTTGTTCCAATGATTAATGGCCCATGCTAGAGAAAGTACGGCAGCTTCCAACCATTGGAACTTATTGTGCCTTTTTCTGTTAGACTAAATAGCTATTTGTTATCAGAAATCTCTTCCTTATGTAGATACCTGCAGACTTTGATTAAGTCACTTTTTAACTCCTTCTTGGATAACCTTAACAGATTAAGGCATGTTTTCCTAACAATTTTTTTTGAACTTTTTTTTTAAACCTTTCTCTAGTTTCATAATATATTTCAAGAACTGACCCAATATTCCCCCGAGCATTTTCACTAATGCTATATGCAGGTAGAATAGCACCTTCTGAAATTGAGTTAATGCTGTGTATCTTCTTCTTGCCTTCACATCCTCCTCTGAATATTGTACTGAAAGTCTGTGTTCCTTTGTTTGGCTAGCATTATTCCCAAATCCATGCTGAGGCCCTGAGTTGCTCTGCAGGCTCTTCCCCCCTCAGCCCTGCCATGGCTTTGGCTGCCTGTGCTCCAGGGCTGCTCTAACACGGTGCAGTTGTGTAACCCTGGATCAAGCTCCCATGAAAGCAGTGAAGCTGTGAGAAAGAGCTGCGTGAGAAGGAGTTGGAGGAATCCATGTGTGGGGCTTTTGTCCACTGGCTTGGAAGCTGCATTTAAGCTGAGGCCTTTGCCCTTGGTCCTTGCCCAAGTTACATTTTAGGTGTGTTTGTGCCAGCCTTGTACTGTGCCGAGCCTGATCTGGCCTTGCTGACCTGACTTCCCAGCTTGACCTCAGACCTGCCTTGGCCCTATGGACTTGTCTGAGATGAGTGGACTTTTGGCTGACCGTGGTTACTATCGCTGGACCTGCTCTGCTCTTGTCTGGGTGGTGTGTCCCTGCCCCTGCTTTGCTGTCACCCTCAGCTATGGAATAGGAGTGGAACAAGGGCCAGTGCCTGTGGGGCCTCAACAAAGGATGGTGGATTTCCATTCTCAGTTACTCAATATCATCTGTTTGTTTAGTTTAGTCCATTTAATGTGAGTATGTCGCTTTGTTGGAGTTTTTAACTTTATCAATAGAACTTGCTATTTCGTCAAAAAAAATAAGATCCCACTTGTCTGACAAGACTTAACTTCCCTGAAAATGTGCCGAGACAAATGTTCTGCTGCCGTCATTTAATTATTTACTGACTGTCTCCAATGTTAAGCTTCCAAGACTGGGACGACGGTTCTTTTCAGCTTAATAGGTTGAATGTCTACTAGTCATCACGTTTACCATTTTAAAACATTTGCATGACCTTAGCTTCTGGTACAGTCGTCTCAGACTCTTCCAGCTTTTTAAAAAGTCAGTGTATGTAGATCAGAGTGTTCCCTGGCAAGATGCTTTCATACCCCTGAGTAAAAGTTGGCCAATGCTGTTTATTTGCTGCTGGGTAATATTTCTCTGCTGGCTGATGGGACAAGAAGAGGCTCCACAGCCACTTCAGGATCTATGAGCACTCCCACACACAGAAGCACTGGCGGGAGTATGAAGTAAATGCTATCATTAGAAGGACCTTAAAAGGAGGTAAAATATTTGCAGAAAGATTAAAAGATCGGATTTTCCATTATTCTGCTCTGCAATGGAGACAGAAGAGCAGCCCTGGCTGTAAGCCCTCCCTGTATTATGTATATTAAATACTGCCTGCCTTGAACCTGTCTAATTTATGCCTTGCTTCATCATCCCAGCCCAAGCCTCATCTAGAATTACCATCCAGGCCATGCTCCCCAGACCCCTTCACGGAGAAGCTGGAAGCTTCAGCCCAGCTCTGGTCCAGGAGGGAGTCTGTACACACCAGGTCCCGGCCACGAGGAGCTGCCTTCCCAGTGCTCGGGCAGGCACAAAGCAGCCTCAGTGCTCCTGACAGCTCCTCGCTGTTTTGAAAAGCACTTCAGTTCTCAATGGCTGGGCAGGAAGTGCCCCAAAGCTGCAGCGTTTGGGTCTTGCAGAAACATTTTCACTCATATTCTAGGGCAAAAGCTGGAGAATGAACCCAACCTTTTTTTTTTTTTAACAAAAGAAAGCACAGTAAATCTAGCCCCAGAGTGAGCAATTACTGGTGAAAGAGCATTTGTTTTAGGAGCTAAAAGATGTGGGAAAGTAGTCAAAATAATCCAGATGACTCTGGAAAAGAATACACGTGAGAAATAATTGAAGTCACAAATAATCATGCATGGGCAAAATATTTTTTTTCTTTTACTTTGTTTTACTTGGAAAACTTTCTGAGTTGAAGGATATATTGAGAAATTGCATATTATGCTAGATAAAAGTGTATCCATGAGCCACCTGCCATTGTTAAAGTACACTATTACAAGCTAAAGGTATCCTTTCCAATCTGTAACCAAAATTTCACATCTCTGTAATCCTTCTTGAGCTTCACTCATCATTTTCCCTAAGTGGAACTTAACTATTTGCATTAGTTTATTGGACTGTGCCAGTGAGAAAAGCAAAGGCAAGGGGAAACAAAATAATGTTCCTAA
Organism: Aptenodytes patagonicus; assembly: GCF_965638725.1. Taxonomy (NCBI): domain Eukaryota; kingdom Metazoa; phylum Chordata; class Aves; order Sphenisciformes; family Spheniscidae; genus Aptenodytes; species Aptenodytes patagonicus. The sequence goes on along the minus strand of NC_134954.1, from coordinate 50,571,014 downwards.
TAACTCATTTCTTAGAACAAGATCCTCCCAGCCTGCTGTAGTAAAGACGCTCATATGGTAGGGGTTTGTGCTGCTTCGAGGATACAGCACTTGCTGTGTCTGGGTTAGATCAGGGCCCCGTTGGAGTCAATGGGAGTTTTGTGCTAAAATGTATCTCGTATGCTGTCACTTGGGCAAATGTCCACCTCAGGCTACAGCAGAAGCAAAATCACCACATTTGTTTTCACTTCTGACCTGCTGAAAGTAGGATTATATTACTTGTATATTTCATTCTGATTTTTTTTTTTTCTGATTTAAACAAAGATACCACTGTGGTATAATCTGATACCAAGTACTCTGCGAGGGGCTGGAGAAGTCAATTACAACTGAAATTGCAGACTTCGTTTACTGTTGCCTTGCTTTTAACTCAATGTTTTTCTTCATAGGCAATCAACATGTCATTTCATTTCTTCAGCTTCTACTTTCGTGTCTCACAACACGAGCAGTGGCGCTGCTCACTCTGAATTCCCAGATTCTTCTCACATTGTGCCACTTCTTTCATATTATTTAACTCCATCTTTCTCCTGCATAGATATATTACAGGGGAAAAACGAACATAACTTCTAACAAGTTGTCAAATGAGTGCAGCAAAACTGAGCCATGCTGAGGCAGTAAACACCGACTGCGTCAATTTTTTGCTATGCAAAATGTATTTATTAGTATTTTGCTCAGATAATCCAAGGGCCCAGAAACACTCTTCCAGTGACTGGCTAAATCTGATTTTTGTTTGTGACCAGCATGAATGCTGACCTTTGCCTTCTTGACTGATCTTTGCATCTCCTAGAAAGTTCATGGAAAGGTCACGGAGCGGCACTGACTTCCTCCGCGTGTGCGTGTGCCTGTGTGCCTGCGTGTGCGTGTGCCTGTGTGTGCGTGGGGACACCTTCCTGCCACCGAGCCCATGGAAGGGCTGGCCTTGCCCACTGACACTTTAGTTTCATGTTTGTGGAAATCTGGACCCACTTATACCAAGAGCAACAAAATCAAACCAGGCAAAAGGGCGCGTAATTTTTTATTTACCAAGCACCTTTGTTCGCTTTATTTTCACTGCAATTGCTCCCCATTTAGCTTTTAAGTTTTGTCTCAGTTCAGATACATCCTTAGCTTAAGGAAATGCTTCTACACAGAATATCTGGCTTTGTAAAACGAAAGGACTAAAACGTGACTAGAAACAACTACAGACGAAATAAATAACGCAGCTTTTTTCTTAAATACACAGGTATCAAAGAGAATGAGTTCTTCCCTTAGATTGCTTTGGCATAGCTGCGTAAGAGAAATAAAAATGAGTTCTTGTATATTCTTTAGCTGATTCCTTTCACAGAAAAGTTGAGCGCTGCTTGTCACTGCAAAAGAGAGCTATGAATCTCACGAAAGCTGCTCTGCTGACACCATCAGCTGTACAGCACCCACTTCCAAACCAGCCCTCGGAAAGCAGCACTGTTAGAGGGTTTTAAATCTCTGCTCAGAAACTGTATCTATTTACAAACAGCAAGAATAGCTCTGAAATTGTGAAAAATGCACTCGAGTCATATTTAGAATGATTGTATGTGGGGGATATAACAATACTTTTCAAGACTGTAAGCACTGCGTACATTCATATCTCGTGCTATTTATCTTGCAGATATACAGCGCTGGAAGTTGCTGGCTGCAAGCTGGTAAGCTTGTAGCGGTGAGAAGGAAAGATCTCTCCGTTTGTCACTGGCCGTATATCACTGCAGCTGTGCCCTTTGATTACACAGAGGGCTCCTCCAGCCATTAATAATAGGAAACACTTTTTGTCTGGTGAATGCATCTCAACGCCATCCTCTAACACCTAGGCTTTGCAGTGAGGTAGAAGAGGTAAATTAAGGATGGAGCTTGTTCGTTTTACATTTACACTAGATGCGTAAACAAGGATAACCTTTGTTTTCCTTGGAAAAGAAAATGCGCCATTCTTTTTCCTACCACCACAGTGACTGGTTTTTTACAGAAAGAATATAGCACTGCCAATTACAACTTGCTGAGGAAGTGACACTAATGAATCACAATAATGCTGCCACAGCATCATGGAAAGTCCTGTGACGCTAGCCTTCCAGATTAATTGCATCACACATAATAGCCGAGCCACATCTGCTGGCCAGGTGTATCAGTGTAAAAGATTTTCCCAGAACAGCGGAGCTTAGAGGAAATCAATATATAGGCTGAATGAAGCCCTAGGTATGGATACTGCATTGCCAAAATTAGATAGCTATCTGAAATTGTCACAAATAATTGATGCTAAGATTGGAAAATTCTAAACTGGTGTAAATCGTTTAGCGCCAGAGAGCACTACAAAAGGCATTTCATGCTTGATCTGCAAAATGAATCAAAATTAATGCTAAGCTCACGCGGCATGCTGTTGCTCTTACCTCTTGCAGCACAGTGTATCTGAGCTGCTCCAGAGAGGTGTTTGCAGTCAGTGGTGCGTGGAATCTCTCTGGATCTGGCCTACATTGATCATCTCCCACAGCATCTTTGACACAATAGGAAAAAGCTAAAGACCATTCATCTTAACACTGCTTTTAGTCATGTGTCAAAACCTTGCTTTAACCCATCCCAATTTTTATTTAAAATGAGGACTTCTGAGTAGCAAAAAAACCCAGCAAAAAACCATGAGCCCCTTTGAAACAAAGCCAGCTCTTGCTGGCCATTATTTCACATCCTCTGCTCTTCGATTGCTAGAGGTAGCCATCCCATCAGTCAGGCCACAACTAGATTTGCACTGGAGGAAAAGATTCTGCAAAATGCAGTTGTTTGGGAGGTATTCCAAATATCGCACAGAAAGGTATCATTCCTGTCTCTGCATTTATCCCAAAACAGTGCCCTTTATTTATATTTTAGTAGCACCCACAGTTACTTCATTGATGGTCCTGTGACTACGCTATGTTCCTCCTAAATCTGTGCTGACAACTTATTTAGGTCATGGAGTCAGAGTTTAATTTCCTCAAGTCAGATTTATTCCCTCAAGCTGTGAAGAAATAAGAAAGCGCATGCTTGTTGCTGAGTCAGACACGGAGCTGAAAATCTCCAAGGTGGAGGCTTCAGCCAGCATGCTGCACCTCTTTTTTCAGCCTCAGTTACTCGCTTCATGATTTGAGAATTTGGAAGCTGAAGCAATTGCAGGATGCAGGATGCTCCCCGGCCTCAGCAGCGGGCACGCACGAGCACTGCTGCCCACCTTGCTCCATGGATGTCTCGCTTTCTTGAGTCCTGTCTGCAGGCGGTGAGAGAGTAGGTCATTCTAGAAACCGCAGTAAATCCTTGGCAAAAGAACCCATCCTGAGTTATGTAAATAACATAACATATATGAAATAATAAAGTATTTTATTTTTACATAGCGCTGTTCTTCCACAGACACATATCTTAGCTGAAAAATACCATCTATCTATATGAATACCCCAATAAGAATTAATTAGATGTGATTGGCTAAATTTCACCAAGAGAACATATCAGTCAGTTTAATAGATTTTTCTAGAAATCCAGAAAACTATACAAAGCTTACTTTTTGCTATTTTTATAACCTACCTGCCCCAAATACAGTTATTATATTGGTCACCGAATTTAAATGATGAATTTCCCTGCTTTTAAAGCTAAGAGGAAAAGATCACTAAATTTCTTATCAGGAGATAGTGATAGACTTTTCAAAAATGCACAGCATCTTGAAAGTTTGGTTTCATATCACCATTAATATTCCTGAGAAATAGACATGTCTCACATTCTGTAGCAGTGTTTTGTGACATTTGGATTTACAATGCTCAAGTTTAAGTCTCTAGCCCTTTGCAGTCTGTCAAAAACAGCTTCTCTGTCCATTTATTTTTGTCTTCTGCGCTCAGTCTGAATATCTTTTGTAAATTTATACTTGACAACCCTCGTATTTCAGCAGCTGGCTTTGTTTCACAATCTACCTTGCTTGCTCTGTTGCATTAGCTGAAACAACAAATTTAATCCATGATGTCAATAGTAAATTATAGTGGAGACGTAATATATGCCTGACATCACTAAGGTCAAGGCCATGGTGAAAATATTGCAAATAATAGATCCACCTATGAGGGTCTCCTCATAGTGGTAGTTGCTTGCTGCACATTTAATGTTACGAGAAACAGATTAGTGCTGCATGCTGCGTTATGTTAGCCTTTTGGTTACAGCCAGCATAAAACTCTGGCTAATTTAAGAGTGCTCCCACAACATGAAAAGAGGTTCCAGAGAAGTTTGCTATGTCATTATATTTCAGATTTTCTAACTGATAAATAATTAAAACAAGAATTACTTTACTGAAATGATTCATTTAAAGCATACATTTTCCATTACTCTAACTGTTTGGAGGGGTTGGGGGAAACATTTATTGCATACCTTACCTAAACTACCTTGCCATTAAAGTATCTAAATTACCTCAGTGAATTCTGAGCACAGAAGTGGTTGATGAATTGCTTTTTGCATAAATGCGCTTTCCCTTTGCTAGAACCTAATTTTGTGTATAAACACACACACACACACACACGTGGAGAATAAAGCAACTACTGAACTCTCTCAAGAAGAAAAATTGAAGCCTGGAATTTTCTCTATGTAATGAAGTTTTTCTAAACGTTGCTTGTATTATAAGCATCCTTGGACTCTCTGAGGACAAGCCAAAAATGGGCTCTTCTACAATGGCGAAAGAGCAGTTAATGAATCATTTTCTCCTGTGTGACAGTGCTCATTCTTGTTAATTTGTCCATTTTTACAGCCAGAGCTTTTTTAATATCAAAATTAACTTTCAGTTTAAAAGTCCATTTAGTGCCAAAGGGGAAAACAAATTCGTGCCAAGTGAACCATAAACAAATTCAATGTATGGCAGAATATGGAGATTTCCATTCCATCAAGCTCTATTATTTGTTTTATCTGGCATCAACAACCCAAGGACCTTCAATCTGCTATTCATCCCTCTAACTTGGCTCTAAAGTATTTTCATTCCTTAATGAGAAAGGATGGGCCAAATTTACAAAGCTGCAGAATACAAGAGAGTACAGCTATGGCGCTTGACTTTTCACGTGCCCTGTCTGGATATATGTAATTTAACAGGTTTGCTTCTCAGAAGAGTGGGTTACCTTTTGTTCCTGGTTTTCCTGCCTCCTACTGAATGGAGGAAGGCTTGTGTGGGTTGTACCTTTTGGCCCCCATTTCAGCGAGGGGCTTAGTTTTAAGAATGTGAGTAACCCCACGGGGTGTGGGAACATGCAGGGGAAAATGCTTGACCCTCCTGAATCAAGGTCTTTAACATACAAATCCACATTTTTGGGAAATATGGGCATTAACCTCCTCTGCAGAAGCTCTGATCACCATGTGCCTTTGCCTATATTCTTTACTCCTTCATTCAAATCTGTGCCAGACTAGAGTGACCAAAAGTAATTGTCATTTATCTTGTCACTGTATTCAGTGCTCCCTCCACATGCAACGAGTTGATGGGTTTGGTTCAGTTCCTGTGGGCTGCATGTCCACTCCACTTTTTGCCCATTGTAAGACATTTTATGGATGCCTCTGTTGGTCCAAGCAGCCAAGAAATGGAGTAACAGACCACATGATAATCCTTTCTGGAGGTTGTCCGGCAAGCTTGAGTGAGGCAGGGTGACAGAAGGGAATTACTGAATCTTGAGCTTTTGACCTCTGGGCTGGTCCTTTTGGAAGGGCAGTTTTCATTATTGATAATCTGGTGGTCAACTGCCATGAAGGTACTGCTTTAAGGATGTAAATATTAATGAGAACCCCAAACACTGAAGTTCTTGTGTTATTCTCTCATATGCAAACAAAAAGTAGAAAATGGAATCAGTGGCTATTGGAACAGATCAGCAGTCTCGGTATGGGCTGCTTTGATGACTATTTAATCTCGCCTATAAAAGAAGTTTAAATAATGCTGTTACGTGCTGATGCTCTTAACACTTGCTTTGGTGCATGATGTATGGCCAGTGTCTGCTCCAAGAATCAACAAATGTGCATTATTCCATTAGCAGTTTTCTGTTTTCTACAAAGCTTTACAATTTATTAGTTATTTATGTTAATGTACTAGTGCCTTATTTTACATATTTATAATATCTTCTTTCCTCTGCCATGAAAAGCAATGAAAAGTTTAGGTATTGCAGATCAGTTCAGCTTACATAACGTATACAAATGTTTATAAAAACAGTGTCATAGAGAGTCCTTTCTAAGCTTGGGACTGCTGTTTTAATGTATGTGAAACTCTTACTGACATCAAAACAAGATTGAGGCTTTTCTGATCCTCTGCTCCTTCTTTCCTGCTGTTTTTCAGAAAGGGGGAGAAACTCCAGCTGTATGAGATGACACTTTTTTTCCAGTAAAATTTGGGAGAAGTGTAGGAAGAGGAAGAATATCAACAAAAGGTTGAAGATGTGGAGAGGAAGGTTTCAGTAGGAGGAAGAACTCATAAGGATCAGCGTGATGGAGTACCAGAGGGTTTCTAAATGCGTATTTATTCAACAAAAATGTAGCTGATATCACTGGCTACCCAGCAACTTATTCCTGTGCCTGTGTTATGCAGCAGGGGATACAACAACTTAGACACAAATCAGTTACTTCTGACTGACTGTCTTTCCTTGATTTCCATGGCACATGGTCTTCATGGCACTTACTGATTCTGAACACTGGCAGCATCATGGCTGCGTAACAGACTTCCTAAATACGTCCTTTTTGTATTTTGCATTAGACCCAGCACCTTAGCTCTGCTCGTACAAGTAATTTACCACAATGATGTCACTCTGGGCTAAGTGCAGGCAAAGGCACTGTGTTAGTGTGATGCTTTTAGTTTTGGGTGCTGACTGTATTGGGTCAATACTGGAGCATGGCTAGTTCCATCTCTGTCCAGCATTGCAATTCAAAAGCATGTGCATGGGGTGATAAAAGAGAGTTTCATATTTCAGAATGCAAATTATTTGTTGGTTCCCCATGTGTAACTTCAATATATGTTTTTAGCAATGCTTATGTTCTCTAACCACGTATCATCAATGTTTTTAGGTAGATTCTACTCATTCAACTCAGTGACCTACTCTACTACATCACCTCAGCAAAGGCTGAAGTTCATTAGCATCTGATGTCTCCTAGGTGGCCTCAGTGAAGTGAGTTGTCGGTGTTGATGCAGTTTCTAGATATTTTATTGCTGAATTTTCAGACATTTTTAGTTGCACACCTGGTCTTGCAAGTGGACATGTCCCTGAACACAATGACAGTGAAATAATATTTTAGTAAAAATGTTAATATGCTGTATCAGACACAAATCTGCTTTATCTATAGAAAAGTTTCAAATGCCTTTTGATTAGCCACAGACCACATCTGACTTCCCCTTTTCTGCCCCCACAATGTGACTCAGCTTAAGCCACATCAGTTCCTAAATCCCTGTGTAAAACAATGAAGGATGCCATGCATATGATAACCCCTTCTTAACTAAAAACTGCATCAACAGTGACAACTCACTTTGCACAGGCCACCTAACAGATGTGAGATGCTAATGAGTTTCAGCCTCTGCTGAGGTGACATCGATTCATCCCGGCGACGGAGAGCTGTGCTCTGTTTCCAATACCCCAAACACTCCCAGTCCCAGAAAGCACCTGTGGACCCACATTCAATGGCTTCCTACACATTTTAATTTATTTGTCTTTTCCACAGATTTCATTATTACTCTTGACATTTCTGAAAGCATTTCTCAGAAACAGGGAAATCCTTATCTTTCCAAGGACATTTCCAAGGCTCTGGATTATTTAGGGCTCGATTGACCATGAGTATTATTTATTTAAAGGTAAATTTCTCTAAATCAAAAAATTTAAGAGGACTAGAGCTTGTAAATGACCCCTAAGCTTCAGTTAACATCAGCTTGTCAGTTTGCCTTTTATTTTTTCTGAATGGTCAAAAGGGAGAAATTTCACCCCAAACCCAACAGTTTAAAATGACCATCTTGTGCTACCTAACAATGAAAAAACTACCATTATCTTATAACACCCATAATGTTCATGATTCTCCTTCAAATATCAAAAGCTTCTTAAGAGTCCTGATGGGATATCATGCCTGGTCAGGATCTGTTGATGGGATGACAGGGTTTCGTTGGTCAGATAAACTCTGACCTACAAGGATAAAGTAACAGTGCAGAGCAAAATGTTCACCTTTACAGAACGAAAATGATGCCTACATTGCTGTAATAATGCTGCTTCTACCATTTTAACTAAATAGGAACATCTGTACTGATTTCAGATCTCATCTATAATGTCATAGTCAGGATTAATGTGGTCATCCTCTTAGAACAAAATGCTTGCTTTCATAAACTGGCTTAAGCATCATGCTAACAGTCCCCAAACAAAAGTAGTGGCTGGGTGTTTAATAAATGTCGAGAGAACTGACTAGAAAATGAAGTTTTCTAAGCTGTGACTGTTGGTGGTAAAAAGCAAATGCACAATATTAATCAGAAGCTAGGCACTATTCGGTTCAATGGACTTGTAGTTTCCTTCTATTAGAGTCTGTCCTTCTGCAAGCAAGCTCTCCCCATCAGGAGTACTTCTTTTCTGAGAAATACTTTTTGGGAAGAAGGCTTTCCTGCTGAGAAATGCCCACCATGTCGGGAGGTCATAAGACAGCCCTCTTGAGTTCTTCACATCCTTCCCGACAGAGAAGGAGTGTGCAGATCTAAGTTGTTCAGGTGAGACGGATTATCTAAAATGAGTAGGGGAGAACATCATTTAACCCAGAAGGTCATATACTCCTGAGAGTTCAGCTCCATCCTCCTCCTCTTCCCTTCATGGCACACCCTTCCCACCTCTGTCCCTCCTGCCATAGCGCCTCGCTCCTTCCTCAGCAGCACTGGCTCCAGCGAGAGCTTTCCCTGCCTGACATGGGGTCTCTCTTGCTACCGCTTGTCCCTCTCCCAAGTAACAAGGACCATGGAGCCAAATTCCTCCTTCATGCCACTGCGCTTGCCAGTGGATTCACTCCAAAGGTACGTTGCAGCGAAAGCAGGCGCAGGAGCAGAGGGTGGATTTTTGACTGGGAAAGCAGTGTGCGCAAGGATAATGCTTTTCGGAGGAGCTTGTATCAGCACCCAGAATGTCAATGGCTCCTTTATTCAGAAGCGAGCCAATGGCCATATTTCTGGTTCCTATCCCAATGCTAGAATATACACAACTGCCCCAATCACACATGCTGCAACCTTGCTCCTAGAATCATAGAATCATAGAATCATAGAATCATTGAGGTTGGAAAAGACCTCTAAGATCATCGAGTCCAACCGTCAACCCAACACCACCATGCCCACTAAACCATGTCCCTAAGCGCCTCATCTACACGTCTTTTAAATACCTCCAGGGATGGGGACTCCACCACTTCCCTGGGCAGCCTGTTCCAATGTTTCACCACTCTTTCAGTAAAGACATTTTTCCTTACATCCAATCTAAACCTCCCCTGCCGCAACTTGAGGCCATTTCCTCTCGTCCTGTCGCTTGTTACTTCGGAGAAAAGACCGACACCCACCTCGCTACAACCTCCTTTCAGGTAGTTGTAGAGAGCGATGAGGTCTCCCCTGAGCCTCCTCTTCTCCAGGCTAAACAACCCCAGTTCCCTCAGCCGCTCCTCATAAGACTTGTTCTCCAGACCCCTCACCAGCCTCGTTGCCCTTCTCTGGACACGCTCCAGCACCTCGACGTCCTTCTTGCAGTGAGGGGCCCAAAACTGAACACAGTATTCAAGGTGCGGCCTCACCAGTGCCGAGTACAGGGGCACGATCACTTCCCTACTCCTGCTGGCCACACTATTTCTGATACAGGCCAGGATGCCATTGGCCTTCTTGGCCGCCTGGGCACACTGCCGGCTCATGTTCAGCCGGCTGTCGACCAACACCCCCAGGTCCTTCTCTGCTGGGCAGCTTTCCAGCCACTCTTCCCCAAGCCTGTAGCGCTGCATGGGGTTGTTGTGGCCGAAGTGCAGGACCCGGCACTTGTCCTTGTTGAACCTCATACAGTTGGCCTGGGCCCATCGATCCAGCCTGTCCAGGTCCCTCTGCAGAGCCTTCCTACCCTCGAGCAGATCAACACTCCCGCCCAGCTTGGTGTCGTCTGCAAACTTACTGAGGGTGCACTCAATCCCCTCTCCAAATGGCAACCTTCCTGAATTAAAATATAAATATGCCCTTCTACAAAAGGGAAAGAAAAGGAGAGTTCTGTTTTCTGCAGAAAACCCAGCTGATTTGAAAATAAATATAGGAGAAATATATAGCAACCAAGAGTAAACGTTGTTTCTCTTCAAACCTGCAAAACTCCAGAACAGAAATAGTCTCAAAATGTGCTCTCTGTCTCTGGTCTTCCAGCAGCAAGCTCACTCAGAATTCAGAATATTGGCAGAAATAAATTACAAGTCAGTTCATAGGAAAAAAAAATTTGGAGCAATTTTTGTCTTGTTTGCAGGACTTTATGTCTTGCTAGGGCTTGAAAAACGCTGCTTCGGATTTCTCATATAGCAGGTAACTTCTTCAGGGAAATTAAGAAACATATTAAAGTGCTGTTTATGGCCACAGAAGCACTCTGAGAGCATATATTAATTATTATGAACATGTTATTCTTATAGATGTAACCATGTGCTGCTGTCATAAATTATTATTTGCACTGAAGCAGCCCCTTAGGCCACATCTGAAAGAGGAGACCCAGGAGTGCGTCTGGAATGTGCACCCAGCAGTGGGAGTGCCTGCTCCAGCGGTCTCTGAGCCTCCTGCGGGTAAGACCCAGACGTGCTTGGGTTTTCTTCCCCCAGCTTCTCCTTTACCCTCATCTTCCCACAAAAGGGAAACTGAAGGGCACAGCTCTGATGGGAGCCCTGAGTACTCCAAAGCTGCCTCGTCAGGGTTCCCGGGTGCCAGCTCCCGGCTCGTACCATCAGCGGCTCCAGCCCTGAAAGAGGCAGTTGTGACCCGGACCCCTTGTACTGGGAACCACACAAACCCAGAACAGTTTTCATAGTGCCTGCATCAATCCTTTACAGTCTTATGTACTAGATGCTTCACAGATGAAGACTAGAGACCTGCCCTCGAGAGTACAAGGGTCCAACAGAAATGATAAATACAGTGAACTTGAGAAAAATTCTGTTCTTTCTGTGAGTTCAATGTATTTTTAAAATTAGCTTAATACTTGGGAAGGTAACAAAGCCAGGTGAAGAAGTTCAGACACTTCCCTATAGCAACCTTGTTTAAGTAAGAGAGAGAGAAGATGCTTTATTCTGCCAAAAAATAGCCAAAATACTTTTTTGTACTATTATTTGTCTAGGCAAAGTGAAGTTAAAATTGTAAAATGCATAACCAAATGCTGAAAGGTTTGATCTTGCCCAGGCATAAATGGGTAGGTTGTTTCTGACGGCTGGGAACTTTCTGATTAGACAATTTGTTCATGCTTATTTGTCAAAATGAGACATTTTCAAGGGAAAGTTTCAATGACTCTTTTGTCAGGAAAGGTTTCTTAGCTTCATTTTGTGGTTAAAAAAAGGGATAAAAGAGAATAGGCAGACTCAGCCCAGTCTAGCAGAAGGGTCACAGACTTAAAACAGGCGAGACCTGCCTGGAAGTGTCTGCTGTCCCCAATCCACTTAAACGGTTCACAGCATGACCTGCAGAACCCCCAGTCACATCTGTGATCTGTTTATCCATTTATTTGTTCCCTTTGCTTTTTTGCTACGGTTTGTCTTTCTCTTTTTCACTCACATTTTACAAAGGTTTTCTTTTTTTTTCTAAGTGACTTGGTCTTATCCCAACACAGAGCAGCTAACTGTTAAAAATTTTGAAAAGTCTTATGGGCCCAGAACAAGGTTTCTTGCCCGGCTCCAGGTCATTCCCCTCACCTCTGAAAGCGGGGAACTTGCGTGTGCTTAGTGCTGGGGTGTCAGGTCAGCTCCTGTATATTCAAACCCATATGTTGTGAGTTCTCTCTAGCACAGCTCCCAAAGGCAAGGCAACCCCCCAACCCTATTTGAAGCTGCAACATGTTTTTGTGGCGGCCAGAAACAGGTCTTTGCCCTCCCTTCCCTGCCCTGGGCATAGGTATTTAGAGCTGCTTAAGATTCACTTGCAGAACACTGTAAAAATTCAAGACCCTACTTACAGCATGTACAAGATTTTCTGGAAAAAAAACCAAACCCAAGCCCTGGAAAGAGATCTTACATTCCGTTCATCTTGGCATTTGCGTCTGCTCTGCTGGCAGAGAGCTCTAATTGTCAGGGACGCAATAGGCTGTGCTCTTATCTGTGATTAATAGACATGATCTTTCCGGAATGATAAATGCAGGTAGGTAAAGTCTCTGTGACTGTATCTACGCTACATCATAGATTATCAAAAACCCTACAATGTGGACATGATAATAAGCAACCACGGTGTCTAAAAGTGCTGGCTAAGAGTTCCTAATGTCTAGAATTTGATTTTTATGATTTTAATGAGGCTTTGTGTGGGAATGTCCTCCACAACATTGAAATTCAGTATTCAGTTTCTTAGCGGTTGCTCAACTCTCTGTTCTGGGGATTTCCCCACATTCCTCTTTGAGATTCCCTTTAAGCAGAAAGAGGCATCAGTGCCCCCAGCAGCGGGACAGCCTGGAGCTACAGGACAAGTGTGCACCATCCCCAGTGTGGGTCTTCTTGGGGGTGAAGAGGGACAAATTGACATTCCTTACAGCAACTAGCAACCATCTCTTTTTCCCCCCCTTGCCATGGTGGCACCAAAACCCTCATGTACATTTTCAGCACAACATCAGCTATGATTGTCATTGCTGAGGCAAGGGCTGTGGCAGGGCCCTGCCCCTTCCTCGGTCCAGCTCGGGGTGAGAAGAAAGCTCCTTCCCACAGCACCCCCTTCTCTTCCCTATGCATCCCAGGACTGCATCCCCCAGACAGCCTCCTGCAGACTACCTCGTGGCTGACACAGGGGAGGCCCCACCACCGAGTTGTCCAAAACTTCTTCCGAATGGTTAACTATGCGCTTACCTCTGCAGGGAGACGGGTTGCCATGTAAGACCTCCCTCCTGACTTGCTCTCTGCCCCAGGATAGAGTTTAATATTTATCATCAAAGTGATAAAATACAGTAAGTAGGAAAACTACATGCTAGGTTCGGCTCATTCATTGCAACATGAAGCCAACATTTAAATATGAAGTAAGAGTTTTGTTGTTCTAGACCAGCCCTGCCTCGCCTGTGCCACAGTACAAAGTTTGGATCTGAGTGCCAGAAAGCTTGAAGGTGCTCATCCTGATTATTTTATTTAAATCATACTGCTAGTACAATGCCTGGAAATCTCAAGCAAGAAGCCTTAGATAAGCCCAGGAGTGAAGGGGAGTGGGGTCACAGGGAATGGGGGGAACAAGCGAGCTTCGTTTCATGGGTGATCACACAGATCCGCACCAGACACTCAATGGGAAGGTCAGTAAAACTAAAAAATGTTTTATTTTTCTCACCCATCTTTACTTCCTTGTATGCTTTTTAGTGACTTCAAGGGAAAATATTCCCTGGTTTGTAGGCAATGGTGTGTATTTTAAAGGTGATGTGGCAATTGCCAAAGTATCTATTGTATTATGTATGTGGATCAACAAAAGGAAATCAGACTGGTGAAAATGTCTTAAGGCAAGGAAAGATAGGACTGAGAGCCCTTGCTCCTCTTCAAAGCCACAGCCAGGAGAGAGTTTGCATTTGAAAAGCTTTTCAACTAGATACATGTGTCTCAAGCTGAGTCTTTTGGGAAACTCACACGGTTACAGACCCTCAAGGGAAGCATTTGGAACAATATTTTCTTTTTTTCTGACATCAATGTTTCAGAAGGCTGAGGTCCTCTGAAAGTTGCTGCAGTGATGAACTACCAACATTAATATATCTCATGCCATCCAGTCATGAGGGGAAGAATGGTGGTTGCGAATGACAACCAGCATGATTAAAACCACCCATTAAAGAGATTAAGAATCTGCAAATGCTGTGGTATGTAAGATGCAGAGCACCACACTACTATGCAGATGGAAACATCTGCAGTAGAGATGTGACATTCAGAAATGTGCAACAAGTTTTTCAGATGCTCTTGCAGCCTGAGATGCAGGCCACACACTGCGAGCAGATGGCTCCACTATGCTTCATCATACACAGAAACATTGATTTGTTGTCATGCCATGCTGTAGATTTTTGTTGATAGCAGGTTAATGGCATTTGGCAGTAACCATTCTGGAGCCTTTTTTCCATTTTTTGGTGACATGGGTTATTTTTCCACAGAGGCACACAGTGTGGTGCTGAGATGTTCCCTCCGGTATTTCCTCAGACCACCGTGGTAGGTTTGGGGAGTCTGTGAGGCAGGGAAAGGAGCAGCTCAGCTCTCCTCTATTTGCATGGGAGCCAACGACCAAGCAGGAGGTTTTGGCTCACATACAGCTGTCTGAGGCAAGCTTTGTGATGAGGAAGTTTTTGGTACTCGGATCCTGAGAAGCATTATTTTCAGTGTATATATTCTGTACCAGGTAGCGTAAGAATTAAACATGGTGAAGAAACTTGTATAAAATTGACATGAGGGTTGTATCTGCTTTTTTATCTCAAGTTTGTGATAAGCTTCCAGACAGAGCAGTAATGGCCAGAAAAGCTTTGCAGTAAGGACTGGTCAGACTTTTACACCTCTTCCTCTTAGACAGTTCCACCTCTAAAACTACTGATGGTTTTGCTTGCCTCTGCATTAGACAAAAGCAAACTCCCCAGAGCTCAGGGTTGTGCTATCTGAAAGCTCCAGCAAAGTTAGCGTGAGCCTGCCCGTGTTGCAGGCAGGCCAGATTTGCCCAGGTGCATCAAACCTCTGCTCTGGTGTCCCTGACAAGTGACACCCTTCTGGGGAGATCTGACAGTTATGTTCTGTGTCCTTGAAGCCTTATCCACTTAACCCACCAAAGCCTCTCTCTTCCACAGGGGAGAGTGTTTTACTGAAGTACTTCACCTGGCAGACCCAAATTGGGAATTTGTAAGAAATAGGAGCAAAAAAGCTCTGACAAGGGTTCTCCCTCAGAAAAATGTTTGAGTCCATGACTGCCTATATCTACTTTATAAGTCATGTCTCTTAAGACCTTTTATTACATCAGGATTTATAATGTCTAATCGCTAGGTTTCCTCCAAGATTACTTAGTTGCTACAGATACCCACTCCCATTTCTGTATATCAACAACTCTTAATCTTGTAATCTTTTCTTGTAATCAAGAAAATATGGGAAGCCCGTCTCCTAAATACTGATGATAATGACCAAGATGGTAATATTCAAACACATTTATTAAGCACATTTATTCCTATAAAGCACACAAGCCCTAGAATCTTTGGGTACGGAGATAAGATATATAAACAGTTTTATTAACATGAATGAAGAGGCTTCCTCTATTTTTAAATAAAAAAAGATATCAAGAGTGAGAAGATGAATTATCAACAAATTGAGAATTTGGCAGGCAGAATTACTGTCAAAGAATCAACAGGAGAGAGGAATAAAAAATATGAAAGAAATTCTAGGACAGCTGCAGAAAAAATGCCCACTCTGAAGCCATGTGGGCATTATTGGATGACATATGCATGGAAGACCAAACCAATTACTTTTTTATCAGCTCAAGGAGATTTTAATAGGTTGGACAACTGTAGAAGACATTTCAGGAGAAGCTTTAGACTAGTCATCTGATTAAACAAAGTTAAGCACGTGTTTAAGGGACTTGCTGCCTTGGGATCTTAATTATTATGGACAATTTCCATGTGTGTGTTTGCTTTAACATTGTCTCCTGCTGGAGAACAGCTGGCTGCAAATGGGTTGGCAAGGTAAACAGAAACAGGCCTGCAATGCTCAGCAACTCAGACAAGTCTCATCACCAGCACAAATCCGTTGCCAACCTGACAAGCATAAAATGTCTTGGAAGGATCCACATTTCATAGCAGTTGTGCCTCGTGGACTGTGTCATAGTCCAGCAACAAGATATTCAGGGCATGGTGATACAGTCATTGTTGCATGTCAAATGTTGAGGAAAGAACATAGATCCTTACCAAATAATTTTTCTTCTGAAATGTGTAGGTTAATTTGGTGTTTGTGAATAAACCAATGCTCTGTTCGTCTACAGTGTAATGCTGGCAGAACTGGCTGGTGCTGTGTTAGTAAACCTCGACAGCTTATTATTTTTGAGTTAATTGCTATTTGTTCAACTCCAAGAGTGATCCAGCTGATTTGCAGGCTGATATAGAAAGAAAAAACTTGCCCTGAATAACCTAAATAAAACAGTTGGAAAAAAGAAAGGGCAGGTAACGGTGGATATAAGACAGTAGAGCTGAGTTATGAACTAAGGGCTCAGTGTGTTGGGCTTTCAGTACAGTCAGTCAAACAGCCAGGGATGTTGGTCATTCTATTGCCAGAGGCTAATGTTCTTGTGCTGGGAAAAGAGGAGAACTTAAATAGAAATGGTGATTATGTTTTTGTAGTTTCCTTCCAGAAGCCTTGTGTTTGTTCTTCTTTTGGTCCTGGATTCCCCTGCATTGCTAAGTGTACTAACGTAAGGACCTAGCTGTAGTGTGTACCTGTGGGACACTTCTCCAGTGATGAGTAGCTGATAAAAATCACTCCGAACAGCTCCCGACAGTAACCATTTTGCCTGTTAAACCAGGGTGCAGGCCAAAACCACAGCTGGAATACTGGCCCAGATTTTGCATGTAATTTCATTGCTTCTCACAAAGCTTAAGTGTGTGCAGCTACCACTGTCCAAAATAAGGCCATATTCTTCTGCCGTGGTCTCCTGCTTTGGGAGCACAGGTTGATCTGTTAGGCAGACCTACTGGTCTATCTGTCTACATGCCTAACTTTTAAATGACTATCTGAGGTGAATCTCATTTAAACAAATATAAACAGAGCCGTGTGAAGAAAAGGCTGCCTGCATAGAGTTGAGTCACTCCATAGTTTGGACAGAGAGAAGAAGATGTATAGAAAGAGGTGAAAACAGATGTACTAGGGAAAGGTTATCTATAGTACTGAGCAGTGGAATAGATACTGGCAAAAGAAGACAAATACCTAATGATGGTGCCAAGGTTTTGACTCTGACGAGAGAAGAGAGTTGAGACAACTGAGGAGACAGACGGGATGTGACGGAGAAAATTAAGAGAAAAAGTAACATGCTTTTGTTTTGGAGAATGACAGTCTAATGTCATCTAGAACAGACAGCAGAGAAAGCAGCAGGGGCAAGGGTGCTGGGTAAGACGAAGAGACAAAAAGCAGGCTTTGAGGGGCAGTTGGAGAAGGTGAAGTTGAAAAAAGAGAGAAGAGTGGAAATAGAAGAAAACAAACAAACAAAAAACCAAGAATCACAACGGGGTAGAAGGGATTAGGAGACTGCAAGAACCTCACATTTCCCTTATCTACCTACTCATGAACTGATTGAAGTGTGCATTAAAGTACACAAATAAGGAGCTTCTCCCCTGGTCCTCACTGATAATGAGCTAAGTATAAGCGATAGAAGCCTGTTATAAATGGCCTAGGACAGGTACTCAGCAGACAACAATGCAATAAAAATAAAAGTTAAAATATCAGCCTTTGAGGAGTGGCCCAACTTATCAATGGCATGGGCTGCCTGACGGTCCTGTCTGTGCTCCCTCCATGGAGGTTGTACCTGGGAGGCATTGCCCTTGTAGCCTCCCTTTTCACAGGCAGCAGGACACCTGCATCTGCATGATTCTGTCTCAGTAGTCATAAACTTGCAATGGAATGGCCTACTTCGCTGTCAGGGCTAAAGTATGAAGTGGAAAAATCTGAAATTGCGTTCAAAGAGCAGAAATAGTGGTTTGGACCACCAGGGTTCACAGCAACTATATAGCAGCAATGAGACAAGCATAATTATGTTTTTTACTCTCATATTCCACAGAGACTTAATACTGCCCAGCATGTTGCCCTACCAATCAATAAATAACCAACATTTTCCTTATTTCATTAGTTTTCAGATTCATTAATTCGTTCCAGGTTCCCTATATTTTTACTAACATACACCACATAAAAAGTTTAATATTTAATCACTAGGTTGGGGAGATCAGCATTTTTGGAAGTTATCAAACTCAAGTGCAATGGATTAAAATGAAGAAACTTTGAGTTTCACTGCTGATTGCCACGTAAAGGCAAGGCCATACTTTGCCTTGGTTTGTCATTCTCTGGACTGGCTTCACCTAGCATGTACATGGAGAGAACGAATATTTACAAAGCATTCTTTAAATCACAGGGACAAAAAGCATCATGAAAATATTAGTTTACATTTTTGGGGGGGCAGTGCATGACACTGCAGCAGTCCTAGCGTGATCATGCAGACCTCTCAGTGACCGGAGGAGTGTGCTGTGTAACTACCGATTATGTTGCTACAGCTCCTGAATGGCACCATTTTGTTGTTAGAATGAACAAAGGATGCCTACGAGGGAGTGAAATGTAAGGTGCTGAGAGAGGAAACTTTTCTGTGGCGTGCTGGGGGAATGTGGGCAGCATGGCTAGCATGACAGGTCGTGATGAATGATGTTACGCGAAGAGAGGCTGGGCCAGATGTGTGCATGCAGTGAACGTCTGTCCTCGATGAGCTGGGCAACTTAATGCGAGTGAGCAAAGAAAAGCTCCTTTCTGTGGCAGGATTTCATCCCCCTCTCTTTGTCAGGACCTTTCATTTAAAAATGTTACTCTTGTAGCAAGGATGGCCATGGGCTACACTGCATTAACCCGTTTTGACACTAGGGTAACACAGTGGAACAGCTTCATCAGCAGGCGGGAGTGACACAGGCTCCCTCCAAATCAAACACTCAGAAACCGAGTTTGCTATTGATGAAATAATCACCACCTCAATTCTCGACAATTAGCACAAGCAAATTTGACTCTAGCTATACACTGCAAACTCACTGAAATCGGTATTAGGTATTCAGAAACGTTGCACAATTAGAAGTGTCTTGATTGATCTTTTAGGATTTAATCTAAAGACAAAAAAGAAAAGTTTCATCTAAAGACAAAAAAGTTTTATTTCATTTGGGGAATTTAAAAAAATATGTTTGTTTATGCAAAATTGTGATAAATAAAATACTTGACTGAAGCATTTTGCCCATGTCTGGTTAGCAATGCCGTATCACTGAAATCTTTCATAAGCAGATAATATTTAGTTCCAGAACACAACTAACATCCTACTCTGCTGACTATTTGGATATATTATTGACAGCCATATGTGGAGAGGAGTAAGGTTAGAGTGGTAATCGGGTAGAATTTAGCCCAGTAAGCACACCACTTCTAACACCAGTGATCCAGAAAAGAAGTTAAGGGAACTATCAAAGTCTCCTCTGAGTAGAGATTTCCTTTACATTGTAGTTTCCCCTCTTTGCTAATGAAATGTACATAAACACATGCCAATAGTAAGGACTTTTTTGTGTAGTTTTGCACTGAAATCCCCTGTGTCGGCATCTTCCCGTACTGAGAAATTTTTTTTATGTTACAGGCCATCTCCAGCACCGTTGGGAGAAAATGCATCGTGAAGGGAGGTGTTAGGGGTGGGTGGGCTCAGCACCAGAGTAATGTGACATTGCAGCACATAGTGGTGAAATATAAACATTAGAGGTAGCAATGTAAAATATGGACAGTCTGTGTGGGTCTAGACTAAAGAAAAGTGTGTGTAAAACTTGTAAAAGCATTCTGCAGCTTGCTGGTGATCAGCTCTCTGGAGGAAGAGCATTTTTGCACAGCTGAACACTATATAAAGTGGGTGATTGTGTGCCTTTCAGGGTTTTTTTTTCTTTTGGCTGACAAAATTTCCAGCAGATTAACAATAAAATCAATTAATGTAAACTTTATGTGACTCTTCATTGGCTGTCAAGGACAACTAGGACCCACCAGCTAAAGAAGCATGTTCCCCTCCTGAACCCATTTTTTACCTCAGTGTATTACAGTGAGTTGTCCTTTCAGTGGATGTTTGATGAGGAATCCTGTTTTTCTGAGCCCTTTTTAAGACAGACAAAAATGAATTGGTCCCACTTTACTGACCTACATCAGGCAATTTATCTAAACATTGTAAAGTAGTCATATATAAAAGTTATAGCAACTCCTTCACTGCTCAAACCATGTAGTGACTAACTTTATTTGTGTATTTATTTCAACATGCTAGAGATGTCAGTTACAGGGCTATACTTAAAAGTGTATCAACAGTTCCCTTTTTCAGGCAATTATATTTTAGAAAGCTTTAATTTTGTTGTACCTAGGTGTAATCACAAGAGGAAATGTCTTTAACAATGAATGAAAATGGTTTGGATACATCAAAGTCACATATAAGCACAAAATTAAAACAAAAACTATTATCTGGACAGGATTTTATTACAAAACACTTGTAAGCAGCTTTGTGTTTTAGTATTTTTATGTGGGCATACAACTGTCAGCAGTTTTTTTTTCTATTTTCTTTCTCTTCTCTGGGTCACTGGGCAGAGTAACAGGTGAGATTTGTAGTTCTTTTCCACCTACTATGCTGTTAAATGTTCTTGCAGATATGCCCTTGATTTCCAATTTATTAGCTGATGTGGAGTGTTATAAACTAGCACTTTTATATACAAGAAATGGGAAATGTGGGACAGTACCAGAAAAAATCTTCGAAGTATTTTCAGTGCTTTGAAATAGTAAAATAGTAAAAATAGTGAAATAGTGTCTAAATCTTACTATTTCAGCTACAACACACGCCAAGACATGTACTGGTATCTACCCCAGCCCTTTGATGGGAACCGGTGGCCATGCACAGCCTCACTGTGTTCATTGGAGCTTGCAGAACTAGGTGCAGGGTTTCATGTTCTCCTGGCTCTGTTCATGCTGAGGAGTGTCTTTCCTACTGCAGTCAACTGAAGAACCTGCTTACTTAAGTCAAGAAAGCAGAATCTGACCTTTGGCAGATAGTCTTACCATTTCCCATGGAGTAAGTGATGATCTAAAATGCACAATAAAACACACATTAAATGATAGTCATTGAGTGAATGTCATGATTGTTACAAGGTCCAGACACAATATATAGGAGAGCGAGCGCAGCATTACATGTTCACAGTCTGCATCAATTGTAGGGGCATCTTGTGTTAGCATTTGTTGGCGTTACTTCAGGAGGAGCTTGTGTGCAATGGTCAGAGCACTCAGCTCAGAATGGGGTCTGCCAGCCCTGGGGTTCGATCCTGCTCCCAGTCCTTACGTCACACCTCAGAGCTGAGAAAGCTAAAACTCATCCAAACTGGTATTTTCTTACACTGGCTGGCAAAACTGGCCAAGCAGGTCACAAAGGACTATACTAGCCTTCCTAACAGGGGCATGGCAACTTGCAGTCCCCAGTGTACTGGCAAGGTCTGAGGAGTGAGTTCATTAAGGCTGAGTCCATAGTATTTCTGGCCCTGTCTTGTATGGGGATAACAGCGATCCGATAGGAACGGAAAGAAATTAAAATCAGCAAACTTTTGTTAGATTTCAAAGTAACAGTGTCACTGATGGATGGATGATGATGAAAAATGGTGGTGGCACTTTAGAGGCCCTCAGTGATCCACATCACAGTCAGACTCACCATCAAGAGTCATACATAACTAGGTAAAAATGCACTTTTTGAAATACCTGAGTATGTTGGCCTTTGGCCTTTGGCAAATACTATGTAGGGGTATTTTTGGTCTCAGAAGTAAATAATGCATGTGTTATAACCATCAAGAAAATTCTCTGCTTTCCCCTCTTCACTTCAGATCATCATAAGAAGAAAAGAAATGACACAGACAACTATTGTCCAATTAAATAGACTGACTGATGCTTTTAACATTGATATTTCTTTTGTTTTTTTCTTCTGCATTTGGAAATCATAGAAAAGAAATAGCAGCTGTACAACTTCAAAGCACTTTCTAGCACTGGATGTCATTAGAGATATTTCAGCTGTTCTTCCTACTCCGACGGCTCTGGCTTTCACATGCAGCATGCTCTGCTGCAATAGTAAGCAGAGAACGGACGACAGTTTACTCACACAAAGTTCTGGTGTAAGTATATACCAGAAGGGATGTGCCTTCCAATTTGATTTCAAAATTCTGTTGGCTTTGCTCACACTGCAATCATGTGAGCGTTGAGGTGACCAAGATGCTTCGCTGGTTAATGGACTGAATGTGTTAACCGTGAAGCAGGGGTGGGTGTGTGCTTTGGTGGGTGCTGCTGAAGAGCCCTGAGCGAGGCAGAACCTCAGGGTGGCAGAGGGGCTCCAGCCCACGTGGCTGAATCCATCCTGAGACCTCGCTCCCAGGGTCCAAAAGTTACAGCACTTCAGGAGGAGCTCTTTAGCTCTTCTACTACAGGAACAGTGACACAAGAAGAGGAGA
This sequence comes from Aptenodytes patagonicus, assembly GCF_965638725.1. Lineage (NCBI taxonomy): Eukaryota > Metazoa > Chordata > Aves > Sphenisciformes > Spheniscidae > Aptenodytes > Aptenodytes patagonicus. Next base: position 50,548,611 of record NC_134954.1, on the reverse strand, counting down.
CTACTGTCCAGAATGACCAGGACGTCATACATTCAGCTTCATTTCCGTCTTAGATTGCCAGGTACCCTGATGTAACTGGTTGTATGGTTTGTGTAAGAAGATTCCCTTCATAGATAAAACTCTCCACTGACAAAATATTCCAGCTGCTGTTACAAAAAAAATGGGACTAATGGTCTCACGATTACCCATACTAGGATAAGGCCAAAGCAGGTATCTGTCATTCAGTATCTTATTTTGTATCTCTCTTGCTAATCGTCAAAATATTAACCCTCTAAACATATCAGTCTTCTTCCCATAGCACTCCACATCATGTTGTATTGCTTTATTCTGATGTGGGCATAAGCCAGATTCTTCAGTGAAAGACAGAAGTACTAGATCCACCTATATTCCTTCTGCTTATTCCCCATCTCACCTCCCTCACAGGGCACACCAAGTACGTGCTGATTCAGCAAAGTCCACAATGTGACACAAGGGAGCAGAGTGGCAGGAATGAGATGTCCTAGTACCAAACCGTGACGTTCCCTTTCCCTGGGAATGCGCAAGGCCTGGTAAGTTTGCATTTCCTCTGCACATGGATGGACTCCGCCAGCAGGATAAGCAGTTTAGCCAGTTATTTGTGTTGACAGGGCTTGTCATTTAATAGTTAATGTTGTCTTGCACCGAAAGCATTGTTAGCAGGCCTCTAAGGTACCACATTTGATGGGCACAATTCACACTTCTCAGAACCATTATTCCAAGCTTCCTGCCAGCTCCTTAGTTTACTCAGGCTTCGTATTTGCAAGGTTATTTTTGCAGCGACAAAGGCTGGAAACGTAAGGCCCGATTCTCTGCCAGAAAGAACTGGCGCAGTCCTGCTGCCTGCACCCTGGCTGCCTGCCTGCGCGCTGGGGCACTGCTGGGGCAGTGGATGGGCTCGGGGAAAACCACGGCTGCCCCAGGAGGGACTCTCTCCAGCTCTGGTTACAAGCCAGGAGTCAGCCAGTCGCACTGACATGTCTCTCCTTCATGTCCATGGTAAAACACTTCTGCCAGCTCAAAAGCCACAAATTTTCTTACCCAGCTTTTCATTATGAAAATCTCCAATTTCTTTTTTTCTTTATCGCTGTAGCCAGGTGGGCATCGGGCTCCCTCTTCACTTAGGCTCCGCGACCTAGGCTTTACTGTACCACTACAGGTTTGATATCCACAGGCAGTGACTTGCAAATGAGAATCACACAGCAGCCGATAACATTTTACTGAAGGTGGGTTAATATCTTGGGACCCAAGACACAAAGTATCATGAGCCACAAACTGAAGGGAAGGCGGGGAAGCTAAACAGGAGACAAAAACACTGCTCTGTACTTCAAAGTCAGGAAATAAGGACATTCTTTCAAAACAGCAGATTATAAGTACGGAAAATTACCTACAAGCAGGAAAATGTGAAGCTAGTGTTTTCAGGATTATATTTGTTCCAGTTTAATGGACTGTATCTGGTATATATTAAAACAGTCCTAAGCAAGGCTGCTGTAGTTAAAGATAGGTCAGTTTTTTTCATTGTAAACACAAATTTCAGGGCATATAGTTCAGCCATGTAAATCCACACCAGCCTAAGCTTGTGATATAACTGCCATGCCTGGGTGCGGTTCCTCCTCCCCTACACAAGATTATACAAACCAGTGACATTGTTTTTACTTAAAGAACAATGAGTAAAAAGAAATTTATTTGGGTTCAGTTCAAATATTGCCCATTTTCCCTTTGACGAGAAAGAGAAGGATTTAAAACAGAGACGGGAATTTCAGAACAAGTTCTTTCTCTAAGAATATCCACTACTTGCTATGGATGTGGATCAACTCATTTTCATAATTATTTCCAATGCGGAGTTCTGTCAGCATCTGGCACTGTCAGTGGGATATTACTGGAATATACACAGTGAAGAGTTTAGTCCAATGAGGATATTAGGTCCCAAAGATGCTAGTGTGGCTTTCCACTTTAAGATACGCACAGTGCAGATTATGCTGCTAAACAGTAGCAACAGATCTTGTCTACACATGGAATTATTCCTCCAAAATCATGTCTGGATCCTCCCCATTCCAGAAAAAAAGTGTGTTTGATGCTGTGCTTAAGTAATTTTCACTGTAAATTAAAGTAACTGAAGGGAAGAAGTTTTATTCTACAGTAAGTGAGTCCATACACAGAGTTCTTTAAACATCTTCTGCATTATAAAGTCACATCCTACCATAATCTAGCTCTGAATTGCAGATAATATTGTATTTCTAAAGTATACATTCTCAGGGGATGAGAAATATTACTCAAAATGCCATCCAAATGTTGAAAATATAGTATTTACACTGGGTAGGTGCCATCCTTCTCTGGCAGGCTAATGGATCAGAAAAAACTGCCTGTGAAAAGATGACTGTGGGAGTGGCTGGGAGTCCAGCAGTTTCTTCCCCCCTGCCTCCATTTTTAACAAAATTGTACTTCCTGGTGTTATGGTTTAAATCAGATTTTAAGGAGTCCATTATGATGCATCTGTTTAAAATATCAAGGGGAAGCACAATCCAATAACACTAAATGTGTAAAAGCGAGGGCTGTGAATTAATACTGTCTCTCCTGCTTAACTAACTGCCTCTTGCGTTAAAGCATCATTGACATACAATTTCACATCTCCATGGTCCTAAAGAGTGTCACGAACTGTAAAGAGCCAGTTGTGCCTTTGAATGTCTTCCCATGCCCTTGCATCGTCCAGATTAGACCTGGTGGTTGTACATACAATAATCCAACCTTGTTGATTTTAAGTTACTGTTGTAATTGAGTTGAAATCAAGAAGTTATACAGCTATTGGTCTTTTTGGCAGTTGACACTTAGTGTTGCCATTTATATTACCTGGAGACAAAACCAGATAACAACCCATGCAAATCATTTGTAGAGGAGCTAATTTCTATTTCTTCGAAAGCCAATTTTAAATCTCCTCCATATGGCTGATACAAAATATTATGATGCAGTCGATGAAAACATGGCTCCGATGAAGTCCATGAGTTTTGTGACTGACTTCAGGAGAGCCAAGATTTCATCCATTATCTATTTCTGTAGCATAGGGCCCAGCTGTATTACAGTAAAAAAAAAAAAAAAAAAAAATCCAACAACAAAAGTCTGAAGCCATTAATCAACTCAGAAAGATCTGGTTAATGTATTGCAAGATAGGCCTCTGTTGGATGGTGCGTGCCTTTAAATTCTGCAAGCACTTAAAGAAACCCTGCAAAAGAAGTGACGCATGTGCAGCCCCAGTCCCTGAGCCCAGACAATATCCATCCTGCCTGCTGCAAGCATCGTGGTCTGCTGTAACTGTGCTTTTCTTCCTCATCCTTTGAGGCCCTTCTGACAGGCAGACTGCAAACTTCCCTAGGCAGGACTCCTGCGTTTGCTTGTCACAGCTGGAGGTGCAAGGCACAATGTCGGATATTGAAAGGAGCGGGGCTGAAGCTGGATGTAAACAACGTGAGTTCCAGCCTTGCCCAATGCACGGTCAGACATTTGTCCATCGGGCCTTTATTGTGTCCGTTTAAACATAACCTATCATATCTTTTTTTTTTTAATTTTACATTACGTTAGGCTGATATAAAAATTCTGTTGTCGAAGTAATGCCGCATACTCCAAACCACCCGCCATAAATTAGAACGCTAAATTTAAGAAAAAAAAAGTTTCTCTCACCACTGAAACCTGGATCCTGCACACATAAGCACGTACCCTGACTCATGTCCGTAAACCCCATGGAACGAATGGGATTGTTCACACAGTGATATTGTACACGTACTTGCTTAGGCAGAGTGCAGCACAAAATAGCAAACAGCTGATCAACCAGATGACAGAGTTAGTTTTTTAAAGAACATATTTAAAAATAAAGGCGGTGTGGCTCTGCACACCATAGCACGAAGAGGGATTTCCTAGGCATATTCCCAAAATCCAACAAATATTGGAATTGATCCTGAAGAGCCTTTCAGTAATGCAAACTAACTCCCCAACCCCTTCATTTCATTTAAAAACTCTTCAAAGTTATGTAGGCACGCACACACCTTAGCCACATGTACATGGAATTCTGTAATGCTTCGCTGACTTTTTAATTCATATAAGTTCAAAGCTTTGATCACTGCTGCTACACTTTCTGTTTGCATTTTTGCAGTCTTTACATTATATCTGGTGACAGAAGACTGAAAATTTCATTAGAAGGCAAAGAAAATCATTGTTTAGCGTTCATTGAAAACTTGTGTATTTCCATAGATGGTTTAGAGCTCAGATTTTTTAAAACGCAGTAGGCAACGTGATGTGGTCATTTTCTTCGGCTTAAACAGTACAACTTCTTTCTGTGAGCATTACTAATTGCAGACATTACTGTAAAATTATTGAAGATTTATATAAAAATCTGAGATGGAAGAAAAGCAAAGTTTTTTGCTATTTATTCAAAAGTATTTTATTTCTGTAATTTGTCAGTAAATATATATATGAATTACACAGTAATATCCTCATTCTTTTAATCAGAGGTGATGAACATAAAGGTATATAAAACATGATAAGTTTTGAATCTGAGATAAATATACATTTTATGGCTGTATGGTCTGCATATGCACACAGGTCTAGCCAACATTATGTACAAACAGAAATACCTATTTTTAGAAACCAGCCTTAATTTAAGACAGTCGAGCTAAAGCAGGCACTGCTTTACACTATACCGACAACTTTCCCATTAATTTATATGACTCAAAATAAAGCAAAATGCCTTTTACGGTTTTTCTTTTTAACCCTACCTTAATACACACAGTGTATAGATCTAAAATTACTGAAGTGCAGTTTACTTACACAGTTAGAATTTCTACTAAAAATAACTTCATGGCTATTTTTTTCCCCTTAGTGAGAACAAAGCTCTTTGTTCCTGCTGATATACCGTATATCTTTAAGCTAGTTTTTGCCTAAAGATCTCTCACTGCCTGCTCCCCGTCGAGGCTGGTCCAGCTGCACTTCTGGTCCACTTTTACAGCGTGCACCAGCCCAGGCTCAAAGACAAGCCAGGCTTCGGCAGCAAGTCACTATTTTTCGTACAGTGGTTGGCCTTGAACATCAGCCTTGCCACATGAGAATCAGTTATCCTCTTCACCTGAATAAAATGAAATTTAAAATATTTTCTACCCACAAATCTGAAGTCAATTTCCTTCTTTTATTATTATTTTATCCTCCCCGCTCCCCCCCCCCCCCTCCCCTCCCCGCGTTAAGTTTCGGGCGGCTTTGCCAAGCGGTTCCATGTGACGGGAGCATGGTCGCTCCCTTCCCGGCCAGCCGCAGGTAAATCCCGGTGCAGCCGCAAAGGACGGGCATCCCGAGGGGGAGTGATGCCACGAGAACCTGGCACCGCCGCCTCATCCGCTTCCTCAGTGCCCACACCCCAGCAGCAGGGCGCTGCCGGCGCCAAAACCAGCCCGGATACAAGCGGTCCCCCCTCCCCGGCGCACGGACAGCCGGCACGGCACGGCACGGCACGGCACGGCACGGCACGGCACGGCACGGCACGGCACGGCACGGGGGTAGCGCGGCGAGCGGTGGCAGCCCGTCCGGTCCCGTCCCGTCCGGTCCCGTCCCGTCCCGCCGTGTCCCCCCCGCCCCGCCGCGGCCGTGTGCGGCGGTGCTCGTCCCTGTCCCAGTCCCTGCCGCTGTCCCTGTCCCGGCCGTGCCTTCTCCCTGCGCAGCACCGACGGCAATGGAAAGGTTGAACTTACTTGGCTCCTGCGGCGGGCCCCCGGAGGCACGGAGGGCGAGCACTCTCTGCCGCCTCGCCCCCGGCGCGGGACCCCCTGCCCCCGCCGCTGCCCCTGCCCCGGGCGCGGGGGCGCGGAGCCGGGGCGCCGGCGGGGAGCGGCGCGGCCGAAGCTGCCGGGAGCCCGCTCCGCTGCTCCGCCGCTGCCTGCCCCGCCAGGCGCCTTCCAGCCCAGCTCTACCCGCATTGTTTTCCTCGCTCCATTTTTTTTTTTTTTTTGATTTGCAAGAAAACGCCAAAATCCCTGTAAATGGCTCATTTCTGGGGTGGGGGAGCGCTCCCGGCGGCCTGCGGGGCTGCGCCGGGGGTCGCGGCGCGGCGCGGGGCCCGCCGCATTCCCGCTCCCACAGCGCCGCCTGGCGGCCGCCCCGCGCCCCGCCGCGCTCCCGCCGCGCCCCGGGCCCGCCCGCACCCCGCCCGTGCGTTCATCCCCGCCGGCCCGCCAGTAAAACGCGAGGATCGCCATAAACTAAACCCCCGTGACCCATATTTAGTTCAAGTGCAGTCCTTCTCCCCCCCCCCCCGCTTTTTTTTTTCCTGGATCCTCTTTTAAACCCTCTCCACACTGCCGCGCTGTCTATTACATGCTAATTTAATTTTACTATGGACGATATTTTCAGCATTTGCTGAGGACAGTAAATTTTGTAGTTTATGTTATTTCACTTTTTATGACTTTTTAACACTTAATAAAATTTTATTAGAGCACTTTTGTGTTTACAAGGCCACAAAACTCTTGGCAGGTTGTCAGAAGTCCTTTTTATTATGATCCTACTGATATACTGCGAGTAATGAAATAATCATGTCCAGAAATGTATCAAAGGCCAGAGGGATTATCCAATTTAATGGCTCTACAGATGCGCTGTGAGGGATACGGACAGGCAACGCGTCGACAGGCTAAAAAGCGTGTGCGAGGAGGAGGCAGACCTGCTTAATTTCTTTCCCATTGCAGGCTGGTTCTGCGCTGTCCTAAAGGCTCTGGGCTTGGTCATGTGACTCTGGGTGCTTTCAAGAAAAATGGATTTATTCTGTTGCAAAAAGCTCTTTTCTTTTCATTCTTCTTAGGTGTGCATCTAGCGCTGATATGCTTGCTCTGGTGTTTGCACTGCTTGTGACATTCATTAAAACAACAATTTACTGGAAATCACCCAATGTCATCGTGCCATTGTGCAGCGAACAGTGGCTTTGGGCGCTAGGATTCGGTCTTGCAGCCAAAAAATAAATAAGTAGAAAAAAGAAAGACCAAAATAAACAAAAAAATCAGAGGCAGAACAAGCTGGTGAGATCAAATATAAGTGAGATATTTTACAGTATTCTGTGAAATGATTGCTTTTTGCTTTTGTCTTTGCAAGGGTAGGGTTGCGGGAGTGCTCTCGTTTGCGCGTGTGCCTTCGTTCCACAATGGGCTGTTTTTCTGTACTGCTATTGGTGCTATAGCCTGAGATACTGCAGCTGTTTTTAAGGTAGTTTCCTTTTATTTTAAATAATTGTTCATTTAATATATGCTGTTAAACTCATTCTTGCGTCAAAAGGAGGCGATTATACTTCCTGACCCTGAAAGCAAGGTGGGTGGCTTTGTTTTAGAATTAAATTTGCTGTGTGCAATTTCATATTTTTCTTTCTCTGCTGTTTCCTAAAGAGTGTGCCAAAAAAGATAAAAGGCAGCAATGGCACTAGGAACACTTCAGTGCCAGTCTTGTCTCTTCTACACACATTGTTCCAAACTTTTAAGCTTCACAGGGACACCAGAAAGATATTTTTTCATCATTTTACAATTAATTGTTTAATTCACTGTGATTTAAAACCTGCCCCATTAAAGTCTGCGACTAGAATGTACTTCACAATTTCCAAAGTAGAAGGAGGACTTTTTTCTTCCAGCACAAACATATGTAGCATATTCCAAGGTATCTCATGATACTGCCAGTAGGGATTTCTTTTAAAGAAAACAGATACTATCTGTGTATTTTTAAAATGTATTTGAATAATTTGCAAGGACTTCACAAACAGACCTGAAGACAAGGTTAGAAGTGATCAAAGAATTTATCTTCGAAATCATGACAATGTATTAGTAGACCACATGCTGGTATATTTATTCATATTGTGAATCGGCCTTACCTTGGAAGAGTGCCTCCAAAGTCAATGGGGCTTCTGGAGGAGTTAAAATAACGTACAGTGTTAGTAAATACACCAGAACCTGGCCCAGGAGAAGTAATATAAATCATTAAATGCAGTTTAGCTTCAGGACAGAAGTTTTGTTTTTCCAGAACAATATCATCTAGTGTAAATCATATGTTTGCAGATCAAGGTCAATTTAAACTTCTTAAACCTTTAACAGCCATCAAACTGGAAACCTGCAGGATGAAATGATGCGGTGAAAGAAGTGGTGGACTGGAAACTGTTAACCTTGGAAGAGGAGCGTTTGCTATTGTTCTTTTAAGAGAAAAAGCAAACTTAGAAATGCCTTGAGTATAAATATGTAAACATGCCACAGATTATTTAATCAATGAAGCGTCTAACTAATTTAACCCTTTCCTGGGGGCTTCAGTTTTTTCCTGGAACATCAGAAAAGGCCTGAGGAAGCAAGTATGCCATTCCCACCGTCATGGAAACAGAAACAGAGAGGCAGGATTCAGTAACTGGACCTGGGCTGGCGCCTAGGTGAGGTGTGCAAGGCTGGCAAGAATGTCTTGGCTGAAAGAGGACAACCTTGGTAGAATAAGTTACGGGAGCAGCATGACTGGGGACGGCCCTGTCCCCAGCATGCACAAATGCCAGCCCCGGGAGAGGTCCCTCAGACCCCAACGGGCACCGTCAGGTCAGTTATGTGGGGAGGGACATTCCCCTCCGCTGAGGATGGCCAGAAGATGCTATTAGAGACATGGGGAACGTGGGTCCAAGGGGAAATCTGTGGACACTCTGTTACTGTATTTACACAGAACCCCTGTTTATGGCCCGGTTATTCTCTGTAGTAGGCCATCAAGCAGGCGCACTAGTGAAATGCAGCATACTCTCGGCACAATGCACTCAGGACATTGCTGAACCTACTCATGCTCTGGTGAAAATGAGAAGATACATATTAATCATTTTAATGGGCCAAATCCTACACCTATGCAAGCCAGTGGAACCTGTGCCATTGTCCACAATGAGACTAAAAGTGCAGTCACGATTAATTAGTTATTAATAGGCATTCACCTATGAGCTTTGTAATGACTTTGTACTACCAAAGGCACAAAGCTGGGCTATGGTATGCTATAGACTGATGGAATGAATAATAGTAGTTTAACAATGTACATACGCATATTTACATGCAACATGCCAACAGTTTCACAGAACAACTATGAAAACAATAAATTATGAAAATCAGCCCAGAAGTCTTTAATTAAAGAAGACAAGATGTTCTGTGAGAGTCATTTGGGTTTTAGCCACAGAACTCCTATGGATTGGAGTGGGATTTGTGCAGCTAAATCCCATTCAAATTTCTGAAAACAAAGTTAAGGTTGATGATGAAGCCACAAAGTCAAGTACACTCCCTTCTGAAATCTATTAAAGGGACTTTAATCAGGTCTTTAATTGTCTTTCTGCAAAACTGCTGGCAAAACAAGCGATAGGTACTTTTTCAGGGCTGTTTGTTATTTTTATTTTTTGGTTGGCAAATCATTTGCTTGTTGAAAGCTGCCATTCACAAATCAGGAGAAAATGTAACAAAAAAATATGAATGAAAAGCAATGAAAAGATTTCCAGGGGCTTGGTTACTAGTACTTGAGAAGGAAGGCCTGGTTCCTATAGATTAGATATTAATATACTCCCCTGATATTCAGGAGACCGTAAGACAAACCCTTCTCTGTAAATTCAAGCATGGACTGGAGCCCACGTCTGCCACCTCCCAAATGAGTGCCTAATGCCTAGGTGATGGGGTCTTCCAAGATAGGTCTTCCAGCGAGGGCACTCCAGGGAGCTCAAGGGAAGAGAGAAAATAACAGCAAAGTTTAATTAACCTGTCTCATGAATTTTTATTAAAATTCCTGAAGTTTGGGGGAGGGTTGTGGCTTGGGAGCAAGGCTGGAGCTTCTGACTAGGTCATCAAATTGAGAAAAACACACATTGCTATCAAAACTCTAGCCTTTTGTTTCCCATGTAGTCATCTGCTACAGAGATTAGTATACTGCAGATGTATAAAAGAAGGAAAGTACAGGTAATGATAAAAACTTAAAGTATATAAAAATAAGACAGTTGAAATGCTACCTGCATTGTAGTTTTATTACAGTTTAATGGACATACGCCAATGAGCATTGCGCCTCTGTGTCCAAACTGATAGATGTACCCCATAAAAGCTTTCCTCAGAAGAAAGTCAGATAAGTGAAACTCAGTAGAAAAATAGCTGTACTTTCTGCAACTATAGATTATTCAATCAATGAAACTCCTATCTAACTCAATACTACCCATGTCCTTGGATTTACTTTCTGAACTCTAATCTGAAATACAAACTGGCTCCCAAATTCCTCTGATGAGTATGGTAATTTTGAAAGCCCAGAAACCCTTCCTGGGGAGTAAGCAGTAGCTCCAGACTATGGGTTTTATGGCTGAGACCAGAAAGGGATAGCATTTACAGTTCTCAGGACAGAGCTTGGGATTTGCTTTCTTGCTTAGGAACATAGTTATCATTTATAATGCAATGTTGTTTAAGTTCTTAAGCTGAGTGGTAGTTATGGAATCATTTCACGTTCTTTATTATTTTGGCTTAGTCCCATTTTTATTTTCCTTTATTTGCACTACATATATATCTCTCTCTCTCACTACTAGTTCTCAAGAAAACGTTAACATTTCTTTACTGTCTGTTTCCTGGTAACTTATGGAGACAACTTTATTAACGGTAACCATAGGAATACAGAAACAGAGTCTAACATGACCGCCTTGAAACACCAAACTCAGAAAAACTACAAGGAACCTGAGGTGCAATTCTTAGCTGGAGGAATTATAAACAGCAAACCCAACTGGAGAACTTCCCACCTTATATTGGAAAGTCCTACCAAACTGCTGTACTCATCCTACTGAACATCTAGGGATTAGGGGCTGTTTTGCTATTTAACGCCCCTGTACCTGCCCTGTGCCTTCTGCATGTGAGGCATTGGCACGAGCAACAAACATGGCAAGAGTGCTCCCAGAGCCACTGGGAAGTCTCTGGCTGCCCACATGCTGCTCTGGTTACTACTGCAGGACAGCATCTTGCAACTTGCTGGGTACAGAATTATCTTTATAACCATTTTCCAGAGGAGAAACTGAGGCACTTGGTTTGAAGGTATTTAGGTCCCTAGGGAAATCCCACTAGGTGCTCTGTTCTCACAGAATCTGCATGGCTTCTGTTTTCATCCTTACCTGCCTAAAATATCCTTGTGCGTTTAAATGATATTTCCAAGGTTTCACAGATTTGAATGGCAAAGGAGGAAGATGAATTCATACCCCTCAGGTTACCAGCCTAGCCCTTAAGCACAGTAGGTAAGGCGACACAAAATCTCCTACAGCAAACTGCTTGCACCTTCCTGTGTAAAACGTGGCGTGGCGGGGAACGAGCCTCTGCAGGGAGGATACATAACACACAGGTCTCATGGGCAAGTGGGTGCCAGGAGCAGCTATCGTAGAGGGATTAAGCTGAGGTGTCATGTGTGGCCCAGCACGGTGCAGGTGTCAGGGAGCTAGGACTTTCAGGAGCAGCACCTACACAGCAGCTGGTGCACAGGGAAGCCTGGGCAAATGCCTCTCCTCTCCCTTTTCCTCCGGGCAGGAGAGGCAGCTCTGTTATCCTTTGGGTGGCTAGGGACAGGGGCAATTTCAAGCATCATCTTTTTGACCCAAATTCTGCCTTTAAGAGAGCATTATGGAGCCTGTCTGCAGCCCACCCTGGGCTCTCAGACCACATTGCTTCTCCCTCTCTCCTTGCACAGTCCCAGCCATGCTGCTGGAATGGTTTGCAGGGGAGAGGGAGGGCTGATACTACTTGCAGGCTTTTTTCTTCCTCTTGATCTGTGTGCATTGCTTTCCTGATGCACTCTGAGGCAAGGGTGAGGAGATATTTATATCTCCCATATCAATGAGAATTACCAGGATCTTAAAATATCATTTAGAAGTGCTGTAATAATGAATATGTTACACCAGCCGTAGCTCTTTGAAAGTTTCTCATGTAAATAAAGACTGTCTCCAAGAAGAGTCCCATACATAACATTACACAGTAATCATTAGCTTTAAAAATTATTACGAACAAAGTAAAATTCAACACATGAAGATGGATTTGGGCTATGTGACCATTCAAAGCTTATTAAAATGACAAACTTGAAGAAGAAGCTGGAATGCTTAAAACTCAGCACCTGTTCATGTGCAAGTTTTATTTAAAGAAGACTCCAGAGGCTTTCTTGAGCCTCTCATGAATTATTCCCCAGACTTCAATGCTGGCCAAAATATGGCCACCACTAGACCTCAGGTCCCTCCCTCTGTGTCATCTGGCTTTTCACAGAAGATTCAAACCTGACAGTCTTTCCTCTCACACCCATACTCTTGGCAACTCTTTATTTTCCTTCCTAGGGCCTTTATCTTCACTCATACTTAAAAAAGATGTGGTTTGCAATGCTTTAACACTTCTACTAATGCAGCAGTTTCTTGGTGCGTAGCATCAGCTTGGGGCCTTTTCTCTTGGTGTGAAGGTGTGCTAAGGCATGTCTGCACTGCTGCCTGTGGTGTACTGCAGAAGTGCCTGAGCTGGCGCTCCACTGCCCAGCCTTGCTGCTGCGGCTCCTTCGCAGGGCAAATTGCCAGTTTTGCTGTGTGAATGTGGCCAAGGTGTACCTCTACCTTTTAGAGAAACTTCAGTGAAAAACTGTGTCTCTAGTTTCTCAGATTGTTCACACATCTTAGCTCAAGTCTCTCATGCCCTAGGGGTGAGAACAATATTTTTTTGCAAAATTATTGCCCATAAAATGAAAAGTTTACAGCGGTATGCGTTGAACGGGTCAACTGCAGGAGAGCCCCAAGTGGTGATATCCAAACAAGCAGTGCCTGTTGTGGGAGCGGGAGTCAAGCAGGAGGGGTAGAGAGCCAACGCGGGAATGGAGGCTACAAAGAAAGGTTTTGGTCATCCTTCACCATAAAGTCCATAAGTAAGTTTGGCTCCAGGAACGGGCAAGGGTCTGGTCAGTTTTTAGGCTAGTTGAAAGGAGTCTTCTGTGAATAAATTTTTGGCAATTCATCCGGCAGGACAACTTTGCAGATCAGGTTGCTGTGATTTAAGTGACATCCTTTTTATCACAATGACATTGAACCAACCTGAAAAATGTTTCAAGATACTAAATCCTTCAAGCTTGATATTTGGAATGGGGTCCTCTTTCAAAATTGGAATTTTCCCATCACTGATGACATCTTTGTATTATGGAGTCCCTTATCTTTCATTCTAATGATATTGCATAGACCTGTCTTTGTGACACACTGAAGACCTGTGATAAAGTGATGCAGTGAATTTTCTCACTGGGATGTAAGAAAAAGATGTCTCCTGGACATCTCTTGTTCTTTTTTTTTAATAAATTCTACAAAATCCCGTTACAAAACACAAGATAATTCAAAGCAGATAAAGTTTTTATCGGATACCAGATATCTTAAAAAGACAGTACCAATATCACAGGAAGAAGGTGATCGTAAAGGCAAATCAAATATAATACATATCTTTAAAGTGTCTGAAAAATTAGCTTATGTTTTGTTCACATTATTTGCATGTCTTCACTGCTGCAAATTATTACCGTCCAAACACTCTTCAGCCATTTCCGTGTAGGCTAACATTGTGATACGGTGAATGTATGTCAGTTTAACAGCACATTCTTTTAAAAATATCTCCCGAGCCAGGTAGGGCCTGATCCACTGCCCATGGAAAGTCAATGAAAGCTTTTCAGTTGCTTCTAAAGCCTTTGAGTTGGTTGGTCTCATAGTGAATGTTAGTAAAGGATATGAAGCTAAGTGGTTTCTGCTGATTTCCCAAAAGCTTTGTACAATTTTCAGTGTACTCCCGCATAAGCCTGTGCTCACTAAGTCAGTAGGTCTGTGTACATGCTTCAAAAAAGATACATAAAATAGGATGCTGTATAAAGAGAGGGAAATCTCTAAAAATTCCTACACGTACTATAAGAAACATACTTTGACATCAAAGCAGCGCCTCATATGCATAATAATCAATTCAGACTGTGGAGAGAAGAGGGTCCATTTTTAGTGTCAGTCCATTTAAAAAAGTTTTCAGTAGGTAATACACCTGGGGGGAACACCCTGTATTATAGAACTTGCTGCAAATGTTCTAGACATATAATTTAATCAAAATACCAAACATCTTTCATTACAGTCCAGTTAACCTTTGTAAACAAAACAATTACTTACGGGACTTTCCTCACAAGATGAACTTCTGGTAGTGGATATATAAACACACTTTGTGGGCTGAGTCCTTTTCCACTAACATACTTTGGTTTTGGCACAGTAAAAAATAAGAGAGGGGAGGGTGGAAGGGTCAGCTGCTTCCCGACATCTTTATCTTTATCAGTACCAGCAACCCCTCGGCTGGTGTCAGTGATTTGTGGTATTGTTGTTTATCTGTGTATCACTCACTCAGACGCACTGTTTAGATCCAAAGGTCTCAAGACCATTTGCAATCTCTTCTAGGCTTGCTGTACCAGACAGGGCAGACATCTGGCTGTCAGTTATAATTGCATCCTGCACCAGAAGTTGTTTTTAAATACTCCTGATTCCCTTTGAACGCAGAACTGTGATGCACAACAGTTTCAAGCCATTACTGCAAGAGGCAAAGTCAATCCATGGCTTTAGCCCAGTTTGAAACAAGATTTATGAGAGACGGTGGGGAGGGGGGCCATTTTACAAAAGGGTGGCTGTTTGAGCCTGCTTGGGTTTTAATGATACAGCAGTTTCCTTTCCAGCCCGTACAACTTATTCTTTGAACGCTGACAGAAATAGTGCATCAGAAAAGTATATTTGTGGTGTTGCCATGTTTACTGTTTCCTGTTGTCTTTCTTTGGAAGTATTTTAAGAGAAATTAGGACTTCACATAAAAACCCGACAGGCTCTGGGATGAAAGGATTTACTATTAGGTTTCCTTCTCACTCTAACATGGTGGACTGTGATTTAAACCTTACAGACTCATGACAGGATATGATGCTAATTAAAAGCATGAAACCTAATTTTTTGACAGAATAATCACATAATCCCCTTTCTATTATCTGGCTAAAGGGTTATTGACAGTACCTTTATTTCTCAGCCCAAATCTTGGATTTATTAGGCTAACAAACTGCTCTTGTTTAAGTTATATAGGCCAATGAATATTGTTGAATGTCCAGGCGCAGGACTGCATTCAATATTGTAAAGCGATGTTTTTCCCCTGGTAATTGTCACACTGGGTCAAGAATGCACAGAAATGTAAGTGGACAGCTGGTTTTGGTTGAAAGCAGAGTTCTGATTTGCTGTTTAATACCAAATCAATTATAAAGTAATTTAATAACAAATCTTATAAAGTGAAACATTACAGCAAAAAATTCAGCTGGAGTCTCTTCTGAGCTCTGAATTCAGTTTGCATGGAGCACATAGGAAGTTTGATGGAAAAACATTACTGGATTAGAGACAAGAAAGAGGTTAAGTTCTGCCTCTCAGTTGCCCGTCGTGACTGCTTGAGCCCAATACGTGATCTACATTGTTTTGTCAAGGCAAGACTTTTGGTAAGAGAGACCATGCTGATGCACTGTTGGAAGTGAACTATCCCTCTCTGCTTTGACACCTGATCTGACACCAGTGAAGAGTCCAGAGGCCAGTATTTGCCATTCAGTTCAGCCCCTGGTGGACTGCTATCTATATTACATACGGTTTTTCCCCAGAAATGTTTCACATTTACACACATTTTGTGCAGCAGCGTCTGAAATGGGGAGGAATCTCTCTCTCCCTGTCACATACATGCTCACAGAAACTGGAGCCTGCAATTTCCCTAATCACTAAAATCCCTTTCTCCCCACGTGTAAGTTGTTAACCTTCATTACATCCCCAAGGGGACATACTCTAAGCAGAGGCCTGTTAAAATGAAAATAACCATCCCTCCAAATTGCCAAATCATCATATTAAAAAGTCCCCTTCTTATAAAGCAAGGTTCATCATTTGCAGTGTCAGGTTAATTCCTGCTCAAAGTTGAATGTAATTATTTCTGCTATATGGTTTTATTTTTTAAAATACTTCATTGGCTTCTGCAGCATCACAACAGCACATATTGTGTTAAATCTTCTTAAAGTTATAAGTTTTAAGATGAAGATATACCTTACAGTTATTAGAAAATTCGTATGGAGACTGCTTTCACATGTATACACACGTTGTTTTCTTTTAGCTTCAAGGTTAATTTTTACCCTGTGTGTTTTCCAGATGCACATAGGATTTTCCCCTCATTTCCTGTCTCATTCCTAATATAAAATCTATTGCCATTTCATAATAATTAAAAAAAGAGCTGGGCTGTTGAGTGAGCAGAGGAACTCCGGTGCTGAGTCGGGTGTGCTAGCCCTTCTGAACCACCATTTTATCGCTGTTGCACGTGGACTGCAAAATGGTGGTTCCTATGATTTTGATGAACAGGGACCTGCAATACGCTCGTTGTGTGGTCATGAAAAATGCCCTCGCCCCGGCTAAAAAAAGGCCGGCTTCTCTTGCCGGTGCTTGCCTTTGTGCCTGTCTCTCTGTGCTGTCACAGCCCTCGGTTGCCTCAGGACTGCCCATAATTCCTCTGTGAGACCTACAAAGCCACTAAACGCTGATTTCTAATTTAAAGTTCCTCAGGAGTAGCTGCGGTGCTGTGTGCATGACATACAACCCCAAATGGTAAGAGGACAAAAATCACAGTAATTTTGTGTCTTGTGTGTTTATTAATAGAGGACCAAATGTCACACAGGCAGTAGTCCCAGGGCCGGTTTGTATGGAGAATGAATGTTTTGCTCGTGAATAAACGGTCCCTCCAGATCAAGGTTGAGGTCATTGGCAAGATCTAGGCGTTAGCTCATTCTAAAGCTATGTGCACATGCGAATAAAGGAGTTAATACTTGGACTGTCAGTATCTCTCTTTCATAAGAGATGTGTTCAGCCTAATTTTTTTTTAATAGTTGGATACAAACAGTTTATCCCACACTTCAGTGTAAATACGTTGCTGGCAAAATAGCAGCCAAAGCAGGCGGTGACCTTGGGCTACCACTAGCTAGCTATCAAAAAGCACCACAAAAGAGGGTTAGGAAAATGCTAATGAAATGGAAATTGCCTGTGATTACCCACAGCAGGATGAGCATCCTCTTTTGCCTGTGAAGAAATAATTTCCTCTCACCCAGGTATGCAGCTACTGTAGCACGTTAGAGAATGCAGCTTCACAGAGTGCCGGTAACCACAGATGATACACAAATATGCTAGCAGTTGAGGATCTACGTGTAGTTTCCCCCCGGATAAAATAGATCCACAGCAACAGTATTTATGGTCTGCACAACAATATTATTTTTCTCTCTTTGGTTTGCAAGGGTTGTAAACAGAAAAAAAAAATGGCTAAGCTATTAAATCTAGGAATAACAAGGCTCTTAAAGCCTGGTTTATTGTACCGGGGTAGGTTAAAGCTTTACGTTTTTTGATCTGCGGGTGTTAAATATCCTGTCTGCGCCAGGATTCCTGCTCGGATGTTATTTATCTCTCCGAATCTTTGGTGAAAGAAGGAGCGGACAGATGTCCTTAAACTGCGGGCACCACCTGGCGGCTGGCGCGGGGCGGGCCGGGGCCGGGGCCGGGGCCGGGGCCGGGGCTCCCCGCCGGCCCCCGCCGCCCGCAGCCCCGCGCGGGTGGAGGTGGGTTTGTATTTTGACGAAAATGAAATGAAACGGTCCCTCGTGTTTTGATTTTACTGACTTTTAAGCGCTCAAGCCAAGTGTTATCCAATTTCTCCCATACAATCTGTTTGGAGAGCTAGCAGTGCATTTCAAAATGGCTTATTTTGATGACATGGTCATAATTCTAAATAATTTGATTTCCAAATATATACATCATATTGTGGCCTTGCCAGAAAATCGTTCTATTGAAAGACTTCTGTCTTAAGATTTAGACTAAATAAAGGAGAAACGATTACGTGAACTAAACACCTTTCTGGGGGAAGGGGGGTGGGGTATGCTGCTGTTTGCTGGGAAAAAAGCTAAACAAAGAAAATATTTTCCAAACGCAAAAGCTTCTTTCTGGGGGTCATGAACTGGAGACATTGCGGGTACTGTCAAAAATCTAAAGAGGAAATGAAAAATAGCACTTGCTCCTTTTGAATGAGCGTGTGTTTTCTTTTCTTGATGGCTGGAGGAGACTGCATCCTAACGAGGTTTCTCAGTGCACTAGAAGATGCAGAAATATGTCATAATTCCTTGGTTCCTTCAAAATGAAAAATCAGAGAGCATGTTTAACATACAAGAACTCGTGTGTGTGTGTGTGTGTATTACCTTGTATCTGCAAAGCAGGACTTCCATGTATATATGTATGTATGGTGGAATTTAAATCTTCAGCCTCCAATAAAATTGTATTCTGTAATAAAACTGCTGCACCTTGACTCCAGACTACACTGAATCCCAAATTAAACACCCCATTTACTCTCCTGTAACAAGCAGGAAGGTTTGCTACAGTGAACACTATTACAGACAGGAAAGGCATATTATCATTCTCTTTACCTTCTGTACATACGATAGCAACACCTAAACAGCCCCGGTGAGTCATATTTTTCTCTAGTTCCTGGCTCCTCTTACAAGAAAGAATTGATGAAGGGAAAAGGTGGATTGAAATGTGATATTTAATTTCACATCGCTCCCTTAATTATTTAGCTAGCTGGACAGACAACTCCAGCAGTTTAAAAGCAAGCAGGTAGCGTATTTTACTACAAAATGTCTTCCCGGATTTCATGAATAACTCAGTGTCATAAACAGAAACAGCTGGCATGCTGAAGGCTGTGTAGATTTCTTTATGCATTATATATAATGTAGATGCTTCCCACATAATGCACGCGAACTATCCGCTTCATATCAATGTTTGTAGCCCACAAATACCATAAATAATATACCAGGGATATAAAATTAGGGGACTTAAACTTGTTAATCCAGGTTATATATTAAAAAGCCATTGTTTAGTGGCCATTTGTCTATTGTTTAAAGGTCTAGCAATTTCAGGTGCACACTGTTCTTGGGTGCTAATTTTCCTGTCTTTCTCTAGGAGAGTCATTGTAGAATTTTGATGGTTTTGTTGTGGTTATTAAATTAGAAATTGGAGCTCACTGAGGGTAACAGGAGGCGAGAAAGACCCTTAATGCCGCTTTGTCACGTCAAGCAAAGCGCAGGCGAGCCCAGCATGCTGTGTCTGGGGCTGGGCTGAAGGCTTTCAGCTGGGATCGGAGGGGAGCTACCCTCTAGTGGACTGATGGTGAATTTTATTTCCTTTTTCATGCCCCATCCTGGTCTTCATTTATTAAATACAAGGTACCTGCTCTAAGGATATTCTTGGCTATTAACCTTCATGCATGAGACAGGAGCTGAAAGTTAATAAAGAAAGTATTTCTACTCAACTGTGGTGATGTGAGGCATGGAGAAGTCATACTAGTAAGCCAAGAATGTGAATCCCCAGGCCTCTCACAGCTGAGGTTAATCTGAAAGGAGTTACAAGTTTGAAGTTGTTTTAGATCAGACGTCTAAGGCGAAGAAGGAGGGCTCCACTCCCAGACATCTGATCTAAACCCTTTGAGCTTTGGGAATTTTGACTCCAGATGCAGGTTCCAGCTCTGCAGATGATCCTTATCTTTAATGGGACCAACTCAAACAACCACACATAGATTTGTTGCCATTGTGAAGGACCCAAAGAAAGAAGTTGGCTCTCAGCCTGTAGCTTTGGGGGAATTCATTCCTTGAGCACATGTAGTCTGAGTTTGGCTCACCTCTGTTTAAAAGTGGAGTAACCTAGGAAAAAGAAACAGGCCAGGGAGTTGGAAAGCTGAAGAATAAAGGATGTGACTGAATTAGAAGTTTTTCTGGGCCCATGCAGGGCGTTGTGTGTAGCATTGCTGGGCTAGAGACTCTATTAGCATCTACTGTAAGTTTTGTTCCAAGGGATCAGATTTCTGGAGCCTGAGACCAGTTACGATACATCAGAGGAAGCCTCGTAATAGGAAGCTTTATTGCCTTCTGCTAAGTGAGCCAAAAGTCAGGGGCTTTCCCTTGTAAGCATAAGGCTGGGAAGGGGGGAAGGGGAGGTGGGGGTGTTTTTTTTTCTTTTTGCCTGATGTGTTTCATCCTTCCCCACCTCCAACATCAAAGTGTTTGCTAGGGCAAGTCAGCCCTGTGATTCTGGAGCTGTGTATTTCCCCTCTCCCAGTAGTTTCCATGCCCATTTCCTATGGCCCAGCTGCCAGAGCACTAACCCTCTGCTGCTTTAATCACTCCATTAATCAAGCCTTTGCAGTGATCAGCACACTAGCTCTCACTGCCACAAGGAAGCCTGTTACTTCTTCAGGACACATAATCTCCCACTAGCCCGCCTGTTACTTCTTCAGGACACATAATCTCCCACTAGCCCTCCAAGGGTTTTTACTCAACTGAGCCATATTGCTCCACCAGCTAAAAGGGGTATTTCACTCTCTTTTTGAATTAGCTGTGTTCTTAACATAATGTATCTCACATAAGGCACAACTCAAGAATAGTTCTTATATTTTGGGCGCTATGAAGGTGAAAAGAAATACTTAGCCATTTCCTAGCTCAGCTTCACAGACACTGAATTAAACACATTAAACAGACGAATACTGTCATCAAACCAAAGATCAGCAGATACAAACAAGTCATTTCTGCTGGCTCCTAGAGAGCCATGATTGCATCCCCATGGGCACAGGAGGATGTCATATACAAAGACGTGTATAGGCAGTCTCCAGTCCAGTCAGAGCAGTTTATTAACTACTATTTTGTACTGGGTAGTGCCAAAAGATGGCAGATCCTATTATGCTAGGAGACTTTGAAAAATTTAAAATGTAGCCGTAAAACAAAAGATCACAGTAAAGCCACAGACAGAGCAAAAATAAATGAAAGGAAAGCTTAGTGACCTTCAGTGGCCTCTCACACTTCTGTCTCTTGCAAGGGGAACAGTGTATCAGTTAAAAATTATTTTGCAGTGTCTTTTGCAGAGTGAAGACCAGGCACTCCGCTGACTTCCAGGATGAGGATGTCATTTCCGAAGGTTAAGGGGAAGCAGGGAGAGTCCTGTGTGCTCAGGGAAGGTGCAGCTCCTGCCTGGCGCGAGGTGGGGCAAGGCTTGTCGCCCGGTAGCTCTGCCTGCCTTTGCTAGGAAACCTCTCTTCCCACGCATCTGTCCCCCAGCACGCCCTGCCTTTTCCTGAGCCATCCATTTCTGAAGCCAGGAAAATCAGGGAAAGGAAGGGAAGAAAAAAAACCCCAGAGCTGCACTGGAAAGTACTCACATCACTACCACCATCAGTCCAGCAATATGTGAGAGCAAAGGCACAAGGGTGGGATGTGAAAACAGCGGCAGAGAGGAAATGAGCTCGGAGTTTGAGAATCCCAGCCTGCTGGGAAGGACAAAATCCTTCCAGTTGTGGCAAAAGGTTCAGCAAAGAGCAGTGTCTGAAGGCGCGGAGACTGAAAGAAGTGGAAGTGAGACCAGTCTGCTTGCTGATGGCAATGGGGGGCACAGAAAGCAAACATATTGCCATTCATCAGCTTTGAGTCTTTAAGCATAAGCACGCTTTAAAATTTTCAATGTCCAGTTCATATAGCTGTTCATTCCCTTCCCAGATCCAGATTTGAATTCTGCAGCTTGGGCAATTTGTGACTGCTGTGAGCAAAGCAGTTCTCTCACATGAACGCACACACGCACACGCGCATACAAACACCCACACACTCTTGTGGACATCTGCAAAAATATCAGCAGCAAATAGAAATGATAACACCTAGAACAGTTTCCGAATACAAACACTGATGCAGTACAATCAGTACAATAGTTTTGCAGACTCATTTCACTGAAGTATTTACTTTTTTATCTGCTGTGACTGTATGTTTAAGCTTTGCTTCCTGTATATTAATGCTTGTTTTCCCATTTAAGTTCTCTAGCTCTGGCTTCATAAACGTGCATCAAATCCAAATGACATGTTTGCATGTGTATACTCAATGAACAACACAAATTATTTATCCCTTGGGATAAAGGACTTGAAAATACAGATGGTCTTGATACAGTCTGATAAGAATGTAAACAGGAAAATATCTTTGTTGACTTATTTCTTAGTAATCAGTAATAATTAGTTATTGTCTAGAGATGAATTATATTATTTCATAAACCTTGCAACAAACAATAGCTAAATGAAATCAACTTTGATTTTCTTAGGATTACTAAAGATAACATCAGATAACTTCCTTAGCAAAGAAACAAAAGCCCATGCTCCATTTTCCATTGTTTTTTGGTCTACGTCAAATTTAAAGGCAAAAATCAAGATCACGAAAAGTGTCCCAGAATATTATCTTACCCTTCACTTCTATGGTTTTGCAACTGACCTATTTTATTTTATTTTATTTATTTTTTAAAGTGTGCTTTTGCATTCTTCAAATTACCACCCTCATCAGATATTAATATTAAATCTGTTGAGTGGTTTTAGTTCTTCTGATATCATTTCTCTTTCTCACCACTTTGACCAATTATTTCCACCCCAGGAACTATGGTTGGTGTCTTGCCTTCAGTATGTTATGTTCTGCTTCCCTGTTTCAGCTGAGCAAACCCAAACAAAATCTGCTTCTCTGTTTGTGGTTGTTCCATAGGCTGATTAGATTCCAGACAGTCATATCTCTCTCTTGTAATGACTTAGCAATTTTTCAAGAATGTTTCGATTTATGGATTAATATTGGCAAGAAACTAATAGCTGAGTATTTGGCTTTAGTAACACTACGTCATATGATGCTAATCCTTTCCCCGACTTCTAGTGTGAGGGAATCACAAAGTTACTATGAAGGTCTGCACATACAGCTGTCTTCATGTCAGGGCAAATCAAATGCAAAAATGATCACAGGGAGAAAATGCAAAAGGATGTGAGCATGGCTGAATTAATAAAAACATCCAATGAATGTTCCTCTTTCAGCCCTTTTTGCAGAGCTGTGAACTTGCACTGCCACAGAGACTGCTGTTACTCCTCCTGGCCCTACCAAGCCTCCCTCTTCTTTCTGCCCTGCTTGCTCTTCTGCCTTACCTCTGCCTCGATCTGTTCCTAGATCACCTGCTAGTCACTATTCAGTGCTCCTCCACCAGGCTAAAGCAGTCCTCAGACATGTTCGGTGTCTTGTTCTTACTGTGTTTCATACATTGGTAGCACACATTACGCAGGAATGGCTTAACCAATTGGTCGAGTGCAATGATGGCTATCTATCTTAAGGTGGTGGTGGTGGTTGTTGTTATTAATTTTGGTATAATTTCAGAAATGCCAGGTATGTGTTTTTATTTTTCCAGGTGTAAGGTGTAAGGCAATTAGATCGTAGGCTATATTTTCTAATGCATCTGTTAGTGTGCGTTAAAATAAAATAGAAGGTAAATTCTATTTCCCCTGGATAGTCAACTGATCTAATGCAGACTACTGTATTTCTGAGTGGTCACCTGATTGCAGAACTTGCCTGAACCCGTAAGAATTCATGTATTTTCCTTGCAGTGAGGTGACTCTGTGGTATAACTAATCCTGAGCAATCAGTTGGCAAAAATATTTGTTAATGATTATCTGTGATGGGTGAAGCTATCTGAACGTCTCTGTTGGTAATAGCTGACTCTGAGTCAGGGCAGGTGGGGTTTGCTGAGGCTGGTATATGAGCCTGATTGGAAAAAAGACATTTCCTATTGCATATAAGTGGTCTGAGGATGACTCAGATGTTGTTATGGAGATCCCTATGTTGTTGCTCTACAGCGTAACTACCAATGGCCAGAAACC
The DNA here is from genome assembly GCF_965638725.1 of Aptenodytes patagonicus. Classification (NCBI taxonomy): domain Eukaryota; kingdom Metazoa; phylum Chordata; class Aves; order Sphenisciformes; family Spheniscidae; genus Aptenodytes; species Aptenodytes patagonicus. Next base: position 50,524,816 of record NC_134954.1, on the reverse strand, counting down.
ACACAGTTTGCATTTCAGCTTTGTTTAATATAAATCGAAATAATCTCTGCAGCTGTCCTTTTTAATACAGGAATAATCAAATTAGCACCCTACTGGAAAAGCTTAACTAATACAGAAAGGTATCAAGTGAAATTACTGAAAATAAAAGATACTGCATGCTGACACGTGGATTGGTATTGATATATGAAACTGTAATGCTAATCTACAAGAACTGCTCATCTTGTAAAGCTGTGCTTTACACCTTACTAGTGTTTGACCTCTTGGTAGATGAACTCAGCACAACTGTGTAGACTGGTGGTTTAGAGGGGCCAGGGTTTGCTTCAGTCACTGGTAGCAGTTTGGGAATTTTAAAAAAGGAAAGAAATGTCTCAGTCAGGTCTACCAACAAAAGTGTCACACAGGATGGAGAAGTCTTCACCTAAGAACTGGCCTGATGTAAATAAATGTACTCTACAGGGTAAAATCACCAGGAGATTGCCCTTTTCTGACAGCTTTCAGAGGAGACTGACCACATCCTGGGGAGAAATTACGGGACTCATATAGCAAGACATAGCAGCCCCTGTTGGACTTTCCATCAGTTCACAGCAAATAGCCTTCCATCAAGGTGCCTGCGTCCTAGCTGGTTCTGCTGACAGAATAGGGCCCAGGAGTACAAGTTCACTGAGGGCAAAATTAAATTTACCTGCATAGTGCCTAGTAATTAAGTCTACTACCAAACTGGGCTGTAGTTCATCACTGACCAACTAGAAGCTGTGAGCTCAGCACCTGGGGGATAACTATCGGGGTGCATTATCTATAAAACCAAAAAATTACTTGGGTGAATAAGGCACACACTTATTCTCCTTCTGTATAAAATTGATTAAAAAAAATCATGCTAAGAAAGAAAGGATAACATCCCCATATTATAGGTATTTCTTCCTAATCTTCACAGTGTTCCTTCAGAATTCAGGTACAGCAGTGAGGAAACAAATCTATCCCCTGGATCTGAAAAAACAGCATCTCTAGCCCAGTCTGCCATGGATTCTGTCCAACACACTTGTCTGTCTTAGTCTCTCAGCTTTTTAAGTGGCGGTAATATTAATTCACCTCTGTAAAGTGCTATGAATTCTTTAGACGGAAAAAGTGCTGTGTATGTCAAACCCTGAACTCAATTTTGGCAGGTAAGTGAAGAAATTGATTTTGAGCCTATATTTATTTGCAGTTTTAAATTGCACTAACTTCCTTAGACTTACTCCAAATGCACAAATGTGTTATTGACAGCAGAATTCATCCCACAGCTTCTTATAGACCACTCGTCTAACCACTGAACTACAGCAGGCTAGCAGACAGCAGAATCTGGCTCCTTGTATCTCAAGTTGTTTTATAAAACCAATAAAATCAACTTCACTTTTATAGATTATTTTTTTTTTTTTACAAACTGCTAAAATCTAGTGGTTTTTATAATACGCAGTGCAGAAATTTAACCATGCTGCAATAGAGTGCAGTAAGGGCCAAATTCTACTCTCCATTATTTGAGTAGGTAGATAACATAAATCCATTGGTATCAAAAGTGCTTCTTTAGGTTTATCTTTTTGATCTGTTGCAGTACAGGCGTGAAATATATTTATTTCATTTTGCAACAGCTGACTTTTTTTGCAATGGCTGCTACAAGAAATATTGACTTTTTATCTTTTAATAAATAATATTTATAGATTTAGAAAAAATCATTAGATATGAATTATAGCTACTGTAATAATTATAAATACATTAACAACAAATGGTCAAGCCAAATTAGAAAAGCTGTATTAAAAATTAAATAAAAAGATCTATTGAGTAAACAGATGTCTCTTCACAGCAGACATATCCCCACAGTTATTGACTGAAGCACTTCTAAGTATTAGGAAATGACCAACCATGACAAAACATTACTAAAATAATGCTCCATAAAATACAACTTGCAATGTTGCCTTGATCGGGGATGATCAGGAGGCTAATTAACAGATTTGTGTGCAATATTCTCAGAAATCCATTGGCTTCTGTAAGGAGATCTAAATGACATGCTTAGAAGTAATTAAAGAGTTCAGGCAGCAAATTTTTAAAAGAATAGCTATCATCCAAGATGACAGCACTTTAAAGGTGACCATCTGTCTGTTGAGGTCCTTTTTTTACCTTCTGCAGATAAAAGGTTCGAGAGAACAGTAGAGAAGAAAATTGCAGCAAATGGACCCTGAAGCTTAGCAAGGTAGAGCCCTCAATTCCAATTTGAATCAACTCAAATAGAGCAGGGAATGTGTAAAATCTGGTAGGATCGGGCCCCCAGTTGTATTAGCATGTTATAAGAACTTATTCAGCAAGTAAGTATATGACATAAAAAGTATAATCCTACAGTGTCGATGGCCATGTTTAAAAAGTACATAAACAAGATTATACTTCAATTATTATGCTACTTTGCTTTTACAGAGGGCTAAATCTGATGCTTTAGATTTAAAAGCAGTGCTAACTTCCAGGCTAAAACAAAGCTAGTTTAAGGAATTGAAATGGCTCCAGTTCTTGATTTAAAACAGGTTTTTACTCTCAGTAATCTCTGGCAGTAAACACACATATTTTTCTTTTCAAGATGGTTTATGATCAGTGATTTCAGTCCACTCCACATTACCCTACCACATGTCCTGAACTGCTTGGTACAATCCCAGATTAGGAAACACATTCATAGGTCTCGCACAAAGACTACTTTATACAGAAATAACAAATTTCCTAACATCTGTTCACAGCCCATTTAGTAATAAGCTCATATACCTTGACACTTTCAAAGAAGGTCTTCCTAGAAGATACCATTATCTCTGGGAGACAAGGGAGCCAGGTGGGGTTTGCACACACACTTTCTTTTAAACTAAATCTTATCATCACTGATGTTATTAGAGAAGCCATTAAATTCTGTCCTTGCTTCCAAGGTGGAAGACCTTAGCTCAAGCTGAATGGCTCAGTTGTGTGGCAGATCTGAAATACGCAGGGGCAGGGGTGAACACTCACTGCCTACCATGAAGTTACAGTTACAGAAAATCATCATACCCTGTCATATGAGGAAGGGAGAGCGGTGATCCAGGGAAAGGGAGACCAATCTCTACACTATAGTCTCTACACTGGTAGTCTCTTGAGAGACCATGAATCTCCCAAGAAAGAAGCTACTTGGGGGCAGTAAGAGCTATTGCTCTTTGACATTTACAGCTTCTATTTCAGACCAGAAGGAGGGTTTATGCACTCAAAAGTTTGAGTGTCTTTTTTTCTCAGTGATGACAATTGCTCTAATAAAATGTCACTTCTCCCTATAAACTTGCTGCTCTGACTCCTTCACACACTCGTAACAGCAAATCCCTGTCAGAGCGATGGCTGTTAGGCATTCAGATGACCACCACTCAGGATTTGGCCTATCTGGACAGCAACAAACTGTTCTGTAACCTGGGTCCTTGCTTTTTTAATACTGGAATGATAAAAGTTTATTGCAGTTTTAGTGCCCATTAGGAAGTTGCCTTCCCACAGATACCCTGATTTAATGTGAGACAGTTGATTTATTATGAGGCATAATGTGAATACTTGTTTTCACCTCCTTCCCGTCTCCACCTCCAATTCCCATGTGTTCTGGTTGAAAAGTTCTGCAGCATATAAGTGCCATCACCATCAACACATACACCGCTCCACCCTCTTTGTAAGGGTACCTTTACACTGAGTGCTGAAGCCTACAAGCTTTACGGTGTGAGCAACCTAAATTTCTCAGATTAATGCTATTTTGGGATATGTGCATGACCAAAAGTGATATTTTTCATTGTAGTAGAGATACACCATTATAAAAAAGAGACACAAAAAATCGGGTTGTGTTTGGAGTGCTTAACACTCAGAATAGTTTCTAATTTGTTTAAGGCAACTGCTTGAGGAAAGAGATGATAAAGCAAGTAAAAGTAATAAAAGCCTCCCGCAAAATCATTCATTAAAACAACAATTGAAATGTACATATTAAGTGACACAATTGACATGCATCTGGGTAATTTAAATCTATTAATATTCTAGTAGGAAAAATGCTCACTGCTGCTGCTTGGCCTGATGCAGATCAGCATAACAGTGCTGTGTCACTTAATGTTTTGTGGTAACTCCTACGCTCCATCTGAAAACACGTTAGAAATAGATAAGTAATAATAACAGGAAAGAAAAATTACGGGGTATAATGCACAGGAGAAGAGAGATGTTTACAGCTGAGATTTGAAATCAGATTGAGAGTCAATGAGGTAGAGAGATAAAGAAAGGCTGTTCCAGATGGCGGGAGCTACGGAGCAGAAGGCTGTCTTACCACCAATTAATTTAATGAAACCCACCCACCAGTTTCCCATCCTGACTTTTTTCCTGAACTATGTTAGGCTCATACCTCGTAGTGTGAAACCACAAGAACCCGATGTGAAAGATTCCATGGTCTCGGCATGCTGTGGTGAGGAACTGCCATGTGCAGATCCGTCTGCAGGACTGCCCTGCATTCAGACAAAGGCCTTTCTCTCCCAAATGTCACTGTTAAGTCCAACAGATGATCCTACAGGAGCCCATGCCTGCACGGTGATGAGCACCTCCATCCCCAGATTGCTCCGCACATCTTGGAAGTCACCACTCCACCGAGTAAGCAGTCTAGTACAATGGGATAGGTACTGCTCTTTAGGCAGAGAGCAGCTATGCTGGTTTTGGCTGGGGTAGAGTTAATTTTCTTCACAGTAGCTAGTATGGGGCTATGTTTTGGATTTGTGCTGAAAACAGTGTTGATAACACAGGGATGTTTTAGTTACTGCTGAGCAGTGCTTACACAGAGTCAAGGCCTTTTCTGCCTCTCACCCCACCCCACCAGCGAGCAGGCTGGGGGTGCACAAGAAGTTGGGAGGGGACACAGCCGGGACAGCTGACCCCAACTGACCAACTCATAGATATCCAACTATGGGATATCCCATACCATACAACGTCATGCTCAGCAATAAAACCCGGGGGAAGAAGAAGGAACGGGGAGGACGTTTAGAGTGATGGCGTTTGTCTTCCCAAGTCACCGTTACACGTGATGGAGCCCTGCTTTCCTGGAGATGGCTGAACACCTGCCTGCCCATGGGAAGTAGTGAATGAATTCCTTGTTTTGCTTTGCTTGTGTGCGCGGCTTTTGCTTTACCTATTAAACTGTCTTTATCTCAACCCACGAGTGTTCTCACTTTTACTCTTCTGATTCTCTCCCCCTTCCTACTGGCAGGGAGTGAGTGAGCGGCTTAGTTGCTGGCTGGAGTTAAACCACTACAGCAACATACAAAGAAAGGCTTTTGTGGGTGTGCTGGGAGGTAGTTCATGTATAATATCTTTCTCCAGTGTGAGGCCATGCCAGCTTACATGGCACATCATGGAGTGGCTGGTTCAGCCTTTTACACAAGCAGAGACACCCCCGAGATGCAGAGGGGCTAATACCACCATAAAGCAGCCCAGCTCTTCTGCTGAGCTTAAAGGGAATTCCTCCCATCCAGGCCCGGGTATACACACACATCATACTAGTATGTTCCTTCAGAGGACTCTTATACATCTTAAGTTTAATGCAACATAAAACGACCACTGTGATAAATACCTTTGCACAGTGGAATTCACGGAAGTGAATGTAAATATTAATCATATGATCTACATACTGTAACAAGAGAAAGCCTGCATCAAATAATATTTCTAAGAACATCTTGCCAAAGTAGGATAATTCCTGACAACTAAACTAACAGTTCATCTAACAGCATCAACAGCTCATCCTGAAGAAAGGAGCTTTGCCCTGTCCTATGAAGCCCATCAGAACCAAGCTATTTCAGATGAGACATAGAAGTGAAGGTTCAGAAGTCATGCTCAGCTCAGACTGGGGCCTCTTCTCCCTTGTACAGAGGAGCTTTCGCTGATCTTACCAGCACAAAGGTAGGCGAAGCAGTCTTTCAGACGTTTGGATCTCAGGCAGCACAGCGCTTTCTAGGTTAAAAGCAAAGCCTTCATTTTCACATAGAAACCTACAGGTACCCCTTATAGGTCAGCAGTCAGTTTGCAGGAGGAAGCATGCCTGAACCATCAGGATATTGTGCTCTCCTTCAGCTTCAATTTCTGGATAATTTCCCTTCCACGTCTGGAAGATCTGATTTTGTGTTATCTGATTTTGAAGCAAGCATAATAAAAAAAGTCTGTGTTTGTGGTAGCAATCACAAACTTTTGATGGTATGTAAGTGAAAAATATAAGCTGATTTAGTTATGGCTGCTTCCTCATTTGATAGCAGTTAAAAGTTCTGGGATATACTTCCACTGAATAACAAAGAACCAGTACATGCTATCAGTTAAATCCATGACCTTCAAGTTATTTTGGGGTAAAACTGGAATAATGCATGAGTGAGTTGCCTCCCAAATACTGTAAATGTAGATTCACAATATTATTTTTTTTTATTCCTTTGCATAATTCTACTTATCACAACTCTAAAAAAAACTAGATAGAAACTATTAAAGAAGTGATGACAAAAATGCCATGTTAGATTTCCATTTATTTTATCATTAAAAAGATTTACAGCCTGTACTGATATCAGATTATAAAAATTAAGGCCCTCCATAAATTAAAAGGGCTTGCTCTTGCTGAGCTATAATAAGGGAGCTAATATGTCAGACTTGAAAGGTCTAAGAAGCAGAAAAACAAGCAGCAATGAAAAGCAAGATCTTAAAAGCACGTAGAGATTTTAAACGTAGATTCTTGTAGAATGCAATGAACTATTAGTAGAAAAAAGTAACTTGCCAAAATAACTGCACTAATCCGCCTCTTATAATAGCCTTCATGGCAGAACTAGTAATACTCTTTTTTTTTTCTTCATTAAACAGGCTCTGATATAATGACATTGAATTCCATACAAATATTCTACTTCTTTAGGAATAATTTATTGTAGTTTTACTGGAAAATTTTAGCTGGATCTTAAAAGGTTTTATGGCCTCAATTATAGCACTTTTACTCCTAATAATCAATATTGATTTTACCCTATCATCCTTTTTAAAGTTCCTCTTGGTTTACCTAGAATCCAAATCTTGACTGAGTTTATAAAGTGATAATATTTTCATTCTAAAATCATATTCTTTTAGATAATTATACCAGCTCCTCAATAGCTACTTCTGCTATACCACTAAAAAGACAAACCAAATCTTAATTTCTTTGTTAAGGAAGCAAATGTAGTGTAAGGCAGTAGGAGAAAGACAGCTAATTAGCAGGATTGTTCAGTGACCTGCCGTTGCGCTCATCCCTTTACACGTTTTCATTGTGCTCCAGAGCTTCATTCACTGTATCACAGAGTCTGTGTCTCATCTGCAGTTGCAGCCTACACTGCTGCTACAATGCCCCGGAGAGAAACCTCAGGAAACACTACACACTGACCTACATGGAGCTTTCACCATACACTCCTCCTAGGAAACAGAGCCTTCTGAATCAGCTCTGTGCATCGCAGGCAGATGCAAGGGGTCTGTCTCTCCTGTCTGCTCCTCTGCACAATCAAGCTTTTCCAGCTGTACAGTTCTCTCAGGAGCTGTAATATTGCTGCCGCTGACTTGCGACTTCTCAAGCCAACACACACCCAGCTATCATCTCCTGCAGATGCCATGCCACTTTCCTTAGCATTAACAGTACTGTGTGTGAGGTGTCTGAGCCACAGAGAGTGCTGCCCCTGCCCGGGCTTCTCCTGGTGATGGACAGTGGTGAGGTGCCGTCATGCAGGGGGTCGCAGTCCTTGCCAGAGCCAAGAGCTATGGAGAAGGCTGTGATTCGGCAGCCAGCTGCCTCTTTTCAGTCCTGCAGGGCATAACTTCCTTGTTCTCTCCATTGAGCAAAACAATGAGAAATAGATGCACTTTGATCGGTCAGCCCCATGTTTTATTCAGCTTTAGACAGATAAAGTTTGACTCACTTTCCTTGGAGGAGGGCAGCCGTCAAGTGAGATCCTTGAAGGCTCTGTCTGCAGTGGGCATACTTGTTTATACTTGCCAGGAGGATCTCCATTTTCCACTCAAAGTATAAGCCTCCTTATTTTGCCCTTGCCTTTTCTAACATAATTAAATGGTGACACACATATATACACAGTTTAAATATCGACTTGCCTTTTCAACTAGGAAGAATAAGGAACAAACATATGACAAAAGTTATATGAAAGGAATAGTATACAGAAAATTTCTGTGACTGTTTCTATTGACTTATACACCTGCTTTGTAGGTCCTTCTGCTCCCTTACACTAGGTTTATTTCAGCATCTCTGGAAATGAAAAGATCCCCTTTTGTTTCAGAATTAGTATTTGACTGATGAAAAGAATGAACCCCAGGGGCTGTCTTTTCCAGTCAGGCACTGTACAAGCACTTGAGCTGACTACGTTCTGCAGAACATTGAAAACATGGCATGCCCAGGAAATGTTTGCCATCACATTAGTGATGCTGTAATGGGCACCACAAATCACCTGGACATTAATAGAATGAAATCACTTACTGCCTCTGAAAGCAGCTTTATTCTCAGTTGGTGTCCTGAAGGCACCATGTGTGCAGTCTAGAGTTTCTACCACAAAGGAGAAATTTTCAAATATCCTAAGAGTCCTGTTTTACTTGCTGCTTTTGGAGTTTGTTTAAGTCTCCACTGATTGTTTCTGATGGCAATCCCTTAAACACAACTAGTGTTGGAAAAAAAAACCATTAAAAAAAAAATCAGTTGTCTTACAAACTTCTTTAAGTGATCTCTGATTTTTCTAAAAGCTGTAGCAGGACAGGATACACATGACTTCTAATGACTGCCCTTGCTCTCACTTAACTGCAATAACGCATCAAATGTGTTTCTTTATCCTGTTTCTGCTGGTTTGTAATTTGATCATCAGACAGATTTGAATTCTCCCCAAGCTGTTCCAACGTGTCTGTAACAGAAGCAGAGGTACCTACGTGCACTTCCCATTTTGCTCAGAAAATAGAACAGCTTCAATGATCACAGCCCATGTGAAGCAGACAGCAGTGGTTAAATTAACTGTTGTGATCAAAGAAATGGGCTGTTAAAAATACCTGATTTCCTATTAGAGAAGACTTTTTAATTGTGCTTCTGGTGCCTAGAACATGTTGAATTTTTTATGAGATAATTCAGGTAACAGTCCATTAGAAAGTGTATTTGATTTAGCCTGAGGAAGTTTGAGAAAAGAGAGCACTCCTGTGTGAGCAGTGGCTGTCCTGCACCCCCCGCCCCTGCCAGGGCTGCTGTTCCTGGGCAGCAGAGCGAGCGGTGTGCCCACTCCTCTGCCCCCACAATGCACAGCCAACTGCATGGATGCACACCAAAATCGACTGCAGGTTACATTAATATATGTAGGTGTGAGCTACAGTGACTGAAAAGCCCACTCTGCTTTCCTTGTTACAGGAGCAGTATCCTCTGCAGCTAAATTCAAGAGATCTCAGGAGTCAAATCCTTTACTGTACATAAAATATCTGGCATCTCAGGCTTCTCTTTCTGCTTTTAACTTATTTTCACTTTGTATTAATAGAATATTTGTTACACCATGTTCAAGAAAGCATCTAGTTTCTCCAGTGCTACTCTAGCAATCAAACTGATAGCTGTAAAACAGATAAATAGGAGCTGTACACCACCATTTCTGCTGGCCCATTTTTCATTTTTTGAAATAAACACCCCAGAGTGTTTTTGCAGAATAAATTGAAGATAAAAAAGTTATCTTTTGGTGCAGATAGTTTGAACATGTCAGATTTGTGAAACATTTTCTTCGGCTAGCTTAGCACTCTGCCTTTTGAAAGACATATAAGGCAAAGCACAGCTGTCAATTTAAAAAAAAAAAGATGTATAAGACAAAATCAAATAAGTAAGTAGCTCTATTAAAAGCAGAGGATCTAGAAAGTCAGATTCCACTCTCCTTGTTAATGCCAAGCAGCATTTCACTCCACAATTCTTCCTTACTGAAATCAATGAAATTATTCAGGAAGTGGCGATAATATTCAATACGAGGAAACATGCCTAAATCTGGCCTTAACTCTTTCGTTCCTGGCAGTGAAGCTGCCCTTACAACCTAGGATCCAGCAAATGCCTCTTGCTCTGTGCCCCTTGTTCCAAATAGGAGAGAAGAACAAAATAATCCTGCACAGAGCTGAGCAGCGGGCTCACTGGTTACTGGGGACCCATTTATTTTGAGCAGTTCTTCTGCTTCTTTAAATTATACTGTGGGAAGCTTTGGCTGAGATAGAAACAATAAGGAATCCTGTTTTCCTTTCTCATCCCCAGTTCTTCTGCAAACCTAAAGGCTGAATGTATTTTTTCAGTATGTTTATAAGCAAAATATCAAGTTTAAGTGCTGCAGAAGGCAGTATTTTTGTACACAATTCTACTTCATGGTAAGCTATAGAAACTTAATTACTTTCAGCTCTTGGAAAGCTGGTCATATCTGGATCTGAAATAATAGATCTGAGACTACTAAAGTTAGTAATTCTCAGTATAGTGCTGCTTGATTTCCATTTTCCATGTAGATCTTCAACAGTTCAGACAAATATGTGGCAAAGATGATTTTACACTGCATTGACTTCCTTAAACGTTCTTAAAGTCTACATTTGCACACCTAAGAGCACAAACCATGCAGTTTTTTTCTGCTCATGTTTCTAGACCATGGAAATACTGATTTCATTTAAATTATTCCTGACTTTATTATGTAAATTAGGAGACGTCAGATTCTCCATCCTGCTATCTGAACCTGTTTTATAGAAACCAAATCATGGAGGATAGGGACGCAGTGGGATCAGGGATTTTTGGGAAGTAATGAATTAAATCAACAGCTTTCAGTCCATTTCTTACTGCTGTTCCTAATAGGTGATTAGTATGTTTGTTCCAGCATTTTTGATGCAGTGCAATCCCTCAAACACCTCACAAAAGCAATTACTGATCAGGCAGAGTCCAAAAACGCCAGGCAGGATAGGGTCCTCTAAAGTTTAAATCTTTGTATCAGTGCAGGAGTGAGGGGGAGGAGAGGAATAACATTGGTAATCTTGCTGAAAATATCCATTTCTTTGAGAAAGTAAGACGTCTCAACAGTTCTTGTCGTTAAAGTTATAGGCAGAAAGAAGGGAAATCTCTCTAGTTGTAATGCACTTGTAGTGTGAAATGTTCCTTCGTTACAGGAAAATGCACATTAAAAAAATGAATCCTCCCTTTGGAAAGCTGTTGTACTAAATATGAAGACTGAATTCAGTTCTTAAAGTCCAAGATGAAGACATTTTTCCCCTGATCTGTAGGAATGTCAGTGCAGCCTTTTATTTAGAAGTCACCACTGATGCTTACTTACCATCTTACTAAGTCATACAGGTGCATCATTTCACCACCAATGTGCTGATCACCCTCTTCTCGCGCGTGCAGCCACTAACCCATGACCAGCTTTAGGCAAATGAGTGCTTGCTCAGCTTTGCCTGTGGAAGTAGTCACAATGGTTTTACACAGGGAAGTGATAAATTTCATGCAGGTGTACATGTCTGCTTCATCAGACTTTACTACTAAGCTGCTGTGAATCAGAGGTTATGCCATCAGTGTGATAAGAAGCACCAAGCACAACAGGGCTCTGCCTAGAGCTTTTAAGAGCCCCGAGTTAATAGCACAAACAGTAAACATGATCAGTTCTGCTCTGTGGTGTAAATTAGACTAGTTCTGTTCAAGGAAATGAAGTAAATGTAATGGAGTAACTGAGCTAAGAATTTTGGTTGACAACACTACCTTGAATTTCTTAGTAAAAGCTGGATGTACAGTATCCTGGCTTATTATGGCTAAAGAGAAGGCCATCCCTGAAAGGTGAAAATAGACATATCTCAAATGACAAGCAGTAGGTGAGATGGAAAGTTATGGCCTTTCAATCAATGGAAGAAAACATCCCAGTTATCTGTGAAAGTCTGTTGCACTGTTCAAATGACAGAAGGTATTGTACGGCAGTGCTAGAAGACATTCATAAGGATTGTTAGCATAATACAACAATATGGATTCCACTCCTTTAATCCTAAATGTGTAATTAAACTCTTTAGTACTCTTCAGTGATGTAAATTTGTCTTTATTATATGTAATATTACTCTAGTAAAGACCACCTCACAGGAAATAAAGAAGGCAACTAGTCAAAGAAAATAAGAAAGAGGCATAGGGTGAATTCCTGATCCTCCTGAAATTTATGCCAAGGACATACCGCTAATGACTTCCGATGTTCATCTGCATGTGCGTAGATTTAAAGACTCTCACATTGTTCCAGTAAAGAAGGAGGAAATGTCTGAGTCAGAGAAACTTTATCTATCTGCTGATAATCTGTTAATACTATGGTGTGGATGTAGTCAAACTGTCACACCATAAGAATACCAAAGGTAGATTGAGGTGATTAACGAACAGCCTGTCTTTCAAGCCTATGTACAGGAACGTAGAGCTGAACATTTCAGGTAAGACAGGGATAATGGCTAGGGTTGAGAAGAATCGGGATTTTTGCTTCCAAATTCATCCAGTCTGTAGGAGGTTGAGATGGCAACAGAAGATGACTGGTTTGGTAGGAATAGAAGGTCCTAGAGAAAGAAGTCTGGATAACGGTTTTGGTTGAAAGCAGTGGAAAAGGCTTTAGCCTTGGTCTGTATGTTCCTACATACAGACATTTGTGCAAAAATAAATGAAACTACCCATGTAATGGAAATTGCCTTGCTTCTTATAGAATCTGGCCTTAAAAAGGTTCCTACCTCAACTGGGTGAAAGCCATCATTTTCAGCTTCATTTTCCCTCTGAACATCAGTTTGAGAATTTGTGAGGCAATGTCCTGTGAAAGGAATTTCCCTTCACTTAAAAAAAAAATCAGCTAAAATATCTCCTGACAAATATATTGAATGAACCCAGTAATGATTTTCATTTGCTGATGTTCACCCAGTAAAGAAAGGAAGCGGCACCCTTCCTCTCAAAGGAAATGAAGAACTCTGTTCTCAGTATGGGGGTGTACGGGGAAAGCTAATTACTTTTTCCATGCCAGGAGAGAAATGACATGTGTCTAGGAAGAAATGTGAATTCTGGTAACCCTGCGACCTCTGCAGAAACGTGACCTTGGCCTGTAATGAACTGTGCTTCGTGGTGGGGTGTGTGCACAGTGCTGGGGCACGGGCTCAAAGGCAAAGAGAAAGAAGTACAGCTCGGGAACCAGAGGAAACCAGCATAGGGGAAGGGGCATGACGTGAAGTAGTCCGTGTTTCTCTATGGCCATGCTTCCTCAAGCCAGAAATTCACTAATTGGGCCTGAAATTATTTTGATTTTTGTGAAGTTTGATTGTGGCTTAACCCTCGTAAAATACCCTTTTCCAAAGCGGTACTTAGAAAAACCTGTACCATAAAGAAGTAAACGAAGCACTGATGTTCTTGTTCCTTTGGCTCTGAAACATTATTTCCAGCTTTTAGTCACTATTTGAGAACCTATTTCCCTATCACTGGCAACTGTCACTTGTAAATTGATTTTTCCCCCCCGATGCTTGGCTTGTTGTTTCAGCTCCAGTCCTCTACAACTGGCCCCAATGGTAGTTTTGTGCCAGTAAATTACTGACAGACCTGGGAACAGAGCTCTCAACACCCCACTCTTCATCCGCTGCTCTCAGAGCGATGCCTCACCCTGTTCATGCAGCACTAGCACTGCCGGCGTGCTGGTGTCCCTGCTGTAATTGGACTACGGCTTTCCGTGAGCATAAGGGGCTGGGGCTGGCAGTTGGAGATAGAGAGTAGGACATGTTTCTTAATTAGCTCCTGGGGACTGCTGTTGTTTTTCTCTTAGGTATTTTCCAGGAACATTTTTTTTCCCCCAGTAATAGCAAAGATACTTTTATAGTCAGACCCTTTTCTGCCCTCAGTGTGATAAAAAGGCAGTTTAGTTAGGATTATCCACTGTTTGTTGGATTATTGCATTTAAAATTCTAAGAGAAATATCAATATAGGAAGAAAACGTCACACAATAATTAAATACGTATGTGGAAAAACGTATTTAAACTTCTGTTTAAATACAAAAATACAGAACAAATTACAACCTGAAATACAAAACACAATGGTAACTCCAGAGAGATGGACATGGAGAGGAGAGAACACGGTAGATAAAAGATCATTTAAAAGAGTAAAATTGCTATTTTACAGGAGGACCATAGTAGTTCATTAAAATATTTATAAACACCACAAAATCTACTATGCATAAAAGAGCACCGCAGGAATTTTCATACAAACTACAATATAAGGAATGTGTTGCAAGTCCTTGTGTTATTTATAGGCTTCCAGTATTCTGTTTGGTTTTTAAGATTCCTGTGTCTCACATGCCTAAGAATCAGACATTGCAGCCATGTCTGCTAGCAAACCATCCTTATACTCTGCAAAAGGTCAGTAAGTGAATAGTTTTTAACGAATTAGTACACAGAAAAATAATTTAACTTTATCATAAAATAGCCTCTGCTTAAATGAAAACAAAATTAAAGCTTCAATATTTATTCCGTGTCATCTAGTCCTCATTATTGCAAATATATTTGACTTTGTTACATAAAAGGCAAAGAAAAGTCCATTTTCTTCTAAAATGAGTAAATGCCTCTTTTTCACATTGTGGATATAAAACTCTCTTGCTTATCTCCATTACAAAGAGAGTTAACAGCAAAGTTACTTGCTGAAGCTGCTGTATCAAGGGATATAGAAGTCTCACTCCTCAGGTGAATACCTGTGAAAAAGTCTCCTTTTAGATTGATCTCAGATACAATAACCCTTGTCTTCCCTTCCTTCCTTCTCTGAGCTTCAACCAGGCACCTGACGGGATAGTCAACCATCTGTCCTATTGATCAAAGACCTTCTTGAGTTTTTATATATTGAAATAGATATTCTTGCGTATTTATATATGCCCTATGTATTATATTAGAATCATAGAATCATAAAGGTTGGAAAAGACCTCTAAGATCATCGAGTCCAACCGTCAACCCACCACCACCATGCCCACTAAACCATGTCCCTAAGTGCCTCATCTACTCGTCTTTTAAATACCTCCAGGGATGGTGACTCAACCACTTCCCTGGGCAGCCTCTTCCAATGTTTAACCACTCTTTCAGTAAAGACATTTTTCCTCATGTCCAATCTAAACCTCCCCTGGCGCAACTTGAGGCCATTTCCTCTTGTCCTATCGCTTGTTACTTGGGAGAAGAGACCGACCCCCACCTCGCTACAACCTCCTTTCAGGTAGTTGTAGAGAGCGATGAAGTCTCCCCTCAGCCTCCTTTTCTCCAGGCTAAACAACCCCAGTTCCCTCAGCCGCTCCTCATAAGACTTGTTCTCCAGACCCCTCACCAGCCTCGTTGCCCTTCTCTGGACACGCTCCAGCACCTCGACGTCCTTCTTGTAGTGAGGGGCCCAAAACTGAACACAGTATTCGAGGTGCGGCCTCACCAGGGCCGAGTACAGGGGCACGATCACTTCCCTACTCCTACTGGCCACACTATTTCTGATACAGGCCAGGATGCCATTGGCCTTCTTGGCCGCCTGGGCACACTGCCAGCTCATGTTCAGCCGGCTGTCGACCAGCACCCCCAGGTCCTTTTCCGACAGGCAGCTTTCCGGCCACTCTTCCCCAAGCCTGTAGCGCTGCATGGGGTTGTTGTGGCCGAAGTGCAGGACCCGGCACTTGGCCTTGTTGAACCTCATACAATTGGTCTGGGCCCATCGATCCAGCCTGTCCAGGTCCCTCTGCAGAGCCTTCCTACCCTCGAGCAGATCAACACTCCCGCCCAGCTTGGTGTCGTCTGCAAACTTACTGAGGGTGCACTCGATCCCCTCATCCAGATCATTGATAAAGATATTGAACAAGACCGGCCCCAAAACTGAGCCCTGGGGAACACCACTCGTGACTGGTGTTAACCCTTGTAAAATACCCTTTGTATTGGGTGACCGTATTGATGAACTTAACTCCAGGGTTTAAAGATACATATACCGCTTGCTAAACTAAGGTCTGAAAAAAAACCTACCAACCAACAAAACCTGAAATAAAAAGGAAGTATTTGTTTGTTTCTGCATTATGAGATAGTTATTTTAATTTTGTTTGTTTGTTTTTAGAAGAGCATGAAAATGTTCATGAGAAATCAGACAAAACCCCAAGTTTAATTTAAAAAAATAGAAACACAATTGTGAGAGCTGTTTGAAGTGGTCATTCAATGATCCAAACCTGTAGGTCTGAGATAAATTACTTGTGGTAACATTTTCCTCTTGGAAAATCACAGATGAGACTAAATGAGACGTTTTATATATATAGTAGCAAACAGTCATAGGTACATTTAATTTTGAAAGTCCCATCTGTCTTACAGCCCAAACAGTTTTTGACACCACAGAATGATTGTTGCACTTCACATATACGAAAAGACAGTAAGAGTTGATATACACCAGGGCTCTAAACATGAGTTCCTTTTTACTATACGGAGCATTTATTCTAAGGAACTGGGTTAAAAAATAAAGGAAAGAAAAGATAGATTAATAATTTATATTCATTACCCTAAAAATATGATCAAGATTTGATTTCCAGACTCTGAATTACCTAATCCCTAGAAGGATCATTTGATTCATAAATTCAAGCTGTTGTATTTTTTTTTTCATACAAAAGTAAACAAAATGCATGAATGTGATTTATCGTTTGATCACATTTTAATTTACTGCATTAAAGCTGCAAATAAGGGAACTCAGCCTGTGTACTTCTTGGAGCCTGATTCACCATGCATCTTAAAGCTAACTGTGTGTGGCAATCCACAGTCAGTAAGGTTTAAATTAATAATACAGACTTAAATACTACCATCAAAGCAAAGAGTTAATTGCTTTTCTATTTGGAGTGTGACACTGAAATGCCACAAGAGCTCAAAATGATTGTTACCATCACCAGGAAAAGAAGTGTAGAGTTTATCCAAGATTAAAGAGGGATTAGTGTGCTGCCTTATTGCTTAATAAAGAGCTACCAGCAGTATGCTCAGTCACAGCTACAATCACCTTCCTTATCAAGGCATTTGCAATTACTTTATCTACAGTATAAAGAAACAGTTATTTCTAAGATTCAGGTTATGCCTCTGAGCGGACACTGGTTGGACCCTACGCATTACAAAATCACATACAACAGGCAGAAGCATATTATCTACAACCCCCTGAAGGATCACTTACATGACTCTGAAAGGCAAACTGAAGAGATATTTTTCCTTTAAATAACTCATAAAATTCTACTATAGATGATTTTAACCCATTGAATCCATTCAGGAAAGAATTGTTTACTGGATATGGAAGATGATTTAGTATCAGACAAAAGAATCGTATTTTCTTTGTAATAATGGGTATCTCTGGAACACTTGCATGGTTGTAAAAGAATCCAAGATCCACTGTGGGGAGTAATTTCTGGTACTGGTCAGTTTGCTGTGGGAGTAAAGTCAAGGTCTCATCCCCATTATACCCTTGCATGGCTTTGTAGGCTTCAGTTTGCCTTGATATCATCAGTATTACCAAGGGTGATGTACTGCTGACTAAATGGCAATTGTTTGCTCCTTTTGGTCCCCATGTGGCATTTGGGGGGATTGATCAAAGCAAATTGGACTGGAATGAGAGAGCAATTGCGTGGGCCTTTTCCGATTTCTGAAGAGTTGTTTCTAGCGTTTGTTGGAACAAGAGTTTCCCTTTGAAATTTTTGCTTGCAGATGCAAAGAAGCATGGTAGCTAAGGAAAACCAACAAAATAAGTCTGCCTCCTTAGCATTCTGGCTTGCAACAATGCTGTGGAAGGGCTTAAATCTCCATAGAAGAACAGAATAGATAAAGATGAATTTTAGTATTTGATGTAATCCAAACCAATGTACTATGCTACAGCTCAGCATGTCCTGGTAGACTATAACAGAGCAAGCTATAAAGGAAGGCAGATACAACATCCGTTTTTCACATTCTTAATGAACAGTGTGAATTCATTGCTTTCAGAATAACAGATGATTTAATTGAATCTGTATAATCTAATGCAATCAATCTCATTTAACTAAATGTCACACAGCCCTTTCCACCAAGAGGCAGTTTATGTACACACACCAAGGAGCAGGACCAATTTCTGAAACCCTTACTAGTGTGAGATCAGTTTTCATGAGTTGCCCAGAAAAAGCAGTGCACTTCTATTTTGTTTCTAACTTAACTGCTAAAAACACTGCCTTCAAGAAACATTCAAAAGGCTACGGTCTAACAGCAGAGAATTATAAAAAAAGAAAGAAAAAACCCTGTACTTACTATACTCAACCTGAGTTTTAAGCAAAGCAAAAGGTAGGACTAAACAGACTTTTAAGACTTTTTTTTCCTATGAGTAAATTGCAGTTTTCCAGGGGCCTAGCACAGCTTTCAGCTTTGGTATATTTCTGAATTTTCCATCATCTATTTCATACATCTTGCAACAGTCTAAGTGCTGTTATGAATATGGCTGAGCATTCAGCACTCGTAGATCAAATCCAGAAGGTTTACCTACACAGGTCTCACATCAGCAGTGTTTGCAGTGTCTCCTCTCTGTAGAGGTGCAGGGCCTGGAGAGCAGCAGCCTCCCTGGTCCTTGCCCTGTGGCTCCTATCTGCTCAGCTGCCTGCAATTCACGCACTCTCGCTACTCATGTCCTCTGCTTCTGTTACTGAGAAGCACAGATGGTTTAATTGCTAAACCTTTGTCAAATGATGCACTGCAGGTTATGGGATGGAGGGCTCTGCCCAGGCAGGCAGGTTTGTGGCTAAGGCTGTCTTGTCTCCACCACAGGAACAAGCAGGCTTCTGATACCACCAGGAAGCCGTGGGAGTTACAGTTTTTTCCTGTGCTGTGCCAGATATATTATAAGATGCCAATGGCTGAGCACTGGCTTTCATCTAGCATGGATTCGTCTTCAGTGTGCTATATAGATGTACCATCCCCTCCCTCAGTAGGCAAGCATTATTATTAAATAAGTTTTCCAAAGCAAACAAATGCAACTGATTATTCCACAAAGGAAACATAAAGAGGGTTTCTTTGTTGCATTTTCTTGCAAAGTAGAATCTGTAGGACGTAAAACTTGAAAATGAACTTGTTTAGCTGTGTTAATGCACCCAAAGAATTCCACTGAGTATTCATGATGGTTTTAATATTCATCTAGTTTTAACTGGAAATTAATCCTATCAGAAGGATGTGAAGTGAGGGAAAATCCTTAAAAAAGAAGTGACTTGGGAGCTTAAATTTCTGGTCTCAAGAGCTAGATAGAGTAAAATGTTTGAAGGTGTTTTGGCACCTAAAGTCACTTTGCTTTAAAGATATGAAACCTACATTTATGTACCCTAAAATACAGTAAAGTGCATAAGTATGTTTTCAAAAGAGATCTTGGAAACCTCATTACGGGAGAGAGTCGCTTTTGAAAATAAAACACAAGATTCTTAAATCACTCTGTCATTTTGAAAATAAATCTGAGATCATAAGGGACCCCAGTGGCCTTAAACCTCAATCTAGAGAATGACAGCACTAGTTGCATTTTACAATTCTCCCTAATTAATTGTCATTTTGTGTCCATTCACAAGGAAGAACAAAACTCACAAAAGTCATCATTTCTGGCCTATGCCTTACTTAAAAGTTCTTTCATTTTCCAGTCCCTACTTACCTTTTGGAATTTGACAGGCTCAGAGACCAAGAAAGTAGGGGAATAAGTGATCAAAAGATGCTGATTTATGATCTAAAGCATTTGAACATTTTTAAGACCTTCAAGAGTACAATTTAATGTGTCCCCAGGTGACTTTAGTTTACACAGCCAACCCTTACAACACAGATAATCTAGGCAGAAGTTGTCTTTGGCAGCATTACAGGACTACATTTCACAAAACTGGCCTGTTTGTTAACTGTTTTTCACTGTTTCAGACAGCCACTCATGCATTATTTATGGAATCAGGCATTGCTATATGTTTTCTTTCACCTTCTATTTGATTACAGAAACGTAATTGTGGCTAGCAGAAAAGCAATGGAAATATTGCAAATATAGATTTAGTTCTCCTTTGTGTCTCATCTTTTTCGGGGTGTGTAGGAATATTTGGTTTGGGGGCTTGCTTGGATTTCCTTTTGGCTTGATTCACTATTAAATGTATAGCCATACAATATTTGATTCTCTGAAAGAACTTCTGAACCTCTGAATAGTAACTAAATGAATGGGCTATTAATCTGTGGTGTGCTGAAATCCAGGATGTTTGCCCTGTAACCATCCCCTTATTTGCAGTTTACAGGTTAGGTTATCTGAATAAAACGTCTGGGATCTACTTATTTTCTTGCAGTCATTTACACTCCTCCCCTCCCACCAGCAGCCCAAAAATATACATGGAAAAAAAAGGTGCTGGCATTAATCTGAGAAACACCTAGGCACTATTAGCACAAGCAGAAGGAGCACTTTTGCAGGCTATCAGCAGAATGACTTATCCATTTTTATCTACTTACCCAGTTTGTCGAGAACAAATTACACTGGGGGGGGTGGGGTGAAAACTGAGTAAATTTGGGTTGATTCATCACCTGTCCTACCTTGCAGATCAATCAGTTAATAATTTCATTGACCTGGAGGATCATTCAGAACAATATATTTAATTCAGTCATGCATTTAGTTTAATTAAGGTTTGAAGTTACAGTGCTCTGCTGGCAAAGAGATATTAAATCTGTTTTCTTTCTGCTTTCCATTCGCCATGTGAATTTCCTCTACTCGATATCATTCATAAAAGATCTTTTATTTTAATTTAGCTAAATTGCCTCCTGCTTCTGTGAAATTCTGCACCTTTCTTTGGAATAAGAACCACCTGAAAATCTTCCTGCATCATTTGATGAATGTGCTGGAAGTATTAGGTCTCTCAGACACTTCAGCAAATGGGATTGGGGGGTACACAAATCTTGGGAACCAGCTATTTGAAAACTGTCTAAGAGAGTGCAAATGATCTGGTGCAGAGATGCAACTGAGAAAGGACACAAGTGCTAAGGGGCTGTCAGAGAGCAGGAACTACAGAGCCAAGGGCTTTTCATTAACGTCTCTTGCAATGGCATGGCAAGGAATAACCCCCACTAGCAGGCAGCTTTGTGGCCATTTTCTCTAAATGATACAGGGGGTTTAAATTTAGCTTCAGAAAAAAATATTAAATATGTATTGAGATTACAGTAAATAAAATAACCAACAATTAACATCAATCTGTCATTCAGCTGATCTGGAAACTGAGAGTTACAGGTCTGTGATAATCAACGTGTACAATGAATATAGACAGAGCTCTACGAGCTGCCAGTGCTGAATTTGGTCCCACAGATGATGGTAGAATATTTGGGGATACTTTGCTTTATTGTGTGCTTTCCTGATAGTGCTGTTTTCCTGGCAGCTACTACCTCTTTTTTCCCTTGTGTAACTGACTCTCATGTTTCAGACCCCTGCAAGTTTGCCACAGGTTGAAAGCTGTGTTCATCTGGTGCACTGCGCTGTTGAGTGTCAACAATGTCGCTTAACCTGGCCTGAGAGCCTCTGTGGCGTGTGTCCATGCAAACCTTCACAACAATGCAGAAAAGCTGGATTTACACCATTTCTCTCTGACTGTGGCTGTCAAAGGATAGTTCATCATCACCTTTATGAGATATACCTTGATTTAATGGGAAGAATCCTACTGAAACACTGGTTGATATTGCCAACACATCTTAACTTCTGAAGGGCAGTGGTTTAGGCTTTGCAGACGTATCTTTTAGGCCTGCCTTGAGGTCTAAACAGTCCATGCATGTTGCAAGACTATGGTTAGGAATAGGACATTTTTCTTGTCCTCTGATCTCCTGGCACAATTTGACATGCTCCAGGAGGTTCAGTCGTACACCGGGCTGCCAATCAGATAGCACATTAACATTTTCCTTTGCTCTTGGTTTCCATGTAACTGGCCAGCCTCTTCTTTTGGTAAGCTGCCAGACTTGGAGATCCACAAATGCTCCAGTCATGACTGAATGATCTTTATTACTTGTGCTAGGGCCATTACAATCTCTGAATTGCATTTGTGTTAAGTAATATGCTTTCAAAACAGTGAATAGTTAAGATGCATGTAAGTTCCCTGTTTTAAAGAAGATCAGGCACCTGCAAAGGCAGGAGTGGTCAGGAGGAAGAGTTACGTTGGACAGCTACCCATTTCACTCTCGTGTTTCCTCAATGCATTAACTTAAAAAATCTAGACACCAGATCTCTTCTGTTATTAAGAGATAGTTACCCCTCTGGGACTTACAGCCAGAGGATTTGGGAATTCATTTGCTTTGAATTAAGGCTTTATTTCAGCAGCTATGGTTTCAGCTAGCAAATTGGTTAACGGCAGACACAGGACTCTGACAAGATCCAATACACATATCCATCATTCACTCGCTGTGTGATTGAAAGCACTTTTTGTTCTGGCGGTATGAAATGCAGTGCACGTGATTTGATTATGCTATTTTTCCTGCTTGCTTTCTTTTCCATAATTTACTTGTCGAGGCTCTTCCAACAGTCCTGGATCCTCAGCTCTCATGTGGGTGACAGCATAAGGGACTGGTCACATGTAGGTTTTGGATTCCTGAAGGGCTGTATAGTGAAGATTGTAGTCACTACTATTCTTCACTTTGATTTATTTAGGTACATGTGGAAATCTCCATCACAGATCAGCCCCATTGTATTATATACCTATATCATAAAAAAATGACATTCCTATTGTTTTCAAGGTGTTACCTGAGAAATCCCAGGAGATTAATTGCCAGCTGGAGAAAACAGTTGCAAAATAATTTCACCCAAATGTTAGTGTCTTTACTGTTCATTGCTAAGGCATGAATTTTACCAAGAAACAGATACATCTGATATTGGTATCTTGGTTTCAGAAGGATGAAGTTGGAGAGATGCAGGTCTGGTTTGAGAGCACATCCTTGAAAAGCCCATTTGCTGTTTGGAACATTATTTCCCCCCAGTGTGGAGAAGGGCCGGGCAGCACACGATTCATGCTATGGCTGTCATGGCACACAGGGAACATGTCTTTCTCAGCGATTATTAACTTTCTCCTTCACTCTTGTATTTGGTTTTTTATTTTACTTGGCTGAAAAACTGATTAGAGGACAGAGACAATGGTTGAAAAGTGTATTACTGTGTGTGGAAGCGCAGGTAAAAAATACCCATTTTTTTTTTCCCTTTGCAAACTGTGCAAAACCACTATTTTCAATTCTGCAGTCTGCTCCGTGAAAAACTATACTCACTCTGCATTAGGTCTGTCCGCTAATATCTGAAAAAGCACTAAATATGTCATTTTAGTGGCTTTTTCCCTTTTCAGCTAAGTCTAGTTTTCCTATTTCTGCAGTGCTTAACCTTCTGCTTGAGCTAGGTATTTCCCCGTTCACAGAACATTCTTTTTCCTTTACATTTTGACACATGCTTCTTCCAAGAAGCCTTGCACTGTTCAATAGCAAAAAGATACTTGAAAGACAAAGATGTGTCTGGAGTGCCTGGAGTACCGCAGGACTGTCCCCCAGATGTGGGCCTCTGGGGCAGAGACCCTCTCCAGTCAGGGTATATATACAATGTCATTGCTTCCCATTTAATGACCTCACATCAGTCCTCCCTCAATATCGTTCTTACCTCATCTCACTGTGAGTTTGTTCTTGTTAAGGGCCTGATCCATCAAAGCACTTAAGCACATGGCTGTGGGTTGTAAACCCACTAGGGTAAGTACCTTGACTTTTTATAACCCTGTAAAGTGTGTAAAGTGTGTACCTATGGCACTATAAAAGATGGGTTTAAATGATGTCTGTGATAAGAGCTAACCTTTTCTGTTCAGCACTTATTCTCCTCTGTAACACAAGAAGTTTCTGCAGTTTGTGTTGCATATATTTCAAACAAGGCTGGTTTTGACAAATCGACTGTTTCTTTTTTATTTCTTTTTTGCACCTGTCTAAAAGAGCGTCTACACCTAATAAATTTTTGAGATATACTTGCTTATCTATATTCCTCAAAAAACTGTTTAGATTCTGTTAGACACCCTGAAGGATTACTTAATACTTAAAATTTTTCAGTTCAGCTTCTTAAAAGACTTAAAGCAAAATAAGAAAACAGGACTATCACAGCAGGCTCAAACCCTTTCCTTGCAGACACCACCAAGGATAAGTTTTAAGTTATATCCTGTTCTGAGAACTGAATTTGGTCCAGTGCAGAATTTTAATTTCTGTAAGCACTGGAAATAAAAAGTAATTAAACCTCTGCATATTCCTTGTGTACTATAAATACATTAATAAAATAGGCAAAGGAAATCAACTTCTAAATTATTAGCAGTAGTAAAATGCTGAATATTGAAACACAGTTTAATTTATTCATTTATAATTTTTATCAGTCTAAAATAGGCCTCTAGGAGCAATTTCAGCATTACAGTAATGCAATTGTTCAGTATAGTCAGCAGTTAGATACACAGCTATCTGTACAAAACCAAATAGCAACCTAGTGGCAAAGTCCCGTGTTTCAATGTAAATTGATGGTGAATTTAGACAAAGCCAGCAGACTGTTCTCTCATCTCAAGCAGCTTAGGTATTTCAGCGCGAAAACTACTGGGCAGTGAACCAATGCAGCTGATCTGGTTCAGTGCCCACAGAAAGAGAGTCAAGCTCTAATTGTAAAACTTTTAGGTAACCAGTGTATCTCTAAGTTAGCATGTATAAAGTATAAATCTCCTAACCCCAAAATGAACTTAGATGTTGACTATCCGCCTTGGATGTATTTTAGAGAAAACTGGTTAAGCCCAAGGCAAAGCAGAACAAACAGATTTCATGTATTAGGAGCAGAGACAATTGGAAATCTTTTAGCCTATGTATTAGGTTGTACATCTGCAAAAGAAAGATTAGTAGGTAGGCATTTCAAAACTAAGACTATTAGAGGAAAGTTTTCGCTGAGTATTTCCTAATATGAAAAAGTGCTCTCAATTCCAGTCTGCTGTACAGGGCAGATGACATGCCTCACAACCATCGTTAAAGTAACATTAACCCACCGAGAAGCTCCAAAACTGCTGTAGTGCAGATCCAATCTGTTTGAAATTCAGCAGCTTTTCTCAACTTCCACTTACAACTACAAGGAGCACCCATGGCTGAGGAAAAAAAAAAATGAAACATTGTGTGTCTAATCCAACATACTGCTGCTTTTCACATCTCAAAGGACTTCAAGCAGTACTTCTTTTCTGGAGCAGTACTCAAAAGTACGGAGAGGAGTGACCTGCTCCTGTTATATTCAAAGGTCTAACTGTCTTTTAGGAGACTTTTGATACCAAAATAGGGAAAAAGTGAGTGGACCAGACATCTGAATAGTCTCCTTGGTGAAGCTGTAGCTTGATATCCTGCTAATGTCCAGTTTGGGAGGGTTCCCTCCAGAAACATAGGATCATAAGATAATGAAGGGTTGAATGGGACCTCAGGAGGTCTCTAGTTCAACCTTCTGCTCAAAGCAGGATCAGTTCTGAGGTCAGACCAAGTTACTCAGGGCTATATCTGGTCTGGTTTTGAAACCTCTATGGATGGAGCCTACACAACATCTGGCCCACCTACTCCACTGCTTGACTGTCCTGATGTCGTGTGAGTCCAGAGCCACTGCAAGGAATAGTGCTAGACAAAAAATCTAATTTCACAAACTTCCTCCAAACCACACTGAGGAAAGGCCAGCCCTGCATGCTGTACAGCCTGTATTTTCTTTCCGTGAAAGAAGGGGCAAAGTCTGCTCAGATTGGAAATACAACAATGAACTATGGCTTCCAGTAGAGGCTGTCTCAACACTTAAGCAAACTATATTTGTTACTGTAAATTCATATTTTGAGCATTTCTTCTTAACCAGGAGAGCTAGAAAGAGTAGTTTCCAATTAACTCAAATTCTAAGGTCACCACTTGAGAGGCAAAGCACAAAGTTACTGACTTAGGCCTTAATCTGATCTGATCTGATCTCAAAAGCATCTGCCTCCGGTGAAGAAAGCATAGCAGTGACTGGACATTAGCTGAACTCCTGCAGAATCTGCTGAGGCCCACCCCATTTCATGGGTGGAACGTGTCCTGTGGACATCACTCCAGTGCCATCCTCAGGGAGATGTTTATAATATAAATGAAACAATTTTTTATAAACAGCTATTTTAAGATTTTATTATTCTTTAAAAAAAATGCTTTTAATTCAAGCTTTATTAAGATATTTTCTATCTTATGCTGCCTATCAGTCAGGTGTCTTTCTACTACAGGTTTATTACTCAGGGCCCAAAGAGAGAAGAACTGAATACTAACAATTCGCTACCAATAAAGGTGGCATTAAACTTGTTTCTAGACCAAAAAATTTTCTAGACCAAAAAATCCCATAAAATATGTTGTATCCTCATGGTCTTCTAACATGTTGTGAGATGCCATGAAGTTATTTACAATCTTAAATACATATTGCACACAAAAAGAGACTTGTTTATTTGTAGAGATTGCCTAGTTTATTTTTCAACAAGGAATATAATAAAGCCTAACTGAGAAGGGCAATCAAGAAACCTGTGAAACCCTGTTTCACTGTTTCCATAGTAACCTCCTTAATAAGCCAGTAACCTTGGTTAGGGACAACCCTATAAGCAAATATATTGTAAAAATTTCTCAGTAATAATGAATATACTCTCATTGTTTGGCTTTTTGTATTGCTTTCACAAATATCTTGCCCCTTTATTAGTTTTCTTGTTATCTTTAAGAAGCAAAACCTGAAGCAAAATATAACAACCTGCCCTACACATTGCTTTCAGTATTTAAAAATGCGTGTTTCAGGTACAGTACATTTAATTAGGATTTAACTATGTTGGTAGAAAAAAAAAGGATAACCGAACTCAAATAGTAAAGGAATTGACTTGCGTGTTTGCTCAGAAAATGTCCAAAGCCTTTTCAAGAATATTAAACCTGCAAATTTGGGAGTTAACAGTAGCTGCAGAATCACTTGCCCAGCTCCCTGCCCCTAGCAGATCTAGCTTTCAGTTTTTCCAAAGGCTGCAGCTAAGAAGAGACAGAGCCACTTGATTTGCTTTTGCACAACCATAGAGAGAGGACTGAAAAATTATGATTTGAATCAAAAGTTCTCCAAGTTCAGGGAAGTAAACACCAGGGTTTAGATTTAAACTATTAGTGCCTATTTTTTGTACCTGATGAGATGAGATGTGGAGCACCCTTCTCTAAAGCAGTGTTTCTCAGACTGACCTGCAGAGCCCTGAGCAGGGGTCCACAGCCATGCCAAGGCATAATTACTTGCAAACAGATCGGTTGCGTACAGCTGCGTGGGTGGTACACAAAATAAGTGGGACTGGCTGCACCAGGGCCCTGTGGGGGCCGGTGGCTCCTGTCCCACCCCCAGCCAGGAGCAGCGCAGCTGGGGGGGCACTGGGGCAGCCCCAGCCCTGGGCATCAGGCACCCCTTTGGGTCAGGGACAGGTGGAGTCTGTGCCGGGATGTGGGCCCGCGGAAGGGCCATGCACGGTGGGGTGCATGGGGAGCCGGAGACTGGCCCTGCTGTGGCATTGCTGGGGCAGGGGCTGCCGGCCCCGGGGGACTGACGTGGGGTTCTGGGCTGCGGGCCGGGCAGGTACAGACAGGCCCATCAGTGCCCTCATGACCCTGACAGACTGTGGGTTTTGGGTAAAAAGTTTCGAACCGTTAACCAAAGGGGAAAAACGCCCCACCCTTGGAGTATTTTGCCACATCTAGAACTAAGAAGCATCAGAAAAATGAAAATCAACATGGTATTTTTATGATCATTATAGAGTCCTGCAGTACCTGAGTGCTTTGTAGTAGGTGCCAAGCAAACACAAGATGACATAAAGTCCTTGTTTGAACAGGTCATCCAGTTAAGGCCCCAGTTCTGCACAAAATGCACATGCTTCAGCATCCTAAAGCAAGGCTGTGGCTAAATGCCATAAGCTATGTAATTTTTTTTTCTTCTGAGGAATTCATAAATGGATAATGTACAAATGCCATTTCATTGGAGACAAGATAGCTACCAGCTATGATACCAGGTACAATCCTTTTCAAAGTTAATAGTAATTATTTTTAACACGTCTTATTGACTTCTAATAATCTCTGAGGGGATTAATACCTAAGAAAGTATGTATGTGTTGATGATAGAAAGCAGAATGAAGTGTACTGATTTATTGCAACTCTTCATTAAGTTTAAAGGCATTCCACTGTGATGAAGACATCAACCATAGGCTGTGGTATTTTCACACTGCAAAGGAATAGTTAAGGGCAGGAAGACAAAAAAAGAAAGCAAACAATGTTTTAACTTGAATTCAAGCCAGATTTCACAAAAACAAGACCCTATTCAAGTCTGATGAAGTACAACACGTTAAAAGTATCCACCACTTTTCCCTGTTAAAGGCATGGATGAAACATACCTGCTTATGTGTGCGCTAAAAATTTTTCTAGGTAAGGTAATAGCAGTTTACTATATCGCATAAAGATAAGTATGTAACTGAATTTCCTGTAAATACTCAAATCTTGATTCTCATTCTCTATTATCTGCAATGATATAATTCCATTTTCTGTGAAATTAGATTTAAACCACCAATTTATGAGACAGAACAAGAAGGACCTTTTCATATTTTTTGCTCAGTAAAATTCTGATTTATTTTTTTTAATTAAAAAGATCAGTTCAAACTCAAAAGATCAGATCAAGAAATAATGTGAAGTTTTAGGTTATATAACAGTTATGGTAAGGTTTATTTTGGAGCTTATTTTTACTGAGTTGGCAGAAGAGAGTTACATACTACAGCTGTAGGTTTTGGACATAGGCAGCACAAAAGCAGAACAAAAAGCTGACCGCTCTTTACTAAGCAAAATGGAGGTATTGTAAACTTCTAATTCAAAAGGAAAATTCCTCTTAACTCCAATGGGATCAAGATTTTATCTTGCGTTCCTAATTATTTCCTGGTGAGTTTTACACATGTGAATATTACCAGCAAAAGTCAGGTCATTAACGCAAGTACCTCAACATTGAAAAATATTGAATGCATGCTTGTTTCCCAAATGACACATGGCCCTGCAGTCTGTGCATATATGTGTCTCCATGTAATAGAGCTGAAATTCTTCATAAGCATTATCATCAGTCATCTTTCTCAGAGGAAAATGAGCACAGTATGTCATTATGTCTAGGATTGTATCACAGTTTGGCTACTAATGGGCATTGGGCCAAACTCCAGAAAAAAAATTGATGATATTTATTTTGGAAGCCTCTCAAGACAGGGGCTCTGTCTTCTGTGTTACTTAGCACACTGTCAGCGCTTACAAATAAAAATAAATAATTCAAATTCTGATATTCAGTTTTGGCGAAATGTTCTGAATACTTATCTGAAGAGGATTAATGAGACAGCTGCATCTCTCCTGACTTAGACCCTGCATCGCTCCTGCCCCCAGCTTTTGACAAAACATCATCTTCACTGGGCCTCCTTGCCCCGGAGACCCTCTCTCCAAAGTGTGACGTGGCATTTGCAGAATCCTCAAATATAAATGCTGCCTTGTGCCCATCCAGAACTTTTATTTGCAAAAATGCCATATCTTGATTAAACTCACCATTAAGTTATCATATTTCCTATAATTCTCCGTAAGGGTCAGAGAGAAAGTTTTAGGTGCATTTGGGTTCTCTAAACAGAACATTGTCTCTATAAGTGCTTTGGTAGCAGCCTAGGTGGCATTTCCTTTTGTGGACTGATTGATCTCATAATCCTGGGCTTTGTGCTCCATATTCTGTACTACTTTACCTATATCTCCTTGAGGCTTATAGAAATGTGTTTTTAAGTATCTTCCTTAGGAGCGCTGAAGTGTGTAAGTCCAGTTTATTCAGCCAAAATTGTTCTGAGAGTATGTGGGACCTCATCCACATTAGTATGCTGCTCCTGACCATCCCAACAGTTATCTCCATCTCCAGTCATACCTCGTTCCCACTGGCACCATCCACAAAGGGAACACGCCATCCCTCCTCCAGCTGGCCATTATTACACTTACAAGAGGATCTCAGCACATCTATGGGGCAGAGCTCAGCTTGATGATTGGACTCGGAGTGTACTATTGAAGTCATCATATTGCTTTGTTGTCCAGGAACCTTAATAACCCCAAACCAGGTTTGGGGTTATTTACGCAGGAGAGAACAGCTTTCATATTTTCTTCCCAGCTGCATATGATATAACCAACATTACTGCCCAAATATGCACTTCCACTTCCTTTAAATCTTTGTCAAAGCATGCATTTTAAAAATATTTCTACTTCTGTGTTCTGATCATTTACTGTCAGGTCTAACAGCCCCTCTTATTTCTGTACATGAGTTCAGAAGAGAAATTTTTTGGACTCTTAGTTCACCCTTAGGTGAACAGTTGCTGGTAGAGTTACTTTGTGCCCTATACATGCAGATATATACTGACTGAGGTTTTTAGAATCATAATAAAGTACTTGTAATATAGCAGTACAATCCCAGATTTCATCTACAAACTGTGCATCAAAATAGATATGAAATTCATCCCTCTGTCTCATAACATTCCTTTGGAAAATACTAGATCACAAAAAGTATTCCCAGTAGAGCAATCTTCCAATTTTTCTGCTGCTGTAGATGCTGCCTCGGTCATTCTGTTACTTCTGGTTAAGAAGTCATAAAGCCTGTCATGAGAAATGTATATGTCTTTTCTGCCAAAATAGTTTTAGTTATAGTTCCCAGAATAGAAAAAACTACCGTGTGAAAAGTTGCTATAGAAAGTTGCAGTAGATCCTCTTTCATCTGAACCATGCTCTTCAGCAGCTTCAGAGGAATAAGAGTCATCACAGTCCTAGGCTAGATCTCTTTTTCTAGGGTTATTGCCTTGGAGTTGTTTTTTTTTTCTTTCTGAGTACACGTACTAGAAACTACTTTGTTATTGATCTTCAGTACTACATTTCCATCCCATCTTCCTTTTGGTCCACTTTCCCATAGTTTCTGAGGCCTTAGTCACTGGTGGCTAGTGAGAGTCGTTTTCTGGCAACTTCAGCAAATTCTGAAGTGATCTATCTCTATTTGGAAAACCTCAATTCTTCTCTTCTTCCAAAAGCTGATATTTAAAAGAATATTGTATCTTATAGCTATTAAATAGGCTTTTATATAATCTGCAGATAAGGAGTTTCCATCCCTGAAAGCCTTTAAGACAAGCATCTATGAAAAATGACACGGATAGTCCTGCTTTGCAGTAGGACAGTGGACCCAAACACCGTTTTCTGTGTTGTAATCGCTTTGACCAGCTCCCAGCACCAATAACCAGTTTTCTTCCTTCCCACAGATTGCTCCAGCATGAAAGAAACACAGTATTTCAATAGGAGACAGTGAGACCATACAGTCCATGTCAGAATTCATAAAATGTCAAGGCTAGTATTACGCCCTGCCCAATCACCTCTAAGAAACATAGCTCAGACTTAGAGTACCATGTAATGAATACTTACAGGAAATTCTTCATAGCAAACTCACCAGAGTTAAAAAGAATTCCTGAATACATTTAAGTAATGAGTAGAAGTTAAGAAAATCTTTATTGTTGGTGGTTGTGAGCAGGATCATGTTCAGATGAGATGTCAGCATTTGTGATAAATTTTCCATACTATTTTACTATGAATAGCAAGCTACTCTTGCATCCCTTAGGTTTTCTCTTTTTTTAAAACATTCAGAGCTAAACAACACTAAATGTTCTCTTTGGTTTGAAATATCTCCACTGAGATTACTTATTGTTTTGGTCAGTCATCACTGTGAAGGACCTAGAAATATAGGAATATAAAGAAACTCAAGAAAGCTAAAAGTATATAGTGATAGTCCTGAAAACAAACAAACAAGCGTACATGAGAGTATCTCTGACTTAACTAAACATGATTCAAATTGGAAAAAATATAGAAAATGTGCTTATAATTCTGCCACCATTACTCAGAAAATTAAAGTATCTTATTTGGTAGATTGGTTTACTGAAGAAAGACCTCTGCCTACCTGACATAGCTACCTTGCAAAATTAATAGAACGCTTCCAGACATGTGGGCAAACTTTTTAACATTGTACATTAATTTTAGCTTGGGAATTGAGGCTTTCTCTAACTCCCATTTCATAAATTTAGAAACTGGAAAATTCTAGAAGTTGTATTAATATTAGATTTTAAGGCTCAATACTGTGGATATTCAGGAAATGGAAATAAATCCTGCTATTTTCTCATTTGTATCAATTATTTCTCTCTACTATATGTATAATGGAACTGAGAAAGCAAAAAGGATATGAATCATAAAATGAAAACCTGCAATTGTTTGCCTGATATTGTATTGGATTATGAGAGGACATGGATTAAACATTAATTCCAGCTAATGAAAGTAGAGAATCTCTTATGCAGATTGTGATTGCATGATTTTGCTCTAAACTCTGACAGTATTCTGGACAAGAAAAGTCTATCATAAGTGGAATGGAAACTATTCATTCTTGCTCTGGCCTGGCAGCCCATTAGCTTTAAATTAAATAAATATCTCCAATAATATTAAATAAAAGTTAAATGGTGTCATAAAATGTCAACTATCATTTATTTTATGATTGCTACTCAAAATAATGGTTATTGTTATAACTATGTCAGAGGGAGGTATTTCTCTCTCTGACTTCTAATTTTCTGTATCAGTAAGAAACTTCTAGTTTATATTAGGAAACAAGTTGTCATTCCAGATCAAGAGCACTGAGCTGGTGTTGGACTTAGCCATCTCCCAGACTTCTGGCAAAATTATTTTAATTAGCCTTCTTCTAACAGCATTTAAACAAATCCTATGCTGCCAGGGAAGGAAGAAATGACTTCTCAGTCAGATAGTTTTCTTAGTTCTTTTTCTGCATTGCCATAAATCTTGGTGTGGAGATTATTAGTGACTTAAGACTACTTTTTTTTAAACAATGAACTGTGACCACTTTACCCACTGAAAAGCTCACACATCATTCAAGTATAAATGTCCTGTTTCTGCATGGTTTATTTTCACACCATTGTTGGGTGCTAAAATAGTTTTACGCCATTTATAAGGCATGGACATTTTAGCTAATCTATCCAGTCTGTTACAGGTATGCCAAAGTAGAAAAATAGTAGTAGTAACCATGTATATATGCAGTGCTGTAGGTACATATATTGGAGCCAGACATGTTTGGCTAATCCTAACACATTATTTGAATGTCGAATTAACCGGTAGTCATGTACTATGAATTCCATGATACATAGATAAGTTCAGAATACACCTTCATTTGAATATGTGAAATGATCAAAAATGCATCTTCCAAGAGAAATTTACTTAGAGACTTGTGGGCCAAAAAAAGTCTATGGTTTTTGTCCACATCTACTGAAAAAGTTTAGAACTCACCTACCTACAGTCTACAAAGACCCTGCACAAGGTTTGGCTTTGGACCTTGCATGCTTTCTTCACAAAAGAATTGTTGTCTGTTTCCTGAGTGTGAACGTGAACTCCTGCGAGTGAGCTCACGATGTGCATGTGTGCGCGTTGCCCCAGCATTTCTAGCCGAGGCAGCCCAGCGCTCCATGCGGTTAAGTAAACACAGCATGGCTGCTGGGGCACGCAGCCAAGGCTGAGGCCGGGAGGAGGGGATGAGGCTGGGAGGAAATAAGAGCAAATTCCTCTGAAATGATCTGACAGGAAATGACAGAGTGTCAGCCTTATACAACCACACTGCGCGTGAGAGAGAGAGGGCGGGAGAAGTTCTTCCTAAACACAGAGTGGTGCCAGATCTCAGTAGGTGAGGATGATGAAATAATAAAGCATTTCCCGTGTGTGTTTTTCATTAGTCCTGTTTTGTTTTTCTTCCAAGTGCTGTGGAAACAGAACAGAAGCCCATGCTTCAGCCAGGACTGCAATGGCCTCCTCCCATGGGAATAACAGCTGCATAAATAGGAGGGAAGTCCTCAGTGGAATTGCTTCCAACACCTTTCTAATGGAAATAATGATTTGCAAAGCCCAGTTTATACCTTTGCCACGTAATTAGTAGCCAAGATTAAAAACATTGTTCCAACTCCCAGCATCCTTGAAATCTGGCAAGACCTTAAATATTCCACTGTGTTCCAAAAAGGTAGCCCTAAGTGATCATTGTAAGGACAGTCTTGGCCAGTTGAGTCAAGCCCTTGAATCAATCAACACTTATTATATGGAAATTAACCAGTTTGATGTCAATTAGTGGAAATTTGTTAGCAGACATAACCTATGAGACACTTTATTTTGAATTCCTAGCTCTCCTCATTGAAGCTAGCTAAGATGAGGCCGAGGACCGAGCCACACATTTCTTAAGACCCAGAGCAGAATCAATTAAAAAAGGGGATGGAGGGAAGCTGTATCATGTGCTGGTTTTGGCTGGGGTAGAGTTAATTTTCTTCATAGCAGCTAGTATGGGGCTATGTTTTGGATTTGTGCTGGAAACAGTGTTGATAACCCAGGGATGTTTTAGTTACTGCTGAGCAATGCTTACACAGAGTCAAGGCCTTTTCTGCCTCTCACCCCACCCCACCAGCGAGCAGGCTGGGGGTGCACAAGAAGCTGGGAGGGGACACAGCCGGGACAGCTGACCCCAAATGACCAAAGGGATATTCCACACCATATGATGTCATGCTCAGCGTATAAAGCTGGGGAAAGAAGAAGGAAGGGGGGGACGTTTGGAGTGATGGTGTTTGTCTTCCCAAGTCACCGTTACACGTGATGGAGCCCTGCTTTCCTGGAGATGGCTGAACACCTGCCTGCCCATGGGAAGTAGTGAATGAATTCCTTGTTTTGCTTTGTTTGTGTGCGCGGCTTTTGCTTTACCTATTAAACTGTCTTTATCTCAACCCACGAGTGTTCTCACTTTTACTCTTCTGATTCTCTCCCCCATTCCACCGGGAGGGAGTGAGTGAGCGGCTGTGTGGTGCTTAGTTGCCAGTTGGGGTTAAACCACGACAGTCCTTTTTGGTGCCCAACATGGGGCTTGAAGTGTTTGAGATAACGACAGGTTTGGTTGGAATGTGCTAGATCAAATTTATAGCTGTTATAGCTGTTTAGCTATTAATCTGCAGGCTTCTGTGCTTGCCACGGGGCTTGCTTGCCTTACTGTATATTAGAGTCTAGTGCTCATTAGCAGCTGCTTTTTGCTTTCGCTGCTTGCTGTGCTGCTGTACCTCTTATCATCTTACCCTGCTGCGCCTGGGAACATTTTGATAACAGCAATGGCCATGCGCCTGGGCTGGCAGATGGCCAGGGCATCGCTGCTGTTTCTGTGCTGCTGTGCTGGACAGGCTGGAACTCCAGTGTGAACTCAAGTCAAAGGGACTGTGACCTGTGGATGAGTCCACACGGAAGCAGGACACTCCGAAACGTCTGTGGCCGTGGGTAAACCCATGCCGGAGCAGGTACATCTCGGAGAGTCTGTGGCTGTGGTTATGTTCGTGCTGCAGCATGTATACCTCTGAAGGGATTGTGGCTCAAGGATAAGTCCATGCTGGAGAAGGTACACCTCAAAGCATCCGTGGCTGTGGATAAGTCCATGCGGCAGCAGGTACACCTTGAAGCATCAGTGTCTGTGCATGAGGTCACGCTGGAGCACCTCAGAGTGTGTGGCCATGGATAAGCCCATGACAGAGCAGGTACACCCCTGGAGGGACTGCAGCCATGGGTAAGGCCATGTTGGAGCAGGCTTACTTCTGAAGGGACTGTGGCTGTGGGTAAGGCCACGCTGAAGGCATTGTGGCCCATGGAAAAGGCCATGCTGGAACAGGTGCACCTCAAAGCGACTGTGGCTGTGGATAAGTCCATGCCGCAGCAGGTGTACCCCTGGAGAGACTGTGGCTCATAGATAAGGCTCCACTTGGAGCAGGTACTCCCTAAGGGACTGCAGTCTGCGGATAAGTCCAAGCCAGAGCAGGGGCAAGGGGAGGAGTTTGTTGCAATGTTAAACCCTATGGTCTGATCCAAAGGGGCCAGGGGTGGAGATTGTAATGGAAATACCTTTAAATTGTTGTAACCCATGATCTGAGTTGCATGTTATGGGAATTACTATAGCAGGAACCACCTGAACCAATGGAGGAGAAGCCTTACAAGAAGCAGTGCAAGTGCAGCAGTGACCTGACCTGAGTTGGCTTTGGTGCCCAATAACTCCACACAACACACCACCTCTCCTGTCCTGAGTGATCGTGATAGCAGATGGAGCACAAAGTCATGGACTAAATGAACTCAATGGACATTTGTGGATATTTTATGGGCATTTTATAGGGGTGGTCCATAGGCTAAGGGAATGATATCTGTGTATTATATCAAAGGATGGGAAGGGGGGTGGTGGGTAATGAGAATGTATTGGATAGTGTGGGACCTGAGCATGACATAAATGGTACAGAATAAGGGGTGGAGAATGTGCTGGTTTTGGCTGGGGTAGAGTTAATTTTCTTCATAGCAGCTAGTACGGGGCTATGTTTTGGATTTGTGCTGGAAACAGTGTTGATAACACAGGGATGTTTTCGTTACTGCTGAGCAGTGCTTACACAGAGTCAAGGCCTTTTCTGCCTCTCACCCCACCCCACCAGCAAGTTGGCTGGGGGTGCACAAGAAGCTCCCCCATCCCACTGGCAGGGACACAGCCGGGACAGCTGACCCCAAATGACCAAAGGGATATTCCACACCGTATGACGTCATGCTCAGCATATAAAGCTGGGGGAAGAAGAAGGAAGGGGAGGATGTTTGGTGTGACGACGTTTGTCTTCCCAAGTCACTGTTACACGTGATGGAGCCCTGCTTTCCTGGAGATGGCTGAACACCTGCCTGCCGATGGGAAGTAGTGAGTGAATTCCTTGTTTTGCTTTGCCTGTGCGTGCAGCTTTCACTTTACCTATTAAACTGCCTTTATCTCAACCCATGAGTTTTCTCACTTTTACTCTTCTGATTCTCTCCCCCTTCCCACTGGCAGGGAGTGAGTGAGCGGCTGTGTGGGGCTTAGTTGCCGGCTGGGGTTAAACCACAACAATCAAAATATGCAAAACTTTTCCTGTTTATTAAGCACAAGAAGCACAAGGAACTGGATATTGGATTTTTCCCTATAAAGAGTCAATTTCTAGTCACAGATTTGGGTGCAAAACAGTCTATTCTGTATGTGTCGATACTGAGTACAGAAGAAAAAATGTTGCTAGACTAATGGCGATACCTACCCTCACTTCATGCTACTTTTAAAGTAAAACTCTTTCCACCATGTTCTTAAAATTGTATTCTCATATTAAGAAAGTAGACGTTTCTAAATTAAAATTTCTGACTTGATCATTAATTTTCCTTGTAACTTCAAAAAATCAAAATTTTGGCTAGCTGCTCAAACCAGAAGAGGTGACAAAAGTTTTCCTTAAGACTTAAGAACATTACCTGTCTGGCCCATGCGGTGGATTTGACTTTACTGTGAATTCCACCTTTTGTTTAAAATTAATTCAGTACCCCCACATAACATTTTTATCTGTATACAGCAGCATCCAGTGTGACAGCCTGCTGCTATACCATTCAAATTAAACATTAGAACTGCGGGTTCAATCCCAGAGCTTTACAGCAATCCTAGAACAGTCACAACTAAGAAGTGAATACAGGATCAGAATCATGCTATAATATGAAAAACTCCTGTCAGTTTTGAAGCCAGTGTTTCCACACAGCTTGTGGAAACTCCTCTGTAACTTCTATTAAGTGACCATGACATATACAGCATGTTACCCTCCCATAAAAATGGATGTTCCTAAAAAAATAAGCCTAATGTTGCCTTCTAGAGTGCACATTCACCAATTTGTTATTTGCAATAACATTGGCCAACGTTATTGCAATATCCAGAGTTCAAACTTTTACCTAATCTGCAGTGTCTCTTAAAACTAAGTGCTCTAAAAATTCTTCCAAGCATTTTAAGTTGCTAGGAATAATTTTTCTGCTTGTTTAATTTATAAACAGTTATTAAATGAGCCATTCAATGTAGTGCAGTACAATACTTCCAGAAGTTGACAATGGAGGCACCACTGTCAAACTATAATGTCTTTCCTTTGATACTGATAGGGGTTCTGTAACCTACATGATCAATGCAATTTATCACCAGATTCAGGCAGTGACAGCACTTACTTGAGAACAGCCTGATAAAGTTGCAATTATTTCTTGATACTGTTGGCCATCCAAGCTTCTATAATTTCACTAGTAAGAACTGCTTCTAAGGCCAGCAGCCTCCTTCGGAAGGGTCGTGTTTATGCATGATCACATAGCTACATTCAGTACCCTGTAATATCATTGGAAAAAAGATGCTAACATAAAATAGAGTCTTTCTCTGCCCTTGTTTAAGTAAATTTAAATCTTAACAATAAGCATTGTTCATTATACACATTTAGTAAATTAGCCATGTTATTTTAAAATATGGGCAAACCTTGTTTTTCTGAAAATTAAAGATAGCAGAGCCATAAATGCTAAAAGATTAGAAATGTGTAAAATTTATTACAGGGTGCCTAGAGATTGTTCATTTAGTAATGGGTCTGTACATGGCTGCTGAAACAGATTCATAAATGGTAGTGGGGTAAAATCAATTTATGAAAGGACATATTTCAATTATGATCAGTATGTTTTGCATAAAAATTTTAAGTATATGGCAAAAAAGTCTGGATCACACTCTGAGGTACTTTTCATCTCTGTAGACGGTGTCAGAGACTACAGTTAAACTCCCATTTGGAGATTAAGTATCTGGATAAATCCTTGACTCTGTTGAACTTTATGGGAATTTTGCTATCCACCTTAGTGGATGCAAGAATTTAATTCTGGAATTTTATTTCTGCAGTAATAGAAAATGTACATTCAACCTCAGTAGTCTAAGGGCATGTTCTTCAGCCAACAGGCAGGTATATTTACTGTGGAACTACCAGGGTAGTTATTAGAACCATACTTTCCTTAGTTTCCAGAAGCTGTTAACTTGGGCTTGCAGTTCTAAGATAAAGCCCCTGTTGCAGGACTCAAATACTTTGTGTTGCTATAATACCTTCTAGTTCACATGGTAAAATGGATAGTTTTGGAAATACCAACAAAATGTTCCAAAAATAAGGATTAATTTTTTAAAACAAGTCTTTAACAAAGCACTTAATTTCTGCTAAAGCAATTAACATCATCAGGTTATTGATATCAAAGACTCCCATTGGCTTTAAAACAGTCATGTTTAGGCATGATCCCATAGCTACATTCAATACCCTGTAATATCATTGGAAAAAAGATGCTAACATAAAATAGAGTCTTTCTCCGCCCTTGTTTATGTGAATTTAAATCTTAACTGATAGAATTGTTAAAAAAAAAAATTATTTATATTTGTAGAAAGCAGCTTATTCATCCCTGAGATTATGAAAATGGCCTACCTGTAAATAGGGGACCAAATTCTAACAGTATATTTTGAGTTCCTTGGGGGTGTAAGGCAGCTCTTAGGAGAGTCTTCCCAGGCATACAAATTCATGTACAAGCTGCAAAGCTGAGGGGTAGAACTGTTATATTATCAAGCTTTTCTGTTCCAGTTTTCAAACTAGTCAAATACATTAAAAGACCTTAAGAACTCAAGACCTCAGAGTACAGAACTCAGGATTCAAGAGACATTGCTAACTGTCAGAAACAGACCCTTTTCTTTCTTCTGTCATGACATCAGGAGGTACTGCAAATAATTTTCAAAAGCTGTTCGTATAATGAAAGAACAGAGCTTGCTGTGTCCTTTAGTGCTCTCGCTAACTACTCCTTGAAGACATAATACTTATTTTTTGAGACAGTATATGATTTTCTCTGACACTTAAAAATAGTTTTTCTATTTATATAAACTAAGATAACTGGAAGCTGTGGAACTCAGTGTATCTAATGGTTTTATACTGTACAATTTGCATGTTTCTATAATTTACAGCTCAAAATAATATGTAAATAAATTCTAGACACAAAGGCAAACTTAAAACCTGTTCTGCAGTTCTTCATGTGTAAAAGCTTGAGAGCAATGAAGAGAAGTACAGAGCAAAACTATTACTGAGTACCTACTTGCCACACAGTGACAATGACATCTCTGCACCAGCTGAATGAGAATTTGCAACACTAAAAACTTGAATCATTTTGGGTTAGATTATTTTAAATTAGAACATCATTGGACACATTCCATTTAACTAACACATTAACTTGGAAATCTTAGAGAAGCTGTCTCTTTTCACTTGATCTTCAACTCTGATTCAGCATTTCACTGTTGACTGAAACTTGGTTTAAGTGAACTTAGTGAGTAATGCTTAGTAAATAAAAGCAAACACTTCTGGTAGTGCTGCTGTAAGCTAGGCTAGCTATATTACTTGTTCCAGTCTCTGCAACAGGTTCCCATCTTAGAGCACCAGCAGGAAGCCTGACATTTCATAATGGTCTGCAGCTTTAAGGAGAAAACCACTTGCGATATCAACTGAACTGTGTGGGTGTTGCTGGCGCTACGCAGAGGTAACAGGCCTCTACATTCAGTCATATCTGTGTACACTGTATTATATATACTTTCTGTTAACGGGGATAAGAAAGGAAATCTCTAACATTTCATATTTTAATTGTATGGAATGTTTTTCTGAGGATGTAAACAGCATGTCATTGATGGTACACACAGAAGATCTTAACCTTCTCCTGGTGTAATTTGAGTGGCACTTCATTACATTTTTTCAAATGAAGTGCCACTTCATTACAACTTTTTCACAGGGCAGGTGTTTTAGGGTATATCTATATTGCGTTATAAGAACACATACAGCTTCTTATGGAAGATGGCTGTTTATGGATAAACAGCATCTCTTAAAGATGTAAGTCTTTATACAAGGAAAGGACAGATATTCTGAAGAGAGAAAAATGTCATGTTTTGGGCCTTTAGGATGCAGGGTAGCAGCCCTGAGATATCCTTTGGTTTGTTCGCATCCTCATCTCACTTCTGAATTTTTGTCCTGTCAGAGTACAGAAGACAGGCCACCAGAAGTTGTGTGTGTCAGTATAAACAAACAAAAACTAAAAAAAAATTCCCAATCACATATGCAAGACTCTCTGACAATCAGAAAATGTACAAAGATTTTTTTCATACTCATTTAGATATCTGCTTTGATACCTGTTTTTATTTGACCCTATACTCATTGCGTCGGATGGCAAATACCAACATATAAATTCAGTCTGAAAAATTCGATAGATTATGTATCTCAAAGCATCTTTTTCTCTCAGTTTAATGATTCCTATAATTTTGCTCCACAACTATTCTGAAAGAACATTTATAAGGTTACTAAGCCAAGCACGCCAAAGTTAAGAAACGCTAGAGTAATGGAAGTCTGTACAAAACTAATTCAAACCTCTTGCAGGTATGCACCTAACCAAAGCCTTTAGTTACATGACTGTATGCTATTTTAGTCACAAGTTCCACAACATTTTTCTCAAGTTCCAGGATGCGGTAATACTTGATGTACAGGATGAGCAGTGGCCACTAAATAAGCAGCTCTTGAATCATCAGTTTTTCCCTTATTGCCAGTGTATGGTCCCATGAATTATTTTCCTATGCACTATTCTGTACTTGAAGACAGAAGCCCGCATTTTATCAGGTGAATGCCTGCGATCCTTATAAGTATAGCACCTCCTTTCTGTGAAGCACCTATCCTCCTACTATCTCTTTGAGGTGAATAGGCACTACTACTTCTATTTCACAGCTGTTGACTCAAGGTAGATTGATATTAAAATTGGAAGTTTCCAATAAATTTGGCTGCCCATTTTAGATGGTTAATTTTGGCAAGAGAGAGGAGGAGTGATTAGTAATATGTAGGACTTCATACATTCAAAATTCAGATGCCAGTGACTTTTGCTGTAAGCAATCTTTAGTGCTGAAAGTCACAGCACATAAGAGTTATTGACCACATGCAAATTTGCTGCAGAGCAAGATACATGGCATCACTAAGACATTGTGTGGCAGAGATGAACCCAGGAAGATCCATGGAGAGTTTTCCTTTGGTTGGCCTTAATTTTAATTCCTAAATTTTGATCAGTGATTTCAGAGATAGTCCAGTTCTGCCATAGCCCTGGTCTGGAGCCCTGGTCTTGGGAGAATTGTATCAGGTGAAGTATCAGCTGTGGCTCACTTGCTCCAAACATCTGAGCTGAAGGAGGATTGACTAGATTGAAGATTTACTATTCATCTGAGCTAACTGGACATCAAATAAATAAATTTCTACAAGGCCATTCCTTGAATAGTAGCAACAGCCCGTTGCAAGTTCCCCTGCCCCCAGGACATGCCAATTGCCATAATAACAGTTTTCATTCATAGCTCAATGCACCACATTTTCAAAAGGTGAGTCAGTGTCACTCTCATGTTTTCAGATCCCCAGAGCATTTGGGAGATGGTTTGTAATTCATGCAGCAAATTACTAACTAGACAGCAGGTGTGGGCCATGGACCTCACTACAGGGGTCTGGATTTCAGCTCAGTTAGTTGGAAGAAAGATAAAAATAGCACTATACCATTGGTGTCATGATGCATGATACCATTGAATTGAGCGCTCTGTTAGATTAAAAGGCATCCAGATGTCCACTCCCTTAAAAGCCATTACAGTAGTCAAGAATTTGCATATTGCTATCATTAATCTGAGCACACTGTGTTGCATGGGGATGGTTATAGCTCTACGTCCCTTGAGGTGTTCTCCTCCGCTTTGGGAACACACTGCTGCCCGAGTACTACGGGCTGTGACTCCAACCTGCCACAGTCTGCGGGGAGGAAGATGCAGAAGAAATACAACTCCTTTAAGGTGAAGTGTCACTGCAGGACAAGCCACGCTGAGTTTTCTTGTCTTTATAAACAAGGTGTTGGGAGGATATACAGGTTCTCAGTGTTGGCAGCTTTGCACTCACAATAGAACATTATTATCCTTCTGCACCAAAGTACAAGTAAGCTCTGGCCAAACAAAAGATTTACTGCTTCTTCAATTTGTTTTTAAATACAGCTCGACAAATTTCACCAAAGCCCACATACTAACAGAATATCTTATGGAAAAATCCTTTAAAAGCCTTGGATTTATTAAGTCTGTGTGTTATATTAGTCAGAAACAGCAAAACAGATGAGCTATGTTTGAGCGCCAAATATTGCAGTCTTTTTTACCACTTAGCTAAAATGGTATTAGCTATTATACCAGCTAGTATTAATTACTATAAAGTAAAACTCAGTCATCTCCTGCATTTTAGTTTATAGTCACCATTCTTAGATAGGTATTACCATTCTTATCTGCACCAGAAGCTCAAATATATTTTATGTTTAAAGCACCACAAGCTAAACAATAGTAATAGTGCTAGTGCATTGAGCAGGGAACAAAACAGAATCATAGAATCATAGAATCATTGAGGTTGGAAAAGACCTCTAAGATCATCGAGTCCAACCGTCCCCACTTACCTCCTGATGTTGTAAATGCTTAGACCTAGATGGAGCTGGTGAGGGTGTGAAACAACTACCTATCATGCTAATCTACATGCTGAGATAAAGGCTCAATAAAATGCCAGTTATGATG
The DNA here is from genome assembly GCF_965638725.1 of Aptenodytes patagonicus. Classification (NCBI taxonomy): domain Eukaryota; kingdom Metazoa; phylum Chordata; class Aves; order Sphenisciformes; family Spheniscidae; genus Aptenodytes; species Aptenodytes patagonicus. The sequence continues at coordinate 50,481,237 of NC_134954.1, read as the reverse complement.
TCTGGATATTACAAAGAAGTACAATCCTTTTTTTTTTTTTTCCCTGAAAATATAGGAGCAGATTTTTGACATGGAAAGAAGGAACAGCTTCATAGCTACATATTCCAAGCAAATATTTAGTGTAAAAATATGAAGAACTGGTGAACACAAAATGAAGTAGACAAGTGATGAGAAGACAATGTAAGAAAGAGAAAACAGGTAGAAACTGTCGCAGCAGGTTGTTCTTAACTTCAGTGGATGGGAGAGAGGGAAGACATCGGTAAGGCTCTAAGAATGGTTTGTTGTGCCTCTGAAATAGACCCTGAAAAGCAAAGAGCTGAAACCTTTTCTGCCTTGTAAACCGTTCTTATAGTCAGACAGCATCAGAATGCTGCCTCAGCTTAGAGCTGTCTTTTATTCTGTCAGCAACACAGTGAAGGTATGAATAAGATGCAGAACAGCCTATACGCACACTGCCACATTTGGAGATTACTCCAAGCTGGAGAAGCTTCCAAGCTGCTAGTCTACACCTAAAGTGTTTTTTCAGACAGTGCAAAGCATGCTGAGCAATGACCAAGTTTTAACCCAAACACAAGCCTTGTGAAGTGCAGCATTCCTCTTCCCTGCTTAAATTCCTCAGGAAACACAAATGCCAAACTCCTCCAAAGGCTACTCTACATCCCTGTAAGTTGTCCTTTGGTGCTTTCTAAATTAGGCAGCAAAAACACATGCTAATTTTCACATAAAGGATCTGTGGCAAAAATCATATTTCTTCCATGTAATTGGTTTTCTTTTAATCCTGACCTTAAGGTATATCATTCTTGATGAACTGCTTCAAATAGGCTTTGAACTAGGATTTTTTAAAAACATTAAATAATGAAAAAATGCCATCTTATTTTACTGCTTACATCAAGATTCAGAAAGATGAAGAACAGTGACAGCATGGCTGTTCACCCATAACCCTGGGACAGCAGGTAAACTGACAGTGTGTAATTACTAAGAGGTGATATTAAGTTAAAACATATAGCTAAAGTAGTGCTACTGCATATGCATCCCTTGGTTTTCAAGGCAGTGTTTAAAATAAAAAACCTTCACTGAGACAGAAAAACTGCTATAGTTATATCATAGCACACTGAGTTGCAAACCTTTTAATGAAAGACATAATTCTTCTGCTGTCTGCATCATACTATATTCTCATGCAAAACACTTTAATGCATCGTGTAAATTATCTAAGACTTTCTTAGTATGTATTACATTTCTTAATCATAGATATTGGGTGTAAAAAAAAGAGAATTATGTGACATGCTGCAAAACAAATTGCTTGGTGTTAGCATATACTAGCTGGGTCTATATCTGAAAAATGCATGCACAGAAGGGCTGGATTTTTTTTTTTTAATGTGCAGAACTTGCCTCTAAGTGCATATGTTATCAATGAAGCAAAAATGACTAATCTGAAATGATGGCCATCTGATTTTCAGCCAAGATCATCAGTTTAAAAGCAGGGGATCTAGATCAGAGTCTGGATGATCTATTTATTCTGAATTTCAGAATAAGCTTCATGTCTGGAAGGGGATGTATATAAATAAACAAAGTGTTTTCACCCACTTTTTCCATTCAATTACATTCAGTTTAGCTATAAAGGAGTTTTAAATGCAAATCTCATTTTCAACAATAAAATGCTTTTGTTGCCAAGTTAGCAGACAGGTTTGTCTTGCTGATGTCTCACCAGCTGAATACGACTGGAGTGCAAATGGTGGACAATATCATCACCACCTTGTAAGCTGTGAGTTGCTCATAAATGTCCCTTTTGAGAACAGGATCTGTTGAGACATGCTATCTAATTTTCTGTCAAGTTTGATTGAAGGTAATGCTTATTTACATTATATTAATGTTGAATAATTGGGAGTACTAAGCAGAGGGTGGAACTTAGCGTATTCTGTATTATTTATTTCATAAAATTTCATTCAAATAGATGAGAAATCTGCTTTGAATGCAACCTGAAAACCATGTGTCAAACACTATAAAATAAACCAGAATTTGTTAAGGTTAAACTCTTGTGGCCCTTGCAAAAATATAAATGCATATTCCAGTTGCAAGTACAGAGGAATAGGACCCCTCTAGACTGGTAGGCATTTAACATGGACTTCTGGGAATAAGACATACAGACATACACACTAAGAAAGCCATGATCTGGCATGTAAAAATGGATTGATTGCACTCATCACATTTAATCATTACAGATATGCTGTTTTATGTATAAGCTCTCAGCTCTCTAAAGACCAAGTTTAATGATGGTTTTATATGTGTTCTTTGTTGCTAATATACAAATAGTGGTGCAGATTCTAAGAGATGTTGACTACCTGGAGGTAGTGTTCTTCAAAACTTAGTGGCTTTTGAATTATGTTCATAATCCAAGGCAGGGGTGGAGGGGACACACACACATGACAATGACAATGATACCAAACTATGCCTCCCTTTGTGTTCTATGTCCAATTTCTTTTAGTAGACCAAACTATTATAATATTGTGAACTATATTACTAAATGCAAAGTATTACCAATTATGAGCAAGCATGGAAATATATGCAATGAACTGTTAAGCAAAACATACATGCTAAAATTCACATTTATATAACAAACAAAACCCCCAATTTTAATTAACATAGACCTTAAAATAATTGATGCCCTTAGTGAAATGCAATTAGAAGTAATGTTGTAAAATAGATAACATCAAAAGACAGTAACACTTTTTTAACAGAACACAAAAGGATCTAACAGGAATTGCTTGTATATCTTGGTTTTTTATTCATACTGTGGATGAATCACTGGCTGATGTTTGTGGTGGTTATTCATGACATGTCTGGTGGTGTTATGACCTTCCCTCTTTTATTGGTTTATTTGATGTTTGTGGTATTTTATATAATTGATTTATGCCTGGTGGTATGTTTGGGAGCTTTCTAGTAATATACAATAGTGATGGTATGTCTGTAAGTGATGTTACATATTGCTGTTTGTGAGCTTTCTTGGCCAGGTCACCGCTGTAAATAAAACTTCTTCTCAATAGATTTATAGATTTTTATGTGGTTAAAGATTTTGACTACTTGAGTGACTGACTGATTGACTGGAAAACACTTGCTAGCAAGACATCAGGGTATCATAGGAAAATGTGTCATTTGTATTTCTGATTCAAAAACCCCACTGTTTTCAATCTTTTGAAGTGAAATAGGTATCATAGCAGTAAAAGGTCACCTACCTTTCTTCTTAGTTGTCCTGATGTGTGTAGGTGCCCACAGCATTTCATAGCCTGCTTCCTCTGGCTTATGGTAAAGCTGCAGCATTTGGCTTGTTCTTAAGTAATTATCCTCCACATGCTTCCTCTGGTACTTTAATGAGTCCTTTACCGAAAACTCTACCAGAAAGTATACTGGAATTGTCTTTTCCTCTCTCTCTCTCTGTTTTCCTTCCTTCCTTCCTTCCTTCCTTCCTTCCTTCCTTCCTTCCTTCCTTCCTTCCTTCCTTCCTCCCTCCCTCCCTCCCTCCCTCTCTCTCTCTTTTTTTCCTCTCTCTCTTTCTCTCTCTCTCTCTTTCTTTTCCTGCCTTCTTTGTCTTAAGAAACCTGATGAGATCAAAGCACAAAATCTTAAATGTAATGCCATTCAACAGTAACTGCTTTTCTCCATTTCCAGACATCTTGGGTCATTTTGGGACATTTGGGACATCTTGGACATACCAACCTGATCTCCTTCTATGACCAGGTGACCCGCCTAGTGGATGAGGGAAAGGCTGTGGATGTGGCCTACCTGGACTTCAGCAAGGCCTTTGACACCGTCTCCCACAGCATTCTCCTAGAGAAGCTGGCGGCTCACGGCTTAGACAGGTGGACTCTGCGCTGGGTCAAAAACTGGCTGGACGGCCGGGCCCAGAGAGTTGTGGTGAATGGAGTTACATCCAGTTGGTGGCCGGTCACGAGCGGTGTTCCCCAGGGCTCAGTTTTGGGGCCGGTCTTGTTCAATATCTTTATCAATGATCTGGATGAGGGGATCGAGTGCACCCTCAGTAAGTTTGCAGACGACACCAAGTTGGGCGGGAGTGTTGATCTGCTCGAGGGTAGGAAGGCTCTGCAGAGGGACCTGGACAGGCTGGATCGATGGGCTCAGGCCAACTGTATAAGGTTCAACAAGGCCAAGTGCCGGGTCCTGCACTTTGGCCACAACAACCCCATGAAGCGCTACAGGCTTGGGGAAGAGTGGCCGGAAAGCTGCCTGTCGGAAAAGGACCTGGGGGTGCTGGTCGACAGCCAGCTGAACATGAGCCGGCAGTGTGCCCAGGCGGCCAAGAAGGCCAATGGCATCCTGGCCTGTATCAGAAATAGTGTGGCCAGCAGGAGTAGGAAAGCGATCGTGCCCCTGTACTCGGCCCTGGTGAGGCCGCACCTTGAATACTGTGTTCAGTTTTGGGCCCCTCACTACAAGAAGGATGTTGAGGTGCTGGAGCGTGTCCAGAGAAGGGCAACGAGGCTGGTGAGGGGTCTGGAGAACAAGTCTTATGAGGAGCGGCTGAGGGAACTGGGACTGTTTAGCCTGGAGAAAAGGAGGCTGAGGGGAGACCTCATCGCTCTCTACAACTACCTGAAAGGAGGTTGTAGCGAGGTGGGTGTCGGTCTCTTCTCCCAAGTAACAAGCGACAGGACGAGAGGAAATGGCCTCAAGTTGCGCCAGGGGAGGTTTAGATTGGATGTAAGGAAAAATTTCTTTACTGAAAGAGTGGTTAAACATTGGAAGAGGCTGCCCAGGGAAGTGGTTGAGTCCCCATCCCTGGAGGTATTTAAAAGACGAGTAGATGAGGCACTTAGGGACATGGTTTAGTGGGTGGTGGTGTTGGGTTGACGGTTGGACTCGATGATCTTAGAGGTCTTTTCCAACCTCTATGATTCTATGATTTTAAACACCATGGCTGAAGTGATGAAACTGTCAACAAAAGAGACTGTTGTACACCCCACTAATTTCTCCCAGTTCCATCCCCCACCCCTCCTTGTTCTGTAACCTCATTCAGTTCACAAACTGAATAAAAATGATCCCCTTTTTCTTGCCAAGTTAGTTTTCTGCTAGTTTAGTGTTTTGAATAGGCTCACAAGGTGGTCAGAAACTGGCAGAGGCAGCACCAGAAGGGGACTATGGCTCTCTGTAGCAACAATGACCTAGAAAAGCTCAGGCATAACTTTGGGTGCACTGACTGGTCACAGAAATGAATGTGTAAAATACGGGAGGAGAAAAGAAACTCAAAGCTCAGAGACTTTTCAAAACTTGATTTCAACATATATACACAGGACACTGATGGAGGTATCAAAGAATGTACACAAAGGAGAGACAAGCACAAGTTCTTATCCAATTTCTGCCTAGTCCTAGCTTCCAAGATAGCATTTTTTAACTTTTTATATTGCAACCGTTTGATAGGGATTTGGGGAACTAGTATTGCCTCTGTTTTCTCTGCCAGAAATGGGAAGCGGCTTGAGCTTAGGATTTCATGGATCCTAACAGATTTGATTAGATCTTACTTTGGTTCTGAAACAGCAAAGCAACAAAAGAATGAAGACCAGTGGGTTGGTTGGTTTCTTGACACGTATAAGGTGTAGAATAACAAATTAACTTAATTCATAAGCTTTCTTAGTGTCTGTGTGTCCTGGTTTTGGCAGGGATAGAGTTAATTTTCTTCCTAGTTGCTGGTACAGTGCTATGTTTTGGATTTAGCACAAGAATAATGTTGATAACACACCGATGTTTTAGTTGTTGCTAAGTAGTGCTTACACTGGTCAAGGACTTTTCAGCTTCTCATGCCCTGCCAGCAAGAAGCTGGGAGGGAGCACAGCCAGGACGGCTGACCCAAACTGGCCAAAGGGATATTCCATATCATATGACATCATGCTCAGTACATAAACTGGGGGGAGTTGGCTGGGTGGCTGTGACTGCTGCTCAGGGACTGGCTGGGCATTGGTCAGCGGGTGGTGAGCAATTTCATTGTGCATCACTTATTTTGTATATTATTATTATTATTATTATTATTATTATTATTATTATTATTATTATTATTATTATTATTATTATTTATTTTCCCTTCCTTCTCTGTCCTATTAAACTGTCCTTATCTCAACCCATGACTTTTACTTTTTTCCCCCGATTCTCTCCCCCATCCCACTGCGGGGGGGGAGTGAGCAAACAGCTGTGTGGCGTTTAGCTGCCTGCTGGCTTAAACCACCACACTGTGTTAATTTAAAAGATTACAACCAGTTGGGATTGTAACAGAAGAAAACCCACAAGGAAATAATATTTAGAAACTTTGCCTTTCACATGATCTATCTGAAAGTTAACAGGGAAAATGAAATATCTGCACAAACTTTATCATGACTGTAAGCTAACATTCATTTTTTTCTTCCTTCAAGCTCTGATATAAAGTTTTAAGCAAAGATAAATCAATTCATTTCCCATCCAACTTTGGAAAACCTCTAACTACTCGTGCAGGTGCTGGCCATTTCCATTCCTGGCACATACAAGCTTCCCTCCTCCTTCACACAGATGCAAGATTCTAGCCAGAGCCTGCATTTTTGCTCAAAAATTTGGTGTGCAAAATGATGCCAGATCTCTCTCTACACACTTTTCCATGCTTACCTCTGAAGGTGTGTTTTCTTTGCTTACAGTATATGTATGACCATTTCTGACGCTGTGAAGCAGAAGTATCACAGGAGATTGTCCCTGCAAAGGCAGGAGATGGGCTAAGCTCACTATCCTTTGCTTTTGTTTATCTTCCTTTCCCCTTCATGAATAATGTTATGTTTGCATTTGCCTCTTTAAGAAAGTGTCCCTGAAAGCAGCATTCCAGAACTTAAGGGATGTTATGGTAGTGGGAAGGTAAGCTGGCAAGAAGGACTGAACAATACAAGCATGCCTTAACATTTGACAACCTGAGTTAGCAATACTGGCATACAGCATCCTTAAGAATAATGCCCTGCAAGCAGTATTTCTCTATGTTATACAGCCTTAAAGGTAGTCACAGCACTGGACAATTCTAACTAGTAAATATGCCAACACAAGCTCCAGAAGGACCACTTTCTGAAATAACTCATTTAATGTATACCTCTGGCATGCTTGTAAGCAGAAAGCAAACTAAAAAACTCAAAAATGCCCCATCTTTGATCTGAAGAATATATATTTTAAGAGTAGACAAGTGAACATAGAGTTACCAAGCCAGATTGGATCAATTATCCTTCATGCTCAGAATTCTGCCTCCGCCAGTGGCCTATGTTAGGTGCTTCAAAGAAAACAGCTGGCTAATTACGCAATGTCCTACATGGCAAAAAGGGATGAGAGGACTGTTTCTTATCCCTGTGATCAGCTAACACCCTGGAGTATGGATTTGAAGGACCCTCCTAGTACATAAAATTACAAATTATATTATTGGTCATAGAATTAAGAAGTCCCTTTAAAAATCCCATTACAGTATTTAACTCTTTGACCTCTGTAGGTTAACTACTATTCATGCTGTGAAAAGATCTATTTCATGTTTATTTTTAAAATAATACAGTAAATTTCTTAAAGCCATTAAGGCTAACGATGGAAATACATTCTACGTGACACCTATAAATGATACTCTTAAGTTCCTGATGTCTTGAAGTCTTGAAAAATATTTGGCGTTATTAAAAAAACTTTAAACAAGAGAAGTTACATAAACAAGCTACTTACATAACTAAGCACTACAGCAAAGCTGACGTTAATTTGTTGGGGCAAATCACGAGTTGATAGGTTTTGATCTAATTCATGTTCACTTACCTTTAAAGTGTGCTTACTCCCACATAAGTAAAATTTCTTTTCCTTTTCGCCCTTCCTTTATTTTTAGTGCATGTATTTTAGGCATTGAAAGCAGGCAGCTGAGAGAGCTCTCTAGGGCTGGAAAGAGCACAGAGAACACCTTGTACAGCTCTGCTTAGCTCTGCTAAGCTGCTGTGCCTACATGCCATCCTACCCTGCAGTACCTGGGTACGCTTATTACCAAGTCTATCTAGTTCAAACAGTAACAGTTATGCAAACATCAGCGATGATTTTGGAATACAAACAAATGCCCATTGAATACTGCACTGAGACAGTCAAACTACCACTGACACCAGGGTTTTTTTGCTAAAGCTTTAACCCTTTGAATCACAAAGCTTTCCTGAAAATTATTTAATAAGCTTCTTTTACCAAACGAGAAAACATGAGGAGAGAAGGAATAACACATCTTTAATTAGAAAAATTCAAATCAGCTCTTAATTTAATTCACCATACCAGCAGCCATGATTAGATCTGCATCGTGATATATCTCCAATACTATCAATTTTCATAAATGCAAACTTTCCTGAATATGGTTCTGATGTATCCTGACATTTTAAAATATGTCCTATTGTCCTTTTCTGTGCAGCAGACCAAGCACAGAGTGTTCAGTCCTATATCACTGTCACAGTGGTATTAGACCAGATGGCTGCTTCCTCGCAGAATCAAGAATTGGAGATAATTTATGCTGTTCACTGTTATTAGAATGTAAAAATATAAAGAGTTTGCAGCACGCATACATGAAAAGCTGCTCAGATCCATCAGTGACACCCTGGTGAAAAGGCATTCACACTGTTACTGCACTCTTAAAGGTAAAGTCTTATTTGGTGAAGCTATGGACTTCTGCAAAGCTATTGACTACTCTGCATAGGATACAGCGCAGGGGACTATCTGACCTAGGTTACACTGCTGCTTTGATGGGGAAAGAATATTCTGAGTTGGGAAAAAAGTCCAAGAGCTCCTTCTTTCTTCTTTATTGTAAAATAATTCTACCGCATGATCGTTCCCATTAATATGTGACAGTTATTTTTGTGTCATGAAGAATGAAGTTAAAAATGGAAGCTTTCTTCATTCAGTCTGTTAATCAGTACAGGAGAATACTTCTCAGTAAGACCTCATACCAAAGGGCATGAGAGTTACAGAAATTTGCTCCTGTGCCAGTGAGGGCAGTGAGTTTCGCTTATCAGGGCATCATTGCAATTTGTGAATGTACTTGCTCTACCTGTATGTATATACGCACCACGGTGTGTGTCAAAATACTAAGAGAAAGGATGTCAGCCTACCCATTTACTAAGTCTGAGCTCATTATATGTAAGAATCTTGTTGTCTGTATTTCAAACAGCTGAATCATTTGATAAAACAAATATTATTAATGCAGCTGATTCATTTGGAGGGACTTCTCAACATATTCAGGAATTAAAATGTCTCAGGTTCCTAAAACATGGGAGAGAAACGAAGGGTAAGAGAACTTAGTCAGCTTGTTCATCTTGCTGCAATAAATTGTATAAAAACAGAAGTAAAAAGGATGTTAGGACAACCAAATGCCAAACATTGTATGCAGGTAGCAGTAGTTTGTTGCTTTCTCTTTTCAGTTCAGGAAGTTTAACACAGTACTCCCTATGGATGATGTCAGAGTTGTAGTCAGATTAAGGACAAACGCTCTCTCATCAGTATTTAGGAATATTACAAAAGGAGATATTTTACTGGCATTCACTGAAATGACACACTTACTCTATGTGATCTTGGAAAAAGTGTATCACTGAGAGAATGATTTGGTTCACTTTAAGTTAATCTTTAAATTATACTAAGAAATATTACTAGGGACAGATTTGCTTTCAGCTCTCTGTAAGCATATAATTTGTATTTATGGCATACAATGAAAGTATTGTGACTTTGAATGACTGACTAGCACCTTATGAAAGTCATTACTTTTGTATCAAGAACAATATTTGCAACATAATGTGTTCTTAAACTGATCAGGACAGCAGGAAGCAGCTAAGTGGATCACTTATCTTTATTTTGCAATTTAACCTATGTTGTGACAGGGAACAAAAAAATTAGATAATGTATAATTTTCTGTCAGTGTTGCATACTTTGGGGTAATCTTGTAACTACTTGGTATAACTGAAAAGTAAGGAGATTTGGCTGCCAAATAAAACAGAAGAAGAAAGATTACTTCAGAGCATAATGAATTACTAGCTGATTGTTAGAACCAGATCACAAAGATTTCTTCCATTTTTGTTTCCTGACCAGTGTTGGCGATGACTAGATTTTTCTTCTGTAAAAATCCTAGTGCTAGTTTTATTAAAATAAAGTCTATCAGAATAGAAGATAGTTGTTATGCAGGAGCAGTAACTCGCATAATATGAGATGGCATTTCTTCCCAGCTCTTGCTGCTCCGCTGGTTCTAATAGCAACCTGGAGCTCAATTTCCTCCTCAAGAACACTGCATTTCATGAGGAATGTCAATTATTAAAATGCAGTGTCCCGTGTCTTACTTTTCACTAGATGAATTCATTTGCAAATTTGCTAATTTATGTAAATGATCCTTAACCTGTAACTGCCTGGTATGTATTTCTCAGTGCCTCTTTTCAATTCAGAAGTATATACAAAGAATATGGTGCCAACAGAATGTATGTTAATTACCTTGCACCACTGTTCCAAAACCCAAAGATTTAATTTCAGTGTAACCCAGAAAGAGTATCTGATGCCTTTTTCCACTGTTGTAGTTTCAATAACATTAGACTACTCAAAATAGGTAAATGATCTTTAAAAGATCACCTAAAATACCTCTAGTCATTATCATTGGCGGTAAGTATAGTTTTAGCATGATATTTTTGTGAGAAGACATGAGCTGAAACTCCCTGACTTTTTAATTTGATTTTCAGCTTTCAATTTTTTTCAGGAGGTCACTGTTACTTACAATAGGCCAAATCACAGCTCCTAAGATTTGATCATTCCTAAAATTCAATTTTTTGCAGCTAAGACTCTCCTCTGCATTTCAGAAACTAAGTATGACAGACAGGGAATTTCCTTCAGGTAGTCAGTGGTCCAGCCGCAACTCATTCTTTTCCTGATGATCTACACATGGATGCCATTCTGCATTTGTCACTCCGTTTCTGGTTCCATCAGGGGCACATCCACTGTGCACCCATAAATGTTTGTTTCACTCTCCAAATGATCTCAGGAAGTTCAAACTCCTCCTGTCTGTTTGCAGTTCTTATGAATGTAGAAACATTAAGAAAACCTCAGCTGAAGATACTAATTTTTGCCTGACTTCTCCCTGCTGCCCACCCAAACCTCTTCAGTTGTCTCAGGCACCACTGATGGTTTAGAACCTGTCAATGAACCTGGTCCAAGTTGGGGATTTTAACAAAACCTGAAATGAAGCAATTTTCCTCTGTGTTGTTGTTTCTGTTCAGTAACTTCTCGCAGTCCAAATAAAATGACCCAGATTCCCTGTGGTGTAATTGCAGGCACAACTCCATTGATTTCAGTGACCTGTGAATGGCAGACAGGACTATGGCCCAAGGTCTCCTCTTGACAAATCAGCTACAGCTTGCTTTCTCTTGATCATTATCTGATTTACACGTCCTTGTTTTAGATGCCCCCACAAGGGGTAGATGAACAAAGCTCCGTTTCACAGCCAGCTACAGAGATCATTCCTGGCCAGCATGGAGGTCCCACGACCAGGACTCAGCTCTGAGCCTGGGCCGCAGGGCACATGTCCTTTGCGGTGCTCCTGCTCGACTGGCCACCCCTGGGGCCTTTGCAGGAGACCGTTGCTCTCTTCAACTTACCACAGGTTTTGTTTCCCCAGGGTGGAAGGGAGGGAGAGAGGGATGACTTGCCGCCAGCTGCCAGGCCAACATGCTGCCAGGCCAACCCCAGCATGCTCTTCTGGAGCTGGAGCGGTCTTGTGTCTCAGTGTTTGGATTGGCTTTAGAAAGTGCAAAGCTGAGAAATGCTTGGCTGCTTTATCCCTGTTTCAGCATTCAGATTGCTAAGAGAAAATCTCAAACGGCTACTTGCTGTGTGTTCTGCAGACATTTTAGCACCAAATCGGCATCTCCAGTATCGCCCGCTCTCACTACCCTGAGGTGTCAGGTATTTGATTTCATTTCTGCTAGGATAACAGCAGGGAAGACTAACTAATACAGTGGTATTTCTGGAATTAAGAAGTCTTTCACTGTATTTTGTTGCACTGGTTACCTGCAAAAATTCAAATATCTGAGATTCAAAGTAGCCTTTAAGCTACTGCTTAGTTTTCTCCACAAAGGACATACTTTACAGGATGATGTCTCTTTAAATCTACCCTGAAGATATTCCTCCTGGCCCAGAAGATGCCAAAATGACTTGATGATTTATTTATGTGGAGCTTGGCAGACCATAGTCCAGATTGTGGCTGAGGCTGAATTTTATGAGCATTCCCCCTAGTGAGCATATTTAAAAATTAAAAAAAAAAAAAAAAATCAAAAAAAGTCTTTATAGAGCTTGGCATGAGATTCAAGCAAATATTATCAGGAAGAAGAATGACTAGGAAAAGAGTTTTAGGACAGACTATGAGTATCATTTTATTAATAATATTTTGTGTTTAGAGAATTAGAATTTTCTCCTGATCTTCAAAATATTAGAAGAGTAAAGGAGGCATTTCTCATCTCAGCAGAACCTAATGTTTGGTCTGGAATTTTTTTAGCCATATACAACTTGGCATTTTGTACTGGGAACTGGCATTTTTGTCCACAGAAAGATGGATGTCTCATTGTCATTCCAGACCATACAAGCAGCATGTTGGTGCAATCATGTAAGAAAGCAATTTTCTGCCCTATTTTATTGATTTATAGTATTTTAGTAAAGTGATAAAAACTTAATGCTAGGGATAAAAAGGAGACCCATCTGATGTAGAGGCAGTAGAAAAGAATAGCGAATGAGGAGGATCCAGCATTAATACTTATTTGCCATGTTTTCTCAGGCCTCTCCTGTACTAGACCATTAACTAAGTTATAAAAACGTGTCTAAACTCTTTGACTAAGACATTTTCTAGGCATTAATCCCTTCTTCTGAGGCACAGCTTGGTGCAGGACTCTGGCTTTTTGAAGCACATACACACACAAGCACAGGCAAATCCTAAGGGCCACAGCAACAAGGACACATCTCAACAGTCCTGACTCCTTCGGGCTGGGAGGCTCAGTGCTGGGAAGACAGATTCAGGGGCACTTTTGCATAGCGGGAATCAGCAACAAGCAAGAATGTGACTCTACAGCATTTCATCTGCTTCACAGCAGTTCCTTGGGCGGCCTCTCCAAGCGGTGATACACTACTCTGTGCTAAGTTCACATTCTTGCTTGCTGCAGGGGAGCTCCTGAAGCAGACAAGCCCTGAGGCAGAAGCTCCTACATCCTTTGGGGAACCTCTTGTTGGGATACTCCCTCATCCTTTTGGCTCAGCACAGGGGCTCTTGCTACACCCATGCAAGGTGTAGTCTCCTTTCCTAAAACCAGGAAACAAGCTCCCTCAAGTCCAGATCCGTAAAAACTGAGCTTGTGCCAATTTATAGGCAGGCCAAATTGTGCTGGAAATCAGTTCAGCTGAAACTATATTACACACTGCTCTTGGATGTTGTATACAAGTGAATATATGTGGGATGTCAGTAAATAAAAGCTGCAACATGCTAGGAAGCAACATTTTCATGCACAGTGGCATCCCCCACTTTTCTCCAGACAATATAGGAATATTCAGGAATATTCCTGAAGCTCCCCTCAAAGGGAATTCAAAGGCATTTGGGACATTCATTATGCTGTTCATAAATCAAGGCCAACAGGAAAAATATTTGCAGTGGCTACACCCATGCGTTTTTGGTTTTGTTTGGTTTTTGTAGCTATATTGGAGAATTCCTCACACTGCAAACGTAACAGGAGAATGGTATTTTACAGCCAAGCACCAAACTAACCTTATGAAGTCAGACTATTCTAATTGACCAAGTGAAGTATTTATTTGCCGTAGGAAAGAGCCCGGGTATGAACTAAGCTGTAGACAGCATTGGTATCTTCAGGACCGGGAGTCCCGTGTGAAACAAAGGGAATGCCAGTATGGCAGCCTAGTGCAGCCCCGTCGCACAGTATTAAAGCTCCTACAAGGAAAATGCTTGCTAGATCTTAGTCCTGCTTGGAAACCCTAAGCTGATGCATGAAAAGCACTGCTCCACTTCTAACCAAAGTTATTTCTAAAGGATACACTTGGAGCGGTGAGAGTGTATGTGTATTGCTGAAATAATTTCAGAGGATTGAAAATTATATCAAAACTTGTGGTCAAAAAGGCACTGCATGGAACACACACAGCTGGTAATGCTGCCAGGGAAGCAGATTTAAAAGCCAGAAGGAAGCGGTAAATGGCGTCTTTGACTTCACATAGTAAACTGCCCAGGCCTTTACCTTTGGAGAACTGCGCTGTGTAAATTCAGCCACTGACACCAGGTGAGGAACAATGGAAACAAAACCAGAGTTAATTTAACTTCAGCCTCACCATTTTATTTCACTCTGTTACATATTGAAACTAGTCCTTGTACTTGACTCAATTTTGTGTTTTTAATGACCTGTCAAAAGCTCAGTCAGGGCTTACTGTATTCATATTTTTAATTAGTTTAGTAAGGAGCGGGACTGCTTATACCCGATTTTTTTAATTAACTGTGAAAATTTCTGCACCAGGATGATATTGTTCACATTGATATGTGTGCTTATGTTATGTTGGGTTTGCTGTGTGATATATTGGAGACAGAAGAAGTGTCACCGTAAAGGCACGCCTAAATAGTGCTTCACAGATTGCTGGAGCACTGATGGGAGCTGGTTATGTATCATGTAATTAATTCCTTATATTCTAACATGCAACTCAGGCCAGTATTAAAGAAAATCATGTCAAGTCAAGTCATGTCCCTAGCATTTTTCATCTCTGTGTTACACTGTGGATGTGTAGACTTTATTGCTTATGCAAAAAAGTCACACCTTTTCACCTCTGGTGACTTGCATTCTCTGGCCACAGAACAAATACTACATTGACAGTGACTTCTGGCTGTCTTTTGATTGCTATGCGATGCCTCAGACATGGCATTCTTGAAATCCTGCTCTAGATCTTTCACTGTTTCACCAAACTTGTGTCTTGCTCAAAATTCATAACTCATAAGAGTGGGAGTGAATTGAGGGTGCTTAATTCATTTCACAAGTCCCTAAACAGCAACTGGGTGGGAATTAATTCTATTCAATGTAATATTAAGCTCGATTTCAATGAGGGTGCTAAAAATGGAGGTACAACTGTTCATACAGGCAAATTTAACCTCTGTCCCTGTAATCAATTTTCTGCTGATAACATTAAAAATAGGAGTTGCTTATAGAAAGCAATGCATTGCTCTGGCAGCTTTGGATCCACATACCCTGCTGAGATACCATCAGTGTTCTAACTCACTTGCAATTGTTACAAGAAGGGAGAAGAGAAAAATTACCAAGCAACTTTGATTTGCACAGGTGACCCGAGCTAATTACACAGTTACCAAACAATAGCACAGGAGGATTAACACAACTTACTCTGTAATTACCATTGCTTCCAGTGAAGTTACTGTGTGGTTAACCAGTAATAACATGCATTATTTCACAGTAACTATGCAAGAACTCACGTCAACAGAGTATGCTGCACAAACAGAGCAAATCACTGGTAAGCTAAAGAGGTCTGAGGGTTTCAAGGAGTGACATGAGTTTTATTAGATGGATGATTTTTAGGTTTTTATTATTACCCTCAGAGGTTTGGAGCAGAGCCATAACACTGTTGGAGGAGCTAAGAAAGAAGCTCTCAAGTCTATCCAAGGAGCTCCCAAGCGCAGAGGCATCGTCTCTCATGGGTACATTTATATCCCTTTTAACTAGTCCCACTGCACGAGGCAATGCAGAAAGCAGATCGTTCTTGTGTTCCCTCAGAGCAAGCATTAAGTGTTGTCTGGCCTGTAAACAGCCAGACACTGGAGGAAGATTTTTAAGCCCTTGTCTTGTGCAGCTAGCAGGACCAGCTTCAGTTCTACTTTAAATAAGCTGTCTTGCCTACAAAATACAGGCCTTGTACTCTGCTTAAAACCCCACTGACTCATGCTCCAGACACCAAGGACATGAACACAAAGTGCCGAATAAAATGAGAGAGATTACTCAGCCAATCAAGCATAGACCATGGAAGACTTGTAGTCCAGCACACTGAGGCTGCATTTTTAAACAGACTTGGACAAAGAAACCATTAAGAAATACAAAATAAGGAGATACCGCTCTATAGTTAATGTAACAGAGAACAATGTTTTGATTAATGCCTTCCCATTAGCGTATGGACAAGCTAGACTGTGTTACAGGATTATGGGCTGAGTTGGTAACGCAAAAGAAAAAACATGCTCAAAACTGCAGTAACAACAATTATGGTTCATGGGTGACACCACTAGAGACAGCTGAGAGACAATATTATGAACTGGAGCTCTCTAAATAATTATTAACACCTAATTGTGCATATATATTTGAATTTGTAAATTAATCTCTTTTCATGCTTCTATTCATGTTGAATTTCCACACTGAAGTAATGGCATGTCTACTTGTTAAAACATTCACAGATATAACCCACATTAAGAAACTGAACCTTGAGTTTCTGAATCTGAGCATCCAGGACCATCTGCTCACAGTCTGAGGGGCAGGAAGTCACTGAAGTAATTTGACAAAATTTCAGTTAGCGATTAAATTTGTGAAAATCTCAAGACAATTGGCAACAACCTGCAGACTGCAAAATACGACAGTTTAACAACAAAAGTGTACAGATAAGATTTTTGAGGGTGTTTGACTACCACAGGAACGGACCCAACATAATGACCCCGGAGGTCCCTGAGTATCATCATATGTCCCGATCATCCTGAATTATGGGCTCTGCTCTGTATGCTACAGCACACAATGCTGTATTTTAAAATGCTTCTCTTAATCTTCTGCAAAGGAAGTGTCTGCCAGAGCATCTAAAACAAATGGTTCTAAATCTTGCCTGATCAGACTTAAATGCACCTACAACCTAGCTCCCCCTATGTTTCTCCATTGCTGTTTAAATCTGTGTACGTTATTCTCATTGCTGGAAAGATACAGTAATGCCTCAGGATGCTCTCCTTCTATTCTAATGCTGCATGGCAGTTGCTTTCTTTAGGCCCCAGCTCTTACCTACATCTGTGCTTACTGAAGTGAGACTTTAATTTGCTACACCACGCCAAGGTATTAATAGACAATTATTTATTGCAAATCTGAACCATTTATACTGTTTACTGGCTGACACAATGTAAAATTTTGATCCAAATGTTAATGTGTCCATGACATTGCATAATTCTGTTCGACGACAAGGTTTTTTCTTTCCTAAATGAATCCAACTTGCAAAATGAGGAAATAGAGTTTTTAATGGATGAATGATTTACAGTCTCAAACTTGTAAGACTGCTTACTTGTACAAATAAGGGAAAATTGACTAATTAAAATAGCACAGCAAATTAGAAAAATTTAGGATTTTACTGGAGGCAAAATTAGAGGGAGAAAAATGGAAATAAGTTGCAAAGTACTTAAAGGGTAACTGAATAAATCTTATGTTAGTCATTTTAGGGTAATTATATTTTTTTAGTGGGCATCTTTGAAACCAGACAGTATTATAAACATCCAGTTGAGTAGAGCACAGATAAAAATTACCTATTCATAAAGAACCGTATGGATAGAAAAGCACTTCAAAGTCTCCAAATGTCTGGTGAAATTACCTTTACAAATATTTTTTGCAGTAGAAAAAAAAAAGAAAAAGAGCTTTATAGATAGGCAATTTTCATTACACGGAACGCATAATTTCAAGTGTTTATCTCCTCAAGTTTAGATATCATGTCTTTAATGCAATCTAAACATGGAATCTTCTTTAATTGATACCTGTAGGAATCTTCAAAATAGAGATGTTTGAATTAAATTAATATTTTTCTAGAGCTCATTCCTCTTGGCTTTTTCTACTGAACCGTGCTACTAAGTTAATCTTTTTCCAGCTTTGCAAGCAGATAGATTGTTACAACAAATAGTTATAAGGCAGTTCTAATTAAATCTCACATAACTATATTCAAGTAGTAATACCCAGAACCTGTGGTCAACTCAACCTACAAAAGACATTTAAAGCCTTTGTAATATTTCAGCTTATACAGAATCATAGAATCATAGAATGGTTTGGGTTGGAAGGGACCTCTAAAGGTCATCTAGTCCAACCCCCCTGCCGTGGGCAGGGACATCTTCAACTAGATCAGGTTGCTCAGAGCCCCGTCCAACCTGACCTGGAATGTTTGCAGGGATGGGGCATCCTGTTCCAGTGCTTTACCAGCCTCGTAAAAAATTTCTTCCTTGTACCTAGTCTAAACCTACCCTCTTTTAGTTTAAAACCATTACCCCTTGTCCTGTCGCAACAGGCCCTGCTAAAAAGTTTGCTGCCATCTTTTTTATAAGCCCCCTTTAAGTATTGAAAGGCTGCAGTAAGGTGTCCCTGAAGCCTTCTCTTCTCCAGGCTGAAGAGCCCCAACTCTCTCAGCCTTTCTTCATAGGAGAGGTGTTCCATCCCCCTGATCATTTTCGTGGCCCTCCTCTGGACCCGCTCCAACAGGTCCATGTCTTTCCTGTGCTGAGGGCTCCAGAGCTGGACGCAGTACTCCGGGTGGGGTCTCATCAAAGCAGAGGGGCAGAATCACCTCCCTCGACCTGCTGGCCACGCTTCTTTTGATGCAGCCCAGGATATGGTTGGCAAGATTACACTGGAAACAGCTCTAGCAGATAGACTAAACCTAATTTAGTACCAGAATACATTTGACCAAGAAAAAAACAGTAATTACCATTTCATTCACCCTGGAAAGGTGCCTTTATTAAAGACTTCATCTGGGGAACAGCAGAACAGCTCAATTTTTCGGCTTTGTTTTTGTTTCTTTCAGATTTGGCAAGCACATAAAAGGCCCCAGATATCATTCTGGGATATCAGAAACACCAATAGTGACACTACATGAGTACTGGTTTTATTAACATGGCACAGATTTGTGGCTGACAAGCTGTGACAAGCAATGGTAACAGGTAGATGAGGAAAAAGTTGCATTTCTATACATTACATCAGAATAAAACTAGCCAGTGTGACTTTGCGCACTGGAAAAGGGACACTCTGCACAGGTCTGAGATCTGTGAAATAAGTGGAAATAGGAGCACACCTGTAAGTCACAGGCCAGCGTTGATACAGATTTTTTCAGGAACATTGACAGTGATTTTTTTTGCACCTAAAATGCAAAAATCATGCTGAAGTAGGAAAGCCGCTAAATTACTTCCTTTTTTATTACTAATTTAAGAAGAAATAATATATAATTGTGATTCTATGTCTGAATGGTCTCATCAACCTAATCATTGCACGTGGTGTTGTCAATAGGTTAGCATTCTAGGCAAGGCGGATTGCAGTGGCAGCTGGGTTGCTCAAACACCAGTTGCTTCTTTGGAGTTCTTTAGAAAACAAATATAAGAACAGTTATTTTGATGCCTCTTATAATACTTTGTAAAATATGACTGTGGTACACAGGGACTAACATGCAGCCAATGATTCCAGTGACAAAGATAATGCCATTGTGAAGCTGAAAGAAATGAAGAACAAGCAGGATTTTGATTACCATCCCTCCCTCCAAGTACAACAGAGCTGTCCCAAACAGTCCCTGTTCCTGCTATGATTTAGACAACTTTTTGTTTAACATACATTCACATTGAGATGTCTTTCTGAGCTACCAGGATACGCGCTGTTGATGCATATTAATGACAGGATGCAATTTTTATTATTATTGTTCTGTAATGCAGAATATGTCTAACTACATTTTGTTTATTATTCCTAATACACAATGACAGAAGACACCAGAATGGCTCTTTTGGAGACTTCACATGCTAGGCTGCAAATGTGTATTAACAATAGTACACATTTCTGTGTTATGGATTCATAAAATGCATCTGCATAATACGAAATCATAATCCCAAATGTGCAGTAAAAAGCCTATGAAAAATAGTTACTTCTCATATACTACACAATGGTTGATTTTAATCTTCACTGTCTCAGATGTGGGACTGGTTATTAGGGATTTTTTTATAATGGGAAAAAAGCCTAGCCCATCCTACAGAATTAAGTTTTGCAAAACGAACCAATCGAACAAGAACCTTCTGTAAAATGGAAAAGATGGTTTGCTAGTAATTTGCATGCATACTTCATTTAATATACTTCCAGGCTGAGATGTTACTTCCAATATCATACCAGAGACTGAAATAAACAGGAAATGCCGGCAGGTCTGACTGCACAGCACTCCAGGGGCCTATGCATGCAAAAATGTGCAATGGGAGTAGAGCAGAAATTAGCTCAGAATAGAAGTCACTAGTGCTAGGAATCCATCCTTCGGGCTCAGAGGGAACCTTTGCAAGAATGTGATGCTTTCAAATTCCACCGTCCAATGAATCCCGAGACAGTTTTCTCCCAGTTTGATTGCAGAGATGGGTAAGTCTGTTTTAGTGTTGCTTCCATTTAACTGCAGCCACTTGCAGGAAAAGATTGACTAGCTAGTTGGAACTCAGGTGTCTTAACAAAGGCTGTATGTATGCCACAGCTACAATTTCTGTAAGGGGAAACAATGTTTTCTACTTTTCTTCTTTATGAAGAAGCATGGTATTTTTCACCTTGACTGGCTACTGTGCTATTTATTTAGACAATTTGACTTTTGAGCTGCTTTTGCTACATATACATTATCAAATGATTAATGGTTAATTAGCATTTTGCTAATGGAAAATAAATTTAATAGGAAAGAGTGTGTGCCATTACATTTCCCCTTTTAGCTCAAATTATTACATTTGCATTTTTATCAATAAAAATCTATGAGTTTTCTTTTTGGTATGCCAAATGAACGGTCTTAATTATATTTAAGGCTCCAGTCCTTCAACAGATATCGTCTGGTACCCTGCTGCATCCACACCTGCCTATTGCACCTTGCCAGTTCTGAAGTTCTCTTCCCTTACTTAATGCATCGTTTCTTGGTATATGGAAAATCTCAGTACTCAGTTATCTACCAGAATTTCTGAGCTCTGACTCCTCTAAGGCCTATGGTGGCTTGTTCAGACACTTAGCTTTTTGCAGATGAATGTATTTGGAATGATCAGGATGTTCTGTTTGATGGGGTGAAGGGGAGAAATGAGTCTTCATACTAAAACTACCATTAACATTTTTACAGAATGAGGTGTCTTGAAAGCTAAAGGAGGTGGAATTCTCCAGGAAAATAAATATGAACCTATTTTTTCACTGGAGACTTCCACTGATTTACAAACCATCAGAAAAATGTACTTTGTATGGCTGCTAAGAATCACAGCTTGTCTAGTCACAATCCAGTATTCCCGATTTCAGCTGAGACTGAAAACAGTAAAATAAACTTCCTACAACAAAGAATGATAGAGAGAGTTATCCTTTTCATTCACCCGCCCTTTATATCAATGCAGACAGGTAATCCAGGTGAATCTACCCACATTTGTCATTGCCAAACGCAAAACATACAGAATTCACACAAAGGAACATAATTCCACCTTTTTTAAGTTTCATTGTGTTATAATTTATTTATCTGGAAGGTGGTATTTTCAGACACGGCTATTAATGCCATGCTGTGGCTATTAGTAATCAATGAATGAGAAAGTCAGGAGAAAGGGGAGAATGCATTTTAACAGTGATTGGTTTTTTATGATGACTTTGTTTGTGCTGCTCACCAGAGCTGTGCCAAGCTATTTTCTGAGAAGGTCCACTGTCACCTTCTTGTCATATGCAGCAGATTTTAGGAAGAGAGTAATTTCCAACACTGGAAATTGCAGGTGAGTAACTTAAATACTTATCTAAAATCAACACTTTCCAAGCCCCACCCCAAGTTTCTTTCATCAGTTGCCTTGTTTGGGGATGGATCAAGACAGATGCTGCCCAGCTACCGGGAGCATTCAGTCACATCAATATTTCATCCAGATTTTCACAGCTGAGAAGAGTGACACATGAATTGAGTGGCACCGGGGAAACGGCATCAGCCAGAGCTTGCAAAAAGCCTGGAACCATACTTGAAAGAAGTGGGACATTTCTGTCTTTGAATAGAAGGGAACCTCTGCTATTGCCCAGGGTGAGACAGGACAGATGCCACCCCTAGCTGTGATTACTGGGCGAATCTACACTGCCTGAGCTCCGTCTGGAAGCATTGCCTAACATAACTATTGCTCCCAAGTGACATTTACATATACTTCTTAAAAGGATGATATCCTGTCCAACAGAGCTATAGAAGTGGAGGGAGGAGGGAAGGTGTTATGCTGCATCTGAATAACCTGGTCCTGACACTGCCTAGGGAGAAAGCACGAGGGGAAGGCGATGCAATGAAAATGTGATTTAAATAGTTTAAAAAAAGCCTGGGGGAGAAAAGCAGTTCTTTTTTTCATTCATGCTGCCGTTGACATCAGGAATGGGATCTATTTCACACATCTAAGAAACACTGAAACTTGTGTATTTTGTTGTAGGGCATCTGACTTGGTGCCTAATGTGTTTCACATGATGTTTCCACCACCATTTAGCAAAGGTGGTTTTTTTTCCTCTCCAACAGTGGTAGAGCTGCAGCAATGAAGGTAATTCTGGTCTGCCTTATCGGCATGCAACCATTCTGGAGTCAGCAGAGTTTACAGGAAAGTAGAATTTGGCTCTACAGCAGACAACAGGGTTGCACATTCAAACCTGATGTGCTTCAAACTATTGCCAGCAAAATCCAGAGTTTGAAAACCCAGGCTCCCTTTTTGCACATGAAAACTGTGGGAGCAGTTAATGGCACTTAGACTTCCAACTCCCTCATTTGTAGGCACAAGCAGGTAGTTAGACATCTAAGTAGCAATAACCAAGAGCAAAAAATTGCTGGCACAAAAGGGAGTTTAAAAAAAAAATCAGGCCATTAAAATATGTGACAAAGACTCAAAAGGAGGGAGATGATTAAAAATGGCAGACAATGAAGAAGAACCTAGAAATGGATGAAGTTTTCTGTAATCTCAATTTCAAGTTCTATATTTTTAATGGCAATAATTTACAAGAATAAACAAGAGGATAACAGCAGGAATGTGATGTACAGAAGAAAATTTGGGCCTAAAATAGCAAATGAACTTTGTAACGGAGTACAGTTGAGAGGTATATTGCTACCTTTAAATATGAAGCTATTCCTGTAAGGTGCCTTTTTAAGGTGTGATATAATATTTTTTGCTCATTTTAATAGAAATAATAAAAACGAGATACTAAAAAGGCATCGTTACTCAGAGGAGTAAGAATTTAGATCTCTTACTCTTAAAAGAAGAGAACAGTATCCCAGCGCTGCTGCTGGACCTGAATATCAGCAAGTCACCATTTATTTATTTATTTATTTATTTATTTATTTATTTATTTTTAATTGCATGGGGTGAAAAGCAGTGACCTGCGTTTCAGGTGAGACTGATATACATGTGGACTC
The DNA here is from genome assembly GCF_965638725.1 of Aptenodytes patagonicus. NCBI lineage: Eukaryota > Metazoa > Chordata > Aves > Sphenisciformes > Spheniscidae > Aptenodytes > Aptenodytes patagonicus. The sequence goes on along the minus strand of NC_134954.1, from coordinate 50,457,840 downwards.
TGCATGCGTATAGTTAAAAACTACTTTATTTCTGGCAAAAATAAATAGCTGGCAGTAACTGAACTCTCTCTTCGTTGAAAGAATGCTATGGGGCTGGATATAGCCACTGCAATAGTGCAATAAAATGAGATGAGCTTAACACTACCAGATGGTACCCTGTACAGTGCCTGAAATAAAATGGAGAATTAGGGTGCCCTAAGGTGTGCACAGGGAAGGCAATTACATGAAATAAATGGGCCTCAGGCCTAGATGATGCTCAAGTATGCTACACAGGAGACAGATAGTACATCTGGTGAACAGATTTTATCACACACTGGAAAGCTATAAAGCATGCCATTGAATTTCAGATCTGGGTTTCACAATGACATTTTACCTGTGTTGGTATTCAGTGCTGTTTATTTTTAAAGGTGCTGTAATCTCAATGATGTGTTTTAAAAGCCTTCTTAACATTGTTTTCTGATGTGCCCCATTTTTTGGACAGATTGATGTAACACAATGCTTTTTCATGGACAAAATACAAACTACTTTGGCTGTAGACGATCATGTTTTTATTTAATATATCACGTTGCTGATGTGATTTTAGTAATATGGTTATACTTGTCAGCACTCACTGCTTGGGAGAAAGCCAGTATGTTTTTAAAGTTAACTCCCACTTCTCCATTTCATTGCAAGGTCTCACTGTCTATAAACCAGCACAAATTCCTTGAGGTTTAAAGCAGATATATTAAATAATGTGAGGAAATCTACTAGAGTGAATCAAAGTGATATTTTACTCTTATCTCTAGAAGAAATTTCACTTTTTTTTGTAAAATTCCTGCTCCATTTGACATTAAGATCTTTCTAAGTTTACATTTATCATAGCAGCATTCAAACTGTTAAAGGCGCTGATGAGAGCAACATTTAATCTATGGTGCTGTGACTTTTTTTTTTAATGAGGAAATCATTTAGAGCTTTCCTCAGACTTCACTTTTTTTGGTATCTCTCTAATTCCTCCCCTTTCACCTCTCGTATAAAGCTATCCAAGGGAGTTAAAAACAGTACCAAACTTGCATAAAAGGAAAAATTTGAGAGACTGTAAGGTGAATATTCCTGACAGAAAGATCTATGGGCTGTGAAATAGTGTCTCTATGGAAATGGCAAAAGCTCCATTCCCTTGAGACATTTAAAGTTAGAAGAAACAAAGCACTAATACACTCTGAGGATATAATCCTGTTCTGGCCCCCTGTGGACAGACTAAATATTTCTAATATCTGAAACTCTGTATACTATTATTGTTCATAATGCAAAACTACAATTTAATAATGTTAAGGGTTTGACTTGAGGCTTGCTTAAACAAGAAAATTTACTCATATTACTATACTGGTATAATTATATCACTGTAGTTGTATCAGTATAATCAGTATATCTCAGTGCTACCTCCCTAATAAGTGCCTTATTTGGGTTATTGTATACCAATTCTAAAAGCCACAGAAGTACAATAACATGGGTAAATTTCCTACACTAAACTCACCTTCCCAGCTTCTACTTATTAAGTTCTAGTTGGAGAAGAAATGCATAAATGCAGGCATGATGTACCAAATTCCCAGTGAAGTTTATTGTTAGCTGTATATGCCATAGAAGATGGATACTGATGGCAAAAGCAAAGTGTCACTTAAAACTCACAACAGTAGCCTCACTTGCAAAATGCAAGCGAAACTGTCTTGTGTTCAAGGCATGGACAAACTCACTCTCTGAGTTTTTTGCTCATGTCTAAACAGTCTCAAAACAGGGCTGTTTCTAACCCCCTCCTCAACACTTTTGAGTTTTCTTGCTATTATTATTGTAAATTAGTATCAAAAGACAGGAAGATGATGGGAAAGTTTTATGGGATTTTCTCTGAAGTAAACTAGTTACTTCACCAGAGTCCTTCCCCTGAGAGTACGTCTACTGCATAAAATCATGCAAAACTTCTGGTCCATAATTTGAAGCAATATGCAGCAGCATTTTGAGAAGACCACTTGGGAGTTTTGTTAATTGCAGGGAATTTACCACAGTTGCTATTGAGAGGAAGCAGGGGTTTGGAATATTTTCATACTTCAATTAAAATTGTGGCACCAACTTTGAGTTTTGGGTATCAGCCTAAGCAAATTTTCAAGGCTAACAAAGGGTTATAAAATATATACAATGACAAGTCATTAAATAGAGCAGTGCAGTTGGGTAATACTCTGTGTACAGTTAGCACTGCCAAATAGTGCCTTTCAACCATCAGTTATTCAAAAGCCCTGCTTGTCCTGCTATGTCTGCAGTTCTGTATTTCACTAAGCGACAGTCCTGAATGGATCTTGAATAGGCTGCTGAATAGGAACAGTTCTGTAACTAAGCAAGAAAGGAAAAGACGAAGAAAATAAATGTGGGGAAGGGATAAATAAAAAGAAGGGAAGAGAAAGATCCTTAGATTGCACAGATATTCTCCCTGGCCAGCTGCATAGCTTTGCAAATCCCTCCTCCCACACACACAGCCCCCAGCCCAGAGAGGAGCCTCATCAGCCAGAATTTCTGTTGTGTAGCTTCAGTCTAAAAAACTAACTTATTTTCTAAGTGGCAGACCTCTATTCTGCATTGGTACAGCTACAGAAATCATGAAAGAACAAGAGTAAGACCTCCCAGAGAGAGAACATGGGTGAATATGGCTCCTCCATAATGAGCTGCCTCTAACACCCACTACTTGCTGATTTGACTACAGAAGACTCCAACTAAAGACAGAGGGCCAAACCCTCTTGTAGTGTAAATTATGTGAGCTTCAATACACGCAGTGGTACTATGCCAGTTTACAACTATTAAGGATCTTGTCCGCAGGGCTTTTCCCATAGAAGCAGTGTTCCAACTCACTGAGGGCTAAGGATGGGATTCAGGTGGATATAGGATCCAGTTGCCATTGTAGGCATCCAAGTTCAAAATCTAGATCCTCAGTTGCCCACACACAATCTCCCAGCCATCAAAACCTCAGGGCGCCTAAGCTTTCAGGCTTACCTGTGCCTAAAGTTCTGGCCATACTCAGAAGACTTTAGTGTTGGTCGTGCTCAGCACGTTAAAACCAATCCTGTGCCAAAGCCCTGCAGGGTCTCCAGCACCAGGATTACCCCTTGCTTCTGCAGCTTTATCCAACATCCAGGTGATGTTACGGTGCGTGCGGCAGACACTGTACAAGCAAGAGGAACAGGTGATGGGAATATCTCTGTTTTACCCACCCAGTGGCTGGCATACACAACCAGCACTGAAAGCCTTTGTGTCTGCCTGACAATGCTCCATCAGTGACACACAGCAGTTCTTTGTCCGATTTTCATTTTTTCATCTGTTTAGGTAGCACAAACTGCTCAGCATCTGAGGGCTGAGCTGCACTGCCTAGACGTGACTGAGGCTGTTACACTTTTTCTGCTTCTTGAACAGCCAACCCTAGTCAGCTGTGCATAGCAGTGCCAAATTGAGCCTAGGAGAGAAGACTGTGCAGGTCATTTTACATTTATGCACGGGCCTGTGAGATTCAACTGATTAGTGGCTGTTGATGACAGCGAGTACAAAAGGGATATAATGATAACTGCAATTAATTCCTGTAGAAATTAATGCAGCTATTCAAAGAATTTTTTCAGTCATTTTTCATTCACACCTTCTTGGCTGTTACAGCTCTGCCATGAATACAGTTTTTTCATTTATGTGACTCATATTTGTATGCTTTAAATACAGTACAGTTCACTCAATGGAAAGGTTGGTAGTCTGAAAATGTTCTTTGCCAAAAGAATGAGTTCTAAAATGAGTTTACTACTAAATAAACATCCTGCCATAAGCAGAATATTAACAAACTTGCAGATTAGTTGTTTTGCAGGCGGGTTTTAAACATGATGGAATAGTGTAAATAAATGAAATATCAATACCAATCATTTATATGCATTCAAGAGAACATTAATGATTATTACAAAGAATGGGCTAACTTTCAGTAATGTTATGGAAGATTGGAATCACTTCACTGTGGTACTGATGTTTAAAATATATCCTCTAAGGAACTGCAGGTTTATCAGTTTGGTATCCACAACACACAAGATAATAGAAATACCTAGAAGCAAAGCATAGGTAAATGGACATTGGATTGCCCTGCTCTCTGAATAGGAGAGGGAACTGAACATATTCTTGTTTATTTGGACTCACAGTGCATTAAAGGAAAGTACTTCTTTGAAAATATGTTTACATATTACTTACAAATCATGATTAACCTATAGAAATACAATGTGACAGTATGGCAAAAAGAAATAAATGTGTATTGGTTGCTTTCTGCATGATTAATGCTTCTTTCCATCAGACACATACATTTCATTTTATTAAAGATCACATTTCTGATTGCAAGAACTTGATCATAAATAAACCATGCAAGTGGAAGTTGGAAATCTTCTAATATTAATGACAAGAAAAATGGATTTATTGAATAGTCACCTGCAGTTCATACATACATAGGCACATAAAATGATAACCCAACAGAAAGTATCTTCTCAAACTTGGGAGAAAAGATTCTGTTTTTTAAATAGCCTAATAATACCAGCAGTGCATTTAGAGAAAATTATTTCTGTCTTCTGTGACTAAAAAGAGCACAATAAGAGCCATTTATCAGCTACTTTCTACCTTGTCCCTCTATCTAGGAATTATAAAGTCTGTCTTCACTTGTTCAACTCTGAATCCAACACTGATGGACTTCAATGTAATACTTCTGAACCCATTTATTTTTTGCCAGTTTGGAAATTGGAAAAAAAAAAAGAGAGTGGCTGATGAATAAAAAGAAGACTAAGAGCTAATCAAATGGGGTTCTTTGTCCGAAGAGCTGACACATGGAAAACCTAGTGTATTATTGAAAACATGTATAGTTCTGGAAAAAATAATTAACATGACAATAAACAAACAGAATTGAATCCGGGCTAATAGACTTCACATAAGTGTGAAGTACAGTGTTGCTGAGACTGCATAGGTAGTGTAAATACGATTAAAGCATCCAAGCAAAACTGCTGAGGAGATTTCTAGAGCAGTACAGGGCTGGTTAAGATGAAAAGCAGTTAGAAAATTCCTCACTAAGGCCAGTGGGCAGCAGAAATAATAAGGTTGCGCTGTGGAAAGCATCTGTGAGAAAAGCTTATTTTGTGAATCCACCAATAGGTTTCACATCGCCCATATGAGGCTGCCTGCCTGTTTAGCCCACATGGAAAGGAACATCTGAGGACAAATAATCTGCAGCTCCATCCCCTGCACAGCACACCCAGGGTTGGTTCACATATCCTCGAGCAGCTGTTGCCTCACCAGAAATTTACTCCATCAAAGCTGCTTACTGCCACCCAACTCTTCCAGCTAACCACCCTTTCACAGTTACCACCAAGCTTAGCAGCTCACGGGAATAGTCCCTTGCTTGGTCAGTATCAAAGAACTGGGTTATTGCAGACATCCATTAGTGCTGGCATACGTTGACAAGATACAGAACAGACAGGGCAGAGCTGGAAGATTCAGAGGCGTAAGTAGCAGTCAGAGAAAACCTGAGCAAGCTTTGGGATCACAGTGGGCACCCAGCCATTTTGGAGAGGGAGTGGCCGTAGAAGATCTGCTCCTTGCATGTCTCCACCAGGCAGGGCAGCTGCCTAGGCCAGCATGGGACCCATCCTCCAAAGGATGCCCGGTGCATCCAGGGATGCCAGGAGCTAAGCTGAGAAGGGGTGTTTCTCACATGAGAATTTTTGCAGGATCTAGCCAAGCCTATGACTTGCCAAATAAATTCTTTTTAAAATAAATAATAGTACTTGAAAAAATTACAGGTCGGATTTCTGTTCCCTACTATACTCACACAACCTCACACAGGAATTTAAAGACAAATTTACTGACACTAGAAGTGTCCTCCAGACAAGGTTACAGCAGCAACACATGCAGCTATAAGAGAAGGTTAGGAGCTACCACAGAAAACGGACAATAATTTTTGTGCTCAAACAAAAATAATTAAATGGGAGATGATACATGCCTCATAACAATAGCAAATGAACTGAACAGCTCCTTGAAAACCAATTAAATCAACCTCTTACTTTCAAGACTTAGAAAGAAATGAATATAACCTTAAATAAATGACATATAATTAAAACTTTAAGAAGCCATTCATGTAAAAATCATATCAGGTTGTCATATGAACCCACAGAAAATAATTATAATCTAAGTATTTCCAATTCCAATTTGGGAAATCTAGAGTGAGATCTTTGTGTTTCTGAGCAGCTGCTTGCATTATGCAGACTACAGAAGGAAAGGGGGTTAGGCCACTTTACAAGTTTACATCCCTGTTTAAAAACACTATCTCAAAAAATTATACAGATAGAATCAAAGTTGACAGAACTTGTCACAGTTCCATTCCCCAAAATGAATATATTTTTCTCAGTTTAATTATCCAGATAAATATTTTAAATCAAAACCACACCCAAGCCCTTGTTTCTAGCAGTCTCCTTCTCTGATTGTTGACAGGACCAGATCCAGCAGCGTCTTACACGTTAGTAGCCACCTCCGCTTCCGGCTTCCAGGCCTCTCTGCTCAGTTCCCATGCCAAGCACCAAAACCAGGAGGGAAAAAAAGAGACTTGCACATGTGCCTGCTTGCATATGTGTGTTCTCACACACAAGCACCACCAGATAATATATATAGAGAGAAACATTTAATCTCTTATTTTATGCTGTGCCAAAAAGTGGGGAACAGGTGCATTGATGTGAGCTGTTTGTATCTTACTGTACTTCTAGTGAATTAATCATTGCTCTCTTCTTTTTCTTATCTGTTTAAACTAACTTTCTGGTGCCAAGTCCTTTTTCTGCTTTAGACGGCTATACAGCTATAACCTCTAATGATTTTCGGTGGCAATTACAGTGTAAGGAGCTCCCTGTCCTCTTGCTCACAACCCTCATTCCTGCCCTGCCCCATCCTTTCTGTTGTGCCGACACGACTGTTCGTAGGGACACACAGGAACTGGTTCAAGGAACTGGGTTTCAATATAAAATAGCACTGAAAAAGTAGACAAAAGCAGAGGAATATTTTAATCTGAACCTGCTCCCTCACCTATTTTCCTACACCTCTTTAAAAAGATTTGTATCAAAACAACTAGAGAGGCAGGTGCGGGTCAGAAATCCAGCTGAGGACAGAAACTTTAAACATAGCTGCTGAAAAAGAAGAACGTGAAACTGCACAGTAAAACTGTACCAGGTATTTATTTAGCTAGTTAAAGAAGAAGTATTATAGACCTTGGGAGGTAAGGCTGAAGTCCTGTTTGCCATTAACTACAAAGCAATGCAAAGAGAGAGTTCAAGTCAATCTTTGAGTGTGCCACTGATGTTTGAAATGTATTCATTAAACAAAGGAACTGCAGGAACAGTAAGTACATTTAAAATCATTACTATTTTAAACGTTATTTTCCTGCAGAATTTTTCATGCTTATGGTGAATTTATTTGGTTTAAGGGCTGCAGGTGACTGTTTTACTCTACAGTTCTATTAATTATATGTTCTTGCTACAGTGCAATAACATGGTTTTTTGCTTTTTTTTGTTTGAAGGCTTTTTTCCCAAAAAAATTATTGTTGCATGATAGAATTACCCACCTGTAACTGTCTAAGTCACTTTTCTTGGAGAAAATTTGCATTAAATTGTACTTCAAGATGAGAACATAATCTACCCTTTAAAGAAGGATGAAAATAGTTGTATAGAAAACTTTTGGCAGAGAGCAAAGGTTTTCCTAGAAAATCCTGGTCTACTAAGAAGATCTTTTGCTGCTTCCTCAGTTTTCCATAATTCTTCAAGATTAATTATCAAGAAGAAAATATAGTTCAAATGCTGACACACTTTATTTCACAGTTAATTCATGATTTACTCAAAATTCTCAGAGTTTGGCTCCATCTAGAACAGTGTATTTAGGATTTTTACACAGTACAGGTCATCAATAATTACTTAGCTGTTTAGGCTTTATTTTTCAAAGTTTAAATCTATATTTTGCCACATTTTAAAATATCTAATGTCCTCCCTAGGAAACTTCATAGAAGTGTTAGAACCCAAGATAGCAACAAAGAGGTGGCTTATGGGTTTGGTGAATATTTTCATTACTTCAGAATACAGAAAAAAATCTTTTCCAGAACATGGAAAATATCATTTTACCGGTCCCTGTATCAACTTCTTTTAATTAGAACACAAAATCACCAACATCAAATTCTAGTGAAATTTTTAAATTAATCGTGTTCACTCAACCTGGTTGAAATTCTCCCAATGACTAAACCAGTAGCTAAAATTCTCTGACATTTAGGAACCTGTAGGATCATTTCTGTCAAAGGGAGGAATTGGTAATATTCAGAATATATTGTTCCAGGCAGCCATGCCTGTGAAGAATTAATGCAAAATCAGCAGAATAAGAACAAATACTCTCTTTGCACACATTTTCCTAATCTGGCCTTCCACTCAGTCCTCTGCCCCAAGGCATTCTGCTTCTGAGCTCTTTCTTAGCATCTGCCTGCATCTTCCCTTGTCTGCTCTTTTTCCTTTGCTAACATATCTGATTATGAAACAATTTCCTAGAATCTGTATTTGTGATTGGTGTCTGTATGGCTTAGTTTTTATCGGGCATTGCCATTTGGCTCAAATATCAGCTTCTCTCTCTTTTCGAATATGCCTGTCAATATCCACAGGTTGGGTTTGATGGTGTTAATGTTTTCCAGCTTAACAAGAGGATGGTGAAGGTTCATAAACTTTTCGTTTTGACTTTAAGTTCCTAATCAGCTAGTTCCAGCTCTCATAAAGGGTAGTGCCCCGTCTTTACCCAGACAAGTAAGAAATCGCACTTCCCTTCTCTGCTTATTAAACCTACAAGGATCTGGGATAGGGATCCAAAGCTATCTTAGAGTTTCATATTGCCATGTATCAGAGTAGCTTCAAAGCACTTGGGTTTAGAAAACAGCTTCTGTTCTCATCCAGGAGCAATTGCCAGGAGGGAGGCAATGCCTGGAGTCTGAATTATTTTTTTTGCCGTTGTCTCTTGGAGTTGGAAAACTTATGTTACACCTTTTGCTGCAATATGGCTAAGCCTAAAGGCTTAATCTAATATTACATCCCAAGTTATATTATAAATATTATTTTATTTGTTATTTTTGGAGCCTGCATGATGACAGCATTGGTTTTCATTCCAGATTACATCTAAAATAAGAAAAAGAAAAAGGAAGACAGATTTCCTAACAAGCAATATCTGTTTATCATCAGTTGCCAAGAAACTGTACAGTAGCTTAGAGAAATGGAGTGCTTTTTTCTACGGCTTGGGAGTCTGGACCATTGCAGAAACTTACGAAATTGGGAATTCAAAGGTTTTGTAAAATTTCTGTCTTGGAAATCAAAATTTGGTTTTAATTTATTTAATACTAAAGGTAACAGAATAATTTTTCAGACTAAAATCCTTAAAGAGGCATTAATGTAATAATGTGACCAGAAATTGTTTTCATCTCTCTAACATTCCTTCTCCATTCATACAGCTCACAGTCTGCCAGCTACGAGCTCTTATTTGCGTGTATACTTCTTAAAGAGTACAAGAGAGAGACCAAGAGATAGCCCTTCTAGTACTGTGATCAGCCATGTATTATTAACTAAACACAAATTAGTCATTACTGATGCTTATGTATATAATACTCCTGAGCAATGTTTCTACAGAAGTTTTGTAAATATGAGCCCAAATTAACTATAATCAGTTTATTCAACTCAATGCAGTAATTGATTCAACAAAGTCCTTCACCACAAAAATGTGCAGGTTAGAAGAGCAAAGATCTGAATATAGATCAGAAGATGTCCTGGTTTTTCAGTAATTGAACCATTTCTCTAACTGTAGAAATAAAGAGGAAGCATACAGAGTCAAGAACTTTTCTTTCTGGCAATGTAATTACACTTAAATCCCAGTCAGTACCAAAGTTAATCAAAGGAGCAGGCTTCATTAAAAGTATTAACTGGAATTTTAAATACCCTGCAATGAAATCAAGAGTTAACTTCCACAATCTTTCAAAACATGGCTATGCCACTGGAAAAAGTTATGTACCTGCAGATGCAATAGCTAAAACTATTTAAATAACTGCATTTAAGGGCTTTCTGAAACCGTTCTGTGATATCTGGTGAAAAAATAACTGAAGATTATTTTCTCCATAATCAGTTGAGCCTACCAGTATAACCATAAAATTAAAAAAAAAAAAATCTATTCTCCTACCAACTTTATTTAAGTGTTGTCATAGATGATATACAAGAAACAAAACCAGATAAATATCAGTGCCTAAGCAATGTCTCCAGGAGCAAGTGGATTGCATGAGTAGATGTAAGTTTAGCAAAAGGATTGAGAAATTGTCCCTTGCCCCCTTCATGTCCTGAGGGTATTCATATCTCCTCTAATCAAAGTGCTCACTTATTCTGGCTCTTAAGTCAGATTCAGAGGTGCTCCTATTCACTCAGTCTGCTTACCGTTTAATTTACCAACACAGCTTTCATTAACATCAATAAAAATTGATATTGGTTTTATATTGAGAACAGTTTGCACCCCTGAAAATATTCTTATGCTGAACCATAGCTTTATTCGTTCAAAACTTTGCCTGTGGATGCTGTTAAGTTCTGCAATTAAGAACTACAGGATAAAGGCAAAGATCTGCAAGTCAATATTCAAGATTTGGAACTAGCTAACCTGTTAACGATATCTTGATACCTGATAATGATATCTTTTTTTAAATAATGTTTCATTTACTATATTTATAATTTGTAAAATAGGATAGCAACCTCTGCCCCAAGATTCACATATGGGAACATTTCAGTGTTTTTCCTGTAGCTGATTCACAATAGTGACCCTACACAGAAGCAAAGAAGTTCCCTCTTAGTGAGGAATTCTTTTAGATTAGGTATGCTTAGACCTACTGCATAACAACAGATAGGTGAAGCATGTAAAATATCTCAGAAAAGGTAGCTCAAAGCAACACTTTTTCTGTGTGTCCAACACACATGTGACAATCACGGGTGCCATGCACATGCTGCTGATGTTCCCAGACTGCTATCTCTGTTGTCAGGAACCTAGTGAGATATGGCACAAGTGATGGATCTCTAGACAGAGTTAACGTAACAAGTGAAGCAAACATTATGTTATCTGACTAAGATTATGGGGCCCAAATTGTCAAGCTTTTCATAAAAATTGTAATTAGGACTAGAATTCCCAAAGTATATGCCAGGTTTTTTTTTAAAAAGCTAAATTCTTAGCTTGCCAAACATACCGGAAAGTATGTCCATACATGTACATAGGTCAGACATAATTAGTCCAGGAAAAATTCCCCTAGTAAGAGGTATTTGGAAATGGTTCTAATAGGTATAATAATGGCCTGATGAAGTCATCTCTCAACTGAGGCTCAGAATAAACTCTCCACTTTCCTCATGCAATATGCAATTGCAAACAGATCAGGAAGTCTCCTGATCTGCCTTTCTGGGAGCTTTTTGAACCAGAAAATTACTGTCCAACTTGTCTAATAATAACAGACAACAGTTAAGGAACAGATATCATACAAGAGGTATATTGGTCATTTTGAGCAAATCAAGCACCTCTACAAACTTAGAGGAGAAAGCCAAATGGCACATATTCAAACACGAAATTATAATCGCAGATAGCAATACAGCATAAATCCTCAACTGCCCAAACTGTTCTAGATTGAAGAGGCCTATTTTTACTCCTTCTTTAATATCTATCACCTCAACATCTAAAGACTATATATAAAAATACAGTCTTTAGACTTTTTTACCAGTATGTCACTATAGGCTGTTTGCTGCTCTTCTCACAGTATGTGTTTTAAGAGTTCAAGTCCATTGGTTTCACTTCTGAAAGGAACAGAGGAGAGAAAGCCAAACCCACAAGATGGATTTTCACTTTGTTCTGTTTATTTCCAGTAAAAAAAAAAAAATGGCACAAATAGAATGTGCCAGGCCCAGTCCCTTTGAAGTTCTTGCAGGAAGCTGATATACATCCTCACAAGCTCTCACATCCCTCACAAAACAGGGAGAACAAGTGAATAACGGGAGCTATGGGCTGGGCAGCTTAATACCACATCTGTCCTTAGCTGCTAAAACATCCCCATGAGGCTATAGATGGTCAAGGAGTCTGAAGCTGCTCTGAATTATGCCTGGGACTCGTTCCAGAAGGAACTGCGTAAGTGACATAAACTGTCTCTCTCCTTCCAGCTATGCCAATGATTTCTCTGTTGCAAGCTTATTCTTATCAGGATTCCCTGAAGAATCCCAGACACACAAACACAGAGTGTTATAAAGAACGAGAGACATTGTTATCCCTTGTAGAAGCATCAGACCACATCAGCTTTGTCTGTAAGATTCCAGGTAGACTGTCCCCATTGCTTTCTGGAGTGACACAGAAGGAGGAATACACTTAAGAACACTACTTCTGAAATGAACATTGCACACTTGCAAATAAGACCAGTAGAAAATAGAACTAATGAAAGAAAATTCAGCATTTAGCCTAATTTTTATTTTTCAGTGGAAACTATTGTTGCAACACTAAATAAGAATATTCTCAAATTACAAAAATGAAGATGAAAAAGCAGTACTGTTGACACTACCGCTCTGAACACTGAAGATATGAAGACCAACCTTGAATTAAATTTTACTCAGTGGAGTCAAAATAAACAGTAGAGAACTTCTTCAGAATGTTCCCATCTCTCTTTTCTCCTCAGCAAACAGTCAGCTGTGCTTGAGCTAACAGTACTGCTGTAGGTTCTAGCAAGAGACTACAGGTGTAAACCAGCTTTGAAGAAAAAAGAATCTGTAAAAGCAAATTCTCCTCCATATTGTCATACTAATTCTTTTAATAGATATATTGGCAGACTTTTATCTTACTACTAGTTATTTATCATAGCCCGCATCCATGTTGTATAGCTTCTGTCTAATTTCCTCTAATTTCCATCTTAAATTATTAGAAGATGGAAATCTTCTCTCTGCTTCTGTATTGACCACCAAGAATCTCGAAGTATTTATTTTCTTTTATATTTTTGCAAACCAGTTGCAGCAATGCAAATGAAGCCTGATCAGTATATTTTGTTTAGCAGTTATAAAGTCCTTCATTTAGGCAATATTATTGAAGTGCCTACCATGAACTCTAAAGCAGCTGGGCATTTAATTGATTCCTAGAAGTGCAATGAAAGTAGAGCAGATAAAAAATGACAGAGTTGTTGCTGATGCAAATGAAAATGTTACAGCAAAGCAGTTGGGGAGAATACTGTAGATGTTTACCTTTTCCCAACATGCTTACATTGTTTCTTCCACATTTTCCAGGCAAAGCTCACCTGGTTTTGCTCAAGGCCTGGAATGCAGCGAATTCTGTACAGCACCTAATATTTATTCATGCCATTGTCAAGAACATCTTTGCAGCTCCTGCCAAAGTCTGTCATTGAATGTGTTTGTTCAGCTGCATGGCAAAAACATAATACACAGTCATCATTTTTACTTCGTCACCTACTCAATATTTTTCTTCTCCGATTAAATTAACTCACAAATACTGTGCTTTTCATGCCAGAAAAATCTTACTACATCCATTCAACTAACACCCATTTGTACACTTTTATGTTCTTGAACATTTAGATACTTCAATAATAAGTTCTAAAACAATGGAAAAGCCAAATGCTCTAATTTACCTGGGACTCTGGAAACTCTAATCACAATTCCAAAAGATTATATATTCAGGCAAAACTTTCTGCTAAGCTAAACTTCATCATTACCTACTATCAACTGTAGAAAGCTGCATATGAATAGAGAAAACACAAGGATAGTAAAGGACTCGGTAAAAAAAAAAGTTTAACACCAATCTGCATTTCCACAGAAGATTGACTGCAGCACAGGTGACAAAGAGTAATGTTAGTTAGCATGAGTAAAAACGGAGCATACCAGGGATTCTGGCTAGACCCTTCAGCTTCTAACCCAATGGTGTATCACCTTAGTTGCTGCTGCTACCCATGGTAGGTAAAGCATGGATACTCTTGCACTGTAAACACATCTACTACCTTGGATGGCCCAGAAACCGCAGCTTACAAACATTTGACTTTGTGTCCGGGAATCACTGGAAAATAAGACTCCTCTGGGAGGTCTCTGCCCTCTCTCTAGGCAGGTTTAATTTATGAGATGTTCCTCTTAAACCCATTCTTAAACATTTTCAGTGATGAAGACTCCACAGCCATCTCAAAAAATCAGTTTTTCCATCTTTAGAGTCAGAAAGCTTTGTCCTAAGGCGTAATTTGAATTTGCCAGAGCAAATTTGTTCTATCTACCAGAGAGAACAAATAATTCCTGTAAAAGGCTGTGGTAAATAAAATCAAAGGCTGTTCTCATGGCCCATCAGTCTTCTTTATTCTAGAGAGAGAAATACAATACACCTCTTCCAATTTTTCATACATGTCATGTTGTTGTGCCCTGCTTATTCTCCCTCGAACTCTAACTACTTTGTGTCTTTCTAGGAGTTTGGTGCCCCCAAACCTGACATAATACACCAGCTCAGGCCTTAAACAGTACTGAGATGGTTTTTAAGACAATGTCATGCAATATGGTGTCAAACAGTCAGAATTTCTGTGACCTATCACTTTTCCACTTTACTTGTGGCCAGTTACCCTGTTTTAAGAGGAAGTGAAATTGATTTGACATGATTAGTTACTGACAAATTCTTATTCATCAAGTGGATGAATTTCACAAAGTCATATTGACTGCTACTTATTTCCTTCTCATCTTTTCGGGCTTAAAAATTCATTACAAATTATGGAAAAAATCTTTGGATAAATATGCATGTGGCTAGCCAGAATTCCTTTGCTCTTCCTCTCGCTTTCTGAAAGAACTGGTATTACATTTGACTTCTTACAATTTTTCTCATTGGTCTTCCCTGTGTCCTCCAAAACAATTGCTAGCAAATCTGAGGTGGCCATGATGAACTTCATTCTGGAATAATTAAGAAGTGTGTCAAAAAAATTAAAAACATTTGTCCTGCCCTTATTTTATTCTAGGCAGAGGTTTTGCCCTTTTTAGCTGGTGTTAATTACACTAGCCAGCTGTTACAGTTGATGCATTTAGTAGAGTCTGATCCCATAAAAATATTTCAGCTGTCACAGCACCATATATCCTTTTCTTTTGAGCTTACTTCTCAATTGTCTAACTTCAGAGGAGTTTATCTTCCTGAAGACTATTGTTTTACTTTTGCTGCTTTACCGTCTTCTCTTCCTATGCATTGAGAGTTCTGTCTATCACAATCACATCACCCAAGTGATGTTGCCCTTGATGTTCTGCAATGGAATAATGTCGTATTTTATGTGCATTCCTTAGACCTCAGTTTCTTACCATTCACACAGGTGAAATTATTGAGCATTTGCTCAGGTCCTTTCAATGTCCACGAAAATTAGAAAAAAACACTACTTGACTGAGTGAAACAGGAACTTACAAGCACTCAAAATTAACTGCCTGACAATGAAGTCCATTCTTTGTCTCTCTGAGACACTACACCTTTCAGGATTTTAAAGAGTCAAGGCACCCCTGATCACAGCGTACAGCATTTATGAAGGCAGCCTGCAAACATGAGCAGACAAAAGGAAGTAATGTGGAATAGGCCCTCAACCAGCAAATTGAGAAAGATGAGTTGTGACTTATCTAGTCCTGGCTGAGAGGTCTAGTTCAGTCATGGAGCTGAAAAGATGTCTGACAAGAATAATTTCTCTGATGAAGGCAAAAACTAAAAGAAGTCTGGCTCTGAATTCAAAGCCCAAACAGAAGGACTCTGCAGCTAAGGTGAATCTGGATTAAAATGAGCCTGATCTTCATTGAGCTTTAAACGTGGTCCCTACACTTTCATTATTCAGTACAACAGTGCTAGGGAAGGTGAATTCCCTGCTGTCTTTGCTGTCCTTGCTTCGAGCAAAGCACAGATATCATCAGACCTGAGAGGATGCCTGGGACCTGTTCAGCAAGTCCAAAAGACCCTGAAATTTACCTTTTGCCAAGGGAAAGCCAATAAGTGAATATCTGAGGAAGTCTCTTAGACATTGGAAAACAGCCTCTAGGAAAAAAAACCCTCAACTCTTTTAGAAGACAGATTCACCTTCAGTTCTTCCCTTTTAACTAGCGTCAACCAAGAACCTGCTGACCAATGTGTTCCACAGTATGCCTTTACCATCAGTTCAATAGTTAAAGCACATAGAGTACAGGCCCTTAGAAGATTCTGCTAAATTATAAAAAATATCCTTCGCTTATCTTCCAGATTTAATGCTTTGTAGTAGACCCTAACTGTGAGATTGCCTATGTCTGTTTCTTCTTTATCATCATACATATGCTTTGAGCTCCATTTTAGACATCAGAGCACATAATATCCTTCCTTGCTTTTAACCTGCTTGTCCTTCCTGAAGAATCTGTATCATTTATACTAATATTCCAGCCATATGAATTCTCCCACCAAGTCTCTGTAATGCCAATTCAGCTGTAATCATGAT
Organism: Aptenodytes patagonicus; assembly: GCF_965638725.1. NCBI lineage: Eukaryota > Metazoa > Chordata > Aves > Sphenisciformes > Spheniscidae > Aptenodytes > Aptenodytes patagonicus. The sequence goes on along the minus strand of NC_134954.1, from coordinate 50,441,303 downwards.
CAATTATTAAGATTTTCAGGTTTTCTTGTTTATTCTTGTTGTGGTTTAACCTCAGCCGGCAACTAGGCACCACACAGCCGCTCGCTCACTCCCCCCCAGTGGGATGGGGGAGAGAATTGGAAGGGTAAAAGTGAGAAAACTTGTGGGTTGAGATAAAGACAGTTTAATAGGTAAAGCAAAAGCCGCGCACGCAAGCAAAGCAGAACAAGGAATTCATTCACCACTTCCCATCGGCAGGCAGGTGTTCAGCCATCTCCAGGAAAGCAGGGCTCCATCACGCGTAATGGTTACTTGGGAAGACAATTGCCATCACTCCAAACGTCCCCCCCGTTCCTTCTTCTTCCCCCAGTTTATATGCTGACCATGACATCACATGGTATGGAATGTCCCTTGGGCCAGTTTGGGTCAGCTGTCCTGGCTGTGCCCCCTCCCAGCTTCTTGTGCACCTCCAGCCTTCTCAGTCAGTAGAGCATGGGAAGCTGAAAAGTCCTTGACTAGTGTAAGCACTACCCAGCAACAACTAAAACATCGGTGCGTTATCAACGTTGTTCTCGTCCTAAATCCAAAACACAGCACTGTACCAGCTACTAGGAAGGAAATTATCCCTGCCGAAACCAGGACAATTCTTTATATTTTTCCCATTAATATGATTGTTAAAGATACTCATGACTGACCTGCTGTTTTGTTTCTTGTCCTTGTGACTTTATTATGAATAAACATCTATTACTTGTAGTTTTTTGACCCTCATGAAAGTTGGTGGTGTTTATTTTAGTATATGGGGTTTTGCCAGCTCTCCTCTTAACTCTTAGATTAAAGCCATTCTTTCCAAGTTAGCAAATGACTGTTCAAAATTGTTTTTCTTCTTTTACTGTGGGCTCAGTATTTTCCCAGCAACTTACAGAATATCACTAATAGTCAAGGTAAACTAACATCCTTCCAGTGTCACAGGTATAGCTACACATTCATCTTCAGGTTGCAGCTTGACTGTCAAATGGGAGGTTTCACAGGAGTCCCACCTGAGTTTCTGATCTCCGTATCCCTGCCCCCTGTCTGCAGATCTTTTGATCTGCCCTGCCTCTTTTCCAGCAGTATCTTTGTGACAGGAGAGGAAGACGCAATAGAGATCAATGAGGCAGATGAGTTGCAGAAATAGTGACACTTTGACCCAGATTTCTGGGAAGCAGTATGTCTTTAGGGACAGTCAGGAGATGTTAACGCTGTCCTGAAGGTGGTGGGACTTATTTCGCACCAGCTTTTCTCCCCTTTTGGGGAAGTGGCTGCCTGTCCATGAACCTCACAGTTCTTGATGGTTTCAGCTTTTCCCTCCTTATCACGGAGGCACTCAATCTTATTGTGGTCAGAACAGGTCTATTCTCAATGTTAGCAGGTTGCTGACATGGGGTCAGACAGTTTGCCTACAAAATGCAATAGTCTAGACATTTCCCCCTTCATTACTGGGCATCACCTAATCTAGTTTACATTATCTATTTGTCTATTTTCTTCAGCGGTGATTGTATGTATCCTGTTTTATGATAACAGATGCATCTCTGCCTGACCACTTGCATCTCTCTTCCCTGCTTCATAAGAGATTTTACTAGCAACCACAATCCAAACCAGATGTCCTTTCCTACCCAGACTTCTTTGGAAGAGAATGTAGGTCACACTCCCTACAAATCTAATGCAGGACCAGAGCCAAGGCATACAGGCGCAGGTCCCCATCTGGGTACGGGATTCAGTTTCCTAATTGCTTGCACAAACCAGGACGTTATATGTATAAAGAATTACATTATTTGCTGCACTTCACCAAAGCATAGTAGAAAACCTGTAGTTTCAGGGTGGAAGGGAAAAGGGGGAGGAAGAGCAAGACAGAGGCAGCTTTAAACCATATATGTGCCTCTGGGGGACGCTTCAAGAGCCCAAGTAACTAAGTTATGGTGCACCCTGAGGTGTTAATGGGCTGCCCCAAAGCCAACAGCAACTGAAAATCCACTTAATTAGGCAATGGAAACACTCCCTCCAGTCTCGACATAGGCCCATGCCAGTCAGAAGCTTTTTCCTCAGTTACTGAGCACGAGGAATGTTACCCTGCCTAGATCTATTAAACTGCTCCTTAGACCTCTGTAGCTGGAGTACAAGAACCACAGCCCAGGTAAGAATATGTCCCACAGAACACTGACATTCTCTTTATCAAAGATGGAATAGTCTTTTTTATCAGACCAGAACATGGCTATCACCTTGGCAAAATGCTGGCTAGATGGATATGTACCTACCACCTGAGCCGCATTCTTGACATGTGGCAGCCATGCTTTCAGTCACCTAACAGGAGGAGTCAAGAGAGGCAGCTTGCTTGCCATATGAAAACTGGAGGTGACTATTCAGCTGCCAGAGATAGGGCAGAAAACTAACGGGGGAAGAGCAGGTCCTCGATCGCTTTCTCTTTGAAGTTTTATTACAGCAGAACTTCCTTCTGAATATTCAACTGGCTGCAGCAGGAGTGCTGCACTTCAGCGGGCCTCTGTCAAACTCCCTCTGATGAACATTATCGTGCAGGCTTGGGAAAAACCTCTATACGCCAGAACACATTAGGATCTGCTAAATAACCTGAGACTCGCCTCTGCTAAGTGTTGTACATACTGGGAAAGGAAGCCTTTTGTTAAAGGTTTTACAGCTATTATTTGCTTAGGGTTTTGTTCTGTTTTCAAAGAAAGGAAAATAAAATGAATTTAACAAGTAGGTTTCAGATTTTTACAAGATAAATTGATAGGTTTTGTGCAGTGGTTCTCATGTTTTTATGTTATGATACCCATTTAAATTCCCTGTTAGTCCACAGTGGTGGAAAACCTGGTGAATACATATGGAAGCCTTAACTTGCCTTTGCAACTATTTGAAGCATTTAGGAATCCATCAACCAGGAAAGAGAGCAGCATATTGCAAGTACCATATGGGCATTAAATGTGAACTTGTCAAAGGAAGAAAGAATAAACCATTTTTTACATTCTTCATGGTCTGTATTTTTTTCTTTTAGAATATGAATTGTTTCTAACCATATTTTGTTTTTAAATACTCAGTATAAGCCAAGGAAAGATCCAGGTTAGTAAAAAACCTTAGCAGGTTTACGGTGTTCTCCAATGATTACCTAATCCATTTGTCTCATCTGCTTTCCTTGTTGTGTGAAAACACACTGAGGAAATGTGTAAATGCAGTGAATTGTTCCCAACTCTTTTATTCACCTTTCAGCATGCTAGTTCCTTCCCTTGGCATTGATATTATTATGCATTTGTCAAAGATAGACTGTCACTTTAGAGCTTCTATTATGTGCAAGATTTGGCAGCACATTTTACCTTTGGGATTTGCTTATATCCTTTGCATGTTATTGTACTGCTTTGGCATTCAGTAAATTCAGTACACCCATTTCTTTGATGTTCATTCCAGCCCCTAAATGTGGAAACAATGACTGAAATTTTGGATCAAAGCATCCCATAGATGGCAGGCAACATAATTTTGTGATAATTTACATGAACAGAAAGAAATCCCATCGCTAGAATCTAGGCCTGTAACTGTTCTACAATTTATATACTCTAACATTCAAGAAAAAGAAGAAGAAGGGGAATAAAGAACACAGAGGTCCAGTTGAATTCATACCAATGTGCAATTTCTCAATATAATTAAAAGAAAACTCTTTTTTTCCAGCATCAAATGCACGTTCTCATAGAAGTACAATAATTCAGAGGTTAAGGACTGAATTGAACAAGGACAGACAAAATCTGCCTCATATTTGCTCTAGAATGGAGGAAAAAACCAACCTTCCCATTTTCTATTGTTTCCTAAAATACAGTAGCCAATACAAATACAGTAGCCAATCAAGTTAAGTGCAAACTTTCATCTATGATTTAAAACAAAAGAAGTAAAAAGATTTAAAGGAACAAATTATTTCCAAAACTAGCAGTCCCAGTTATATTTGTAGCGAAAATGAAAATGGTTTGGTCTAGTTGGTTTTAAATTAGGCCCCACTGACAATGAGTCAATCTAAAGTCAACATCCTCACCATTCATGTGAGCAGATAAAGGTGTATAGAGGAACTAAAATATTTGGTTTTGCTGGTATTTCATTCTACATAAAAAATAAAATAAAATAAAATAAAATAAAATAAAATAAAAAAGTAACCCAAAATCTATTATAAAATATGCACTCTTTTTTGTAGTGAGGGAATGTGCAAGTGCTAGGACAACTACTAGGGGGTATTATAATATTAGAGTCATTTTTGATTACACAGGTTTTGACACCTCCTGTCTTGCTATGCGAGTGTAGCATTATGGTACAGTTTGCTTGGCCGGTAATCCCATACCCACAGGTATGTGAACTGCCCCAAAGCTCATTTTCAAACTGTGGGCTTTAAGAGGTAAGTTTTTTCCTGCCAGCTATATGCAACAGTGCCATCCAGTGGCAGCTCAGCCTACTCACACTTGTCAATCCCTAGGAATCCAACAAAATTACTATTTAAAATAAAATAAACAAACAACTTTTTTTCCTGAAAGGTAGCAAGCTGCGTTTAGATTAAATGTTAACTACAGGGCATCAGACCAATACATCCTGAGTTGCTGTAAACTCCTCTCATTGTATCCTGGGCAGATTTTAACCGTACAAACCAGAGTGCGCTTTTCCGTGTTTGGGGGGGGGCTGTGCAGGGGTTGGGGCAGTCGCCCGTGTGGAGGAGAGCACCAAGCTCCAGGCTTAGAGGCTTTTAGAGTATGCAGAACTGCATAGGGCTGGTACTAGATCATGTCTTACCTGCAGTGTGAATTCACCTCTGAAGCAAGACTCTGTGACTAATCTTGGCATCAATTGCCATTTAGGGCTCCTGGTTTAGGACCCTAAAATCCCACCCCTCCTTGTCCTGTATGGCACTGAGTTTCCTTCAAGTGATAGCAACAGCTGTACTTTGTACTAAGGTAAGGCTCTTGATTGCTGCATTTAAAACTCTTTTGTCTAATATTCATATGCAAATAAACACCCTCCAGACCAATATACATATATGCATTGTATATAGAACTATACAGAATAAAGTATTGCCATAGTAATTCATTCACAAAGAGCATTAAATATCCCCCATTGCTTTAAAAAAGGTATATGAAGATGCACAACAGAATTTGTGCATTTGATAATTCTCAACCTTGCACAATTTCCTTGCTTTGACACAACCTGCCAAAGGTCTTTAACTGTTTAAGTCCCATGTGGTAACTGCTGGCAGATGTGCCTATTATTTTAATCACTTTAAGGATGGATAGACTAAAACACTGAAAGTTTAAATTACTTGCCCAAGATCATGTGGCAAAGCACTGACACAGCCAAGGACAGGTCGTGGAGGACTGACCTTTAGTCTCTAACCCAAGCTACTAGCCCGTGACAGATAAAGGGGTTTTTTTTATTCAAAGCAAGGAAAAAAAAGTCTGTTATTTTAAATGTAAGAAAAATCATAGAGTGTGTTTCAGGAAAAAAACCCAAAATGGTTAAAGTTTCAAGGCTGAGGAAGCATCTGCTCAGGGGAACAATCACATTAAACTCTTGCCTAAAATGTCTATCAAGGAAACAAAACCAATCCCTACCTTCAGAGACCAGATGCTCTGCAGGGCTTCAGCCAATGATCAGCACAGAAAACTTGCTCATTTAAGCCCTGGCCCAGCAAATCATGTTGCAGGAGCGCTGCTTTAGGCTTGTGAGCAATACTTCGGAAGTACATAGGCATAGTTCCTTGCTTAAAGTTATAACCATGTTCAACCATTCTTTTGCAAAGGAGCCTAATGATAAATGAATATGAATATTTTAGTGCCTTCTCTAGAGAGAACAGGATATTTCAGAGACTAGAAGCCAGTAACGTGCTCTTTGGCACACAAGCCCTCCACACACCACGTTCAGCTTCTCCTTCCCTTCAGCGCAGGGGACGGGCCATCTCTGCATCCATGGAAGAACCTTTTGGCCCGCTCCACTTTCCTCACCTCAACCTCTGCTCTCCTTCCTTGAGCTCAGGCGCCCGTGTGCCATCCCTGGAGCAGGGCACGGCTGGGCTGGCCTCCCCCTGGTCCCCTCCGTCCCCAGCCAGCCGGCGGTGCCGGTTGTTCCCCTGCCGCAGGGCTGAACCACGCCTCTCACCGGCACTACCAGGTCCTGCCACCTTGAGGAGCAAGAGACCGGCACTAGGAATCAATACCGTCCTCCTCGTGACTTCCCAAAGCCCAGACGTGTTTTGGTGACTTATGGTGGGTTTTTCAGTACGGTAAAGAAGCAGCCCATGGTGGTCCGTGTATGTTTGCTTATAACCTTCAGATAACTGTGTACTTTACTCCATTGCCTAATCTAACATTGCATTAAATGTCTTAAGGATACTTACAGGCAATGGTTTGATGGGATCATGCACAACAAACCTGTCTGGCCAAATCCAGATTTTAGAACACAGCAGGAAAATTTGTTTTACATGATCAGTTGGTCTTTTTTTTGTATCTGAGAACATATCAGAGTGCCCATAGGAAAACCATGAATTCTATAAAATGGTAGCAGGGTTTCTGATTTACTGACAGTTGCTGGTTTCAGTTTTCACAAAAATAGTTAGCTATAGGACAGTGTATTAGGCGTATTCTTAAAGGTAAATAACTGCAGCCAATAAAAGTTCAGCCTATAAAGGGTCCCATCTTCTAGGAGTTTTCTGCACCGAGAATTACTACCAGCATAATCATGGCTCCCTGCACACTAATATTTCCTCTGATACAGTATGATCAATGTTGTGGAAAAACATTTATTATATTTCTTCTAGCTACTTAAAGGCATTACTGAATTATGAGCATCGCAAAACGAATCCACTGTGCATTTTTTCTTTATGTGACGTTTTTACAATCTTCATTTTCTGCTTTGCAGCCACTGAGCTATAGTGATCGCACTATGCACCCTCTTACAACTGACACAGGGGCCAGGAACTCCTTTCTGCTTTATTACATTTGGAATGCACTTCATATGACAACATTCATTCTCATTCTGCATTGGACCCTTATTTAAAGGGAGAAGCCATTTTTTACTGGACCTGTACTTAAAGGGAGAAGTTATGAAAGAAATTAAAATGAGGGAAGAGGGTTTAAACAGCTGTTTCAAATATGCCTAGTTAACAAAGGTGACAAAGTTTTGACTCAAAAGGGAGAAAAACGGACAAGGAGGTATCAATGCACTGAGCTGTTCTTAAAATGCTAATAATTGTAAGGATGCCAGTTTATTTTCTTTTATATTACACGGTTTTTAGACATGGTGCATTACTGGGGATATTTTAACTCCACTGGAACAAGGAATAAAGGAGTAAGAAAGGGATAAATGAAAGCTGAGTCAGGAGTAAGATTCAGCTACACAAGATACAAACTTGCAGAGGGCAGTCCACCTAATGGCCACTGCTCACAGCAGCTGTAGACTCATTAAAACCTTGTGGTAGGAAGTCAGTTAAAATAAAATGGAAATAGTAGCAGGTTCATTGAAATTATATTTTTCTTTCGTAGAAGACAACAGAATGTTACTCTTCAGAAAACAATCCTAATAAGTCATATGTAAACCTATTATTCTTCTCTATAGGGATGAAATAATTCTTCACTCTTCCTGCCTTCATATTCAGTGAAAATTTTCATCCAAATCAAAGTATTAATAGAAAGAGAGTGTGAGGCAAGAGAGAAATTTATAAGTTTGAGCACCCGAACCTGTGATTTATGGCCTAGAGCTACAGCCAACTTTATTACAAAAATGACTTCACCTATTATAACCTTACCCAGGGCTCTCTGGAGATGGTAGGGGGCTGAGCAGCATTAGAATATCAGAGGTGTTCACAAACAATTCTAGTCTCATTCTCACTTCCCTTTCCCTTCTCCTCCTTAATGCATACATATCATCTGTTGCCTCCTTTCCTGCTCCTTGATGTAAGCAGATCATGGTACTTCTCTCTGTCTTCCTGTGGGAACTGGCCACGGCCTCTCATTTGTCACGAGCTCTGACTGAAAGGTTCCTCTCATAGTTTTCTCTCCTCTTGCCTGAAGGACAGCCCAATTCTGAGAGTGACCCCTTTGGTAACCCTTGAAATTTGCTAATGATGGTTGTCTGCGCACTGCAGCTGATGATGTTGAACATTTAACCACCATCTCTGAAGCACTGCACAACACACCAACTAGCCTTTCATTTTGTGAAACTGTTGCATCAATTTCCAGCAACTGTTTTATTAAATATAGATCTGTGCGTGTTTTATGGAGATTGCATGTCCATTTGCATTATTCCAGGACTCTGTCTTTAAACTGTCTAGCGATAATCCTACTTAAGACAAATTAACAATCTCTAAATGGCATTAGAAACAGAATTTCATTTCACAAATGCAGCCAAAATATTGGAGCCCACAATGGAAGGTTAGCAAGGGCAATCGCACTACTAGTTATGGCCTATCATACAGGAAACCTGAAGCCATCATCAGAGACGACACTTCTTCAGGTGCACAGAGATGCTGCAAGCATTATTCTGAGGATCTTCTTAGTCAGTCATGGCAAAGCTTCCTCTGGCATGAATGGAAGTGCACAGGACACAGAGTGCCCTGCTGGCATCCAGGGGGTCTGTAAATTATACAGGAGCTGTGTATTTAGTATGAGGTGATCAACATCACAGTTATGGGACATGGCCTCTTCAAGTAGCGTAGGTTGTTTCTCTCCAAAATAATAGTTATTTTGGTGGTATACAAGAGATGGGTATACATGACTGGCTGTCAGCCAGATTTCAAAGCATAAATAAGCCATGATCTTATTTACATACAGTCTTTACAGGCGACAGTAGTATGTATGAGTGACTGCTACATTTAGGAATGACAAGATGGGCATTATTAATAGCTTAATTGACATTAATGCAATTACCCCTATCCTTATTACAGTTTGTAGAATTACACAGAAAGCACTGGCTGAGGCCTTATTTTCCCTAGAGCTACCCAAGGATACGACATTTTCCACCATACCAGATCTAGTCTTTGACATTAGATACTTAGCTACAGAATCATTCCAGTAAATCATTATAAATGCATTATAATAAAGATGTTATGAGCTATTGGATATTAACCCCCAGCCCCTGAAGAGAGATAAATACACTGGTTGCAAGATTTCTGCTTTTGTTTTGCAATGGAAAAAGGGTTTTGCTTACAACTAAAGAATTATAAAATGTTATGCTAATAAGTAAAAAACAGACTTTACCCTCTCTGGTCAGATTAAAGCTAAACACACCCTCAACATAAAAAAGAATATATAGAACATGAAGAACCAAAGTTCACAACCAAGCTTCTCATTTACAGATGCACATTTGCCTGTATACTGTTTGGAGACACAGCTATTGTATTTGTGCATGCAAATGCCTCCATTTAAACATCCGATTGCTGTGTCTCATCTCCAGGAAACTTGCTTCCTGGTTTTGGTTGGTTTTTTGGTTGGTTGTTTCTTACTCTTGGTCTCTCTTCAATATAGAAACACAAGATTTTCTATTACTCTCTGATAAAGGAGTACATAACCTACATGTTCCAAGCCTAGGAAATCAAAATAAACATAAATTTCAGGCTCAGGACTGCCTAATATTAAATTTTCATCAACTTTACAGGACTCATGGATTAATTCAGTTTCCAGCACAAATAGAAATAGAGAAATAGAAACATCATGACCATACATTAATTATACTGAAGTAATATACAGTAGCATTTAGGACCACCGTGCCAGGTACTAGACAAAGACATAACAAAGCAATGGTGCATTGTTTCCTTCCCAAAGAAACCGCATTGCAATACAAGCAAAGTAAACACAAAGCACTAATGCGTACATGTCGGTCATAATGAAAACCAAGAAAATAATTATCACAGCACAGCATATAAAAACCCAAATTGGGATCGAAAAATTAATTTTCAAACCAAATATGAAGTTTTTCCATCAAAACATGTTAAAGTGAATGCCCATACAGTTTCATGGCTTTGCTGGGTTTCGTTCTCTCTAATTCATTAAACCCAGTTGATTTGGGATTTTGTTTGATTAAGTCTAAAATACACTGTAATAAATACTGTAATCCGTAATTATCATTATATACACATATATGAGTTTTTATGTCTGTATTAGCATGTGTACATGTTGGCATGCACATGTGTAGAGGAAGGCTTCATTGTTTTCCCTTTTCTTATTACCTCCTGACAGTTACCTGTAGGCTCATAGATTATAAACTTTTAAAAGTCATATATCATTGTGGTGCATTCCTTTTTTAGCGAGTCTTTCTTGGAGGTGACTGGGAATAAATTCAGCTTGAACTAGTGCCTGAAAGAGATCTGTCTCCAGTATAACTGACTGCTCAGCTATGCTAGTTTGTCAGCTTTCAGGGCAGGGTTCATGTGCCTTATCTGTCCTGGCTATGCTCCTGATCACAGCTCAAACTCCCAGAGAGAACAACTTCCATAATAAAGAGTGAATTAAAAATGAAGCTTTAGCACCAACCAGGCACTTCTTATCTTGTAAAGTCTCAAGTCAGGTACTTCATTATACTTCAGCTCTTCTAAAACAAATACAGATCTGGCATCTGGTGAAAATACTTCCTGGCAAGGTTTCATCTGTTCTAAAGTGAAACTCGTGACAAGGCTATAGGATATAATTCAATGTTTTAATTTAACTCTGAGTTTGCAATATGCATTGCATATTTTTGAGGATAACGTTTAAGTGTTTGCAAAGTCAGTGTATTTTTTTACATAAAACATTTATTTTTGACTACTGAATGGTTAATCACTGAGGCTTATCAGCTATAGGGGCAAAATAATCAGAACAATGGTGAATGTCTTGCCTTTCAATCTCTCCAAAGCAAGCCTGGATGCCTATGGAGAAGATCCCATGGTCCAGTAAAAGGTGTGAGACAATGTCAGGAGAGCTGAAATTTTACTATCTATAGAAATAAACAGATGATCTAATGGCCCTTTTCAACCATCAAGGCTAGCACCATTTAGATACATAATATGTACAGAAGGCTTTAGAGAAGAAAAGATTTAAGTCTGTGTTATTTTCTTCATTATTTCACATCACGAAGAAAACAAAAAAAGACAAAAGTAGCACTACTTAGGTACTATCCTAATTAGCTGAGATCCAACAACATTATGAATCCCCATCCTCCTCTCAGAGGAGAGAACACGAGCTTCTGCAGCATCAGGGGGACTGCAGTAACAGCTATGGAGCAGTCCAAACTCCCCTACACTGACTAGTTTGTAAGCTGGACGTCAGAGAATTTCAAATCCTGGCTCAGCTCACTGAATTCAAGTCTGGCTTTGGAAGATAGCCCTGGTATTAAGAAGGTGTAACATAGCTCAGAAGACACGGATACATTTCCTGGCTCTGCTTCAGATTTCCTGTGCAACGGGTAGTATATGGAACTATTTCTGTAAGTAACTTGGCTTAAAAGAACAGGATTCTTCAGTCTTTGCCCAGATGACCTGTTGGCTCTGCTTCACAGTCACTTTTGGAATAAGCTGCAGCAGCTAAAGAAATTACTACTCTGTAGAAATTATTGAAAATACAACCCACCCACTCCCTGAAGAATGTGTGGAGCCCATAACAGAGGCACAGAGGGGTGGTGCGTAAACTTCCCAGCTGCTGCAATTCATGGCCCTACATATTAATATCAATTATTTTTTTTAAAGGTAATTGAAGTGAATATACCGGGCTGTGAACAATGGCAAATGAAGGCTTTGATTCACAACCCTACTTGGACTTGGCTGCAGCAGCGGAAGAAGTTACTGCCCCTCTTTGGCAGTCACTCAGTTCCTGCAGCTAGAGCGGTGAAAGATGACCAGCCTATAATCTAATTCTGGTTTTCAGGCTATAATCTAATACTGATTTTCAGCCAGCCATGGAGCTGTCATTACCAAATGTCTGTGCAGTGAGTGACCGAACATTCCAGATAAAAATTAAAGCTGACAGAGGTAAAAAGAGAAAGAGAAGTCACAGAATGGATATATTTTAAGATGAACTTGATGGCACCTTTTCCAGAACAGAAAAAGGAGGGAAATAACACCCTTAAAGCTTGCCACTTCACCTGAGTATCAGGCACCAACAGCCAAAGACAAGCAAGTCCCAGAAATGATGTCGGATGGATTTCTGACAACAGCTGTATGGCTATGGCAAAGCAGACCCACAAGTCAAAGCCAACAGTGAAGAGGTTATTGGACACTACCTGTAGATTTAGTCAAAATTTTGTCTAAGAAGGTCAAACCTTGCTGTTGTGGAAACCATTCTGACAGGCTCAGTTTTGAAAACAAGCTGGGAAGGGGCAGAAGAAATACCCTTTCTGTTATGCTACTGTCACAAAAATAATAAGCATCCTTGCCCAGCTCCTAGGATACAGGACAAATCCTGAGCATTACCTTAGGAAACACATTCATACTTCTGAGGAATGTTCATGCTCCCTTCATCCTCTTGTCTACTTATGTAACTAGCGACAGGATGAGAGGAAATGACTCAAGTTGCGCCAGGGGAGGTTTAGATTGGATGTAAGGAAAAATTTCTTTACTGAAAGAGTGGTTAAACATTGGAACAGGCTGCCCAGGGAAGTGGTTGAGTCACCATCCCTGAAAGTATTTAAAAGACGAGTAGATGAGGCACTTAGGGACATGGCTTAGTGGGTGGTGGTGTTGGGTCGACGGTTGGACTCGATGATCTTAGAGGTCTTTTCCAACCTCTGTGATTCTATGATTCTATGCTGTGAATTCCTTGGTTGGAGGCTGTGTCTTACTACTACTTCTGTTAACATTATGTAGTCTCAGTCCTGACTGAGGCTTTTCAATCTTAACATAATAAGAATACTAGCCTAATGTACTGCTTTGCATACTAACGAATAAAGCTTACTGTGAGCTTCTTATAGGATTTAAAACTTCTATATATTGGAAGTATCATCAAAATGTACTGAATCAAAATTATCATTTTTTAAAACAAGTTAAATGAGAAGGGGTGCAGAGGGGAGGGTGCTATTTCTAACCACTATATTCTGTCGATTACATCAACTCCAGTTTTATCACTGTTCCCTGTTTTGTTTCTTTTACGCGTTAAGGCATTGTTCATACCCATCCCTTTATGAAATGACACCCTGATGCTGCATCAGGCTTTTCTTGCAAACAAAGTGACTTTCATACAAGCTCCCTTCCAACTTCAAAGTAAAACATTTTTGTAGTTATTAATGGTCCATTCTTGTGACTATCCATGGGTGAAGGGCATTTGCCTCACTCACATCTTTAATAGCAAATAATTAATGAGGTGTTGGAAATTAACAACAATTAACAATGCCTGGGAAAAACAGCAGAAGGTGTTTGATCCTCTCTAGATGAAGTTGAGAGAATTTGTTTCTCAGGCAAGGGCTTGTGCCTGCAAGGAGGGAGAGATGGAGGGGGATTTCTAATGCGATCCTCCTTCTTCTGCATTACCTTGTTGAAAGTCGTTGAAGTGACTTGTCAAGTTGAAAAGAGAACAGGAAGGCCTGTGTCTCTGTGATACAGGTACATCAATTCCAACTTCCACAGGGACTTTGAACCTTAAGTTCAGAGCCTTCAAGAAAAACCAGAACTTTCTAAGTGGGATCATAATTCAAAACTGTATTGCTTTGAAAGCCCAGACTTTCTGCAGTAACTAAGTCATTTCTGTAGTAAACACAACGTTCCCGTCTTTCATATGCAATTATTCCTGGTGACATGATGGTTGCAGAATGTTTGCATGTGTTCATAAAGGATAGATATGCTCATGGAAGATGTTGACCCACAGCTCAGGTAATACAGCAAGAATATTCTGGGAATATTCACTGCATGCTTGATTTGTCCTTTTGGTCATTCCCAGGCACAGACAAGATACTGGGCAAAACAGACCCTTGATCTAATGTAGTACAGACAGTCCTTTTCCTCTTATGTTATATGTAAGTAAATCACACTAATAAACATGCAAAATAGTCATAAAAATGTGCAAGATAGTCATAAGCATGCATAGGAAGATGAACAGGACTGTTCCCCTCTAAGTGATATATTTACCATGTTTCACAGAAATGAAAAGCTGATGAAGAAATTCGGTTCTACTTTTCCCTTGCTGCCCATGCTCCATGCAGGGCAGCATACAGGAGCAGAGGAACTTTAAGATAAGCAGTCAAGTCCCCACCCCAACTCCTCATCATGATCTTGCAGAAAGATCTACTGTAATTGACCTGAAGAACGTAACTGTGTCTGTTTACTCTCTCTGTTGATTTGAACAAGCAGCTGTGGGAACAGCTAGGGCTGACCTTGTCCCTTATTGGAGAGCAATGGGAGTATAGAAATTTGTCAGGAACCTGCCCAAAACAAGCAAAGTTTCTTCAGCCTTCTAGCTTGGAATCCTTTACTTTTAGCTTGTGGGATGTAGTTTAAAGTGTTGCCCAATGCCCAAGAAAGATCTACAGCATACAGCAAGAAAACAGATAGAGAAAAAATACTTTCTCCTGAATAAATGTAAGGAAGGCAGTAACATTCTAATCTCTTGATTTAAATACAAAATTGGGAGGGTCTCATTTCTAGGAATGAAATTATACAGTAGAACTGAATGATAATGGTACATAACACTCCTCCCCTCTCCTTGGCCCAGGTGAACAAAAAATATTTGGATAAATAATGTTCTAGATGTAAAACATCAATTTTCTCCTAGTATGAGTTCAGTCAATGATCCCAATTTACAAAAGAATTATCTGTGTATTGTCCCTGAATTTCCACATCTTCGGAACGTGGTGTTACAATTGGCATTTCTATACACAATGAGGAGTTTTAGAAAGCATAAGGAGAAATAATATCTCTTTCTGGAAATGTTTAAGTTTAGAGGTTTAAGACTGACTCCAGATGTTGTTTTTCTGTTCTCCTCCTGTTCGGTATGATGCAAAGACTAGATTTGATAACCTGCTAATTCCATATACAGGAAATTTAATAGAATGCCCATCAATTGTTTTCCGCCTTTGGATTCACAATGTGGTGGTGATTTCTTGTACCTCTGTGTGATCTCATGATCAGTAAAAGATAATGTATGTACATATCACTTCTAAGTATTATTCTCACAACTTTGTATTTCAATCAGGCAGTACCAGGTAATAAAATTTATTACCTATATTACTCAGATTTGTGATGGAAAAACCTTAAAGAACTGTAACAATGCAAATACTGCGGCATGATAAAAAAAAATGCATAGAATGCATATCCTGAAATACATTAAGTGATATTTTTAAAAAATGAGTTTGTTTGACTCAAGAAAAGAGTAGCACAAACCCAAGCAAAGTACAGTGGATGTTACTCCAGCCTTTTTCTCCAGAGCCACATAATGGGAAAAACACAATATCAAGAAGAGTGTAACAGAATATAAAAATCAGAGAACAGGTCTGCAACCATAGAGTCCCAGGAGCCTTGTCTGTAATGAATAAGAGGGGGAAAGATTGGAGAATGTTTACAGAGATAAAGCAGATGCAAGAAACTTCAGAGGCTTCCATGTAAGGTTAAGCCTCCACTTTTCAGGTCAACTGCTGTGGACAAATTTGTCATTCAGTGCATTGTGACTAAGTGATGGGAGCTCTATTTCATTTATATCTACAAGCAAGGGTCAAACACCGTACGCCCAAACTGATAGCAGACAGTTTCATCTGAGCGAACCAGGTAGAGAAGGAATGCACTTCAACTGTTTTTAACATCCCATTCACTTTATCTGTACTTCTAGGCATGACAGCATGCATGGTATTTATGGCTTAAAAGAATTTCCATCTGTAAGTTTATTGTCTTGTAAAAAACAGTGAGAAAACAACTTAAATACACCAAACTCAGCTTACAACAGGGCAGGTAGATTTTATTCTCACTTTGTACACCAGAAAACCTATTCATGTTGCTATTTAAAGGTTTAATTATTAGAGCTCCACTGTGTTTCAGAACAGCCATACTGCTTCAGCTCAGCAGGTCCAACTAGTGTTTTACTCTGCCTCCAAGGTCATAAGCAGATGCCTGCAGAAGAATAAGAAGAGGGCAAGTATACTTCCCACTCAGATTTCTCCAGCCTCCTCCTATTTTCAGCTTGGGGACATTCTGAAGCAGAGGTGGTTCTTACACATTTACTAACCATCAATGAATGTCTCTCACATGAACCTCTCCACCCCCTTTTTTAGACACTGTAAACTGTAAGCATCTACAAGATGCTCTGGCAACAGTTTCCTAAGATCTGATATCCATGGCATAAGGGACCCCCCATCCTTTGGTTTCTACTACAGCATACTATTAGTAATCTATTATCCCACTAATCTTATCATAGTTTTCTTAGTTGTTTCATACAAGTCCAAGTGTGTAGTCCTCCTTCAAGCAGCATTTTCACTGACTCCAAGTACTGCAGGTTTGGGAGCCGAGCTGTTAACCCTGAATATGTCACTAAACCAGTGTACTTCTCTGAGAGCTTTTTTTGTGCAGAAGACCAAGTATATGAAGCTGTTAGTGTAAGCTAGATATTATTGGGCTGAATAAATGGTCAGAAACAGCTGGCAGTATAGACTTAGCTTTGTCATCAACTGATGAGCCTTTACTCAAAGCTAGGTGAATTGCTAGGTTTTGAATAGAACACCAAAAAACATGTGATAGATCTAGATACTACAGCAGAAAAGACCATCTATAAGGAGAGTACATTAATTTAGACATACAAATACTGTGACACTCTGGAAGTAAATGCAAAAATTATGAATATAGACCTTAAATTTAGAGAACCTCTTCCTCCTGTCCACGGGCAGCCACAACATCTATTTCCAGAGCAACCATCCACAGCAACCTCTGCCAGAACCACTAGAGAGAATTATACTTCAGCATACCATATGGCCTTAAAACCTCAGTGATGGGCAGACCTTGGGCATAGATTGTTCACAGGAAAGGTTCCAGCACTACTTGCACAGTGAGATCATACAGGCAGCAGGGTGTTCTCTAAGTGTCAAAATTACCTATAAATTACAAGATAAGTTAAAAATTATTTGGACATTAAACTGGCAAAAGAATAGAAAACAAAATACCTTCCCATCCTAGTCGTCCTAGCTGTAAAGAGTGGAAATGAGGGAAATCAGTAAGTCATTGCAAAAATACAAATGATAGCACAGAACTAGGCACAGTTATAACAATGAATTTATAAACCATTATTAATTACTTTGTAAAGTCACTAACAGGAGGATGAGTCAAATAGTAATAAAATAATAGGTCTAGCAGTCTGCTTTTTAAGATGATTAAAGTTAGTATCCTAAGCCCACATTAAGTGCCTAAGTGGTCTTATCTTCAGATTCCCATTTCAGATACTAAAAAAGACACAGCTTGCCATAAACTTTTATTTTAAGGAGAATCACATTCTCAGATATGTATTTGGCAAGTGGAGTAGATGATGACTATACATCTTCTACCTTCTTCAAGAAGTTCAGCAACCTTTTAACCCTCCAGTTGGATACTAATCGGGGCTAGCTAAGGAAGAAGGACACTAACACAGCTTGGGCCTCCATCCTGTAGGTTGCATGACTTCCTGCAGATCTAAACATCTAGCAGGGAAAACAAAATTTAAACCAAGCAAAAAAGAAAACCTGCTAAGAACTAGATTGAAACATGACCAAAAAATCAAAAGCACTAGGGGCACTACTTAGGATTCTGATACATATGACATCAATCTGCTCTTCTCTGTACAGCTCCTCAGGCCTGGCATTCCAGCTTCTTTGGCTTCTATTAAAGTGGGGGTTTTTCCCCCAACTAATCAACATGTATTTCTCTCAACCAATTTCATTAAATTTTACAAGGGAAATGCAGTCATCTGCGTACTGTTAACTCCAGATATTTTCTTACTTAGGAGGAGCGTATGCCATTAAATCCAGCAACATGTCAATAAGTTCTCACGAATACATTGGTTTAGTTTTTGCATGATGTCAGCAAAAATATACCACATTTCATTCACTGGAATATCTAGAGATTATAGTAAAGAAAATAATGCAGTATTCTTAATTTGAGTTCACAATTTGTAATTTAGAGATTCTGTACATTTTCCGCAACTCAATGGATACCTAAATTTCCCTTTAAACATTCTACATTCAATCCCCAATCTGGGTTTCTCCCTTCTTTATGTCCACTGCTCCCAGATTATTCACTCTGACCTTGTTTCCAGCATCCCACATATTACCAAGAATTCCTTGGCAAAGAGGATAGTATAGTACTATCAAATGCACTGTACAAGTGTCCCATTTACAGCCATAACTGGCAGATCCTTGTTAACTAGGCTGATGAATTTGTACCTAGGCTGTTTGTATGTATACAGCCTTCATTCATTCACCAATTTAGACGACTAGAGGACTCTCCATAACTGTACTTTAAACACAAGAGCTTCACCATCCTATTTGAGCTCCACCAATACCTTGGCAAAGCTGCATGCCCTGAAATCATATCACTCTTAGCTGCTTCACCATTAGTGCCCTGGGCAGATTTACGAAGGAGAAAGAAAGGACTCAGAAGGGCTTTAGCTCACTTTTTAGCACACCATGCAGTGGCATGATCTTCCTTTTCTCCATTTCAATTGGAACCGCATTCCGATCAAGAGACATCCTTTCCTTTCGAGGAAATTGAATAAGTAAATGAAAAGTAAATGAACAAGTAAATTCAAAACATGTTAATTCACTTTCTTCATTAACTGGTTAGCAAAATGTTATCTAAGTTTTGTTTCTTCCCTTACAGCCCACTGATAGCTACATAGGATCCCCAGTTAAATGTATTCTTACACAAGCTCCTCCAGGTA
Organism: Aptenodytes patagonicus; assembly: GCF_965638725.1. Taxonomy (NCBI): domain Eukaryota; kingdom Metazoa; phylum Chordata; class Aves; order Sphenisciformes; family Spheniscidae; genus Aptenodytes; species Aptenodytes patagonicus. Next base: position 50,422,470 of record NC_134954.1, on the reverse strand, counting down.
AAATACACTACGGAAGGCAGGTAAATATAATGTGATGTGCTGGGTACCGTACTGGAAATGGTACAAAGCCATCTGTTAGTGAACTCTTCTTCTATCTGGTAGTATTGATGATGTCATTCACCATAAAAACGAAATGAGAGGATTGTCAACAAAGCCATAAAATGAAATTATAGTCCCCTAATGTGAAGCAGAATCTAATTGCACCCATTCCCTGCTTGTCGCCCCCCCTCCCCTCCGCCCCCCCTGCAGCTGTTTGCTTACCTTCACTTGCAGATGTTTCAGATTGTCTTGTCTCCTCCAAGGCCTCTCCTATTCCTACCCACTCTGCATCACCCCTTTTCATTCCAGACTCTTATTTTAAGGATACTGAAGCTGTTGCACACTCTTTGCACGAAAAGAATGTGTTGTCAAAGCTCAAAGCTGATAGATGGCACAAAAACTAGTTTGCGTGAGCCAAACTTTGGGATAGAAGTACTACCTCACACTGAATTCTTACACCTACTTGGCAAGAGGGATAGTGTAATGCCAGGGCTTGAGGACCAAGGCACCCTTATTGCAACCTTCTTTCTCCTCATCAAGCCCAGTGCTGTCACAGAAGAACATTTATTCAGGAATGCACAGGACAGAAGCCTCAAATACACACACTTGTGTAAACATGGACAGTCAGTCAATGTTTCATGCGTAACTCCACATGAATATCAGAAAAGGTCCACGAGTTCAATCAGAAGGGTAGAACAGGACTCTTCTGCTTTTTCCCCACAGAGGTATATCATCTGATGAAAGGTTTACAGTAAATTAAATCTCATCTTTGGCATAATATTTAAACCAATGATATTTCTTTGGGTTTCCTACTATAAATGCTTTTCTTTTTACTATTAGTTGGACGATTCTGAAGGAAAAAGAGGAGTGACAAGAACTTCATGGGGAAATAGGGAGAGGTTTTTTATATTTATGAGGAAAACTTACAGTAGCTTGCAAATTACAACACAGGTATTTATTCCCCAAAGGCACATTGGTCAAAAAGGAAGGCAAACCACCACGTTGCATTGATTTAAGCCCTTTGGTATATCACCTTCCCAACTGTTCCATTCAACAGGAGAATTCTCAGTAATAGCTTTCTTTCTGAATGTAATCTTGTATTATAAATATTGTCTGAACCCTTCCAAGAGGAACCCGTTTTACTACCATTTCATATCAGAATGGAACTGGACAGGTTTGTAAAATGTACAGTTTCTACATAGTAACTTCAAGTTCTACTAAGCAAAGATAAAAACAATCACTAGCTCAATGGATCTGACAGTTTTATCCACAAATTTAAGTTCAAAAAGCATGTAAATCCAAAGTCAAAATTGCTATTGAAATTTTGTTACTGAAAAGGTCAACCCAAAATGATCAAACCAAAATTCAATAGTAATATGAACAAGATACATAAAATTAGATTGATGGCCAAATTTTGCACTAGATTTGGTCTCCAGTTCATATTGATATCATCATAGTTTATCCAAATTTACACTGGAATCTGGTGAAAAAATAGGCCACACAGAGCTGTAATGTGTGTCCTGGTTTTGGCTGGGATAGAGTTAATTTTCTTCCTAGTAGCTGGTACAGGGCTGTGTTTTGGATTTAGGATGAGAACAATGTTGATAACACACCGATGTTTTAGTTGTTGCTAAGTACTTGTGTTGCTTACACTAGCCAAGGACTTTTCAGCTCCCCATGCTCTACCGACTAAGAAGGCTGGAGGTGCACAAGAAGCTGGGAGGGGGCACAGCCAGGACAGCTGATCCAAACTGGCCAAAGGGACATTCCATACCATGTGACGTCATGCTCAGTACATAAACTGGGGGAAAGCTCGCCGGGGGGGCCGCTGCTCGGGGACTGGCCGGGCATCAGTCAGCGGATGGTGAGCAATTGTACTGTGCATCACTTGCTTTGTATATTCTTCTTCTTATTATTATTATTAGTAGTAGTATTTTATTTTATTTCCATTATTAAACTGTTTTTATCTCAACCCACGAGTAAGGCTCTTAAACACCATGTATATTTTTATAGTCCTCTGCTTCTTGATCAGGAAATACTGTATCCATTATTAAAGATTTGAGTAAATACTAGACGTAGGATATCCTAGCAGTGCATTCAGATGCACACCATGTTCTCACGCTAAGGCCATTCTTACCACTACTACTGATTTCTTCCTGTGCTAAGCAAGAGATCGTAACAGCAAAAAATACCTGTGCTCTAAAATATATTGTGGACACATGACAAGATTTATATTTAAACTCCTAGTCATGATTTCTATACTGGATCAGAAGAGATTTTCACAACAGTTAGTAGCATCTTATTTACAGTGGACTAAACACTAGACAGGGGCTTGCATTCTGAGCAAGTCTGAGCAAAGTTAATTGACTCTTTGAAAAGGGTTGACAATAAGGGATCTGTATGCCATGACCCTCATAGCATCTATGTCGGGTGTGCTAAAGAATTTTGAATTATCTTGAATATTCTAAGCAACACAGAGGATGTTCTCAAGGGAGGAAGAATGAAGTACATTCATTCTCCATAAAAGGGAGTTCTCCATGACTAAGGAACTGATTAGACAACAAACAGAAACGAGACAGCATCCTTGCATCTATCAGTCAGAAATCACCAACTCAGTGTCACCTACCTGCCTCCCATTACCTACAAGTAAAGCTACTTACTGCAACTGCAAGGTAGTCTTTCTTCCAAGTTACTTCCATTGCATCCTGCATTATGCAATGTGATTTGATATACATCACAGAAAAGCAGGTGAGTAGAGAATCAGTCTACACTGGAAAAGATAGCTGGGGGAAATGGCATTTTCCAATCCTCTCTTTTTTAAATGGAAAAAGGAGGGAGAGAGAAAAGTTAGGTGTCTCTCCTCAGTGTAATTTAAAATACTTTCTTATCACCAATATCAATTATAACTGTTTATTCTAATTTATGAACACCTGCTTGACATCAACAGAACTGACACACCCCTCCAATTACTTTTCTTATATGATGGCATATTTATTTCACTCTGATGAGATTAGGCTTTTCTAATTTCCTGTATGACCACCCCCAGCTCTCTGTGTATCTCCCATTAAATTGTGAACAGGCTTCACACATATTTTTAGATGTTTGAAAACGGCAGGAAGAGCTTTTTGATGTTTCAGAACATGTTCAGTCCCAGAGTCTCAATATTGTTTGCTCGCTAACTCCTCAAGCTTATGTCATCCATATGAATGGACTTTGGGCTTTTGAGAAAGTTTACCATATCATTAACATCTGCCTAAACTGCTGCAGTCAGAGGTCTTTCCTTCTAATGTCAATGCCACTTTGAAAATAAAGTTGCAGGATTCCTCCATGTCTTAGAACATATTTAGAAGTCAATGTCTTATTTTCTATGATTAGTCTGTAACAATGTCAAGTGTGAAATTTAAATTAATGAGCGCTTCACTTATTGAAATTACTTCAGCACTTTTGCTACTTTCATTGATTTCTATTTACTTTGGCAACCACAAATATGAAGAACGTATTTCTAGATGTGACTAAACATATAATATGCTAGTATAGATGCACCTACTGATCGAACATTACGCTTAACTGTAAGCTTATTTTGAAAAATTAACATAATAGGAGAAATATATTATTTATAAAGCACTGTTCATTTCCTGCATTTCAGACGGTGTCACCTTTAAGTTATTTTCTTCCCACTCTCTCCACACTAATGATTGGCCTACACTACAGAAACACAGCAGTAAATATGGTATCAACATTACCCCTCCATAGAATCAATTTAAATTTGAACTAATATATTCATCATCCAGTAAATACCATCTCAGCAGCAGATAGTGCTGTAGCTAACCTTCAGGGTATTTTAGCCTCCTGATAGAGGCCAATTTGAAGGAAGAAGCTGTATTTGATTCATAAAAGGTAGACACACGTGTGAAAATCTTTCCTTCCCCTCTGCCTTTCCCCACACATCAGTCATGTATTTTATTTGTTAAAAATCTTAAAACACTTGCATTTCTTGCTAGTATCTAACAGAGTGCTACTCAGTGGAAAAAGCTAAAGGGATACTTGCTCAGAAGAGAAAGCCAAGGCCATGATTCTCTGCCTATAGGTTGGTTTGGGTTTTTTCTAAAGAAAATAATAGAGAAGAAAAGGTAAGTGGAAAAGAGAAAACAAGTCTCCCCAAAGGCTACTCAGTGTGTTTGTAATGCAGCAGGCGGCTTAGAGACTGTGTTGTGCCTGCTGGAACTCTGCAGACCCTCCGCGACATAGGGTTACCGTTGCCCTTCTCAAAACGTGTTTTTATATAGCACAGCCAAATCCACAGCTATTAAAGCTACATTCTCTTGTCAAACAAACGAAAAACAGTAACTAAGGATGGAATCTGGCCTTCGAACAACAGAATAATCACCAAAGCAAATCCCCACTCTGTGAAATGGATGTTATATGCAAACATGGATTTAAAAAAAAAAGAAAAGATTAATACAGTAAAAAAATATGGAGGGGTTGAACTTTACTGTTTTTTTTTTCTAAAAGCCAGATTTTGCAAGACCTTAAATTTCCCTAAGCAGCTGTAGCTACACAGATCCTTGCAAAATCAGTTATTCAGTCTCTCAAAACATTTGTCTACTAATACAGAAACTTGGATAATGACCAGTGTGGTTGTGACTGTAAACTTGAAGCCACTTGCTCCTGTAGAATTGCATGTGCAAATCCTGTGGGCATCACTGGAAGATGAAGAGTGCAGCATCACTTATAGTCTAGACTTCAACGTGGCAGTCTGTTGATGCAGGAGATTTATGAATTCTTTCATATACGGAGGATTGTGCTAGCATGGTGCTCCTTGCTCCATTTTAAGGTTGAAGACTAACTGATCTCCTTTCTTTTGTTTCCATTTTGCAGCAAACCCTGTTGCCCCTGGAGAATTGCCCCTGGGGATGCTTGACCAGTAAATGTGACAGTTGTGGAAATAGAAAGGTCTCAACCTTCATAATTTCTGTATCTCAGCTTCTCTTTTGTGCTTCATTAATTTCTATCAATTTAGTAGACCAGGACCTTCATTTTTGTAACAGACCAAATCTGAAATATTTTTTATTTAAATTCCCAAATGAGCCTCCTTCCCCCAGACCCGACCTGTGATCCAAATCCCTCAGTTATTCTCAGGTAGAGTGCTGCAGCATGATACCATTGTATAAGGGGCTTTAATACAGTAAGTTACTTTTTTAAATGGTATCTTTAAGAGCAAAAAGGCCATTTATTACTTCAGAAAAGATTGTCCACATAGCTATGACTGAACAGGAAGAATTATGTGTTCTTATCAGAATAGGTGACAGTACTTTTCCGTGTAGAAAAGGCGTCTTAGAGCACGTGACAGAGACAAAATTAGAATTTTTCTAGCAAGCATCCTATACATGCACATCTGCAAGTGTTCCTGCTTCCTTCTCTGCAACCACTACTATATGTGACTGTTTCTGCTGAAATTAGAAAAGCATGTGAATCAATTTTGGCTTCATGGTTGCACCATAGCCTGGCTAAGCAATTACAGATGAACACCAGAAGACTCACAGAGCCTTTTATTTATTCAAAGATCCCCAAAGATCCAAGTAAAATGTGAAACCTTTCTTGACATTTGGATCCAGATTGGAATTTATTTCTTGGTTTTCACTCATTTATGAAGACATTCTGAGGCTCTACAGAAATTCTGAATTAATATGCCTACACAGTAGCCTTTTCAGTTTGGAGAAGGACATGTCTGAGCCTATTAAGAGGGGCAAGAGGCTTGCACACTGAAGCCAGTCATTAAAACTGAGATTTGAGAAGGGTATAGAAAAAGACAGTTTTGTGAAGGACGACACAAGCTCTTTAATGAGCTTGTAAAGAATTCTGGAATCACTATTTGTGGACAGTATGACCAAAAAAAGGTCAGATTCGGGTCTGATTTTTAATTAATTTCAGCTATAAAGGTAACACTATTTTCCTGTGATTGATCTCCTAGGTCAATATTAGAAAAACAGTTAAAAGAACTCATTCACTTGATCAAAAAAGCAAGTAAAATCAACCATGTGGTTTAATGGAGGAATGCTTCCTCTCTGTGTGATACATACACTCTCACGTGAACAAGCCACATCATCAGAAATAGGTGGCATGACAAGACTAGAGGCAGTTTCTGCTAATAGCAGAATGCTCAACACTACCAGCATAGCTTTGGGGCAAGCACTCATTTTCAACCACTGAGAAAGCGATTTCTTTGGTTATTTCATATGTGGGCATGTGGAGAACAGAATTGCTCTACAGAAAACAGGCAAACTGGCTGTAATGTCATTTTACAGGCATAGAAGGCCAAAATCAGTCCTCAGTTACAGAAGTCTGAAGTAACTAAAACGATAAAAGGTAGCTATAGCTTTCTGGGTCTTGCACTGCATTGCAAAAGTCTGACAAAAGCTGCCAGAAGAGCCTGTACACTTTAATGAGAAGAGTGAGACAGAATTTCCCAAATTTGATTCTCCTGTTATGTTTGATAATGAAGCCAAGTATGTTGCCCAATAATACCACGCTGTCACCTTCACTCCTACTGCTCTCTCCAGTGCTCAACTTTGACTTTTACGGCAAGAATACAGTGAGATTATTGCATATTGAGAAGAATATTAGAAGGGCAAGGGCTTTTCTCATGAATTATGGAGAAAGTCGTCTAGCTCATGCTGAAAACACGGAGAAGAAATAGAGCAAGGACTGATGCAGAGGCAAAATTAAGCCTATAACTGTTGTGCAGGAGTGCTCTACAGGTAGTGCTACAGCTGTACCGGGAGGAACCAGTAGTTCTTGGAAAAGAGCTCTGTTGTGAGGAGTTGTGTGAGCTAACCTAGCACAATGAAAACACAGCTAAAACAGAAGCCAAGGCTCTTTGGGGTCTCAGAACATCTTGCTGCTGGTTTTAATGAGCTGTCCTGTGAATTCAATCCATCAGCATCCCAGTGACCCAAGAACAGTCTTCACTAGGTCCCTTCTGTGCTTTCTGATCCTGTCATAGTCATAACACTAAACACGTAAGAGTTGTGAGAGCACTAAGACAGATAGCATTGAAGTATAGACACTTGGCATTTTCCACCTTACACCATCAGACATAAGAACCTGCAATTCATAGAAATACAGAGAGTAGATACTGCAACTGCTCAAAGTTTAAAGGACAATTTGGTACTGAAATGGTGTTAGTCCAGCATTATTTTTACCTCTTTCACTGTGCTACTTAGTTGAAAAAATATACATTGATTGCTGTCATTAAATAATTGTTTTGCCCCACACAATGCAGTGTTTTGCATATTTGCTGATGTTTCCCCAAAAGCACTGGGGGAATGAATCATTACTGAAACAATTTACTTTCAGTTAGTGCATGAATGCTTTCCCATGATGCTTTGATGCTTTGTTTGTCCTCCTATAAAAATTATTTATGACCCAAGTGTGATCTTTTAAATCAGAATACTTATTCAGAAATCAAAGCTCCAGCATGTTAATGCAAGTAGAAGCCCTGACTAATTTTTCAAAGCCACGCTGAATATTCAAAAGCTAGAACTGAAGGAAAGGAGTTAACATTAATTAATATTTGAAGCAGTAAAATAAAAGCAACAGTGAAGCTAATTTTGCAGGACAATTAATCATGAGTCTTGCTAATTACACATGGGATTTTGCAAATGATTTTTTTCTCAGGTAGCAGAGTAAAAATGATAATCCACTACCCATCAAAATCATTGGCTCCTCACCAATGTCCCCAGCAAGAGCAATTAGTGGGAACAGCAGAGCCCTAGTAATTGCATGTCAAGAGAGGAGAATGTTAGAATTTTAATTGCTCCAAATAAAGACCACTTGCTCATACATACACCTGACTGTCCAAAACTAGTCTGCAAGCCGGAGCAAGTATGTAACCACTTCCAGGTGTCTACACAAAAATATCTCTGTGGGAGAAGCACTCTCTAAGCAACACATGCAGTTTCTGGAAGAAAATATCAATATGCACTTATATTCTGAACTGCAGTGTCATCACTTGACGATAAGAACTGGGAAAAAAATATATCACCCACTTGGGGAAAATGTGCATATTCTTTATATTTGCCAAATATTTATTGCTGACATTTTTTGAAGAACTTTAACTATCTTCAGGGTGCCAAGGGCTTCAAATTTACTGAATTTTAGGATCACCGATAAAATGTTTTTAACAAGACATCTCAAGAGGACATAAAATAAAAAATTACCATATTCATGAGAGCAAGCCTGTAAGATTGCAATGCTATAAACTGGATGTCTATAATTTGCTTGTGGCTTTCTTAATTAAAAAAAAAACCTGAACAACTAGTAATTAGAGACTCCAGTTCCATTTTTACACTTTATCCCAATCATTGACATGCTACCATTACTTTTTTGTTTAATATACCTACACATGGATGCACGCAATTGCAAATAATCAATAATATTTAAGTATGTGTCCAAGATCTAAATGATGATGGATATATTTAAATATTGCTTTCCAGGAAATTATTACTTTACTGGTCATGTAGTAACTTTAAACATGTATAGGTTAAAAGAAATTCCTGCTTTTTCCCTACTCTCATTTTTAAACCAATGACTGAATTGCCTTCCAAGTACCACAAGCTCCTATTGTCTTTTGCTCTCTCCTTCCATTTCTGCGCATACCATATTGAGGTGCATTTACTTACTGCTGTTAGCTTTGTTAAGCATTAAACCAAGAGTAGTAGCCTTAACTTGTCGAAATATATTCTTTGCATGTTCAAAATCAATGTACACTGTTTATTACACCATGACTGCTTAAGAGAAAAAAAGCAGGTCATGCAGAGTGCTGCTTCCTTTCCTGAATTACCAGCAGATCACAGGTGTTTATCAGACTCCCGGAGGTGATTCAGGTAATAAACACCAGGATGGCAGTTTAAATGGTTAGAAGCTTTTCCATCAAATACAGTCCTTGCAGTCCTATCGTTTTGCATATATTGCTCACAAATGGCAAATTATTTATGCAGCCTCCTTAAGTGGTTCCTTATGGTTTTTACTTTATTTTTCCAAAGCAGGAACCTTTTGAAGATGTGTGTTCTCATGACAAGGCAAACTATCATTCCATCTGTAAGTCTGACTCATTTCTTAAAGCTCACTGTAGATATATAATGCCAGTGACCTTGTTTTGCCCTTCTGTTTAGCTCAAATGTCTTTTCTGAGAAAGCACCAGTGTCATAGCAGAAGTTACTATTCTGTGCTTGTACAAGGAGATCAAGAATAAACTGTATGCAGTAGAAAGTGGCTTTTAATTAGGAAAAGCTTCTTCAAAGGTTTTCTTGTGAAAATAAAATGACAATAGGCATTGACTAATGATCGCTAGTTCTAACGCAGGTTTTAGAAAGATTTGCTATAAATTATAATAGGATGAGTTTTTGGAAACAAAATGTCTAAATGGAGTTTATTTTTGTCTAAGCTGAGCAACTTCAGAGATGAACTTATGTAAGTAAGTTTATGCTACTACAGAAAGTTACTGACTGAGACATACCTCTAGCAATTGTCCATTACCTATTAATAACTGGAATTTGTTTCATGGTGCTGAATCACCAAGCCCATATTTAATGCCAGGGTTGTCACGTGAACCAACTTACTACTATGCAGATCACCTGCTTCTTCCCTTCTTGACAAACAGCTGAGCAATAATCACTTAGAAATTCCTTATATGCAAAGTAGATTTCAGGAAAGGATTTATGGTTGTTTAATATAATTTAGCACCAGGAAAGAAAGAGGAAAAGCCAGAACAATATGAAGTTTCTAAGAATCACCAGATCGTAATTACTGCAGCAGTGGTATAATTTGTCGATCTCTTAAAATTTTATCAGTTATGTCCTCATCTTGTGAGACAACACTGATTTCCACAGAAGTGATATGGAATTGAAGGTGTTAGGAAACACTCCTAACAAGTGTTTAGGTCTCCAAGATTAGTTTCTGCTATTTTTCTACAGTTTGACAGATAACCTCAAGTCATAGACTAAAGATTATGGCTGCATCATACATACAGGGTAAGTAATAGAGTATCACCAGTTTGATCATGGTGGGTAAGAGTAAAGAGAAAACAAGTATTACCATTTCCACTTTTTTACGGTATGAAAATTAGCCACACAGAAAATAAGCAACTTGCTCAAGAACACACAGTAAATCTATAGCAGAACCAAAACCTGAATCAAAGTCTACCAAGCACTAAAATCCTACTAACTTCACAACTTACCGTTCCCTCGTGATCAAATCTCACAAATAAATGTACTATTTTATAATCAGTACTTTCTACAGCTTAATGAAAACTTATTCAGAAGATAATACTAGATATAATGAGGAATGTCAAGTATTGTGCTATCCAGTATGAAATTCAGATTGAACTCTTTTCCTTTCCTGTTGTCTACTAGAGGCCTAGGATGTAAGTCCTCTAAGCACTGTCCATATTTTCATGCCATTTCAGACTGTCACTGCAGTAAATCTGATCTCACCTCACAGGCTGTGAAAAGCTTTATAGGACCCTCACCAATGTATGTGAACAAAATGGAGGACGGCAGAAAGTGCCAGTAGTTTGAAAGCAGACAAGAAAGATTTTCTGTGACTTTAGTTTCAGAATTCCAGACACTTCAGAGGACAATAATTTTCAGAAAAAGGGAAAGTGGTTTTACATGCCAGCTCTGTTTTAAAGGAAGAGAAACAATTTCAAAATTAACTCATATCACAGGAATGTCCCACGTGCATTAAACGAGGAGGATTCCAAAACACTGGCTGCCCAGGGAACTTGTCTTTTTCTAATTATTTTGAAAGAAAAACAAGAAGAATTCATTTCACTTCAATAAGTCATGACCTAATCAAATCCAATGAAGAAATAAGCTAAGAGGTGAAGTACATTTTAGACCAAAAAAGTGGGTTGGATCATTGAAATGAAAAATAAAGAAATAAAAACTCTGCAAGTCAAAAATTCAACCCTCATGTAATCTCATGACTTCAAGATACTGGTATCACAAAGTCTTACTACAAGTTTCGCTCTATTGCATCGACCTTTCATCTTTGATAAAAACATAATATCCCAAAACACCTTCAGCAAAGCAACTTGAACAACTGGTACTGCATATGGTATGCAAATTGCAGATGGGTTAAATAATATACATACAGTGCAGCTGGTTTTTATCTGGCAAACAGGTGCTAGATTTTGGATTTGCTGACTAGCCACAACTTTAATGACTTTTCAATGAAAGGTGAAATAGGGACCTGGGGAGTCTTCCATTCATGCTTGTCCAGCTATTTTGGTTTTGTTTCTTTGCTAAAAAGTTTCAAAAGGACATAATATATGAGTATATCGCAATACCCTTCCTCAGAATATCTTACTCTGAGTAGAAAACTGGCAGTTAATAAGCCAGAAACTAATGTGCTTAGATACTGGAGAAAAATATAGCAGGTGATGTGGTAGAAGTTGTTTCAAACACTTCAAACTGAAGCATCAAGACATACAAAGTGCTGCGCATCAGAGAAGGTACTTTAAATTTCTAGCTAGGAGTCTGGCCCCACATATTCAAATATATAAGAAAGCTAAGCATCAAAGACATGAAGTTCTGTCTCTGGGGTTTGGAGGAATAACAATGCATCTGCCCACTGGTTTCTCTGGTTCTTCTAATAGCTCTACCCCATAAACTCTCCAGCATGTTATGGAGCCATATTTTTTAAACACTTCAGGGCGGGAGTGTTTGAGGGCTTTTTGCCTGCAGAACAGAATGGTTACACAGACCCACAGTGATTACTGCATGGAGCACTAACACTTCTTCCCTCCCTACAAGTAAGATAACCGGATACCTGTTACGCTACAAACCATGAGGTTTTTTAGTATTTTGATCCACAAAACATACATGTGAAATCTGGGGCACAATTAAAGATACATTAATATACACTAGATTAATATTTTGTTTGAATGCCCAACACTAAGGCACAATCTAAAATAAGACACTTCAGTAAATTCAGAGCTTAACTATGACCTTCCTTCTTCAGGGGATGCAGAGTGTAGAAGTGAGTCCTATCAAAACCAACGGCCAGAAAGGACTATCAGAGTAGTAATCAAAACTGAATTAAACACCTGAACAGATATTACAGAGCAGGATCATTAGCTAAATGATTAGACAAAGCTCTTGGGCATTCTACTTATCCTCTCAGTTATAAAGAAAGGTAAAAATATTGCTCTGCTGACACTGAGCAAGAAGACAACATTGTGTTTTGGAACAGGAGAAAAGCTCTGACTGGAAAAGAAACTTCCCTAAGGTTAATACAGTTGTCCAGTTTCAGGTACTTTACAGTCCCTCTCCAATATATCACTGCACACTTGCACAAAATACCATCACATAAGCACAGCAATGCTGCCTACTCATTTATTATGCCATCAGTCACCTATCCTAAACACGCTGTAGCTGAAAAGAAACTGCAAGATGCATTTTCTTTTCCTCAAGGCTCTTTACCTTGGCCCTGTGTCATTTTAAGTTTTCTATCCATGTTCCTCCTCTCCTACATTCTTTGACCTATTTAGCCTGTTATTTGGCATTCTTTCAAAAACAGAAATCTAAAAAATGTACAGTGAGGGAGAGAGAAAAGAGACAGGGAAATAACCCCAACTCGCAGAATCAACAGGATGTTGATATAAGAGATCCAGAAGTTCCTTCCCACCAGACAGATCAATGAACAATTACCTATAAAGCATAGGGCTAGGCAGCAGGGTTCAACACTGCTCAAGAATTATTTACTTCTCCTGCAATTTTAAAAAACTATTCTCCTTGCCCTTCAGTGTGAAATATATGTATGGAGGGGCTCTGAAAGCTGAAAATTCATTAGATGAACTGAGAACGAGCTAATAAAGCAAGCTCCCTGTAACACTAATAAGTGTGTGTGCGGGGGAAACAGTCTCCTATAGGCAGAGCACCTGCATATGACTATAATCAATCTGCTATTCCTCACAGCAAATATTGGTACAGAAAGAATCAGCCAGAAGTCTCTTTTCATTAGGGGATAAATACTGCTTGTCTTTTGCAGGAATATGGGCAACTGTGTGAAGAGTTCGCAAAGTCTGTATCCATACTGCAAGACACCCACTCACACAGTCTGGACAATGCCGATTTCAACCCCAGCCCCTATCCCAGAAAATTTTGTGTCCTAATTGTTCCACTGTGTCCTCATGCTCTGCGAAGCACTACCTCCAGTCTCCAGTGCTGTTTCAAAGGCATTACAGCTGAGACAACACAGATGGCCATATTAAGATAGAGGCTACTATAAGTTGCTTGCTTTGTACCAGCAGCAGGTATCTTGAGAGTTGCCATCTGGGCCAGGGATGAGGCAATGACCTTCTTTCTATTTAGCCCCCAACACATGGGTTCATGCTTTCAATAATCTGCCCCACAGCCATGATTGCTAAGATCTGCTATACCCAGATGTCCCAGCAGAGATACAGGTGGAACTAGGATTGGCACCAGATGATAGTTAAATAGCAAAAGGAGGCCTACAACAGTGAAGCCAAAGACTGGGGGTAGGGAGGATGATAGCTGTAAGCTGCTGCAGGGAAGGAAGATGGCATATGACACTCTTGAGCAATGAATTCAAGGATACAGAGCCCATCTGAGAGAAGCCTGCTTCCTTTGCCCCCAGCTGTCCCCTGCACACACAGGAGCAAGTACAAGTCAAGAACCAGGGAGGGTGTTTCTGGACATCTCTGCCTAAGCAAAGAGAAGGGAGATGGACTCATCCCTAGAGGAGACTATACCATGTAGTCTTTGGGCACCAGCTATGCAAAGAGGGAAAAGGGAAGAATTGATGTTTGCTCTTAGAGAGACAACTTGACATGAGTGCCCTCATGCTTGCTGTATAGGCATGAAGCACTCTTCCCTGAATGGCCCACAACACTGAACTCCTAATGCAAGCAATGAAGCAGCACAGGCAAATGCCATCTGCCAGACATGCACCTCCTGGCAGGCCCTGCACCCTTCCAGTGCTGAACTTGGAAAACAATGAAAGTCTTACATGGTGTTTTTGCAATGGAATTACATCAAGTGAAGGTTGAGACTAGCACAGACCCGGAAATGTCCCACTATCCATTTAGTAAAGAATGAGGGTGCAAAAGGCAGGCTTGTGGCTGCTCTGGAAAGGACTCAGAAGGACTTGCAGCAAGCACTGAACACAGCTTCTCTAGAGATTGGACACCAGGGCAGATTGCTACACCAGCAAGTGTCCGTGCTCCCTAAGAACACTTGTCCATGCTGGAAGCGTAAGCAGCAGGATAATGAGCAGCTCCAGGTACTCCCATGGAGCTGACTTTGTGATCCTAGTCACCAGCTACAAAGGAAGGCTCCCAGCATAGCTGCATTTGTTCCTGCACCTCCTCCTGGAAGGTAAAACATGCCCAGAGGTGCTGTGCAATCTAGCCAGCTGGGAGACTGGAGGGGGTAGGCACACCTCAGCTGAAGTAATTGGCCTGGCATTGGTGGGATAAGGGTGAGACAGGATCAAGTTAGCAGGAAGGCTGGCAAGTACAGCCTGCAAGAAGCTAAAATATATGTTTTCAAAAGGTGTATTTTGGACATAGGTTATCCAGTTCATGGGCAGACAGCCTGTAGTCTGGATCCAAGGTCTGAACTTCAAGAGCTGAGAGTCTCAGGCTCTTTATTTTTGTTTATATTATATTTTAAGACACAGCTGTTTCTACAAGGGCACTGTCAACTTCCTACTTAGTTGTCTGTGCCCAGCTAGAATATGGCCTGGTTTTGTGCTCCTCATCTTTGTCAGGGTAAGGTAGCCAAGGTTCTTTTGACAAGACTCAGAGGAATTCCAGATGGCCTCAGCAGGAGACCTCTCTTCTAGCTTCCTGTAAAAAAGCTCTGACTCATCTTTATGATTAATCATAAATAGCTTGTTCGGAAATACTCGGTGGAAGTTGACGTAACTGGACCTAACTAATCACACAGAAAGGCTGGGCTCCATGTATGAAGTCTCTCTGGTATTTTCTCTTCTGTTCATCAGGCAGTCGCTGGGTGTTGTCTAAACTGTGTCCTAACTTTCAGGGTGTTCCCTTTGCCAACAGCCTCTTTCTGGGACGAAAAACAGAAAAGCAAGAGATTTTCTTATGTTTGACGAGTTTTTACACTTGAAAATATTTTTTTTTAAGAATTGTATCAGTAGCAATTGTCTTCCTTCTTGACTCTATTCTCGTTGCAAGATTCTTAGCTTTGCAGTCTCCTCTTGCTCTTTTCCCACACTGAATTGCTGCGTTGCAACCTGGGAGATGTTCAGTGTAGTTACCTTCCCAACAGTGACACTTGTTTCTGCTCTGGACCTACTGTCAATTTATCATACAAAAACATGAAACTAGCCTCCGCATCTGGAAATTAGCAGCCCCCTTCTCATCTAGAGAACAAAGTAATCCCTCTAACGGGCTACAGTGATGCAAGGCAGATTGGAGTGACACAACAGAGTTCAAAGGCATCAGCCTCCACACTGCCGTGCACACAGTGTGTTGGAAAGCATTCAACCTGAGCCTGGTGCTAGTGCCAGTTGCACAAGTATGGCACCTGCGCTGAATGTCTCTGCCGGGATGCTTGACCAGGAGCCAATACCTTTTTCCAAAAGAGGTGTTAACTCATGGGTTCACAGTCTAAACACCTCCCAGAAACAGAGAGTAGATGGAGAAGAAACATGATTTATAAAGTAGATCTACCAAGCGGACAATCTCTCTTAAATCCTGTTTTGCTTGTCTACATAATGTAGAAAGTGTCTGCGAAACTGCTATGGTTCTGTGTGCAAAACTCTGTCAGAAAGAGAAAGAATTTAGTCTTCATCTGAGTAAAGGTGACTGGAGATAATGGAGCAGGTTGTAATAAATTTCTTTCTTTAATTAATGCCTCCAAATCTCAGAAAAGGGAAGTCTGCTCTGTAATTAGGTATGTGTTAAGCTTTACTCTACATCAGTCAGGCTCTCCACTGCAAAGCAGCATATCTCATCCTCGTGTCAGAAAGAACAGGGTTTGTTTTGTACAAATATACCTGCATCTAATGAACATCATTTATTACTGAGCCTGTGATGCAGGCCCAACCATACTCCCTAACAAGTAACTTTTCTCAAAGCATCAAAAGCTAAACTAGTGTCGTGGCTGTTCTAAAGCCATTCATAGCACCAAAACAGATCAACAGTGCAGTATTTTAACGCTGTGAATGCAGGGCTGCCCAGTTTGCCCAGGAATGATTAAACAGGAGATTTGTCCAAGTTGCATCTTGAATTGGTGGAAGGGATGAAGATAGAAGTAAGTCAATGTACTCAAGAAAAAATGCCATTGTGTTCTCTGTAGACACTGATGAACAGGAATATAGCCCAGCTGAGCAAGTGCTTCAACACATCCACAGAGCTTCCTCCATTTTGCTAGAACATTTCTTCTATTACTTCTTCACTACTGTCCTTACGACAGGCTTGGTCTTTCCACCACTAACGTAAGACTATCATTCTCCTAACTAAAGTCAGTCCCTTTTGAGATAGTTCGTATTCAATCCCCTAAGCTCAAAACACCTCTGTAATAAACCACGGACAAGGAAACCTGAATTTAACCCAGACCAACTCTGCCTTCTAACACAGACCTTCACATGTCTACTTTCAGAAGTTCTTTTCTAACAGTGGCAGTCGTACAGTGCATTTTTTCCCTGTAGCATCCACGGTGCCATTCTAGATATCATCAGATTAAGTGACAAGCATGGAACCTATTCTAGCCCCCTTCTTTTGGGCTTTTGGAGGTAATTTTTAAACTACATTAATAGGTCAGTCTGATTCTTAACAAAAATCAAACTTAAATGCTGAGAATATGGCCTACTGCAATGAGCAAATAAGGCTTAACTCCACCTTTTGGTAATAAATTGCATGTGTAAGTGCTAAGTATAATTTGCTATTAATAATTTATTATTATTATTTATGTTATTTAATAACAGCATAAGCATTGCCAGGAAAGAAGGCAGCATGTCCCACTACTTTCTTAAGTGCACAAGTTCCTTCCTCTGCATAAGTATTCCGGCCCAGAGGTGCTTTATGTCAGATGTACTGTCCAGCCCACCTCTACTTTTTGCAAGGGAAGGAAGCTTCCAGCTAAAGGAAAGAACAGTCTTAAATACAAGATACACAATGGTGGAGACCATAATGGCATCTAAAAGCATTTCCAGTAACACAGAAAAATCTTTATTGCTTTCTGTATGGTTGTTAATTACATTAATCATGATGAACTTTAATATTATTATCTACTAATAATCTTCTATTGATACCAAAGTAGATGCAATATATAATACTATAGGAACTCCATGCTTGTCTGCATGAAGGACAAATGGAGTGCATTTTTTTCATTATAGTTTCTGTTGTATTTTCTTCCTACACACTGGGTGAAGTCAATCATGTATTGCCATGAAAAGAAATCCATAACTCATACTGTTTTGAGGTCAGCATTTCCTATTTTGGGAATGGAAAGGTTCACTTAAGTATAGACATATAGGTTGTTATACAGCCCTGGTAAAAGGATAGCATAGTCAGAGATTTACATACTTAAACCAAAAAAGCATTATGAATGTTAATATTAACTGCATAGAAGTAATTTGAATATGAAGATTAATTTATCATCCATTGCCAAACAACAGTTTATATCAGAGTGTTGGAGAAGAAAGTTAACTCACGAAATGGCTGGTGCCAATAAAAATGCTTAATACTGCTTTATATAAGAAGTACTTATATTTGTCATCACCAGAGAAGATTGACTGAAAGCTACCCAAAACTAGAATGTCAAGGAAATAGTTTGGGAAAAAAAGCACTGTGGAAGAGAAACGGCATTGACAGGGATGGAAAAAAGGACTCCTATAATGCCTTAATAAAGAGATAAAGCAAATGCTGTGATGAGGAACATTAAAAAAAAAAAAACAACTGAACAACAAAAAACCAACTGCATTGGGGTTTTTTGCCACTGGATTTCTGTCTGAGTGTGGTATAGGACATACCTACACTAAAGACCAAAGAAATTACCTCTGTATTAGACAGCCAACGTGCGAGTAGATGCCAAACAACAAATTTCTCTCCATAACTAATATGTTGTGCTGTGGACAGCTAAGATGCATCTCTGAAAACATGCCCCTCTTTCACATTGTCCTAGACAGCTAGGCAGCCTCAGGCCTGCAAGATAGTCTGAAGCTATTCCCATCATTGCCTCCTCACCTCCCCACCTGATTCTTGCTTCTTCACAACTTCTTACTCATTCATCATAGCTGTCACAGCTTCCTTCTGTAAAAGACCTTGAATGAACATCCACACACTCTGCCTTTGCTCAGACAGCATGACACAAGGGCTCAGGAAACAGTACTGACTGAGGGGAGGCACTAGGGCATAGATGCTGAGCTATGCCCAGCAGGCAGTGATGGGAACCAGAGTGGACCAGAATGTCTGACTGAGGCTGTGAGGCCCAAGACATCACCTCCGCCCTGCTTGCCCCCATCCTTCTGGTCTCAGCACAGCAGGAATAGATGAGACACTCATTACTTCCCTCATAAAAATGGATGAGAGCACCTAGAGGAGTCAGTGCTCAGCATTCTAGACACAGAGGACACACATGGCTTCCTTACTCTTTAAAGGCACAGCCCAGGCAAATGGCACAGACCCAAGAATCCAAACAGAACCTTTCTCAGCAATATCCAGACCACAAAAGATTTCTCTTCCTCCAGTGTCCAGTGTATGGTCAGGGGCAGAGAAACACAGCTCTTTTCCAGAAGACTGTAGCCCTGAAACAGTTGATATGATAAATAGGGGTGCAGGGGAAGACATGCAGCTGCCTTGACTATCAGGATCACAGTAATGAAAGATTCAATCATGGGAAAGCATGTGGGCATCTTAGAACACACTAAGAGGTCTTAAGACAGTATTAAAACATTGTTGTGCTGACAGAGCTTTCTCAGACAGAACAGCACCCTCTCTCAGTTTGCCCTCCTTCATTCCCTCACTCTTCCCGTGCACAGACATTCTCGAGCAACTGATGGCTGTGGACACCCATCCACCAGTGACAGCCAGCTGGATGGCAGTCTTGCATACCACTGCAGATCTACCCTTCTAAACATGCATCTATGATACTTGCTAATCCCAAATCTTTATCAATGGAAAATTAATTCTTAAGGAAGAGTGGAGAAAGAGGAAGACTTCTTTCTGGTTCTGCAGAAATTTCAGGGGTTTTTTTCTCATCCCCAAAAGGCAACTCTCTGATTTATCAAGAGATTTCTACTAGTAACCCATAAATGAGCTGTCGCACAGCCCTGCCTATAATTTCCAGCACTATTTCTCTTGTGAAAAAATCTTTTGCACTCTCTCATCCCTTTGTTTTCTGTTAAGTTTGGGGTACTGTCATATGGGAAAGCCTTTCATTTTTTCAGTCCCCTTATATCTCAACTGAAGCCACAGGAAAGGGCATTTAGCTGTCTTACACCTGACTAAAGAGAGTGGAGAGAGGAAGTAAAAGCCAGTTACCAGAACATGGAGAAGACATATCAGCCAAGCCCCAGAGGCTCTTACTGAGGAGGAAGAAGCTAGAAGTTCAAAGGGAACTCAGCCACATAAAGCCCCTGGCATAGAAAAAGCGTCTATTGGAAATACCAGAATTAAAGGGTGGGACAGATCTCTGCAACACTCACATGAGTTCAGGCAATACCACACCCGGTCTGCCATGGCAGGCAATTATCAACAGCAAGTTGGTAAAAGTGTCCCCTCACATCAGAGATACTGGATACCCAGAAGAACTAGTGTTAAATCACAGAATAAATCATGACAAAAGAATCACAGAATAAATCACGACACAAGAATTCCTAACCTCAAACCTCCTAGATGGGAGGGTAGATGAATCCCTCACAGGAGGTTTTTACCACCATAGGACTACCAGGAAACTATGTCACTGTGTGTGCTGGAAGTGTGATCCCAAGTTACACCGACAAAACTCTACTTGTTACTGGTAAAAAACCCCACCCCATATAGGCAAAATAAACCATGCCAGTCAATAGTTTTGTAGATACACTAAGGATTACTGCTACCACAATTTAGAGCTCAAACCTATTCATACTGCTCAAGCCATTCAGAGAGAAGTCTCTTGCATAAAACACCCCACCAGAGCTAATGACAGGTTGGATATAATTAGTCATCTTTAGCCCTCCAGGGGGTAACAGATTTAGCAGACATTCAACATGTAACGTAGAACTTTTTCCCGATTTCTCAAAACCAATTAATTTTTGGGCCAGCTTTTGCCAGGTTAGGAAAAACTTTCTGAAAAATAAAAAAAAAAAATTCATGGCAATTAAGAAATCTGCATACTTTTGACCAACATTAGGAAAGAATTTTAATGCTGGTTGTTTCTCCAGGATATGGACATTTATACAAGATCCTTAACAGAAGGAGTTGATCTAACTGGCCTTTTTTTTCTCCCTGAGACAAAGTGTTTAGTAGTTTGTGTTGTAACTAAGAGCATAAATATAGTAATAACAGAGCTCTGACTGGCTGCATTTCTGACAAACAAATCAAAATTAAAATGTAACAGCAGTACTGGGAAGGACAAGGTGCCA
Organism: Aptenodytes patagonicus; assembly: GCF_965638725.1. Classification (NCBI taxonomy): domain Eukaryota; kingdom Metazoa; phylum Chordata; class Aves; order Sphenisciformes; family Spheniscidae; genus Aptenodytes; species Aptenodytes patagonicus. The sequence continues at coordinate 50,401,812 of NC_134954.1, read as the reverse complement.
AAACTGGAAAGGAAAATTCCACTGAAAACAATGGAGCTGATTCTGACTTGACTTAATAGCAATGTTGATCAAGAGTAATTGACACTGAATTCAGAGGAGTTACTCAAGGGGAGGGAAGGGGATGGAGAAGGAGAGGGAACAGCAGCTTTCAGAATTCCAGCCCATAAAAGACAGCCAGAGCCAAAAAAGAATTCCTTACTGACTTTCTATTGCATTCACATTTGAGAAACAATTTCATTTCTTTCCATAAGACCTTTGCATTTCCGAAGCTTCTTAAGGACAAAATATTTGGTCGAGTGTGTTACATTTGCAGTAGTTAACAGAGCAGCCCGTAGGAAACAGTTGTTGCAATGAAGCGTATCCACTGCAAAAAGGGCCACAATGAGAGGAAAAAAACTGATCTGCCACGTTCCCGTTCCAAAATGGAGGACACAGTGCTGAACAAAGTTCGGTTTGGGTTCATTTTAACTGACCTGTGGGAATTCATTACACAGACTGTAAGATCCAGCTTTGAGAATTTCGCTCTCCTTCTCTAGGCCTCCATCTCCCGAGAATCCTACCCTCAGTTTCAACCTCTTCGGCATTCTCACTGAGCATAGCTGTCTCTGTGGGTCATGGAAAGTTTATATACGATGCTGGCCAAAGACTACTGGCAACCTAAGACTTTCTGCTGAGTATTTCACACACACATTTGTAGAGCTCATCAAGCTTCAAGAGCTGTCCCTTGGCTATACTGCGCTCACGGCTCACAGTCCTGGCCTGCATTAGCACATCTAATGTATAAAATACTTCTTCCTGTCCCAAACCCTGCACTTCAGCAGAGAGGCTATCAGTACTGTGTCTGCATTTCTCTGCCAGTGAATCATGAAGGGTACAGAAGGATATCTGTAATGACAGCAGAATCTAAACCCTTTTGTACTCGTGCTGCTGCCGCTTCTGTATGTCCACTGCTCTGCCTACCTCTCAGCACCCCATATTTTTAACTTGTCCTCACTGCTATGCTGCTCTGACTACACAAAGGACTGGCAGCTTTTCACAGTTACCAAAATAGCGACATTCTCATTAAGTATGCCTGTTACATAAATAGTTATCTGATCTCCTTTGTGTCTGATGCTGCTGCCACAGTGTTTATAGTTCTCACTTCGATGATGTTTTTCAGAACTCAAGTATTTCCACAGTATTAGAATGTCCAAACACAAACGCCATCTCAATCTCACCTCTCATTTTTATTCAAGTTTTCCTCAAAACTATTCAAAACTAATTATAAGCACTTCAGAAAGGACTGTCTCATGTAAGTGAGCAGCAGGTCATCTGCACGCTAACAGCAGCTACCACAGTGGAAGCAAACCAAAATCACAGGACGCTCTGCTCAACCCAAAATGTAAACTAGACCAGAACCAAATAACAGCTGACATGGCCACCCAGAAATAAAATGAGAACAGAGTCACTGCCAGACCTTTGTCTGTACAGTCTCTGAATACTAAAAAAATGTTTGCATTTGGGTTCTAGTAGAGGATTTTTTAAATGTTATCAGCAGGGCTATGTTCTTTTTCAGTAATGTGTGACAGGATCACAAAAATGATATAACATTAGAGATCATTCTTTTTACCCTAGAAAAGTTATACAGCCTTCCTTAGAAAAAAAGGTGGGTGGGTAGGGAAGGAAGCCTGTGTTTGAAGCTGAAGGAAGGAAAGAATGGAGCATTTTAGTTCTTCCCTGTAAATTGATTTTATTGCACTTAAATCAAAATGTCAGCAAGTACTTCATTTTCAGTTACTTTTATATACTGTATATTATACAGCTGTGATTTCATGTTGCATTTCAAAAATACATTCCCACAAAGTGTATTTCTAAATAGCAGAAAATGTCACAATTCTTTCACCTGAAGACACGGGCAACACCTATGGCCTAATATATTTCTGAGCCATTCTAGTATATAAATTGCTGTACCAATGGTGTAATTCCCCTGGATTTTGTCCATAACAGCAAGCAGTAATAGAAATTTCAGAAAAAGATCCAAGAAAGCCTGAAATGCTTTCTGGGTAGACTAAGGAGAGTTTCTTCCTTCTCATCAGACAGATATGTCCTAGAATATGAAAATAATCTTTTTTTGATATATCCTATTTATATGTTACTTTTAAAAACAGCTCTTGCCTGTTGCATTATTGCTGCTGGTTTTTTAGAAAGGTCTTGGAGGCCTTGATCTCTTGCGGCTATGAATTTCCACGAGTCAACCATGCATTATCATAAACCAGACCTCACACATGCACATGGCATTTTGTGAAAGAAGTGATAGGTGTGAGATGCTATGAGATTTCATTGGTATGGTATTTGAAAAATGTGCATAACTTAATCTATTTCCTCAATAGTTACAAGTATATGAGGCCATTAAGCCTATATATCATACCATGAGAATAAGCAATCATCATATTAATTTTACATTTTTACAGTATAAAACATGAAAACTGTGTATATACATGCAATTATAGCCATATGGAGGCTAGCTATTTATGTTTGAAATTTGGTAGCTTGTAGATGAACAGTATTTTTATTATTGATGTACCAGAGAATGTTGGTCTATGTGACTGACTGACAGGTCACTAAATTTATATTTACACTACAGAATGTAACAGGTTTGGGTAATTATGGTATAACATCAGATACCACTCTTTTTAAAAGTACTATAATATATATTTTCATGGCAAGGTCATCGCTTTGCATTTAGAGAGCTTCTAAATTAGGTATTACTGAGGTTTTCCTTTTAACTGCTTGGGTGCTGCTGGACACTGCAGGTGCTTTACAGCTCGATCTCACCCTTCCATGGAACTACCAAGCATTGCAGGGCACGATGACGTTCCACTGGCTCCAGAGGAATCATTCGGAGAACAAAGGCAGATGCAATGGGGGAAGCACTAAAGGAGCTTATACAGTGCCTACTTTAAAACCTCCATTGAGGTAAAAGATTGTGACATGAAGGCACAAAGGTATTTAAGCACCTGGCTGACTTTGTGTTTAAAAAATACTTGTAAATAATACCTAGCTAACTGAGAAAAAGGACCTTAACAATTCAGACAACTTCTGAAACGAGCACTACCTGCAGATCAACATGCACCATTACATCTGAAAGCAGAAAAAGGCTCTCCATCCTGAACTCATTCCCTAATCCTGTAAAAATGTGTTTCTGTAACATCTCAGTACAAAATGGGCAGCTTTTAAGTTCTGCAGCCAGTTTCAAAGATTCTTGCTTTTACCAATGCCAAAGGTAACATCTCTAGAAGTCAAAAGTTGTGACAGAGATATATCTAATGTAATGTTTATATTATGCAATGGCTAGATAAAGTTTATCAAAACTACCTCTCATGCTCCAAAAGAATGCCACTGCATTATGTAGCTACCTTAATGTTCATCCTATTATATCTCTGGTTGCCATAGCAATATCCTCCTAGGTATTTGTAAGGTCACAAAAAGAAGAGCTAACCCTCTTACTCCTGGAATAACTAATGCAGCTCTGTTACTGGCTTGATGTAAATAGTCTCAGGTGACAGCAAACTGTACATATAGTCAATTACAACTGCTCAAAGGAAATGATTTGTTGTAAGAGCCACTGTTCAACCTCGGTGACATCAATGTTTCTATGGCAACAGTTGCTTCTTGCACTGCTTAGAATTGAGTATTGATCAAACTAGGGCTAGCACTATTTCAGAGACTCGCTACTTTTCTGTGTGGCAATTTACAATAGGAACTCATAACATCACTGTATATTTCAAGCCCCAAGGAACCAATTTAGCAGACAGTTACAGTAGAATATTAGCAGAGGTCAATAATGGAAGTCTGATTATAGTCCTAGGACAATTATTCAATCCTTTTGTTGTCTGCCCTTTCAGCATTCCACCAGCTATTAAAATTTTCAAAAAATAATATTCACCCCCGAAGAAACTGCTGAATTCATTCATCTTCTATTTTAAACTTTATTTTTCATTGTTATGTTATCTATCAATAAAATTATTCAGCTATATTAGCCAAGCTCTGACCTCTCAGAGGTAAATAACTATTGATCAAGAAGTGGAGCTCTGATGGCATACTACAGGGTTTCCATTAATGGACTCATTGGTCCAGCAGATAAGGTGATTCTTGCAGGAGAGCAGACAGTGTAGAAGTAGCAAACAGCACAGGGCCTGTCCTGGTTTCGGTGAGCAGTAAGGCACACCACTCTTCTGTGTAGCAGCATGATGGGCTCCTCTCCCAGTTCTGTCAGCAGTGAAACAGAAAAGCTTCCGTAAAATGCGCGTGTTCTAGAAATGGCACTAAGAGCTGTTTTACACCTCTCGCACACAATCCCTGCATCAGGGCATTCTCTCATTTCAGAGAGGATGAGGAAAGTTTTTGTGTCACACTGCTTTCCGTTACGAAAACAGATAAGGCATGATTTTTTTTGTGTGTTAAATCGCAAAAATGGCCAATCTTGGGATTAATTAAGAATTTGTGATGAGTACCAGGGCTGAGAATGTCAAGAGAATGATGTTACTTCAAGAATGTTTTTTCTTCATTTCTTGTGAAGGGTTGCAGACCAAATAGATTACTTGCTTCTAAATTTTAAAAACATCACATACAATAGCCTATGATTTGTCACTACTTTTGCTCCTACAGTAATTTTCCTTTATGCTTGAAATAAGGAAATTAAAGAAAACTCTTTGTGATGTTTACAATAATAAAGAATTTACTGTATTTGATTTGTCTAACTGTATCAATTCAGGGGTATTCACAAAATTAGCCTACCTGTTAACATGTTGCACTTCAAAAGATACTTACTTTCCTGTACTTCCCAGCTATTTGCAAAACGAGATCTTTATGGGAAGCAAAGTTTGTTTCCTGTTCTTCCACCTAATTTAGTAGGTCAACCCAGAGACTTTAGTTCAGGCCCTTCTCCATGTGAGTTGTGCCTCAGATGCACATACATTTTCATTCAAATCAATAGGAGTCAGACATACCAAAGGAGGAAATTATCCCCTTATTGAGTCTTCTTCTCCCAAGTAGATTTATGTAACTCCTACACAGAGATAATGCAGTTAATTACATTCCTCTTCTAGTACCTCAGTGGGAAAATAGGATCCAACCATCAGGGATGATAAGTAGACAAATTCACCAGGAATTGAGAAAATTCCTTTTCTCACCTCCAAAAAGAGAGGGAGAAACAAAAAGAGAAAGCAAGACCTAGATGAAAAAGCTAGAGGGAATGAAGAGAAAATGAACAGATCATTTAGGAGGGTAGTAAGATTCTCTGTTTGTTACCAGTCTCATTTAACTTGTTTGTCATTGTCTCCCCAAAGAGGGTCAAAAAGATCAGGCTGTGATGTCACCAGGATACCCCCAGCAGCTTCCCCATCTTTTTTTCATTAGGTTGAGGCTGTGTTGTTTCCTGTCTATCTCAATGTCTAGCCAAGATTGGGGCCTGGATGAAACTGGTCGGCTGACACGCAATCCAGAGCAGGCAGATGTTATACTGGAACTGGCAAACTGAAAGGAGGTGGAACACATGTAACTACCTTGTCAGTGGAGGACCAGTTGTAGCAACCTACAAGCTTTTAGGGAATGCTCTCTTTTTGCTTATCAAAGAGAATAAAAAAGAAGTCATAAGTGCCTTTCAAGTCTAGTATTGATCAAGGATAATGGGAACTTTCCATTGTAGCTGCAGAAGTCATTCAGGTTCCTGTTTGATGGAAAACAGTCATATAAGTTGTATGAAAGTGTCTAAGGACACTCTAAAAAAATGTGGTTAATAAAATGCAGAAATGGTTTGTTACGGAACATATTGCAGAAAGCGTAGTGCAATGACTGCCCCACTGTTTTCTAAAAAAGCAATGTAAATCACAACTTTTGTGTTTGACTTGTGAAACAGGTAGCTCTCCTATAGTTTGGGATTTTTTTTTTTTTTTTTTTTTTTTTTTTTTTGTATGAATGGGCTATGGCAGCTAAAAACTGCTGCAGCGTTCAAGTACGTGGACCATTACATGGTGGAAACAAAGCGCACTAAGCAGAAGCATCAAGCCAGCACAGTTTCTATTATCATTTTTGTGGACTTTTGTGAGGTTTTGCTTTACACACCATTTTCTCCTGCAAATTTGAAGTGTGCAAGTTGTACCATTCACTACATGGTGTTAAAGTGGCTACAATTACAATGACTCCATTCGGTAAATAGAAAATGGGATAGGGTGAAAGAATCAAGAAAAAAAAAAATCACAAATTCTAACACTATTTTAGGGTTAATGCCAGCTGTTTCCTACTGGAACTAACAACTATATCTAGGCTAAGTTTTTAGGTTATTGTTCCATTTAGGCATAGTCCTTTTTGGCATCCTGAATTGGACCTTGAAATGATCAAGGAAGAAATTGACTTCAGTGAATGCAGGGACAGACTTTTAAAGCCGTTCTGTGTGGTTCTGATCAATAAGTACATGGTTTACGTTTTTGACTACACCATCTTGATTTAGAGAGCTCTCTTGTAGCCTAAGACATAGTATTTCTGTATTGGGATGAGCTACAGTGAAACAACATGGAGACCATGAGCTCACCTATCTATCATTTCTCACCACAGTCTGCAGGTAAAAATATAACACCTCATACTTTTTATCTTTCTGTATATCACTGTACAACCAGCAGTACTTTCTTTTCACCAAAACCTACTTGACAAAAATTGTAAAATGTGAAAAAGCAGTAAGTCTTTCATGTTGCAGAAATACAATCCGCATCAAGCCCAGCCTTTAAGTGAGCCAATCATCTAACTGGAAGATACAAGCTGTCAGAAGTGCTTTAGACAGACTGCTTTTCAATGGTTTTGAATTTCATTGTGAGCTGATATTACACAATAGCCATCAGTATCAGCATCAGAAACTAGTACCAGACGTACACCAAGAGATACCACTTCTAGATAAATTGAACTATCCACATGCTAGCAGTTTTATATTCACAGTATTCAGTCCTGTTCACCAACTAGAAAGAAATGCTTATACACTGAGAATGAATTCTGAATTCATATTAGAAAGAGAGAAACCCTAACAACTCAGAGTAGTTACAGTTGAGGAAGGATACACTGTCCACTTGAACAGCCATGCAAGAAGAGCAGTCAATCCTCTACTGTTTTACAATAAAATGACTCTTTACTCTGCGTTTCAAGCCAGTGTAAGAGATGGACTTTTACCCTTTCAGCCTGCGCAACACCAGTGCTATTCTTCTCACCTCTGAGTATTTTAGAGAAACAGCAGTTAAAAGCCTGAGAAAGAAACAAGGATGCGAACAGCTCTCTTATACCTTTGCTTGATGAGGGATCAGAAAGGCAACATCCTCAAAACCGATAAATCAGAACAGCCAACAGAATCAGAAGTTACCTTTGAAACATTTACAGAAAACTAATAAGCGACATCACAAGGGAGCTTACATACGCAACTATCAAGAAATATGATATGGGCTCTTACATACATAGCTGTCAATATCAAACTTGATATATAGCTATATCTTGAATTTCTACTGGAAGCTGAACAGATGTCAATTCCCTTGCAATTAAATGCTTATCACAATAAAGGAGCAAAAGAAACTGTTGTACCAGACATTTATTTCTGTGCATTGTGCTTTAAAATGCTTGTGTATAAAAAATAAAAATTAAAAACCACATTTTGCCATTGCACATCAGGAAAAAGGAGAGACTCTTGTTGAAGCCTGCCCAGTAAGCACTCCAGAATAAGCCTTCTTATGGCAAAAGCAATATAAAACTTCTCCTTTGAAATAACACTATTACAGAATTGCTTTAATGGAAAAAAAAAGCTCAGTTTCTCCATCTATAACTAGAAAGAGTAATAAATTAAAGATGGAAAATCCTAGGGATATTCCGTGTGTTTGATTTCAAACATACTGTGTTTGTTACAACAAGCCCCTCAGAAGTAAATTCTACAGCTAAGACCATGCAGGTTCTGTAACATTAGGAGCCCCTAAAGGACTGGCAATTTGAAGAAAATCTCAAAAAGGCAGTTAGAAAAATCCCCCAATTAGCTGATTTTTTTTTCCTTAACACTGAACTGGGCAAGTGATTAAGCACTGTCAGGTAGTTTTTTAGGGCTTCCAGAAAACGTGTTTCTTGTGATTAGGGGATTTGCTAAAAGTAAAATTAAAAACTGAACAAGATTCATGTGCTAAAACCCCACATTCCTATGTTCCTCACTCTGGCTTTGCTAACGTAGGTTAACACCCAATCCACATATTTCAAGGTCAGAAGGGACAACTGTGATCAGCTAGTCTGAAGTGCTGCAAAACACAGACCATAGAATTTCATCCAGCAATTCCAGTGTCTAGCCAAGTAATTTGTGGCTGAACTAGAGCATATCTTTTGAAAAGTTAGCCAGCAAGCTCTTAAGCATTTGTGGAACTTCATTTGCTTGAGTATGATCATTTAGCTCACTTGAGTAGATGTAATTGTTTAGGCTTAAGAGTGTTCAGGGTCAAAATGCCAAGCAAACAAAACTCAGCTGCCAAAACCCCAAAAGTTTTCCATTATTAGTGAGGGAAGGCATTGTTTTGATTCACAAAGCTCTGGGTCATTCTTGCAAGATATAAGTTTTCTTGAATTTGATAGGATCTGGAATATTTAGAGCTTAAAAAAATCTCTCTCAGCAATGGCAAAATCCTTTGGCTGACCTCACAGGCAAAGGCACATACACAGATCATAATTTCCACAGATTTTGGAAAGAGCAAACACTTGCCAGTCTCTAAAAGGTAATCCTGAAAGTGAAAAAAAAAAAAGAAAAAGGGAAAAAAAAAACCTCAACACATCTTTTATCTTCGGATATACACATACAGCTTCCCTACAAATGAAGGGAAATCTCATCTACCTGTTTAAATCATCATCCAACCCATTTGCACAGACTGAAACAACGTTATTTTATTCTGATTATTTAACTGTGTTCTCAAACTCCTATTGAAGAGGAAGGATCAAGCTACAAAATAGGTTACATTTCAGACAAACACTTCATAATTTGAGTACAGTCCCAACTAGGTCTCTGGTATAGGCTCAGCTCCGAGTGTAATGGAGCTTCATTTCAGTAAATCAATCCCTTGCTCTTGTAGAAGAGGTTTCACAATAAACATGTCAACTTTTCCTGAAAGGCAAAATGAGGCAAATTTCTTTACGGAAAGAGTAGAAACAAAAGAAGTACTAGTAGAATGTACTGTAGTAAGTCAAAACATATAGGTAGGTTCTATTTCCAACTCTGCTACCAATGTGGAAAATCTCTTCCTTTTCTCCATGTCCATTTCCAAGGTTAGTTCTGGAAATCTAATTAAAATTGCAAGCCTGATTAAAGCTGTAAGCTTTCCAGAGCAAAGCCTATACTTGCTGTGATTGTGCTTGCATGACATACTAGTAAGTACTAGCACAAGTATTTTAATGTTGCTTACTGTTATGTGTTATAGAATCAAGTTAGACGAGAACAAAAGTGAGGAGGAAGGTGATAAAACCTTCTGAAATAAGATAATTTGAAATACCTGAGGAAGTAGAAAGCTAAGATGCTAAGAACAACAGAAAAGTGGGAAGGAGAAAAAGATGGGAAAAAATAGGAATGGTGTTGAAGTAGACTAGACAAATGCTGAGTGGAGATTTTTTAAAAAATCAAAAAAAACTAAGCTTGAAATCAAATACCAGAATGGTATTTCCTGACAGGGGTCATTTGCAATGTGTTGCATCGCTATGCCACAGTAGTAAGATGGATATTACATAGCTAAAGCTTTGAAAGCAGTGTTTGGCTTGCCAGTATGGAGCCTGCCTTCACCTTTATTACTGAAGGAGGATGTTCTTATTTGCCTAGTGCAATGCATTATACCCATAAATTCCATCCACGCAGCAAGTCAAATTAATGCTAACCTACAAGATACATTAGTTATGGGTTTAAATCAGTCACTTTTTAAGATATACTGCAACCTAGTTTCTATCCAGGTTTGCAATATATTCACCATTCAAAATACGCTGCAAACATTCTTCAAGATGTATTGTTTGTTGAGGTGTCTCACCTTTGCCAGCAATGTAAAGATGTAAAGAATACAAGATCTAATTTGTGTTGCTCCGTGATCACTACCAATGAAACTGCAGGCTGCCAAAACATTCCAGTGCCATGGGAAAATGCACCCAGCTGAAACACATTAGTTAGTCACATAACAGTAAAACCTACTACTTTCCATCATGAGTAGTTTGCACTGGGATTATGTGACAATGTGAAATCTTTTCAGGTGATAGCAGAAAGAGAAAAGGTGATGAATTATGTGTGAATCTTTAATGGTGTATGGCAAAATTAAGGTCTACTTAATGGTGATGTGCAAATTTTCTCCACTTACAGATTGTCCTATTTTACATAATGTTAAGCATTTGTGTGCATATTCAATTATGCACTATAATGTGTATAAATCAGTTATAAAAAATAATTTCAAAGTTCACAAACTGATTCCTGTAGTTGCAGAGCTACACCTACTGCAATCATTTTAGATGAGAAAGGGGTAGGAAAGACAACAGGAAAAAGAAATTGTAGGGAAAATTCAGAATACAGAAGTTTCCCTAGAGGGAATGCAGGATGTAGATCCATTTCTACAGCATGTGCCACTCCTTTGTCAATATTTACCCAGCAAGTGGAATGATAATGTGCAGTCATTATTAAACTCAGCCTTCTAAAAGAATAGTTTCTGGCTCTTGATACAGTTGCTCTGTGTAAATTATGCCAGGGATTATGCTTGGATTGTGCCACTGGCATAGTTATTTCAGATCTACGTCTTGTTTCCAGATGGTTCATCTGTTTGTTTCTTTAATATATTCAAGATTCATTGTGTTTGCCACAAATTTACACATTTTTAATGTTGGTTAGTCAGATAAATCTGATCTTAGACAAAGGATAAAGAGCTAACATCTGTAGGTTTTCATGCTAACTTAAAAATTTCCCTAAACAGTGAAAGCACAACAAAGTTGTTGAAAGATTAGCCAAACATTAGCATTTTTCTTGCTCATCAAATATTGTAGGAAGCAAAACAGATCTGCTCAGTTTTACCAGATGATTTATTTTAGTGCAGGAAGCCAAGACATGCATGAAACTAGCCATAGCCCATATTTTTCCTGCGAAGTTTCAGACTTTTGTTCCTACTCTTGAAACAAACAGTATTCATACAACAAGACAGGTTCATATAGTCATCCATTCTAAGCACTTCATGGCATTTATTACTGCTTTTCTGCAAAAACAGCTATTGCTTTCATGGACAGGGTAAAAAGTAATCAACAATAGGTCTCAACTCCAAGCTGTGCTTTCAAGCTTTCATAGTGGAACTCCATAGTGTCACCATATTTTCCCCTTGTATCTTCCATACATTTCTTATGAGACTGTTCACAAAGGACAGAAAGGGATCCATCATTTCTACAAGAGCTTTGCATTTTTGTTACATATTTTTAGGTACAGAGGATGTTAAAAGTGTCTACTAAAATAAGGATACCATTGTACTGGCTACTGTCTACATACAGCTTGGATTCCCAAGGCTCATGGTCTAGTTAGGCAATTGAGACAAATAATTACTATCCCCAACATACAGGTAAGAAGTGGGCATAGGAGGGTGACTTGCCCAGGTCAAAAAAGACTGTGGGAGACATTCAAATGGAGCTTAGGTCTCCTGAGTTCCAGTCCAATGCATCTTACTTTTTTCCTAGCAAAGGAATGGGGAGAAGTGTGAAATGTTAAGAGCTTTCTCTGATAGACAGGAATATACTCAGTGAAAATGTAGAGGAAACAACATACTCTGAATGCTAAGTTTTGTGTTTCACAAACAAATCTCATTGTATTACAGAAACTCAGGAAACAGATCTGCATGGCATAGCTGTTTGTAGAAAATACTGAGCCATAACCTCTGATTATCAAGTCCCCCAAGTTTTGTTAGCAGTGTGAAAAGACATTTATCCCCGAGTTGTAGCATTCCCACTCCTATTTCATTATTAACTAGCACTAAACGCTGATGAAGAAGCAGAAACCAAGCTCAATGTCCTGGCCCACATGCCAGAGAAAGGATTATATTGCAGCACAGACCACGGGTTAATAGAGGTCATTTCAGAGAGAACTCCTCACGTACTGCTGCATTTTCATATTCAGTTCCAATGCGGCCTTTGCTTATCAAGGCAGTGTCTCCAAATTTTAGCAATCTTCATGTCTTCATGGACATAATACTTCATGGAACATATACTAGCTATGGATTTCTACTCCTCAGCTACCTAGTAGTTTTGACTTCCAACTACCAGCTCTCATAACATATTTCCCTCTCCTGTCACCTTCATAGGCCTCACATCTACTTGACTACCTCATTCTCCCTAGAGAAATGCTACTCAGCAAACTATTCTGCCAGACATGTATTCTCTCATAACTTTGCAAACTCATTACATAGTTAGTTGGTATCCAACAACCCAACCTCCTGCTTAAAAGCAACTGCCACTCCTCATCACCAGCTATATACCTCAGCAGCAAACCCCAATGGGGAAAATCTAGACTTCTCTTTATTGCTTTTAGCAGAGTTTGAATGTACTTCCATGACTGGAAAGTCTGGTCAGGTGTGGGAGCAATCTAAGAGGCAGGATGGTTGCTTAGCCATTATCCAAGAGTTTATATGCAAGTTGCAAAATGATTATAGTAAAAGTTACAAAACCTACTAGGAAAGGTTTCCTGTAGTAAATATTTTCTGGAAGATAAGTCTTGCTCTTCTGGTTAGAAGCCACTAGTTTTAGAGGTATATTTTAATTGTCTGGGGAGGGGCTTGCTGGTTTTTGTGCTCATACCCAGAATAAGAGGATTTTGAAGTGGAGCTTCAGAATGACATAATTCTGAACTATTCTTTTTGGGTCAAGTGTTAAAGCCTACCCCTGACTGAAGAACAACTGAAAATCCATGCATAGTTCAAGTTCTGCTATTAATCCAAAAGTATAAACAACTTCCTTCAGTATAAAAAACTTTCTCCAGCTGATCAAGAACCCATGGTTAAGTAGCATATAAAGCCAGCTAGCTTTTCCTGCAATTCCTGTATTTTCCCACATTATTAAATTTCAACCCTTCTGTTGGAAATTCTTTAGAAAATATGAAATAACTTAGCTTCTCAGAATCTCCATCTCTCAAGTCATACAAATAGTAGCAAATGTTGGACAGGGTTGTCAAAATTTATTTCATACTCCTATAAAACCCTTAGGTTTAATAGGCAGAACCATGTCTTTCATCTTTTAATATGGAGTGGCTCTGGAATTTCATAATCCTGACAGGTTTGTCAGATACAGTGAAGTCAAAAGCCACAGCCCAGCTGCAGAGGAGCGAACAGCTATACAAACAAGCTCAAGCAATGCTGTTCCTCAGTACTTTAGTACTAGAAACACTTTATTAAGCAAGGAGGCCATACACTTGGGGTTCTGTCATCTAAAAAGCTTTGATCACCCATACTGAAAATAAAATGCCACACATTTGCAGAATACTTGTGGAATCTGTGCAAACATGAGTGAACATACCTTTTTTTGCACAACAGTATTTTTAGCTCTATTTTTGAGATAAAGAAATGAGGCAGAAAAATATCTTCAGCCTTTTAAAACTGCTAAAAGTTCCTAGAGCTTATTTGTACATGCATATTATTAATACCAGTGGCATCATTAAGGGTTGCATGTAAAGTTACACTTGCAATTATATTGATAAAATTTTGGGTCAGTGAATGGGAGGTTGAATCAAGTGCTTAGTAAAATAATTCAAGTCACAAAGAAAGCTTTGGACCCAAAACAAATGAAAATGAAGCTCTCCCATTCCCCTGTCCTGGGCCTCAACCCCAGGAATCTTTGCTCTGTACTTGACAGTCTTTTTTTCAAAGCTTAAAAAAAGAACAAGAACAATTTTTGCAGTCACAGAAGCATGTTCACTCTTCTCCAAACAGTACATTTGAAATTCATCAGTTAACATTCTGCGTTAGATAATGAACCATTAACACCATTCACCTGCACTGTGATGAAAATGATATCTCCACTTGCCATTTGAATAAGGCAACAAAAGAAACAGAGCCCACATATGGTTTTAAATACCTATCTATCAGCTCACAGTGGCATGTCACAGCAAGAAGGCTGAACAAATATGCAAAAAATTGGTGTTTAATGGGGAAAAATACAGTAAAATTGTTTATAGTGGGACAGTAAGTTCTTACAGGCAAAGTAAATTACAAACAGATTTTTCAATGACATTTTAAGACTTTATATTAGATTCTTACACACTGTTCAAAAATCAATTTTGCATGGAATTTCTGTGAGCGTTCCATTATTAATAAAGCAGCAGTAGGCAACCCTGGCTGCACTCTCACAACAGCAGCACCTGATGGGGAAGAATGCTGCCACACATAATCATTGCTTTAAAGGACTCAGCCCTGCATTCCCTGTACAGAGAATCTCTACCTGGGACTGGGCCCTTATGCCATCTGTAATCAAAAGAATGTCAAAGGCTGGGGAGGAGGTGAATTATTGGTACATCTCTGCAGGTCTTCACTTTACCTGACTCAAAGTAATTTAACTTCTATGGGCATTAAATTCATCCACAACCTTGTACAATTAAATTCAAATTGAAATTCTCATAGAACCCAATTAGAAAAATGTACGAGAATTTAAAAAAAAATGTTTACATAGATACAGAATGGGTCTAAACTATTTTCTATTGTATATATCATGCAAGGACAGTCACTTTTTTTTTTACGGAACAAGTCATCTTTTTATCTAACTTGCTCTGGCTGCTGCATCTTTCCATATCATTTATGTAGATGGCATGGTTTTGACTTCATGAGTAACGATCAGAATTGGGATATCTTTATCCTAGTAATGTCATGTAATCCACATCTATCTTGAATAACAATTCCCACTGTGCATCTCATCTTCAATTTCTATATGCCTGAGAGTACTGCAGATCTCACTTTAATTTAGGACACGCTGAAGCATATGTTTGACTTTAAGCACATGTTTAAATGCTTTCACAAACAGACCTGGAATGATACTTTCACAATAAGGAGATGAAATGCAGAGCTAGATCCAAAATATTGAAGATTAAAGTGCTTTAGGAAAGTTAGCAGACAGGAAAGACTGTTGTTGCCCTCAAAACCAACACTGCTTAATTGCCCAAGGTTTATGTGACCTGAGGTTTTTTTACCTTTTAAATGAAAAGTTAAATGTTCTTTCCTACATTCATTGACCCTTATGTTTACAATGTAGTAATGAAAATTTTCTGATAAAGTCCATCTGAATAAGAAATTCCACATACTAAAGAAAAATCTCATAGCCCAACATTATTATATAGTATATTAAATAATAGAGAAGTCTGTGTACCTTGATTGGCTAACAGATGAAATCTGAATAGTGCCTAATACAACATAAGTCATTGTTCAGAATTTATGAGAGTCATCATCATTTAATTAACAATATAAATATTAAAAAACATTTTCTAATAAAATTTTATAATTGTAATAAGACACTCCACTACATGAATTATGGAGTATTAATTCACACTCAGTTGTGTTGAAACTGGGTATGAATGAATAGATCATCATTCACAACTTGTCATGTCCTAGTGCTGAAAATAAAAATGCAGACAAAATAAAATGGAATAATACCTTGCAGAGACAAAATTAGCTAAAATTCAAGTTATTAATATAATTTCTTGTTCCAGGTCTTTATTAACCAGCTTCTCACATATTACATGATGCTTAATCTTGTAGTCCTTACACATGGAAAACGTCTGCTTCAGCAGACAGTGATGTGATGGTGATGACTTCAGAGATCTTGCCAGGAACACTGGTAGAGATGCTCAGATTTGCACCAGCCAAGAACTTGGCTGATTAGCTTAATGAGCAATTTTTTGTAGTGAAAGGACTCCAAAACAATGGATCTTAACAAGTAAATGGGCTGAGTAACATGTTTTCATAAATTCAAATCCTAAACTGATTTGTCAAAACTACAATTTAACCAGAATGCTTCAAGAATCTTAGTTGAACCAGACTAATATTTATGGTCAAAAAAGGGAGCAAAAAACCCAGAAAACTCAAAACGTCTTTCCAGTTTCTAACTGGAATTTTTTTATTTTTTATTTCAAACTGATGTTTACTTTTAATTTGTGAACACTTTTTAAATGTGTACATGTGTGCATGTTAAATAAAATATTTTCATCTGTTCTGTGAGCCAGAATGTCAGTTATTTCCTAGCTCTGGTAAGAAAACGGAGGTTTTGGTCATATATATTTAAAACACTCAATATGCAAAAAGTTTCCAGAGGCTCAACTTGTGTGAATTTTAGGGATGCTTGAATTTGAATCAAGGTCAGTCTTGGAAATCAGCCATCCACTTCTGGAATGGCTGATATTAAGCTCCATCCAACTCAGGATAAAATGTAGTGATCCAGCCGGTTTCACTAAAGTTCCTCTCAACGTGCATCCCTTGTCTAAGTGCAAGAAGGAATGTTGGAGTACTGTAAATCCAACACAGAAATTAAGAGGAATTCGAGCTTTATTCTGGTTCTCGCTGAGTGCACCCGAAGTATAAGGATTCTATCTCCGCTCCACAAGGGCCACAAGAGATATCTTCTTTCAAATAACATGGGCTGTTTGCACAATGCTCATTATGTGACCCAAGCATTTCCACTGATGACAAATGACTGGACATGCATCCATCCCACGGTGGACTGCATTTTAGACACAAGAGGAGGGCATTTCCTGTTGCATTATAGAGAAGTGTGTTAGGGCCCCTGGGAAAGAAATCAGATTGCAAGAACAATTCAGCTGCCTGTAATCCACTTTCTACACAACTGAAGAGTTCCAAGAAGGGCCACATAGAATGAGCAATGGGTCAAACATCATTTTCTGTTGGACGAGATCCAATCATGACCCATAGGCTGTGACAAAAGATGCCATGGACCCAGTTTTCCTAAGACATGCTGGAAAGCTCCATATTGCCCTTCCTCTCCAGTGCACGCTAGTTCTTATGTCATTTCCCAGTGATCTCCTCCGCTGCTCTCTGCAAAGTCTCTGAAATAACTGGCACTGCTAACATTTACAGAGAGCTGTGTGGCTACTATAACTGTAAATCTGTATTCTTCTCACCCCAAGAAAAGAACTGGATGCAAGCTAGAAAACTCAGAGGAACGGATTACGTTAAATCAGCTATAACTCAGTTCTTGCTCAAACTTATCCGAGGTATGAGAAGAGAGAACAAGAGGACAGGATGCTATTTCTCAACATTGTCTCTTTTTATTATTAGGGTGGCTGAACATCAAGGGTGAAGTCTTGGTCCTTGCAAAATTAGTGGGAAATTTGCCATTGACTTCAATGGAGCCAGGATTTTACCCTGGGTGAGCACAGTTCCCATATGTGCTTCCATAATGAAAATTAGGAATGATTTGTCTAGTAGCATATGGAATCCATTTATGTATTATGAATAAGATTATTATTTAAAATGGAAGATAAATGTAAATTAACTACTATATTCATGCATGCCTTGCACATATCAAATATAGAACATGGGAATGAGTATCCATTATATTCTCTTCTTTTTATCTGTATTAGTTAAGAGTCTAAAAAGTTTGTTGGGGAAGAGACTTACAAGACAGGGGAAAGGTAACCAGCAACCTATCAAATCCTTTGCTAAGTTTTATAATGATACAGGCCAGGTTGCCTGGGTTCTGGATTTCCTGCTGCCTGTCAGTTTAAATGGATCTTTAACATTGCTTAATGGCAGGTTTTCTGTTTGCAAATTAATTTTACCATTAAAAGAAATATACTTGAAGGAATAAGAACGGAGAAAAAGCCGAAAAAGGGAATCTCATCCCTCATGGCTCTCTACTGCCTGACCTTTCCCACCAGAAAAATTATTCTGCCTCTTTGGAAACATGGCTCAGTGCCATCCCCACTGCAGACATGGTTTCAAACTGCCTTGGAGCTGTGCCACGAGGAACCTCTGGCTTATTATACAGGACGGATGCCAGACAAACTGGCTGAGGTGTGGTTGGGTTTTATGGACTTCCAATTTGAAAGTTATGCTATACATAATGTGATTAGATCTGACTGGAATGTTATTCCTTATTTTGTTTTATTGAAGTTTAATTGTTTCCTTATTCCACTGCCATCTCTCCATTTGACTAACACTTGTGTATCACTGGTAAGATGTAATACTCAGCCTGGCTTTGTCTTTATACACCACTGGTCTGTGGACCCTTTTATGTTCGAAGAAAGACAGAAAGACAGAAAGAAAGACAGAAAGAAAGAAAATATTCAAAAAGCAAACTTCTTTTTAAGGCTCAGTCCTAAAGTTTTTGCAGAAATCCTGCCTGCAGCAAATGTTTTACCTGAAGGAGGATAAAAACCATAGCCATCAATCATACAAGCAGACCTCAGTCTCACTAAAAGGCATACATAGTTTAGATGGCCATCGTATTCATTTTTTAGCCCCAGTTGTGCATTCTGATCTGCACAAGCAGATTGCTGCACACATCCCATAGAGCACTGTTTCCTCTGAATAGGTACAGTGACCACACAGTTTGATCAAAATAAAAGATAAGGACCTTCATTTAAGCAGTTTTTATGTTGGGATCAAAGTTACTACCATTTAAAGATTTTATATTTGCCATATTCCAATCTAGCAAATTAGTTTGGCTAAACAAGCTTCTGAGGTGAATGAATTACTTCTGTGTGGTTTGATGCCAGGAACAGGTTATGAAAACAAAATATATAAGATTTACAGATATTCACAATTTCTAAGGTCAGAATGAGTGACTAATTATAATGTCTTTGCCTAACTCAAGTGCCAATTTACCTCATGTGCTCTTCCTACTAGTAGTGATCAGTTGGACATGCATCACATGGCATGGTTTGTCTTAAGGTGCACCACATCCCTCTGCCTCTCGTAAGCTCAGGTCTGCACCTGCCATTAATATTTTACCTTTATATATGTCCTGTTCCACTCCACCTTAAGTTAGTAGCTTGCAAGGATTATTGACAGGTGATTGCCAATGGAAAACATTATGGTTTGGTCTAGTACATACTGTCCACACTTCCAAAACCCTCAAATAATGAGAGAAGTCCACAGGCTTTATGGTTACACAACTAATCCTCAACTCTGAAGTTTAGTCAAGTACATCTAAACTTGGAAGCTTTTTTCCCAAGGAAACTAGAGAAACTCGTAATGAGGATGTACATTTTTATGCCTCCTAGCCCACTGTGTCTCATAGGCATACATGTACTTCTTGATTATTTTTCGGTAGAGGCGGGAGCTAACTGTCTCAATAGCTGTAAATAAGGCAGACTTTCCCTAAGTGGAGAAAAAGAAAGTTGATCAGATGCTATAGCACTAGTATTTAGCATTAATAAAAAAATCTCAAAGATGCAATTTTCTTTTATAAGAAGACAATAACTTGAAAAAGCCAATATATGACTAAACAGCTTCATACAAATGCCACATTTACAGTGCCACTGGAACAGAAGTCACAGAATTAAGTTGGGCTGTCCTTGACTCTGTTTCCTCAGGAAGCTAGTGTTAAGTTGGGGGCAGGAGGGGAGATGACACAATTTTAGTTCTATTCTTTTTTTTGTTTGTTTCAATTCAAAGATTTTTCTCTTCTATAGCACTATAGAGGCAAAAATGTAGGTATTTTAAAGTCAAATTGTATGCTTATATCATAATTGAACTTATTTAGTTACATATCATATGGAAAAATCACTTTATTAGAGGTGTTTATATAAAGACTGCAAAGCCTTGTTTTGAACACCCAGTGTCAGCACTAGCAAAACATGGGCTAATATGCAGTCCTTGCCATTGTTCAGTTCAATTCCTAATAATATTGTTCCTTGCCTATAATGTCCACAATTCTCATATCACTGCTTTTCTCTTTTCCCTAGTGCTCCGTGACCTTGCTTTACTATCCAACAAAGTAGGAGAGCCAGCAGGATGCCTTTATCAGCAACAATCATTTCAAATGAATGTTAACAAACCTATTTCCTGTCTGTCCTGCCCTCTTCCCCCCTCCCTTTGGCTATGATTTATTAAAATTATTTTGATTGAGTGCACGTGGACCCCTGCCTTCTACTGGAGAGTATCAGATGGGTTCAGCTGTGTGTCGTAAACCTCATTCCTTCAGCAAATAAGAGAAGTACTCTAGTCTTTCTTGAGGAACCAGTCATGGTTGGGAAGTAGAAATGTCTTTGCTGGGGCTATGAATTTCCAAGTAGCCATGGTATGCAGCACAGCGCCAACAGCAAAATTGCTACGAGGTCATGGATTTGTTAAAATAATGTTGTTTTCTATCCAAACCTCAAGTGACATTATAACAAGATTTACTGTTCTTGCTGTCACTTTGCATTAAAAGTCTTAGACCAGTGAAGAAAAGCAGAGCTGAGGAGTAGAGGACAAGTAGGGAAGTGCAGAGACACTGTGTAAGTTCATTTTTGGTGGCAGAGAAAAAAAGATTTCAATGGCTGGACAAAGCAGGAGAAATGCAGATTGAACTGTAAACTATAAAGCTCTGTCTCAGCCTTGAGTGCACTAATAGACCTTAATTGCCCCACCTGGGGCCTCCACACACCCCTGCCCATGGGCTCAGGAGCCTCATTTAAGCTCAGGCCTGGGCACTTACTCCTTGCCTGAGGTACATTGCAGGTGTACTTTTTCCCAGACCTACATCTGAATTGTTGCTTGACTTGTTACTTCGCTTTTGCCTTGGTCATCACTGGTCTATCAATAGGACCAGTTACTGTCACCACCCTGCTGCGCTTTCCTGGCTCAGGTGCAGTAAGAATTTGCCCTGTCAGTGAAGTCATTGTCTGGCCTCTGTTCTGACCGCCCTTGGCTTCCTCCTCCCTGAGGGAGCAGCTGGCCCTCGCTGCAATAGAGAAGGGGGAGTTCTCCTCGGGGAATGCATCCTGGAGGAGAACCAATAAAGAAGTGCTACATATCGGAGAAGAGGAAGGAAAAGAACTGTGCTTCCCACTCTATTTCACCTCCTCCAATCCCTGTTTAGAGACAGAAAGATCTTCCCTACAAGGATGTGAAACGTGTTTCATGAATTTCTGAAAGGAAGGCAAAGGCAATTGTAGACTCCTGCAGTCTCCATATTGCTGGCAGTCATGCAAAAAAGTTGCTGGCAAACTGCATGGGAAAGCAAGCAGTAAATACATGCCAAGAAGTCAAAATAAAAACAATGACGGTTCAGACTTACTCAGTTTCCACAGTATCAGAAATTTTAGCCAACAAGACATCATTACTTACCTGATGTAGGATCTCCAACAGCACATCAGTCTTTTTACCAAGCCCCTGTCAGATATTACCATAAAATAATTACCTACATCTAAAAAAAAAGAAAAAAAAACCCAAAAACCCACAACAACCCCCCACCACCACCATGATCTGAGGTTCATTGCTCTCATAGAGGGAAGTGAATAGTCAGGAAGATGTCAGAAACTGAAGCTGTATAAAGAACTTATTCTTAACTAAAATCTAAAGGACACCACATACAAACTGGGAAGGAGTCTTGAACTTGACGGTACTGATCGTTCTGCTGTTATGCTGAACAGGCTGACCATAAGTGAGCATAAGGAGATCCTCATAGCTTATTATAGATGAGTAAAATTAAGACCCAGAAGATGGAAGTGATGAGAGAGCTCTTTCAGCTCAAGCAAAGAGGCTTTACTTTCCTAATTGATGGTAGAATAGAAACAGAAAAACACTCAGATCACCTCTTAAGACAAAAAAAAAAAAAAAAAAGATATTGCTTGTGTCTTTTGGCACAGGTCAGGTCAGTACAATTCTCTTCCCATGAGATGTGGAATGGCTGCACAACTACTCTGAAATAGTTTTTATAGCATCTGGGAGCTGTTCTGAGGCTTACTCGCCTGAGGGTTGATGCTTGGTTTGTGGATCTCCACTGGCATGGAAATACTGGTCATGTCTCTCCTGGCCTGTCCTCATTCCAAACATCCTTCTATACATTCGAGTGACACTTTGTTCCATTCCATTTATTTCGTAAAAGCCAAAAGCTTTGACCAGGATGTGGGAGGAGTCTGTATTTTTATCCTTCTCAGATCTTAGCACCCAACCCACTGGAAAGAAAGAACTGAAATTACTTGTTTGCTTCTTTTATTAAAAATAAAAAAGTTCACAGCTGTTGATCTGTCAGGCATTTTCCCTGTTAAATTTCAACATACATCTGAGGTTACTAAAAATGCAATATCCAAGTAAGAGTCAAAATAAAAAATAAAACAATGTGCATGTTTAACAGACAGTCCTGATTTATTTTCAGCCTCCTTAAATTAGACTTTTTCCTCTCTCCCCAGATTCTTTTCCTCTGTTGTTGTTCTCACTATCACCTGTCATTACAAACACAAACCCCATTTCCTTTTTCACAGAAGCTAAAGAAGCTTGGTAAAAAAGATACAGCTTCTAAAAACAGTACTTCCAAGGTGTACACAGTCTCTGTATCAAGAGTACATGTATCCAAAGCAAGGACTAATGTAAATGGCAGTGACAGGGAGACTCTTCTGCTCCTGGCTAGGCCCCGCTTTTCCTACAAAGATAAATAATCCAAAATTTATTTGCCTCTTTATGATTGTTCTGATTGATATTTATTGCAAGAGAATGTTGTACTGAGTGCACACTGTTTGTTTAGCAATACAGCTTAGACTGTAAAATAGAAAACAAACAATTAAATAGCCAAGATGCTCATCTTTCAAACAAGCATACTGGAAAGATGTTCTAGTACATTCTGTCCTCTGCAGCCAAATTAATTGGTGTTTTGAAGTAATGAAGGTTCCTGGTAATTCCTGTGTAAATTCTTAACTTATTCTACAAAACATCTAAAATGTGTATCAACTATAAAGGTGTTACACTGAGGTCTCCATTGACGTTCACATGCTGGGAATATAAACAGCTCTGCATACTTTTTTCTTAAACACACTCACAGTAGATTTGTCACTCTGTTCCGTTTGTCTCAAACTGAGAAACCTTGTCCAAGCAGTTTCTCATGAGCTGAGGTCATTGTGAGGTTTAGGGCTTAGCACATAATATGTTCGGGTTTGTGCTTTCAATTTACTGTAGAGCGATTTTAGTATTTCAATATCAGACTATCTCAATATAGTTGTATGCATTCCCACTCTAATAATTCAAATCAATCAGCCTTATATTGCTTTTTCTATTTCTCCTAAAATGATTACATTTACATGCTACTAGTTCACTAACAGAACTCACAATAGCAAGAGATTAGGGGGGGAAATTGATACAACTAATGAAATAATGAAAATGAAATCATTCCCTCAGAGCACTGCATTTTAGCAAAGTTTTGTTCTGTGGTGAAACAAAACTACAGCTGTCAAAAATATGGCATCCTAACCCCTTAACAAATTTTAAAAATACCATCTGCAGGCAATGCAATGCAAATAAACAGATGTCGCAGAAGTACAAAGCCCAAAGAAGAGAAAATGGTTTGACAGTTCTAAGGTTAATATGTCTGAAAAAAGATAACATATGTTTCTCTGATGAAGAGAAAGAGAGACTGCGAAATGTAACTATTGCTAATGTTTATAAATAGCTATCGAATGACTAACACGCAGTTAGTACCTGCCTTCATTACTGTTTTGAGTTTCCTTAAGAACAGTAAGTAGATCAATTAGACAGGACTACAAGTTCAGCATCTTTCTGTGTAGCATTAGTTGTTTAGTTTAACTGGAGAAGGTCCCTACACTATCTTTAATCTGCTTGTGGGGTTTTTCTTCCCCTGTCCAAGAACTCCTCTCATTAAAGCAAACTCTTTTGAAATATGCAACACTGGCTAGCTTAGTCCCACTTACTAATGGTCCTGAATTGATTCCTAATTAGTTGCAGTTTTGGTCAGAATCCCATTAAAATAGCTGAGTGCTCCAGCAGAAAAGAAGGAACTGGCTGGTGTTCTGCTGTGAGCTGCTGAGACTGAAGGTGAGCTTGCACCCACAATGGCAGCTATGCAAAATGCAGTGAGATTCAAATCACGCTCTCTGTCCTGGTTTGAACACAAACCTTCGTACAGTAATTTATCCTCCATCTATAAAATATGATGAAGAAAGGCATCCAGATGCTGTTAGAAAAATTGCATTCTTCCAATACTCTTCTAGTCTCTTCTTAAGGAAAAGAAAGGATACTAATTCAGAAGAGTATGAAACCTTTTCAATAAATCACTGATTTTTTTCTGTATAATTTTATTTCCTATATATTTTCTAACCTTCTGTTTATATTCTAGAAAGCCTCTGGGAAGCTAAAGATTATATTTTCATGTTTTTCTTCCACATGACTGAGTATTTCCCAAGAACTGAAGTGTATTTTTGTTTATGAAGAGAATCAGTGGTCATTGTACAGCTATTGCTTTATGATTTGAGTTTAATTATAGAAAAGTGGGATATCAAGAAAACAAGCTCTTCTAAAGCACTATCTGGAGCAAGTGTCCCTGTTGTTAGGGGACAGTGATGTCACGTGAGCAGCTTTTGTATTCAGCAGTAATAATTCACTGCCTGCATGGGAGGATTGATCCCAGCTATGGTATCCCCAAAGGAGCCTCCACTAGGAATGGGCTCACATACTTTGATCTGCAGATTAACATGAGCAGGATCACAAGCCTTTGTCTCTTGTCCCTAAATTTGTTTCCAGCAAAAGGCTGAGTCTTGTGTTTATTTGGGTAATGAATTGCAGTAATTAATGCATGCATTGATTCCTCTACTGACTCTCCCCTAAAGGCCATTTCCATTTTTAATTTATAGAAAATGCATACGATTCTTTAAATCAGAGCACAGTCTGGAATCTAAAATAAACACTCACACAAAAAATATAGTAAATAGAAGTGAGATTACTGAGCAGAATTAAGGTAGGAATTTAGGTAGACAGAAATTGTATTTAACATTGTATTAAAAGACAGCTACATAGCAATGAGTATAAGAATATGCATTTGGAATTTTCAGGGCAGATCCAACCCTATAATCACAGAAGCACAAATCCTACTATTTCATTGAACAGATTTCCACTTACTTCAGGGCTCAATTTGGCCCCTAACATACGAATATCTGTTTATGTCACATATTTCTATTACAAGGATGTTTTGATGCTGTCTTTCTTTCCGTCTTTTATGGCTTTTGCATTAAAAAAGACCCTACCATTTACTAAATATTCTTTGGGGGGGGGGGGGGAATTCAAAGGAGCAACGTGTGCTTCCTTTATGAATTGTGAATATTTCTTATTTGATAAGTGCCAAAACTGTACTCAGCATTGTACAAGATGCAAAATGCAAACAGCCTTTCCCTCACAGTCCTTCAGCCCAAAAGCAGTTTCTAACATTCCAAACATTACCCTGATCTTAAACTGGACCATTCACAAACAACATGGCTCCAGAACAAAGCAAAAATCAAGTGCAAACCAAGTAACACAGTTTAGAAATAAAAAACAAAACAAAACAAATTATATAAGGTTTTTTTTTTTTAATTCCTGCAGTACTTTCAGGCACTGAGACTATCTTTTTCCTTACTTGGGAAATGCCTGCCTTGTATCATACAGTTGTTTGTATATATAAAATTTCCATATACATATTGAAATGTGTGTAAAATATGCCTGGGGAAGTATGAAAATACAGCATTATAAATACACAGCAAGGCAGATGATGCTGTGCTGAGGAATGCAATCTAATATTTTTCTGAAATGTACAGGTAATACAAATTAGAAAATACTCCACGATATGTATGCAGCTTAAAGGACACAAAAAGAAAGACTGATTTGGAAGCACACACAAACTAAAGGAATACCTGATTAACCTTTCACTGACTCCTGGACCACGTGATGCAAAGCTTGCCTTCCTCTTAGAGTGATGGCTTTAGAAGAAGATGTTAAATTTAACCTCTGGCGCAATGATAAATTGACAATAAAAAATTCAATGGCTTGGTAATTACCAATCACTTTGGACATCGGCAACATTTTTCAGTTCTGTCAGTGCTCATTGGCACAAAAGCTTCAGCTGAAATTCTCTTGATCTTCCTCTTTTTAACTTTGTTTTCATGATGCAGATTAAATCTGCCACCCTATTACTGATTCATTTTCCTAATTTTTCATGTCTGCACCATGCCCCAGCTGCACTAGGCTGATAATTGTGGAGCCCAGCCCTGATGATTAACATCAGAAGAATTAATTATGCCTGCCATTAAAATTCCAGGTTGCACATGGTGATCAAGAAAAATTAAGTTTCTCTAGGCCTCTAAATCATTTCACCTTTGAGGAGAATGATAGTGCCTCGACAGCTAAACTGCAGCCTGCGTTCCAGAAAAGGTCTAAACCACGCACCCTTTGTGTAATTCACTAAATGCCTTCCTAGTTATTCTCACTGGTTTATTCTACTTGCTAAAAGGACTTACTGCTCTCCAAATAAAGACAACTAAAGTATCTAGCTGATTGCTTGATTCCAATATAAAACACCTTTTTTTCCTCCTTTCTGAGACTCTTTGAGGAGTAACTGTTATATTAATTTCCAGATTAAAGCATTACACAGAGAATGAAAGATCCAGGTGCAGAAGTAGTTTCACAGAATTGGTAGATAATTTACTTTTGTCCCAGTTACAAACTGAAGGGAAATTATGATTTTACTACTAGGTAAAGACAATGATATTTCTCAGAAATAAATTGATAATAAAAAAAACCCAGATTCCTAAGATCTTTAGGCTAAGTAGTAATGAGTAAGGAAAAGCCTGTTGACTGACTCATTTCGAAAACGATTTTTGCATGGGAAACTCAAAATGTATTCGGTCTAGCCTAAGGTATGACATTTACTAGAGCCATAAAGTGTAAGATGATACGCATTTATCATGTTCTTTTTCTACACTGTTTCATTTTTAAATTACCATAATCATGTATATTACTGGCTTAGCTTTAGGAGACTGTGATGAGGAGTCATATTTTGATGAACGGATGTAAATATCTTATGTTAAATGGTAAATGTCACTCACTACTCTACAAAGAGTATGCATAAACTAGGCATTGTATCTACTTCCCTTGTTATGTTTAGGTAGTACCAACATAGCAAAACTATTTAGATGTGGATATTCTTGTTAGCTTTTACAGGTGACAGATTTCTAGAATAAACTTAACAGAATCAGACCAAAGAGCAGCACAAGAGCCATTATCTTCCCCTATAAAATATGTTATAAAATGGGAGGACTCAGTGCATTTAGAGATTAACTTCTACGGGAAGTCATGTGCATGGCGAAATAAGAGAAAGACCCTTCAATTTAAAACTTAAATCCTTGAGCTTAACGTGAACATCACTGCTATAGCTCAAGGATATTGTATTCTATATAAAATAGGCCATTTAGAACTTGTGAGGACTTTATTGCACTGTCTCACGAATGACAACTAGCATAGTATTCATGATTAAATGAACATCTATTGTATTTGTAACAGTATTCCAGGAATGCCATAAAATGAAGCATGAAGTCATCCATTTAAACATTTTTAAAACATGTCTTAACAGAAAGTGTTGAAAGTATCTCCTTACAAGACTTTCAGCTAAATCCAAAACCTTTTTCTTTCTCCCCCAGGACTCTGAACATCCCCCCCTTCCTTCTTCTTCCCCCAGCTTTATATGCTGAGCATGACGTCATATGGTGTGGGATATCCCTTTGGTCAGTTGGGGTCAGCTGTCCCGGCTGTGTCCCCTCCCAACTTCTTGTGCACCCCCAGCCTGCTCCCTGGTGGAGTGGTGTGAGAAGCAGAAAAGGCCTTGACTCTGTGTAAGCACTGCTCAGCAATAGCTAAAACATCCCTGTGTTATCAACGCTGTTTCCAGCACAAATCCAAAACACAGCCCCGTACTAGCTGCTATGAAGAAAGTTAACTCTACCCCAGCCAAAACCAGCATACCACTTGAATATTGTCTATTAACAGATTTTAAATTTATTTATTACATATTTGCATTAATGTGACCATGAACTTGAACCCACTGTGACAGGTGCTGTAAAACACAGGGGGTCTTTACTCAAAGAGTTCACTTTCCAAGACAAGATGACTGACAATGACAGACCAAAAGAATACAAGTAAGCAATGAGACTGAATTTGTCAGCATGTTGTTATAAAGTTTTTGTAGTCATCACAAAAAAAAAAAAAGTAAGTTTTGAGGAAATAATGTAAAAGCATTCCTTTCAATCAGAATGAGAATCATGTCTGTCATTTTTTGTTATACACACATTGATATAGCAAGAGGTGCTTTTAGCGGTGATATTGCTTCTGTGATATATCCCTCCCTTCCATGTTAGTTAGGTATTTCTTCATCTCCCAAATCTATATCTGTTTTTCCCATGCTGTCAACATGAGACTCGTGTCATCTCCTAGTCTTCAAAAACAGTGCTAACAACACATGAAGGTGTGAGAACACATACAGCACAGCAAATAGTTAATTTTGAGTTGCCGCCTGGTGCATGAATTCCTGAATATTAGCCAAAGAGTTCCAGAGGAAAGCATACTTCCTGATCATCAACTTTGCCCCACAGCTTCACCTGTCAAACAGACTGGAATCAAACTGGTAATGCTAGACACTTCTGCATCAGTCGTATATCCCAAGGCAGTCAATGTCCCTCTATCCCCACATACAAATCAGGTGTACCTCTCCTGCAGTAAAGTGAAGTAGATCGGCAGGTGTGATTTCAGCATTTTTGCTGTCAATTTGCCATACTTTCAGAGCTGTATCAACTCGCTAAAGAGCAGAGACAACATTCCAGTGTCGTGTGAGAATCATGGAGGGAAAAAAAGAGAAATAATACACTTTGAAGTGTAACAGGCTTACAATTATATAGAGATGTTGAACTGATGCAGCTAGACATATCCGTCTTCTATATGAAATAAAAATCACTTCATAAATACAGGCAAAGGAGAGGAAAGTCCTTTTTCCTTAATTGTTGTTGAATGAGGTATCAGTTCAAGAACCCTAGTCTTGCTCACATTAGTAACCACTGACTCCAAGAAGATAACTTGCGTTTCTAAGGACAAGTCGTATGAGCAAGATTTGTAGAATCAGCCTCCAAATTTGCAGAGTAACACAGCAAAAGCAATTACTAGTGAGGAATGTGAGAATACAGGGAACATTATACAGCTTAAAGTCATAAGTGATAGACTGTTCCTGTACTGTAACACTGTTTTCTGTGTTGCTGGGCTAGGACACTGCAACAGACTGTTTTGGTTCCTTCTCTGTACTCACTACTGGCAAAGGAACGACTGGCAAGCCCTCATGCTGTGTGTGATCTGCATGTTGCTTCGTCACAGGCTGTAGAATCTCTGTCTCTAAGCTGATACGGATGGCACTATGTCCGCTGTCTTCTCCACATGCCATTTCTTTCTGAGCAGCCATGCACTGGACTACTGCTCTGCAATGTACATATAAGCAAAGACACAGCCAAATGCAGTGTACGCAGTTGTGTTTATTCTACTTAACACTATTGCATATCGTCTCTTTTTCTAATGAATTAATAGTCATGACTTTTGAGCAACACTTAATTGTTATTAAAGTTAGCAATATTGCTATGGAGAGCCATTTACTATTAGAAAGTTAAAAAGAACAACTAAAAAGAACAACTAATCTCTTATGCACACAAATTCTGGACTTTTTTAGCCTACTGCTTTCAATGAAGTGTACCAGTTTAAATAATTCCAGACTTGTTTCCAGTTAATTGTTAAACAAAGAAAATAGGATGATTTATGCATACATCTTCAGTTCTATGCTAATCAGATCAGGGCTCAATCTCCCTTGCTCTCTGTCAGTGTAATTTGACTTGCACCATATCTGCCTAAAATATAATACAATGCATTCAGCATATATTTATCTATATGTAAATCCAGAAGCACATATACACTCAAACACATCACAACAAAGTTTTGCCCCATGTTTATGGGGCATTTCCTATTACAAACTCCCTGAGGATGCTCAAGTTTCAGGTCCTTTCCCAATTACTCTGCAGCAGGCCAGGGAGCTTGCCTGTCTAACATAAGTCACTAGAAGACACTTCTTCCACACCAGTCTTGGGGTGTGGAAACTGGCCCACGCAGTTTATGGTGCAGCAGCCTGTTACCATTTGAGTACCATGGGCTGGTTACTGCAAGAATGTTCTAGTTCTACAGCTCTCATCCTACATGTTCCAGCTGTTAAACTGTCAGATATATGCACTTTCATATTACACATCTCTTCCCAACTCTGTGGTCATAGAAGAGGATCTAAATTTGGAACATACATTTTCTTTCATCACTCAAATCCATTTTTATAACCTATTCAAATTCAACCCTTTCTCAAGGATTTCTCTGTCCTGAAACAAAAAGAAGCTTAAGTCTTCCTGCTCACAGGTCATTGTCTGTTTCCACCATCTTTCACCTGGCATATCGAGGAGAACTCCTAACCAACTCAGATGTTAACCAGAGCTAGCTAATACCACTCCAATGTTTGCTGAAGTCCGAGCAGACTGTTAATTCTTTGGAAGGCAGATGCCCATTTCTGCAAGGCAGGGCAATGTTCACATCCCAGAATAAAGGTTTTACCACACAGAGTTAATCTTATGTTCCAGATACACATATAACTTGCTAATCACATTTTGTACAATCATATTCAGGTTCATGAAATTGCATATAATTGGTCAGAGTCTGGGTCCTGGTGCTCTAGGTTTAACAGCTATAAATTAATTTAAGAATATGATTTTTCTTCCAGTAATAAGTTTTACTAATTTACTGTCACCACCTGCATAGGGGGCTCATTCAAAATATAAAAAGTAAAATGGTGTTTATTTAGGTCAGCCCACTTTGTCGGCAAGATCTGGTGGGATGATTCACACAAATAAAGATTTGGCAAGATATTCCCATGACAGTTTCAGTTTCAGATCTCCAGGGAAGACTTTGGGAATAGCAAAATACAATGAATTATTTTTTTTAGCAATAATCAGGATAAGGATAACTGAATTGGCAAAAAATTCACAATCATTTTTACAGAACTATACTTACAATATTACATTTCACAATTAATGCTATTGCTTAGGCAAAAAAAACCCCCAAAGCACACGTGAGAAGTAGTGATTAATAACGTTCTAGTTTGTTACACTTTCATTTGATGGGGGCCTGCTAGCTCGGTCAATATTTCATCCCTGGTGATTTCCCTTTTCACATGCTACTAATCCATGCTCCAGGTTTGGAGGAAAGGCCACTAGTTTTAAACAGTCTCTAATTCCTTCCATTTTACAGTGCCAGCTATGATTCATTTTAAAATATCTTAATATTGAAAAATTAGTAAACATCCTCCATTTGCTGTAAAATAACAAAACTAGCAAACTGATGGCAATTTAACGTTTTCTGGTTTAAAACAGTAATTTACAAAAATCTGACATTCACTGTCTGTGCATTTTGCTGCTGTGAAGAAATCTGCATGACTTCTCTATTAATATACCCTTACCTGACCTTCCAGAAAATACAATTACAATAACTTTTTCCTAAATAATACTTTTTCATATTCTTTGCAGTGACAGTAATTGTTAAAAACATCATTTGGAATGAAAATAAATCTAGAAACTCACAAAATATCCTCACATTTTCTGCAGTGACTGGGCTCAATTCCTCAAGGGATCGATGGAGAAAAGACACCTTTCTCATGGCAGTTTCCCCTCCTTATCCTATACTCAACATAACCAGTAGCAAAGGTCAGGGGACAAATGAGAGCTACTCAGCTAAGTGAGGCTCTGTAAGAGACAAAGATAAATTGATATGGATGTGGGAAACTGGAATGAATGAAGAATTAAAAAGATGTTCCCACTGGTCTGGCACCTGTAACAGAAGACAGAAACCCATGTACCCTACTATCTATGTCAAAACTGTTCACAACATTTCAGCTAAGACTGGCTGGGAAAAATAGTGTGACAGCTCTTCAAAATCACCGTCAAGCATTTAGGTATTTACACAGGTTTTACTCAGAGACGTAAATTCCAGATTGTAGGTTCTATTGAAAGATAGGTCATATACTTGAAATATCACTCTGACATCAGGTTCTGTGTTGAAGAACTGGATCTTTATGTGCAGGCATGCTTTAGCAACCTTTCTGCAAGCAAACTCAACTGAGGACCAAAGTTAGAAATCTCATATAGTCAATCTTTTGATGAAATTTGCAGCACTACATGATTTTAATATGGTCAAAAATTCCACAACTTCTTTGAAACTCAAAAAAGTTTGCCTGAGAGACAAAACCTTGTGGATTCAACAGTGTTCAAGTTTTGATTCTGCTTTTCTTTAATTCAAATAGCTTTGCTCTTCACTAGCTGATACCTTACTGGAGCAAATCTTTATACTCCTTTTTAAGAATTGCCTCTTTCTGTGAGGGGATTTGGCTTCAGTAATATGGGGAAGACTCCAAATGATAAATAACCTGAGTATTGAACAAATGGCAACATTTCATTCATGCAGAGCAGGAAAATTTAGCTCCCATGGGTTATGTTACTGGGAACTCCTTAAATCAAAATGTGGAAACTCAATATTGAGGTACATAAACTATAAGCTTTATTGATCATGTCTCTTGTGACTGGGCATTCCTGCCACGCTAGAGACATAATTCTGCATGGGGCTGATTTCCTTCAACTCTGACTTAAGGGTGCTCAGCATCTAAAAAACCATAAAATCCTGTTTCTGCAAACATGTATCTCGGAATAGAGCATGGAGGAATTCTCAAGGGTATTCTTTTTCTTCAGCTTTTCTGAAATACTGGTCAGGCATCTAAGAATCCTGAAGGAAATTAATGGATATGCTTTCCAGTGGAGGAGGTTGCCTATTTGGCATAAACTGCAGTAACAGTATGAAATGCCCTCTGGTAAGAGGCCAACGTCATTTTGTTTTCTGATCTAGTGCAATGCTAGTAATCCATTCTTACATATTTGCATAACTTTGCTTTATATCTATTTGAGTGACTATTTACCTGTCATGTATGGTGTGATACTGAGTAGGTGCAGAAAAGGACAGCCAGTGGAGGCTGAAGGAAGATGCCAAGGTTATAAACCAGTGCTCATATTTACAACCAAGCTTTATTTTCATGAGAAGCTTCTCCAGCACAGACATAGGTGCAAGTGGAGGACATCAGAGCTCTCTATCAGGCAACACCCTCCCTGGCCCATTCCTGTAAATTCTCCTCAGTGGCATGTTTTATTGCCCCGGAGACACCACATGATGGCTATTTATTTAATTGCTTGGAAAGCCCAGCCAAAGAAGGGTGTCTCAAGTTCGGCATGTTAGTTTCCTGCTTGCAGATTTACAATTTAGCACCGTTTGGGTTTTCAGAGTCTCCTTGTTAAAAGTGCAAGGGGCCTATTTCATCAGATGAAGTACAACTGCTTTGTCTGCCTCCAAACAGCCGAAATCCCCCAAAAGGCACAGAGCAGAAGTGCAGTCTGCTTGAAAACTGGTGTGTGCCACCCCTCCAACCACTGATTAATATTCGACATATTCTCCAAGCAGAGCTCTATATCAAATTCAGTGTTTTCTCTGTCCTGTCCTTTCCTTCCCTCCTCCCGCCTAATTTTGTAGACAGACAGCCATAATACGCAATAGAAGCATAACTCTTTAAACTGAAAATGTCATCACTTAAGAATACAAGAGAGTGGTATGTGTCATGTATGTCTGCAAAATGCAGTTGCTGTCTGTTACAGTCTGTAGCAACTTTTAAATCTGTCATCACGGCATGAATTTCATATTAAGCTCCTTCCCAGTGCTTTAGCCAGGAAGCAAAGGGGGGAACATACTGTATCATTTATGGGCATGCTGGTGCTGGGTCAACCATGACATCACTCTCCACTCTGCTGAGCTGTAATGAGGTGAAAAGGCAGCTTTAGAACAACATAGCACTTTATTTATTAGGAAAATTTAAGTGTGTGTGTATTTCAATTTATGATAAAACTGAAAACAAAGGTTATGGACTATAGCTCTCCTACAGCACAAAGTAAGGGGGGGAGGGAAGGCATTTTGTAGATGGTGAAAGATTTAATGCACATAAAGCACGGAAGATTGAAAGTTCTGGGCAGGCTAAAATCCTGTACTGACAGCCCAACCAATTAGAGATGGTACATAGTGCATTTTGCTGCAGTCAAATTGTACTATATACTTTGATCAGAGGGTGTCACTGAAGCAAGAGTCTAGTTGAGACTAGCTAAAATCTTCAAATTCGAAAGGACGTAGGCATATAAATTGAGCAGAGAAGAAAAAAATTCGGTGAGAGTTGGAGGCTCTAAGAGCCCTTGATTGCAGAAGGTTCCCTAGAAACCTGCAATGCTTTTTTAACAACATTGAGAAGCTGGGCAGTTCATAGCATCTCTCCAAACTAATGCTTAAATATAAGACGGACATTTGTACTTTACAGTAAGGATTTTTTTTGCTCATAGCTGGAGATGGGACAAAAGAGGTACAAAAAAAAAAATAGAAAACCACAGTGCAGAACAGGTCTGATCAGACATGCAATTAACTGCTCTTGTTCCTTTTTTCTCAACTACTTCTTCTAGTGTTCTGTTTTATTTTTAAGGTTGGCATAATTATTTTTCATGCTTCAGTGAAACAGTAAGGAACATATTACTTTTACTGCAGGCACGGTACCAGCAGTTGGCTTTTTCTGGAAAGCACTGCAAAAGCATCACTGCTGCTTACTTCCCTATTTTGAATCTTGCCTTGCTTCTAAAAAGGGCATCCCACTGCCAGCTGATCACTAGCCTGGTAATCCTGTCTTCCTTGGCACGCACAGGAAACCCCACACCCACAGTGTTCAATAAATACTTTTAAAACACTACATGCAAGCTGGAGCTTTTCTGTCTGTAGGATCTGAACACAGTAAGTACCAGGTCTATGATGTGAATTTCTAGGCACTACCGTCATACAAATAATAAATAATAATTTGCATAAATACACTGCTACATATAATTAAATAATTATATCTAGGTTTAACTAAGAAATGTAAAGTTTGATATTGAGATTTTTTTTTCCCATTACAAGATGTTACTTTAACAGCTCTGGTCCCAAGAAACAGATACCCTGAAACTGGTCTGTAGCCAGAACATCTAGGGTTCTAACCTTCCTAAATCTCACAAATCTCTAATACCTAGCAAATGTCTGAACAGTATTTGGCAGAAAATACTCCATGAAAAACCCATCTGGAAGGGTCAGTGTCAACCCCTGAAAAGGAGGTATTCTTTTTTTCAAATTAGTGGTAAGCCGATGTCTCAGCATGGTGCTAACATACAATGTACTGCTGGAGTTTTAATTTTTCAGATGAAATGTAAAACTACATTCCTCAGTGTTCATAGAGGTTTAAGAATCCATTATATGTTTCTCAAAGCAACTGCATTATTACTGGCCAAACTCTCACATGGGGAAATTAATTCTGCGTAGTATATTTATCCCAAGAAGGGAAAATTGTTTCTTTTTTTTTTTTTTATTTCATACATGTATCAGGCAAATGTCTCAGACATTTTTAAGATCATGTTTCAAAAGCTAATATCAACCTTCCAGAAAAAAAAGGGATGAAGTAGGCAGAACAGATAATTTTGTATATGTTCTTATTTCTGCCAAAAATATCCACTAGGCAGCACCAAATATTTCATAAGTTGTAAGGGCTACATTTCCAATTATGCTCTGCAATGTATATGTAAAAGAAAGAGCTGAGTAAATGGGGCAACTCATGCAGTAGGCAACTCCTCAATCCAAACGCAAGCAAACCTAGACGTCTTTCACTCTTTCTTTGACTTTTCTTCATTTTTTGGGTAAGGTTACCCTCCTATATTGTCTTTTTCTTGTTTCTCCGCATTCTAATCAGGTTCAATCTATCTACAGATTTCCTTGCTTAGGAAGAAAGGTCTAAAGAAATGCCATGAATATAAAGTCTCTTAGTCCACCACTCATTCTTAAAACATCTTTGTCTGCCTTCTCAGTGTGCATTTGAAAAAAAGTTCTGGAAAACTATCTGAGGAACCTATTAGTTAAAATATTTTTCTTTAAATTTGACTTGTAAAACATTCTTTCTACCTCCCCTCACATGTGTTACTTGTTTCAAGTACAGCATGAACCAACAGTAAACATTGTTTTCCATCTCTAGCTGTGATGGAAAGCACCTGGAAAACAAAAGATGGCGGAAAGAATCAAAACCAAGATTATACAGCATGAACCAAATTCATTCTTCATACGTTTCCTCAAATGCTGACCTAAATTGAGTTACCCTGTGAGTGAGTCTGGCTCTCTATCTGCATTTCTTATTAAATTGCTCACTGTTAGCATCTGCCTTTTCATTACACCTTGTGGCCTCTTCTTTCCCATTAATAACCTCGCCATATGCCCCAAGTTCAGTACTTCCTCCACTGAATTTATTTTGTCATCTACAGATTCTTTGAACTGTTTCCTTTTTCAGTATGTGAAACATCTTAGTAGAAGACAAGAAGCATAGTCTCTAAATTATCCACTACTTGCACGATGCTCTTTTCAACAGGTAGCCTTCTGTACCTTTCTATATTTAGTAGCCCTGTTTTTGTGACCCGCAGTCACACTGAATAGCATGGTACTCCCTATGAAGCTACAGTCTTCAGAAAAGAATAGAGAAAAAAGCAGAAAACATCATTATGTCACTGTAAGAATCCACAATGAGCTACTCTTGAGTACTGAATACAGCTTTGGTTTCTCTAGCTCAAAAAGTTGTAGCAGGATTTGAAAATAGAAAGAAAAGGGCAGCAAAGACAATTGGGACTTGGAGTGACTTCTACACAGAAATGATTAAGAGCAGGACTCTTTAGCTTAAAGCCCTGCCTCTGAGAAGACATGATCCTAACTATAAAAATCAGAAGTTGCATGAAGAAGCTGAAAGGTCTTTTTGACAGTATCAAATGAAAATAGTTCAATCAATGCATAGTTATACTAACAAAATTAGACACAGGATGCTGGGAATGCTGAAGATTCAACGTGAAATTCAAAAACTGTTAGATATTTTCATGGAAGAAAAATCCATCCAGGACTATTAAACAGAAAGATATCACCTTTGCTTCATGAAATCCCGGAGCCGTACGTCAATGAAGACTAGAAGAACAGAGAGGGTATTATCACTATATGTTTGACCTAATCTCATGCCCTTCCATAGGCAGCTATAAGGGGCCACTGTTGGAGGAAGAAATCTGGGCTAGCTAGGCTGATAGAGGAACTCCAGTAACACTAGCAGCAAAATTTTAAAATCTCGTCGCCTGACACAGCTTACTGCCTGTGCAACGAGAGTTAATAGGAAAGAATGTGTACTCCTGCCCCAGCTGCTCCCATTCACAGTTTCAGTTAAAACACTAATCTGAGCTCTGGAACATAATACAGATCTCGGCCAACTTTCTCCTGTGACAGCAGTGACATTCAGTTAGTGAGGAAGCAGCAGACAGCTACTCAGCAGTGCCTTACACTGCTCTGGTAAGATTCACAAATGCTCTTCTGATAATGTCTGTATCATCTGCATGTTATACTGCACAGCAGTTCGGCTCTAAAGTATGATGTTTGTCTCACTTTCAGCCTGCTCACTAGTTGACACCACAGACCTTCTATAAATACTTGACCTACATTTTCCTGTGTTCACAAATCAGAGTGTTCTTTTCCATTTTAATTCTCTAATATTTCTCACTGTGCCTTATAATCTGTACAGAAAAAGCTGAACAGGAAGAAACAGACAATGAAACACAATGCAGGAAGATGCCAAATGAGTCAGAAACCCCCACCCTATCCACACACAATCAGCGCCAGCTGTAGTCCAATTAAACTTAATCTAGTCACATGCTCATGTGTTCCTCAGAAATTAGAGGAAATCAATTCAAATGCTAATGAGAAAACCCATAATTTATTATCTGCTGAGGAATGCATGTTACACTAGTTTTAACTGTAAACAATTATTTTTATTGCAAGATTAATTACACCATCTTACACAACTTCCTTTTTTCATATTTTTTTGAAGGAATTAGTTTTCTGCTACTGTTTTGTTGATCTGTCACAGTATTTTAAGCCTGGAAAAGTATAATTAATTTAGGAATACTACAAATGTGGTTTTCTATTCTTCTGTCAAAGGAAAGCAGGACAAATGCCTAGGGCAAAATACAGAAAGATCCGGCTGAAGCTCTTGGCCTAAACAAAAGTACAAGAGCTGGAAAACAGTACATTCCTTATTGGGAGTCTCGAGCTAAAAACATAAAGGTGAGAAAAGAGAAAGTCAGTTTTCATGGGTATTGGCCAAAAAAGAATGAAAAATAGAATTTTGAGTTAGCCCAAAATGTCTTTCAGCTAGCCCAGTAGTTTGTTTTATTTTTAGTTGATCCCTTTTTATGTGATGCTTTCTTTTCCTCTGTACCTCAATTTTTTAAAAAAAAATCGACTTCATTACACAGTCAGGAAGTTGCAAAATATTTTATCAATAAAACACAAGGAAGCAGTGGAAAAGGAGAAGCATTTCAGGAAAGCCTATCTTGTTTGCCAGAAGCCTTACTGTTTTTCAATGAAATATGTGTACAGAATGAAACATCTGCATTATAGCTGAAGTTTACTGCAGTGATACAGAGGCAGAGAACAACAAAAATAATCTAAACAGTATTTATTTTTTCAGTTCCCAGACTTTTTTTTTTGTTTGAAAAGCCTGTTCTAATCTTAGAAAGTGTCAGTGATAAAATGCCTTATCCTAAGTAGCCCATTATTCTTTTTGTGTGTTTGATTTTTAACACCAATAAGAATTCAGACACCCTTACCAAAACAAAAATCAAAACCAGAAATGCATTTAAAGAGTTAATTTAATGGCTGGACAAGCAAGAAAGACCATCCAATGTAGTAGTTTAATTTCACATTAATTGCTAGGAGTTTCCTCAATACAACTAAATCTGGACCTCGGGTTTTTTGGATGACTGTGGGGCTTAGGTTTTGCGGCTACAACTAAATAGGAGATTTTTCTTGACAAGTATTTTAGCGCTACCACTGGTCACATTACTTTATGGGAAATATGACAAATGTAGCTCCTTTCCTCCTTGCAAATCCTTTGCAAAACTGATTTGCACTTTCACTAATTTATTAACTACTCATAATGTATTCAAAGAAGACTTTAAACATATCTGTGTATCATTTAAAAAATTTTTACACTACTTTTTATTCTTGTCATGTGTCTAGTAAATGCAGTCACATGTTTCTGTTTATAACAAATGGTTAGCACACTTTTTAGCTGAGAAAAAAAAGTCTAACATTGCAAATAACAAAACTCAAAGAATAACAGATAACACTGTTCTGCACAAATAGCCTTGTTCACATGCGTATAGTGCGGAAGATAAGATCATATTCAACCTACAGACTGTAGTGCAAACAGAATATATTACAGTAAATATTCAGCAAAAGCATGTGAAGATGAGTTTCAGAAGGTTGGGCAGAATGAACTGTTTGTCCTCAAACTGTGTTTTTAGTGTTACGTTATAGAGAAACAGGGGACCAGTTTATAACAGCTGGCCCATTTCATACCTGAGGGTAATAGCTTAGTGAAAAATGTCTGAATTTCTTAGTGTTTCTTTCACTGTCTTTACCTTTCTAATAAACACAGAAACTGTACTGCACACAGCGCTCACTCTTTTCCTCCGTCTTTGTGTTAAAAAAAGCATCCTTTTTAAAAATCTGTCACAGAGGATTACCATTAGCTATCATGAAGTCTTGTTCATAATGCAAAGTTAAAAGGAAACAAAGGGCAATGGAACTTCAAACGTCATCTGTGTTAAAATGTTGCTGGACCCTATACTTCAGCAGACCGAATGGTTCAGCAGTCACCAGAATTACATTTTGCCTGCTCTAAAACACCTTTGGTTTTCTGAGCTAAGCTGAATGAGACTATGTCATTTGTTGCATTTGTTAAAGGAACTCAATGCATTGTAGTTCCACGTTCATCACTAATACTGGTTAAACTGTAAACCTCTCTACAAAGTAATAAAGTAAATGGAGCATATTAGCATATATCACACGTATGTTAGGAACCAGTGCTGCCATGAAGCTCTGATTAAGCAGTACAATCTTCATTCAGTCTTCATGCTTCAAACCCATACATTTTGAACTCCTTCCCAATAAAACTAGAGAATGTGATGAAGCTACTCTGGACCCCTTTGTTCTTCACATACTGATGACATACAATGACCAAAGGAACTTTTCCTTGGCACAGGGTATTATGTTGCCGTAGTGTGTGTGTACACACACCCAACACCCCTTCCTCTCAGTTTGCTCGAGCACAATCTGCAGTTCATTCTGACTAGCAGAAGCTTTGACATCTGTCTTTACTGACATTTCTCACCAAGTCAAAACAGTGCTGACAGTTTCCAGGAGAAGAATGCAGGATTTCAGAGATATTTAGTGTGACAATAATAATCACTAGAGTTGTAAGAATGTCTTTAAAGACAACCTAAGGAGAAAATGGAATCACAACTCTAATCCTGTTAAGCAAAGAGCCCTAAATAAAAGTCATTAAATTGTATATTTCAAAATTTTATAGTTCAAAGTCAGAAAGAATTATTAGATGCTTCCGGCTGGCCACCTGTTAATCAGAAACCATCAAGTTTCATTCAGATGGCCCACACTGATTCCCAAAATTTTTAGTTAAACCAAAATACTTGGCCCCATTGGGGTATTAAATTACTTGCTGAGGCAGAAGGTAGAGGAGCACAAATAAGAGTCCAATAGGCAAAACTTCAACACAGGCAGGAAGCTGATGAGGTGAGATACACCCAAGTGATCTCAGCAAATGGACTCTAACCTCCACTATTGAGGGCCTTCACCATCTGGGTTGCAGGTGTATTCCCTCCCAGACAACAGTCAGTCTAACACAAGTACATGAGCAAGACAAGTCAGCCGCATCTAAGAGGTTTCTCCGTACAACTCAGAACACTGGCTCACATTAATCTGGTGTCCCATGTCTAGTTATGGTGAGCCTCTCCTCCTTTAGAGGAAGCTGCAAACAAACAAAATCCTTGGATCTATATACTTAATTGGATGGCTGGGGAAATTCCTTCTTGACCGGCTGAAGCTCTGAAGCTTGATTACTCTTTATAACCATTGTCTTAATGCAGAGCTGGCTGTGTCACAAAACAATGCAAAAGCATTTCAGAGAGAGCAATGCAAGCATTTCAGGTCTTGCTACAACCTGCAAAAGAAAGGAGGAACTCAGATTTACAAACTCCAAGGACAGAAAAGATAACTGGAAATGCCCAGCAATCCACTTTCACTGCCATCCCCACATTCCTGTCCCTATAAACACACAGGTATTAATTTCTCACTGAAGCTGGATTACAGCCTTTTTTCTTTAAAAAAAGAAGATCTAATCTTCCTTCCTTAAAATCTAAGTAATGGTGAGTCCTCCACCTCACCTGGCAAGCAGTTCCTGCATCTAATTACTCTCACAGCTTCCAGCCATTCGATTTTGTTATGCTTTGTCAGCAGGACAGAAAAGCCCAATTATCACATTTTTTTCCACGGAAGGGTATCTGTGTGCTTTTTGACCTTATCTTTAAGAAGCTGTGTAAGTAGAACTCCTTGCTTCTTTCTTGGAAGAATAAGGCTTGTTTTCTAGCACCTGCATAATTTTTGTGGCTTGCATTTGAACTCTCTTACTTCCACATCTACCTCTTGAAGGGTAGTCTGCAGAAAACAACAGAATCTTATTAGTGATCTTGCCAATATTTTTTTACTTCTTTACTTCTACAGATACTTTTCTTCTCATACAGCCAAGGAACCCTTTGCCTCTTTTAGCTACAGCATTGACAGTTCATATTGAATTGAATATTCATAAGGAACTACATTCTTCTAAGGCAGAATTACTGCTTATGTTCTTAACTTCTAGGTATAGCATAAGCATATCTTGCTATATTATAACAAGTATCTATAGTATAGTATCTATAGTGATATACTAACATGCATTTGGAAATAACATGATAATTGGTCTGTGACCATGTCAGTAGGTCACCGAGATCCATTTAACAATTATGCTTTTTCTTTATTGTTACTAACTCACTAATGTTTGTCTCATCTACAGACTTTAGCAACTAATGCTTTTCAGCATTGTCTAATTTTTTTGACAAAAATATTAGTATCAAAACAAGCCTAGATCCCTGGGGAGCTCCACTAGGAATAAAGTTACCAAATTAATCTCTCCCTATACACAAATATATTTTTATATCTGTCATTAGCCTATTTTTTAATCCTTTTAATAAGTGTTCTGTTAACACAATACAAGTTTTTTTCTAATCAAAATGGTTTAAGATGAAAGATATGTGCAGACAACCACAAATAATAGAGTCAGCTTAGCACTTATAAACTGGACATATATATGCTACTTGCCTGTTCCACTTGAGAAGTGAACCAGGTTAGCTAAACAAAAGTGGATTAACTAGGACATTCACAGCACGATTGCAATGTGCCATACTTGTGCAGAGTCACTTAACACAACACACCTAATGTGTATCTCAACTCAGATCGCTGCTGTGCTTTACCAACTGCATACAGCTGCACCGAAGACATTCCACATAAGTGCAAGATTCTGCATGGCTTAGATGGTGCCAATAATGGAAACATCATGTAAAGCTACATGGGATGCTCGTACAAGCTACCGAAGAACCTCCCCGTTAATGATCTGCAGCCTCAACTTTTCAGAATCTCCTTCCTCAGCCAAAGTTCAGTGGACTGGCATAACTTTTTGTGTACAATGCTGTGCTTTCTAAATATTGCACAGACCAGTTTTCACAGTAAACTGACAGATGCCTAATAAAAACATGTGCTTTTTGGAAGCTGTATTAATTGCACAGGGTGTGTCTGGTAGATTTAGTCTTGTTGCTGGTCTACATATGTCTCACTTGCAAAAATTCTGTCAAAAGCTCAACTGCCAAATTTTTATATACTTATTGGATGGCATTGAAATACAAAAGTTGCCTGTAAACCTAAAAGCTAGTAGCTGATTATACCCAGAGACTTAATTGCTCTCTTTCCCTTAGAAGACTTCCTAGTTTGGAATCTCACCTTTTGGGTAAATGTGTGAACAGAAAGCCTGAATCTTGGAGGGTCACTTACTGCTTATCAAAAGCCATGATGAATATTTGAGTAGCTGTACAGCCTTAGATGTGACAGTTACCTGTGTACTCCCCTAGCTTCATCACAGATAATGTTGTAAGCATTCCCAATACAAACTCAAACGTTATGCTATGAGCAGGCTGATATCAGACCATCTGTGAGTATAAACATTTGTGCAGATGAATTCCTGCTGCATATCAGCTGATGAACATATAGATGAGTTTCCTCTGTGTAAAACAAACTCTTTCTGACTAATCAACCTTTGCATCTTGACACTTCAGTGGTATAGCATATACATCCTTTCAGCTCTGTCATCAGAATGTAATAAATCTTCCTGCTAGTGTCATAATACTCTTCTCAATATTTATAGTTACAAAAATTTAACTCTTGACTGCATGTTAAAAAACATAGAGAGGATTGATTGTTAAAATAAAAATCAATCTAAGGGTTTTGATGATTTAACAAGCCACAAAAGCATATAAATGTATCACAAAAACTTTGATTGATTTATAACTTTGTAATCCATCCCTCCTCATCTATTATCCTGTAAGTACTATTTTAGCAATCATTAGTAGCAAGATGAGATAGAACACTGACATCTTCCTGACACAATATGACCATAACTGGAATCTTCTAATACATGAATGCTTTTACCTGGCTATTAATAGTGCCCTTCACTAAAGATGGACTGGTATTGCCAGCCGTATTGAACGACTGAAGTTTGCTATCAATCCTGGAAGTGTCTGCTCCAGATGGTTGTACCTACCGGAACAATAGTGGAGTGCCAGCCAGACTACTGTATTACTGTTCTTACCAATACTTTCATTTATCTCTGTAGAAAGACAATCATTTAAAATTAAATTCATAGTAGTAAGGGAGAGGTGGATATTTTTCAAGATCTTAGAATCACAATCTGACT
Source organism: Aptenodytes patagonicus (assembly GCF_965638725.1). Taxonomy (NCBI): domain Eukaryota; kingdom Metazoa; phylum Chordata; class Aves; order Sphenisciformes; family Spheniscidae; genus Aptenodytes; species Aptenodytes patagonicus. The sequence goes on along the minus strand of NC_134954.1, from coordinate 50,357,730 downwards.
CTGATCTCCATGAAAATTTTTTTTCATTTTTCCACAAGCTTACAATTGTCCCATGTGCATGAGACTTCAAGGTTACGGGCACAGGCTAGGACCAGCAGTGATGTCAAATACAGATCAAGAGCTTACTACATAACAACTCTTTGTACCATCACTATGACAGCACTTTGTCTAAGATTTTTAATTGTCTCTAAAGAATTTTATACAGGTTGCAAGAGCATAAAGTCTCCACCAAAAATGAATACCAAGCAAGATTGCCATTAACTTCATTTTAAACAAATTATAAGAAAAAAGAACTCTTTGTCACTTGTACACTAAAAAGGCGGTATAGTTCTACAGATTATATACACTATGGATGTCAGTGGTTTAAGCAATATAGTGAACAGCTTGGGCCATTATACATTTTGTTTCTTCCTCCCCTTGGCAAATTTTTAGTAGGTGACGCTTGTGTTCGAGCTTTTAAAATTCTTTACAGAAACAGGTGTTGTGAAAGCCAGCCTAGACAGCAGGCTCTCCCAGGGCAATTCGTGGCCCTGCCAGACGGAATCCCCCCTAGTTTCCTCATATCTCTTACTGCTGTACATTTTCACCCTATAAATGGATGCATTTTATTGCTAAAGTGCCTATCTTGGGCCAGTTTCTTATCTTCTTTATACTACTGCAAATCTAGCACAATTCCTTTAATGATAGAGGGGTCATTTTGCATTTATGCTTGTGTAAATCAAATCAAACTTTGTAATTCCTGTCTGCACTTTTAACACTAAATATTCCCATTAACTTCGGTCTTGTTTTTAGCTGTGTAAGAAATCCATAACAATGGCAATAGCCTGTAACATGTTTAAGACATTTAGAAATACATGGCACTATATAATGCGGTCTATTTCATATGCATTTATTGTTTTTATATAAGTAATTCCTAAAGAAATTCCTGCTGTACCTTGTTGAGAGACCAAGATAATTTGTGGATAATTTTATGTCAAATGACAAGCTCCAAAATTTCTCCAACAGGGTTTTGTCTACAGGAGCAGGATTGTGAATTGGATCTTCATGCGGGCCAACTTTTTGGCAACAATGAGCCATTCCAAGTCCAAATCTTTTGTTAAATTGTTGTCTTACACTTTTACATATGGACTTAGTGCACACCTGGCACACTGCAACACATTTAAAACATAATATTTAAATACTAGTAATAAGTGTTTATATTAATCCCAATCATGAGACAGTCTTTCTGCATCAGAGCGATTCACCCTGAACCTTGCATGCAGTTCACCGTCCATGTGCATATCATATCCTTCACTCACAGAAGAAAAAAAAAGATCTCTGGGAACTCTAAAATACTGACTTTTCCCCTTGGTTCCAGTGGGCCAAGGAATTGTTATGGGGAAACGAATACTAGAAATGGCTGATCGGAACAAACAGTAGCCCCCGTTGTATGTATACTCATTTTCTGAAGATCAAAACAGCTTCAGGCTAGATGGTAATTTTTAAGATCCTCCTTCATGTCCCTAATAATATGGGGGAAGTTGGAAATGCCACTGCAGAAAACTAGTATGCAGCTTGTCAGTGCCACTCTACCAGCAGTAAGAGGGGGAGTGTAGAGAGCTGTAATCCCACTGAAACTGGCAGTAGAGCTTCCATAGATCCCAGGGGTTAATGGAAAGAGTGTCAGAAAATAAATCAAATGGGAATTTTGGACCAGAAAGAACAAATAGATGCATGAGACCTCCTTGGATATTTGCAAGAAGCTCATACACCTTCCAGTGTGAATACATGACAGAACAGGATTGGTCAAGAAAACAGCAAATACATATAAAATTACCTAAGTACTTTGCCCTGCAAAGGAAGAGGGTGTAAATCTCCTTAGTGAGTCAACATGCCTCAGAGGTTGCCTTCTTTAAATCCAGCATCTCCATACACCTCTTGTTCTCAGGTCCTCCTTATTCAGGCCCAGTCAAGGAATATTTCCAGATTTGGCCCAATCTTACTATTTATTTTTTATTTCAGAGAAATAAAAACCAGACAGGCAAAATAGCATAAGGCACACAGTCATGCTGAGCACCGATTTCGAATGAAGTGTCGTGTTCATACTCACGTGTTAGCATATATTGTCCACTGGGTGAATCTGTAGTATAATATAAAGAATCTGTAAGAAAACTCTGGGTCTGTAACATTTTCACCAATAAGCATGTCATAGATTTCACCTTAGCCCTTTAGCAATCAAACCAGCAGCTGAAAACTGCACACTTGAATATTTATGAAGGATCTTACTAAGCTGCTTCTATAGATGTGTTTTCCTTCCATTGTGCTTTCTTTCTCCTGGAGAGCACAACGAAATAGACACTTTTAAGAGTACTTTTAAAACATTGATTGGTTTAAACATTAAACTGTCACAAGCCTAAAATAAAATTTTATTAAATTACCACTATATTGAAGACTATGGCCCAAACCTGAAGACAACTAAGTATATTAGTAGCATTACTGCATGATTAGTCTTAGCAAATTTACGAGACTGTCTTAAGCATCTGCAGGAGCATTTCACCATTCACAAGTGCACATTAATTAGTTAATAGCTCATATTATACATTAATATCTGGGCAAGGATTCCTTAAAAATTATTCAAGCACTTGTCTTACTCATGTAAGTAGCCCCTTTAACATCTATAAAGCTACTCTTATGAGCAAAATACAGTTCATGGGTGTTTCCAGGATCAAAGGTTTGGGCATCCTTGGAAACTTTTCAATGAAATTGGCCTTAGAAAGAATCAGTGAGCTGCCGGAATGTTCATAGTTCTTTACTCCTGCAAGTGCTTGCAGAATCAGGGGTCTTTATTCATAATAGTAGAAGAAATTGCCATTTCATTCTTAGTCCAGGTGTTCTTTGCATTTTGAAATTCCTTAGAAAACATTACTTTTGTGATTATTATCAAGTTTTAATTTATATAGTGGGTGAACTGTACTAATATTTTAGTACTCCATTTCCACTCCACAATAAATGATTTTGGTTAAAATCTCATTTGCATTATGTTATAAAGTTGGAGATATATACATAGATAGATACATAGTCCATTCTTGACAGATTTTTCTGTTTTTCTTTCTCTCTTTTGGATGGCTATTAAGTGGTTATCTAACACACCAAGAATCATTTTGGAGGGAAAGAGTTCACTGTTTCCAAATGGGCTATTTTATGTGCAGCAGATTCTGTCATCCTCAGACAAGCAGTACATAAACGCTCTTATTTAGCTGATGGAGACACTGTATAGATTGGAGAATCTTTAATTAGTGCAAGAACAGCACATTCCACTCCTTTGCTTATGATACTCACAAAGAAAAATTTTGTAAAATTTAAATTTACTAAAAATACTTTACACATAGTTAAAATAAATAAAAGCAGTACGCTCTTACTGTAGTCATTATAGACCTGATGTTGTAATCATGCAAGTGCCAGAAATTCTTTCCTTCTGACTTCAAATCTTTCCAGAAACTACCTCTATGTGAGCACACTTTCTGGATCTTCCACTAATTATGAACCTGATCTGCAAATACCAACTCACCAAAGACTTGTTATAACAACTTATCACCACTTATGAGTCATCCTACAATAATTTACAAGGTTGGATTGCAATTTTATAGACATAATTACTGCAATGAGTACAGTAACGCACTCTTCAATGTTTTTTCCCACCACACTGCAAAACTTTTCATTCTTTAACACCACACTACAACAGACAGGACTAATAAGAATGGTATCAACAGACAACTACAAGTACTTAGGAATACAAACCAAACTATTTTGTGTATTTATGTATAAAATTCTCTCCGCTTCTGGCCAAGAAAATTGCCCCTTCTGTGTGAACATTAGGCCAGGAGCTGGCCAGGAGTGAAGCACCGCATTATAAGTGTGATACTGTCAGGGTTTGTGTGTGCATATGGCTGTCTGCAGGCAGAGATACCACATAGCCAAAGGTCACAAAGAAGGTCTGTAACAGAATTCCCTCAGCTTACTATAAGTACAAGCATGCCAAAGATGTTTTGTGTTTTCAACTGAATTTCAAATCATGTTCAGAGGTTCTTTTTGTTACAAAGGCTCTGAGGCAGCTCATTCAGACCCATCTCAAGCATGACCACACATTGTACTTTACCATGTACTCATTTCCTCAACAGTCTGGACCCAGGGAATATAAGAAAAACACGTCAATCTCTAAGTGGAAAGGCTGTTAACTGTTACACTCCTCTAAAACAGTGGAACTCTCAACAACAAATGATTGTTCGCCTACAGAACACGGATCTTTCTCAGCTCATCCAAATGCATGGAGCGAATTCCCACAAAGAATAAGGACCGCTGCAAAGCTCGTGCCATTCCATTCCCAGTGCAAGGCACATTTCTTTGACATTGCTGTCGCTAAAATAAGACCATACCAACTTGTGAATTTTAAAATAACAACTTAAATCTCTAGTAAACCAAGACATTCCATTGCACGTGCTTCTTCCCTGGGGAGAGGATGAGAGAATGACCAACACGTGACAGATATTAGTCGCATTCCTTCATGAGCTGCTGAGCCTAGAACTACGATGACAAACGTCATTTAAGAGCCTAAATATAACGGAATCTTGGAACTAAACCTATGTCTCCTGAGAAACCCGAATGGAGAGCTTTAATAACAAGAAAATGTATAGAGGCAGAAAACACTCACCAGTGTGATGTCTGTTGCATGTAAATGCAATTCACCAAACAAAATACATTTTAGATATTTTTATACATGGAAAACAGCGGTCTGCATTTCCTACTAAAATTAACAGAATGTAAATGGGCATTTCCTGGCTTCATATTCATAACCATCTCTCCAGAACCATTTGTTCTGATCACAAGAATATGTTTAGACCTATACACAGGAAGATTTATGCCTAACAACAGGAAAGACGTAGATCTTACTTATTAGTCTGAAGCAATTTATTTTTCCTTGATCTGCACATGCTTTATGCACAGTCATGTTTAAGGAATGCACCCAGTGAATCCATCCTGGAATATAATACCCAGAAGAGAACAGGCCACACCACAAATAAGAAAAGGTACTTTATTCAGAATTACCCTCAAACTGACAAAACCTAGAAAGCAGTCAAAATATCAATTCTTCCTTAAACTAACGACTACCCATACTCTCTCTGTTTTGTTATGAAAGACTGGCATACTGTCTCCTAAATCTAACAATTGCTGTCCCTGGATTTATGCTACATCCAAATAAAATTAAATCTCATATTTAAAATAAAATGTATCGAAGTATTACAGTATGATTTTTATTAGTAGCAGTGCTACTGGCCTCCAGAAAACACCTTCTCCCTTTTATTTCCATGTCCTTACACTTTTTTCCAACGTTCTCCATTTAATCACCCTATCTTTTAGCATAGTCTCCCTATGAAGACACGCCACACTTTGTGGTATGTGTACCTGACAAGACGTATGCTTATAATAACCTTCACTGCATGGGTGATATATGTTAAAATGCATTACAGGAATTATTATTTTTTTTAAAACACAAAATATATGGAAGATAAATATCTCCTAAAACAGCCAATTGTATGGCATCTAAGCAGAGGGTGTAATTCTTTGACAGTTCTAAACAAACTGAATTTGTGGATCTGGGTGAAGTTTCAGCCTATTGCTGTTAAAATTAATCTTACAATTGAAATGATAAGTGATACTTGCTTCAGGCCATTCTTGCCATACTAAGAAGTTAAGAGTAAGGTTGATGGTATCAGGGACAACAGGAATCATGGCATCAGAAACACATTTGTTACAGTGGCAGTAATAAACAAAGTAAAATTAAGAATAGCAGTGGACCAGAATCAAACTTCTAGTTCCAAATGTCACTGAGCTTTAAACACCAGTGAAGTCCACATTTAAATTCTGTGGATAACCCTCCTTTCTGGCCAAGCCAAAATCCCAAGGATAAACACCAGTGAACCTTAACTGAATGTGACTCCAGATACAAATGAGAGCAAGAAATGTGTGGCTTGCTACCATGCAACATATTTAAATACAAATTAAAACAAGCAATAGACCAACAAATGCCAACAATAATTCCAAGAATAATACTAAGGACATGCTTATGGTAAGGTATCCATCCAGTTTATAAATGAAAAAGGGTGCTTTAATTGTATGCCTCAGTTTTTCGGGGGGGGGGGGGGAGGTGCGGGGAGAAGGGCAAACAAAGCTGAAACTAACTTTATTAAGTGGAATTTCTAGGCTAAGAAAGAATCACAAGCATTTGGGGAAAATAAACACAAGAACCAGAAAAAGGCAGCCTTAATATATGTTCAGGAGAAGGGAGGAAAGAAGGGGTTCTACCATTTTGTCATTTTCTGTTTTGAGTTATTTAACAAATGCCGGGATAACTGCAAAGAAATCAGCTGGATGCAATTATATAATGACACCATGCCAGCCTCAGTAACGCTAGAGCTCTAAAATAAGCTCAGAGTTCCCTCTCAGCCTAAACAGTGTTATTACATACTGTTAAAAGATTATTTTCAAGCAAACTTCATTACTTAATATTGATGTAACCCGACCATTGAAAGGTCCAAAAGGTATTTCTATCTATTCATATTTTCTGATCATTATAGTAAGGCTTTTAGACTTCTTCCATTTTGTTGTTTCTACATACTTTGAATTTTTTTCAAGTCGCTATTTCACTATTGTCAGGTCTTCATTTCAGTCTCTCTGGAGCAATATCTGGATTTTTATATGAACAGAGCAGATTTTTAACTGTGGCCTATTCAGAATACATTAATGAGATTTTATGTCACTTATGAGACATAATTCAGATTATGAAATTTGACATAAAGCTGTCACTATTAACTCAGCATCTATGTGTGTGATTATAGTGTACAAGAAGAGCTAATACAACAAGTGCTCCAGATAAACAGTTAAAATAACTTATTGACACTCAGAAAATTCCCTTTACCCCATATTTCTTATGCAACTAATAAAATGTGCAAATATATAGGTATATTTGTACAACATCTGCTATCTAAGAAGACACACTTAAGCAAAGATTCTAATAGATTTTAGCAGAAGTACTCATGTTTGTAGTGTATAGGAGATCAGGCTATGTTTGGGTATGACAGTATATGAAAGAGAGAATGAAAGAGAAAGACAACTTAGGACATTATGCATGTAGTAAATAGTACTATAATTGTTCTTTAACAGTGTCCTGGTTTCAGCAGGTATAGAGTTAATTTCCTTCCTAGTAGCTGGTACAGTGCTGTGTTTTGGATTTAGGATGAGAACAATGTTGATAACACACCGATGTTTTAGTTGTTGCTGGGTAGTGCTTACACTAGCCAAGGACTGTTCAGTTTCCTATGCTCTACTGACTGAGAAGGCTGGAGGTGCACAAGAAGCTGGGAGGGGGCACAGCCAGGACAGCTGACCCAAACTGGCCCAAGGGACATTCCACACCATGTGACGTCATGCTCAGTACATAAACTGGGGAAAGCTGGCCGGGGGGGCCGCTGCTCAGGGCCTGGCTGGGCATCGGTCGGTGGGTGGTGAGCAATTGCACTGTGCATCACTTGCTTTGTGTATTATTATTATTATTATTATTATTATTATTATTATTATTATTATTATTATTATTACATTATTATTATTATTTTATTTCCATTATTAAACTGTTTTTATCTCAACCCACAATTTTTTCTCACTTGTGCTCTTCCAATTCTCTCCCCAATCCCACCGGGGGGCGGGGAGTGAGCGAGCGGCTGTGTGGTACTCAGTTGCCAACTGAGGTTAAACCATGACAAACAGAGATTTTCCAAATATTGTGTTGCTTTTAATAGAATAAAACTAAAATATATCACATATGGAAAATTGCTTTTGACTTCAATAGAAGCAGAAATGGTGCTCACACATGAGATACAGACAATGTTTCTGAAGGTTGTTCATTCCCAAAAGGGGTCTTTTTGCTTGCAAGAATGCTGTGTATTACCACCACCTCAGCTAATGAAAGAAAGGCTATGATTTTCTCAACTCTGACAGAGAAACAAGCATATTAATGGATAAGCTCATAATTGCCTTGTTTCAGACTGGTTTTGCTACTACATAGAATGTGCATTCAATGAAGAACAGATTACAGAAAATTCCCAAAATTCTCAAGGAATAATCCGATGGCCGCTATAAAACAAAGAAAAGAAAGTACTTTTTTTGTGGAGTGCATAATTAAACTGTAGAACCCAACAATATAGATGAATCCAACATTAATTAGATAAATTAATGGCAGATAGTTGCACTGATGGCCAATAAACAGTGCTGTACAACAGTACTAAAGGGGTTCAGGTTTATTAGTTTGGACTTCACATCAGCACACTAAGGAGAAGGTGGACAGCAAAAAGAAGGACTCAACAGAAGGCCAGAAGATAGATAAGGGAGATGCTAGGATACAGAAAGAGAACTCAAGTGGGTTGGCAATAAGGAATCAGCAGAAGTCTTGTGGCAGAAGGTGTTAAAACAATGACTCACATTAATGAGAATGCAGAATTTTTTTAAAGCTGCCCCTTCACTTAATTTTTTACACAAAGATAGCAGTTGAAGCATGGAACAATGAGAAGACAGAAAGTAAGGCTCTTTGAGAGCCGATATTGAATGTCAAGCTCAAAGAAAGTTAGATTGACTTTTGTACGGCATGTTAATTCTTTTATTGCCCCTTTACTTCATATTTGCACTCACCCCTTTACCCTGTTTCATTATGAAAGCAGTTAAGAATGAGGGACAACTGTGGATTAATGTACCTTTAACATACAAAGAAACACACTTAAACCATAGAAAACTCTAAATTACATAGCACATATTTATTAATATATCTCCCATTCATTCTAAAAATCAAAAAGTGCTTCTCTGGAGATCTTTTAATCCAGTCAGTCATTACTTCATTTGGCGGTGTGACTTATCTGAGCATGTTCAGGGCCAAATAACCTAGTTAAATCTGTGGCTCTCTAAACTGCCACTATACAAAGACCTTTAAGGAAGTGACTGGCTTTTTTGCAACATTCTGGGAAGTAGCTGATGGATGATATTATATCACGGTGCTGATGTTCAAATTATGATTTGCCTCTGTGGAGGTGAAAAATTTTGTAAAAGTTCCCTCTCATTATGTCAGGTTATGCTATCTAAATATATTAATTCCTGTGAAATAGTACAAAAATAATGTATCATAATTTCATCATAATTTTGCTTGTTGTTAAAATAAATAATAGGCAGTCAGTTTGTTTTTTTCTTCTGAAGAGATAAGCACACTGTAACTCAGAATGCAGAGGAATAAGTCACTTAACATTTCTCAAAGAAATTACTGAAAGCACATACCCAAGCCTATGGAAATGTGAGAAAATCAACTATTTAAGGCCTTCACCTTCATTCCTTCAGATATGTGTGAAGGGAGGCATGAGCCTGACCTGTGAAACAAGTAATGAGATGAAACCTGCACATATCAAAACCAAACAAACAAAACCCCAACCATATAGTGAGAAAATATATCTCCTCGTGCACCTACAATTATCAAACATTCTTCACTCTCCAGCTTTCTCTCTCCCTTACTGTGGACTCAAGAGTCCGTTCTTCCTCTAGGGAATATTTGCTGGCTTGGGGTAAAGTCCTGCTGGACTTCCACTCAGAAATCAGGATGTGAAACAATAGAAGGGACTCTAGTGTCCAGAATTGGGAGCTGAGCCAGTATGAGGAGCTCTTGCAATCAGCAGCTGCAGCTCATATTCACAACTTATCCTTGGTTTTTAATTACTGTTAAAAGTATCATCCTATTTCTTTCCCTCCTTGCAAAGGTGTAAAATAATTGCTAGACTTGAAAACCCATGAGCTTCCCTAGGTATCTGAGGGACAGAGTTGCAGACAATCCACTCCCTGCCATGCCCAGTGGTTAGGCCTGGGCCAACGGGTGTCAATAAAATGGACATAAGCGCGCACATTTCTTCTCCTGCTATTGGTATCAGTCAAGGAGGGTCGGGGGAGGCAAGAGGCAAACACTGGAGAGTTTATCACACAGCCATCCTGCAGACCACAGCCTTCAGCCATCTTGTTTCACAGAGATAAGGCAGTTAGGATCCCTCTGCTAGGCTGGCTAGCACCTCTTTCTCCCACCAGCTGACATTTGCCTGGAGTCTGTGTTTATAAAAAGGCGCCGGATATGCAAAACCTATTGTGGACCTTGTAATATAACATGCTTTGTCAGTCACAAAGCATTGCTGCTACCTCTTTTGTAGCAGCCCAACCTTTCTACTCAAAACCGTAGAGAAAAAAATATAGAAAGAATGATCTCACTTTAAATGCACAGTCTAATTAGCTGGTACCGGAGCATAAGATTTGAACATTAACACAAAACTCTGACTCAGTGAATCCTTACAGCTGTGTGAAGGACTGTTGTTTTCAGGTGTGAAAAGCACCAGGGAAATTTGATTACAATTTTAATTAATACTAGCAACCAATATGATAAAAACACATCTATTTATACAACAAAACATCCATTCAGACAAAGAAATTCCCACTGGTAACCTTTTCCCAACTATTTGTCAGCCGTTCATTTTCATTTTGCTGATGTTTCTCTTCTCTCTTGGTTAACACATTCCTGGTTATGCACTTTATCTCATTTTCCAAGAAGGCCTCTATTTATGAAGAGTCACAGCCATTTTCTTCTGGATGGAAATGCTGCCCTCAAGCTGCCATTGTAACCTGAAACAAGGATGCTTCATTGCTTCAGAAAAGACCCCGGGGACTCTTATTCATACACGTATTTATCTTCTTCATGATGTACACACAGATTTCCATTGTGAAGAAAAGCAGTGTGATTCCAAAAGGCTGTGCTTTTCATGAAACAAAGGTTTGTTCAGGATTAAGAGTAAACTGCAGCATTTTGGGGAAGAGAAAAGGAATCTTACCAGAAAAGCACTTCAGCTACCGTAAGGAACTGGACAGAGTCAGATCATGGTTTTTGCTGTATTCCTTCGTCCTCATTTCATTTCCTTTCAGGTGTCTGTTCCCTTCCAGTCCCCCACCTCTGTCCTCTAAAATCTGTTGGTTTTCAGCTTCATTCTTGACCCTCAGCTATAATCCTATTATCTTCCTGCACACTACCCAGAACGTTCATCTACATCCACCTTTTTAATAGCATTGTTAATGATTTGAGGCGAGTAAATCACAGTCAAGATAATGGCTGCAAAAAATTAATAGACATGATTTTTATGATATAATATACTAGTATACTAATCGTCCGAACAGTTAATTGAAAAGCACTAAATATTTTATTATTCATTTGGTATTCCTTCTCCTTTTACCATTCATGCTTGTTTATTTTTCATTCTTTAGAACTTTTTAACCTACAGTTCCATCCTAATTTATCTTTATTAAAAAATTGCACCGTACTGGCATCTAATCATTGCACTTTAAAAAAATATTTAAGAAACTGAGAATTTTTTTGGACACTCTGCAGATGAGATGGGGAACACAGATTCCATTTCAGTATCTAGAAAGTTTGCTGTAGAAAGAAGTCCTATTTTTCAATCAATTTTTAAAAATCGGACTTAAACTATTGTCACTCTGATGCATGCAGACTCATCATGACAATCAAGCTTAGACTCTTAAAGGGACAGAACACTTGCCAGTCCAGCGATATCTCGAGGCCCCTATTTGTCTCCAACACTGTCCAACAGCTCGGAGGACAATTAAAAAAAAATGCACAATGGGATCTATCATAAATTAAGTTTTTTTTCCAAAAAGGTCATCATAGTTAAAGGTTGTGTTATGTGTAAATTTATGAAAATGAGCTTCTTTTTTTATTGCTGGCAGAGGGTTTTGGGGTTTGTTAGAGATTTTGCCTTTAATGTTAGAACTTCTCTTATAGTATTTGAAAAATGCAGGGCATATCCTTTACACAGCCAATGGCTAGCAGCGTAATACACCAAAAATGATTAATTGTGTTGTTTGGTATTTGTAAACACACCCAGGGGCTTGCTTAAGTAAGAGACTTGCTTCTTTCATAAATAAATGCATTGACTGAAACAAATTCAGTGTTAATTCTGTTTAGGTTGGGGGGGGGGGTGTTTTTAAATTTTGAGTGAGCTTAGCACTTATGAAAATATTGCATATACAATTTAGAAAGCAAAGAAAGGGCTGTTACTATATTAAGCAACATTGTCTATAATACCACAACCCTGTGAGATCCATGCTGTTACAATCTTCCTGCAAGGACAGTCCCACTAAGCTCTGTGATGATCCTGTGACGGTTAATATAGTTATACACTTACACAGCTACATAAAACTGATGCTAAATTAGCAAACCAGACACTCAAAGTTTAGTAGAAAGCTCCACATATTCTGTGATGAAGCTTTTAATGAGATGACTGCATGCAGTATTTTTCCACAGATCCCCGCCTCATTCGGCAAATGAATACTTATGCAGTCTTTTCTCTATATGCTCCACAGAACGTGTAGCCCCAAATACGGAATTTTTCAGATCTATGTGGGCCTCTCTCTAGAGTTCCTCAATACAATATAAATGCATTTTTCTTAAAAAGCAAGAACAAAGCCAAAATCTATGAAATGAGGCAGCATTATTATTTTGTTTGGTACTATTTTCTCATTTTCCTGAAAGGAGAATAAAGAAGTGGGAAATAGCTACCAGTTACCAAAAATATCACCAGTAATTTTGGATGCTCATAAAAAGCTGCTAACACCTGACTCTTAGATCACCATTCATAGCACTTTATAACTTTTTACATTCAAAACACAATCCCCTTTGACGTCCTTTGCAAGTGCTGAAATCTCAGACCCATATGTCTCTATTGTCTCTAAAAACTTCACTCCTTCAAGGAGGACTTTGTCAACCAGTGCCTGAGCATATAATGAGGCTCTCCACATTGCAAGGATCTGTCCCCAGGACATGAGCTGCAGGTTTATATGGGCTAGCCCTCTGTAAACCCGCAGATCTATTCTGATATATGTTCAATCTATTGCAAGTAACTGCAAATAGTATGAAGGATTTTATTTTCACTCTGACATTCTAAAAAAATTTATCTCAAATGTACATATGAAAACATTATTATTCTTCATTTGCACTTGGGTCCGTGCTTTTGCATTTTTAATACCTTTCCCCAAGTACACATACAGCCACACTTAAGACAGATCACTGGTAAAAAACTGAGCCCTGAATTTTCAGATGTGCAGACCACCTGCAATTCCTGTTGACATCAGCTGGAGCTGCTAGGCTCTCAGCACTTCTGAAACTCTGGCCTCAGTTTATAGACCGCCACAGGCATACTCATTCTTTAATGAGCAGCTAGCATTCTGATACACTTTAATGTGATAAAGGCACAGATGAGGGAAGCAGGAAAAAGGTGGAGAGAGTTAAAGTAAAGCCATTCAGAAAACCTACTAATTCTGCTGTTGCCATCTGCCTAATCAACCCCGTGTTCGACATTGCTCGGCTTAGCTGATACATTTCAAGGGTAGGTATACATTGCACATAAAATGTATCCATAACCACCTCTTCCTCTCACATAAAACACCTTGTTTACCTGTGTGGAAGTGCAGCTTCTTGTACAGCAAGTCCATATGTTCAATGTCACAGTACAACTCTTGTGCTCAGTGTAAGGATAACGAAGGCTAGAAGCCACTGAAAAAGCAGCTCTCCTGGGTAGCTGTGGGAGCTATACACGACCTGCAGCTACGGAGACAACTGCACACCTGGAAACAGCTAACTAGCTGGTTCCAACACCGTAGCCCCCGCTCTCTGCACTGGAAGAAGCTGATGGCCGGTAGATTACAAAGGAAGAGCAATCCTACCCTCTCCGGGAAGATTCCTCTGTGCTCAGCTATATTACTGTGCTCATTTTCCAACCCATCACTTAAATCCTTCTTTTTTGATATGCATCTTGGGATATTTCATGATCTTGTGACATACAGAATGACCTTCCATTTGCCCAAAGCTATTGCATACATTCAACACTACCTTAGCCAGCCGATCCTCGCCTTTCATTGGCAATACCTCCATTTGTATTCATTTGTATTCACTTGACTCTCACGTAACAAAAAATGTTGAACTACATTGTCTTATAATATTAATTTACTAATATTTAGTAACAAATGGCAATCATCAGTTCTATTTCAGACTGTATTGTATATTCTATGTGAAAAGGATGGTCTTTGCTTTTCTGAGGAAAAGAGCCTGTTTCATTATTATTACAGCACAGGTTGTGCATTTCTCTGAGATTGTTGTAGTAGTGTTTCACAGACAAGGCAAGAAATAGAAATCTCAGCAGTTCCTCCAGAAACAGCATCAAAGGTGTCACACAGGACTACTCCCAAGGTGAAATTCACTCTAGTTCTAAAGACAAAACAATTTTCATGGTATTCTTGAATATTTTGGCATTTTAGGAAAGACTTAGAAGGACTGGGTGCTACATTTGTTATCTTATGGAAGAGCAGTCCAAGAGATGAGTTAACAATTCCATTGCGGTGGAACAGAACAAAGCAAATATTAACAGAAAGGGCAGGATATTTGCTTTTGTGCAGAGTTTTGAAAGCACGTGTATAGTGAACCTATTTTTTTTTATTTGTATCTGGATAATGCAATTTTGAACCTACATTATAGATTAAGAAAATCACGTCAAGTTGTGCTGCTGATGTCAGCTAATTGGTTTTATTAGTTACAACTGCGGAATGTAATCCTTACAAGGGGAACAGCTTCCATTCCTTCTCAAGAATGAACCTCCCAGACACAGTCCATACAGACAGCAACCTGAGAGACCTAATGCAAGCCTTGGACGTAACAAGTGAATGTTGTGACTTGAATGTCACTTTCCAATGACTATATTCTCACCATGTTCTCCCCGTATTAAGACTAAGCTCTTACCCATTTACACTGGGTAGAAGGGCTGCTTTGCATCCTTTGAAGCCATAGAGCTCTCATGACAACAACTCCACTGGCACAAGAACTGAAAGCCCGTAGGGTAGGACCAATAGGTCTCACAGGGCTATCATACAAGTGTGTCTCCTGCCTCTAGATCTGGAATGGGCCAGAGTGAGATACTGGCACTTTAAGCTTTTCTACCCATAGGTCTGCAAGCTGTGATCACTTCAGAGTCACAGCTCAGATTTCTCTTTCAAACAGCGATCCATTTAGATTTCTTTCTGGCTTCTATGCATCTAACTATGTTTCTATTTTTGTCATGTTCTGAGGATGAGTATGCGTTCCAGCATATACACAAAGACAGCAGACTTCCTTGTTTTAGGAAAATTACTGTTGCTACAGATAAAAAGTCTTACGTATGATAACTATTTAAAAGAACAGAAGGCTCACATTCAGCTACGTACTGAAAAGATACCACGCATGCACAATTAGGCTGCTCAAACTGCTTCACCAATGAGTTCAAAACAAAGACTGCCTGAAATAAAAGGGCTGTGAGGGTTGCCACCACCTTTCAGAGCTTCTAATGCAGCAACACCCCTCTCTTGTCAGATATCCACAGGTGACTCCCTAGAAGAATCCAAAATAAAAGGAACTTCATATTTTGATTCATGATTGCCCTGAAGAAAGACAATATCATATGCTGAGATGACTAAAGGTCATGACGATTGGATAAATAATTTATGTATCACTGTCTTGATTCCATATGATTAAGGGCATGTCAACGTAATGCTATAATACATAACGATAGTTAGATTAATGCTATACAACTGTTTTTGCTTGGCTTTTCAGATGCTAATTATACTTTCCTTTTGTATACTTTTCCTTTGTATACTTTTACAGCTTATAACTGAAGTTTCCTTCCCAAACGTGCTTTTTTTCCCCTCCAGATAGATGTTTTGCCGGTATGTATCACTCTTCTTCATCATTGTTTTTGCACAACACCTCCACTTTGTGAAATAAATGCAAATACAAAAATGAAAATTAAGGAGCACAATGCTAAATAAAAATCATTAAGTAAAGCCTTTTCAATATAAATTGACTTATTTTAACCTCACCAAGAATCTTAACACTCAGCTAATGAAAACTCAAAAATAGTTTCTTAAGTTAGGTAAACAGCTGAAGAATTCCCTCAAGTCACATAAGGAGGCAATAACAGAAATAAGAGTAATGCCCGTAAATACTGACTATTGTGATTCTTAGCTTTAACTACGAAGACTGATGTCCTTGATATTAGTGCAAATATCAAAGAGACTAACAACTGTAAGAAGAATTACTCTGTGACAAAGGACTAGTGCTGTCAAAGTAATGATATTACAGCAGTGCATCAACAGAAGAACAGCCATACCAAAATCTATCTAATCCCCCATCCTATCTTCTGTTACAGCCAGTAAGGATTCTTCAGAAGGATTATATATCATAGACTGGTATTTCTCCAGAATAGTCTTTCACCTCCTAGCAATCTGTACTTTGGGGACTTTCTGAGCCAAAGCAGTAAATTTGTATTTAATATTTTTCTCTCAGAAATTTGTATAATAGTTTTTTGAATCATAATGGATTTTTTTGCATGTTCAATACTAAACATTGAGGTCAGGAATTCCACTGCTTACTTTCTTTTGTGTGAAAAAGGATCCCTTCTGTTTGTTTCAAACTGAACACCCACTAGCCTCCTTTAGATTCCTGTTCATATTAGTATAATACTATTTTCATTCTAATTAGTGTATAAGTTCCTGGTACTTTAGAACATATTAGCACAAGGGTAGGTGGTATGTTTGTTTGTAGTGAAGAATCTGTTTTGGCTTTTACAAAAATTTAATGCTTCAAATAGATTTGGTGGATGGAGCTGAATGGGCTCAGGACACTGTTTTTTCACAGTTTTAGCCATGAATTCTTATCCTGAAATTAAAACCTTTTTTATTCTAGGAAATCTCTGTGCATTTACCAGAGCTGAGAGCTTTTGCCAAACTTAAAGCTTAACATTGAACACTTAAAGCTCTTTTCAGTGGCTTCAGAATGAATGTCCTACGATAACTTTCTTCCTCAGATTGACTTAGGAAAAGAAAAAGAAAACACGACAACAACAAAAAATCAAAGTTCTTTCAAAGCATGAAGTTGTTTACATTCTTCTTCCAGTATATGAAAGCTGTTACACTGGAGTAATGATTTCAGATTTGAGAACTGAGTTACCTGAAATCAGGAAGGCTTTACAGAACTGGGACCATAAAGATCCTACATATCCAGAACAGAGAATAAAATATTGCATTCCTTTGCTGTAATACACAATTCATTAACAAAATGCTTTTCTCCCCCAAAGTTATGGTGCGGTCTCTGAGGAAATAGTAACCTCTAATGGTTACTTCTAGCTTCTCAATTAACTTAAGCTACAGAGATCTGTGCTGCAGAGTTGCCATCCTACCAGAAAGATTTCTGGAGACAGAAATCTATGCAATGGAATTTCCATTTTTATCACTGTGCTTTTTAAAAGCGTTCTGGCTAATTAAGTACCTGCAAAGCGTGTGTGTCATTGTATAATTAAATATTTTTCCAGTATTCATTTGCACAATCAGATAATGCTTTTTTCATAGACTCTCCACCTTAACACAATTGTACATGGTATTTTAGAAATAAATCAGAGTGCATGTCTGTATTACAGTTTAAAAGTAGGTCTGCAATTCACATAGGTGTATCTGAGCTTGTTTTGAACTACCTAATAAGACTACTGATAGTCCCACAGCAACACAGCAGTCACAGCAACACAGGAGTTATTACAGGCAAGCTACCCCATATTTACTTATGGCCTAGGAAGGTTTTGTAACCCAGATTGAACTTTTTTCCCATGTAACTACACAAAGATTGTCTTCCAAGGAACGCTACCGGGATTAAAACTGAATCAACCCTATGGTACTACAGGTAACCAGATTAGGAAATAAATGAAATATCTTCAGGCATTTTGGGAAAATGACAATAGACTCCGTCACTGAGAACTTAACAATCTCTAGAAGCTATCAGTTTGGTTTTAAATAAAATATTTAATAAAAAGTAATGTTTGGGGGAAAAAGCAGTGGTTTGCTAGAGACAAGTAATGGTTTTACATTAGGTTTTCCTTCTCAATCTTCACTTTTAACAGTGTGACATTTGCCCCAAAGACAGTACTCTAGTTTGTGTTACTATCCCTGGGAACTACATGCCCCAGAGAGCAGTTGTTCAATGAAAAAGTTTTTATAATATATTCGTGGTAGTTAATGTGAACAAATATTATGTCCTAATAAAATATATCCTTATCATTGCCACACAAGTCATTCATCACTCCACTATAAGGGAGTTTCCCAAGAAGTCACTCCAACAACATCAGTAGAAAATAAATACGTACGTACATACATACATAAGAAGTTTGGGGTTTTTTAAAGCCTTATCACTGAATGTGGTTTATAATGGAACTTACTGCTAAATTAAAGTCTACTCCCTCAAGGACTCTTATGTCTCTTTCAAAATGTTTTTAAAGCATTTTACTCTTCAGTAGATCACTACAACGCCATGTAAATAAAACTGATTAATAAGAATTCAGTGAGGAGAGAGAGACATTTACCATAAAACCAGGAATGCTTTGAGCTCTGTACAGATTCCTTTCTGCCACACACAGCTTGGCTGGAAACATTCCACTGGTCCCAAAATGCACATGTTTTCAATTACAAACTACAGATTTTATCAGAGTTTAAGTTAATTATTTTATACCTCTGAGATGAAAGCAATTCATGTTTAAAAACAAATGTACGTATCTTCCTATTTTAAAACAAAAATATTTGTACTTCCCAAGAATGGGCTGTGAACCCTTTGGAATGATTTTTTACTTTTAACATCGTTGTGATAGGGAATCTATTCCTCTCTGGTGGTTTACCTCTCTTGAGTTATCAAGCCTTCACAGCATAATGAGATCAAAATTACATCTTGTGGCAGTCTATTATGCTCTTATTATTTACAGGCTTTTTAGAAAAAAACAGCCCCTGCACTGGCTTTTGTAAAAGTGATCCAGGATGCATTTTCTACCCGCTGCTGTTTTCAATGTCCAAACTGTATCGAAGTAAAACAACCCAAAGGAAATGAAGCAGTTTCTGTCAACATCCCCAGTGTGCCATATGAACTATACATCCAGTATAATACTTGAGATTTATATGTTAATAATATCGGCTTATATTTAATAAGTAAATCATATATATTGTTTTATAAAATGAAAAGAATCATCAGTTATCACAGATAAATCTCTAAAATATGTTACTAAACTTTATGCCAAAACCAAAATTATAACAGTGCGGAAATGTTGTATTTTCAAAATTCAGTATTAATATATATAATACGCTGTCCAACAAATCATTGGTCTCTCTTCTCTGAGAGGAGAGTACACACACCATGAC
Source organism: Aptenodytes patagonicus (assembly GCF_965638725.1). Taxonomy (NCBI): domain Eukaryota; kingdom Metazoa; phylum Chordata; class Aves; order Sphenisciformes; family Spheniscidae; genus Aptenodytes; species Aptenodytes patagonicus. The sequence goes on along the minus strand of NC_134954.1, from coordinate 50,338,365 downwards.
ATCACACTGTTTAAAACTAGTAAAAAAATTTGTCCAGCATTGTTTTTAAAAACTGCACAAATGCCAGAAAAGAAGATGAGTAAGTATTAATGAGGACTCCACTTCCACTGCCGAAAGCTTATTTTCTTTAAGGGCGTTTGGAAAATAAAATCTTCATGTTTTTGAAGTAGAAGATACTAGAGGTCTGTAAGATGGGAAAGAACCCAGAGACTGGGGTTCTATTTTCCTCTCTTGTCATGGAATTGCCACATAGCTGCAGGCAAGTCCACACCGCAAACACCCACACCTATCAGTTTATCAGTCTTTGAAATAGGAAGGATAATGTTTGCTGATCTGATTTAGTAAAGCACTGTGAGATTTACATAAAGAAGTGTTATATATGAGTGTAAAACAGACAGTAAATATCCTAAAGCAAAGGAATGACTCATCAGCAATGAGATAATTTACAGCAAACACTCATTACTTTAGCTAATTTGTTGCAGAAAAGAATAAAACCATTACAAATATTATCTGGCCAAAATAGAACCGAACACAAAAGGCATCCCAGAAATAATTTCTGCCCTTCTAGTTTCATGCTAATTGTCATGTAAATTAGGAGAGCTAAAATTACACCAGCTGGGAAAGTAAAAGGTTTCTTCTGTTTCTTGAGTGACCCTCAGAAAAGTCTTCCCCACCTGATTAACTAACATTGTGTTTGTTTTGTGGACAATAAAATGTAAAAAGTTTTACTTTTCCTGTCAGCAAATGATGAATACATGTGGAACAGATTATTTAATACCACTAGACCACCAGGGAAGAAGATTTAGGTGAGCAGCAGCAGAGCTGTACCATTTATTTTTATTACCATGCATTAAAAATTACGTTTACAGATAATTGTTTTTCTCCCTCCAATAAACCAAGATAAAAAAAATCAGGGAGAATATTTAATAATACCAGACCACCAGGGAGGAATTTTAAAAGTTGATTTTTTTGTATTGACAAATTAGATTCTCTTTTTCTTTCTTTCTTTCTTTCATTCTAAATTTCCAATTATTTTTAACTGCAATTTGTGGTGAGAAAATTTGAAAATAGAATGACAAAATGAGTTTTCAGCTGGGGGAGTTTCACACAGATTAAGTTGTCCCTTTATAAGGGTAATTAGCTAATCAAATAGTCCCTCAACACCAGCAGTTTTATAACACCTGTGCAGCTGCCCACATGTTATATAATGTTTTGCAGATGTAACTCCTCAAAGGTCTGGTCACACAGTCCTATTTCCTAGTATTCTTTGTCATTCCTGCTCCTACTGAAGTCTGATACTACTGCTATCTGTTTCTGTGGGACTGTTCCCGAGTATAAAGTTGTTGAACTTACTTCACTTTCCTGCCAGGAAAACTGCATTTTATATAAACCTCTATTTTAAATTCCTAATTCCAATTTGATACTGAAGGATTGTGAGAAAGGTCATTCACTTCTGTGATATTCCTGATGCTAGGAAACCCCCAAAATACTGGAAACATAAGTAGTCAGCTTGCTTATGTGAGAACTCCAGATGATTTATCTATAAAAGGAATTTGGGGCCAAATTCTCAAGTCAATGCTCATTAGCTAAACAAAGCTGATATGGGCTTCAAAGTCAGTAGTGATTTTGCCTAAGTAAAAACAGCAAGCCCGTCAGGATCTGATAAGCATCTGAATGCCTCAGATTTACAAAAAGAAAAAGAAATTAAGCCACTGAATGTTTAGCTGTTTGTCTATTACAGTATGAAAGGAACCAGATGTTAGAAGAGGAGTCTATGCTATTATGTAGTGCTGGTCAGGTTCACACTATTTTCTATTTGAAGAAAACAAAACAATTCTGCATGCACAGCAGGGCCATAAAAACATGCAGTGACACATGAATGTGCGCTGAACTTTTCAAATGTGCACTGACTTTTTGAAATATAAATGTTGGCTACTCAGCAACCACCTACAGCTCCTATACGGCCACTGCTTGGATCTGTGCTTGCTAGTTCACAAAGTGGCTCTAGAGGGTTTTTTCTTATATACAACTCTACGAAGAAATATATATGCCTGGAAGTCAACATTTGCTACATACATTTTCAGTTCTATCCCGATTGTTTTATCATCAATATACACACCAACCAACCCTTAGCTTAAATGAGAACTACACACTCTCTAGGAAGGGCTTACAAACTTCCCTATGTTGCTCACACATGACCAGAAGACTCAAGCAACAAAGTAGGAACAGCCTGCAGTGACATACTGCTTACCTTGTTTGTGTCTAACGAGACAAGAGACCTAGTCTGAACCGCTTCTGCTTTCACAGCCAACTGCTCCTGCCATTGCTGCCCAGGAGATTGTATGGCATGGTGTTTATTGCTGCCTGTTCCTCTCAGTACCAGCAGATGTTCCCAGAAGGAGAAGAAAGCCCTGCTCTAATCAGTACAGTTCATTTCTCAATTCTTACACCATTCTTTCCCAGACCTGGTTCTGATCTTAACCTCCCACACAGAGGAAACTCTTCAGACCTTGCCTTCTTCCTCTTTCCCTTCTTTCCCCTTCGAGGAGACTCAAAAGGTTGAATAGTAGCTTCTGCCTGGAAGGAAAAGAAGGTTCCCCAGAAAGGCTGAAAGGGACAAACAGAACCATATACCTGCCCAACCACCAACCACAGACTCAACAAAGATAAATACCCTGAAACCTATTGAGTATTTCCAATCCCTTTTCCATAACTAACTCCTTCAGAGCACTCATTGCTCTTACATTGACTAAGCTCTCCCCCAAAGCTCACCTTCACGCTGTGGAGGTGATTCCCTATGATTTCTCAAATGGAATGCTATGATTTCTAAGACCCCAAATTCTCCAGAGCTCTACTGTCTCCGTAAGTCTTCATCCCCACCTACAACCTTCTAAAATTCTCCCTCTGAAGCCAATGTCTGTTTTCAGATCCCCAGAAACTGAACTTCCCCTTCCCCTAACATCCTTAGCCTCCTCAAATCCCAGCCTCCATTCTGTTCCTCCCCCAGAAGTCTGTACCACAGTAAAATCGAATTTTGCCTACATTGTTGGTACCACTGAGGAGTAAATCCAAAGCTCATTGAAATAACTGGAAACTCTCCCAGAAAGTTTAGGGGGGGTATTTTTTTTATTAGGCCTTCAGCTTTGATTCTAACCTTCCTATACTGGGGAAAGTCAGTAAGTTTGTGCTTTTTGTCTATGCTGTTTTCAAAACCTAGAAGATGAAAGGGAATATGTTGGCAAAATATCTAAATTGAAAAAAGATTAATAAATTTTGATAAGATTCATGAAACTTCACATATTTAATTTGCAGGCACATCAGAATATTAAATCTAAAAATGTATGTTTTTTCTTAATTTTTTTCAGCTGTAGCTAAGAGGAGTTAAGTAACAAACAGGAGAGAGAAAATATGTTTCAAATGAGGTTTGAAATGAGAGGGGAAGTCAGTGAAGCAGAGGAATGGGAGTTACATATGCATATCAATCGCAGAAAAGGCTTAGTTATGAACATGAACAAGGAGGAAAATATTAATTTCTCTTCCCTCTCTGGATACTATTTGATCACAAGCAGCATTCAAAAATTATTCAAGTTCTCTAACAGCAGAAACAAACTGATTTTTAAAGGGACACCATAAATGCTCTTGCAAAATCAGGCTCAGCTACTACAGCCACTGGAAGTTGTTGTCACCTGCAAAGTTAAAAATTAAAATTCAGCTGAATCAAAAGGCTGGGCTGCTCCCAAACAACTACAAATCCTAGGGCACAGACTCCTGAGGCCTTCTGGCTCTTCAGGTGTTGTAAGGGTTTAGTTTCAGATTCCTCGCAGAGCAGCAGTCTCCTTTTCCTTACTGCTCACAGCAAGTACAAGAAGCAAACAAAAGAAATGCAAATCTTTCTGGCCAAAAACCAAGCTAAAACCAGGAGAGGCAAATAGCATACCAGTTGCCCAGAGCAACATCTGGCTGATGAATGAAATAATGATGATGGACAACAAACTCATCCCTATTCCCAAGGTAATGGGGAATTCTCATGCACTAAGTAAGTTAGTAAAATCATCAATATCGTTATTACATTTACCTTACACAGCAGCTGCACTGTCCCTGCTGTTATATTTTATTTTGACTACTTCAGTAACCAATAGTTATTCAGAAGTGTAGGCACAAATATCAAGGGAGAAAAAGCAAGGTGAGACATGGTAAATGGGCTTACAAGATAATTTTATCCAGCAGTTGCACAAAGTGGATAGTGAAAGTGTTTACAATGTTGACTCTACTCCCTTTGCACCTTCTCTTGAAATGCAGTGTCTGTCTTGGCATGGGAATGGTGTTGCTAGTACTTTACTTTAATTTTGCCTGTTGAGTGACTGAACATAAGAATAAGTTCTGGCACTGGAAATAATTTGTTTCTGAATTTTTAATGCTAATGAACATACATTTATATAATATTCATGATGTCTTGCACTTAGCACTTACAATTCCTTAAGATTCAAAAGCACTTTACAAACAAACATAAAAATGATATGTAAGGGTCACTCACATCATTCTCCTTAGAGTATCTGCTTCCTGTGTCACACCACAGAAGACATTTTGAACAAGTCAAAAATAACGTGAGTGAAGTATTATTGTTTGAACTGAATTTGGACATAAGGCACCCAGATGAACTCATGTTTCCTTACAGAAAGTGTTGTAGGTGGTCAAAGCCCTGCGTTAAATATTCCCCAGAAAAACAACACATACAGAGTCAGAGCACCTCAATATAGACTTGTTCCTGAGCACCATAGTTCAATACTAAGGAATAGTACCAATGACTGACCACTTGCTTCACGCATTTCCTTCAGTATTGTCCCATTTTCCTCCTTTGGCAATATTTCTACCATGACAGACTTAATTAATGCACAAGCACAAGACCTCTTGTCATAATTTTGAACTTAGTTGGATATAGGTAGATGAAGTTCAAGGCAACTTTTAATTGCATGAATAAGCAACATCTTTCTGCCAGTTTTGGACTATATTTCAGCTGAAATTAAAAGTATTTCTTTTCCTATTAAGGCAAAAAAGTATAGCTTAAATCCCAATTACCAATGTTTTCTTTACCTGCTACTGTGTTCCATGCAGTTTGGAAGCATCTATTGCATTGCTTTCTCTGGGAAGATATTAAGTTTCATCTGTAATTTCTGTAATGCAGTATGTGTAAAGGAGTTTGATTTATGCATGCTGCATGAAGAATTCTAGCCAGTCCAACGATTTGTTTTCACCGACATATGAAGGAAACCATATTTGGTAAATTCAGCCTCTTTCCCTTGTTTCGCCGTTTTAACTTTTTAATTGTCAGGAACAGCTGTGTACATTGCCAATCACCTTCCTAAAAACTAACAGGCCTCCAATGGACAAAACTTCTATTGTCTTGCTAAATTTGTTTTTAATTATATTACAAGTAAGAAAAAAAAGTGCCCCAGCTGTTAACACTGACTCAGAAAGGCCAAAAGGAGATGTAGAGCAGACATTAGGAAATACTTAAAAAAATTCTTGTCGTTCATCATGCTTTAGTAACAGATATTTCTGGCTTTGAATGAATTCTGAAATATTCTGAGATGACAGATTAAACAATAGACTCTGACTATTATTTTCAGATTTTAATGCCTCAAATTCTGCTTCAAAAACACAGTGTATTAACTCTGTATTTGTAGGTAAACACTAAGTTATTTGTCATAATAACTTTACAACTTTGTGTTTCACCTTGTCTTGCCTTGATTGCTGAAGGTAATAGGGCCTGCTTTATTATGCCCATAAATTGAGTCAATTGACTTATCCTTATATCCTGTTTCCTGAACTTAATGAGAGATTCTGCATCATTAGGAAAACACATCATCCTACAACAGGATCAAAAGCAAAGGAAGCCTGATAATAAGTCATTTGGATTTCAGAGAATGTTCACAGGCAAACTTTCAGTGTTTTGACCTGAGCTAGGACAAACAACTGGCTTTGTAAGTAAGTTTGCCGATTCCTGTGCTTACTTTGCAGATGGCCCAGAAAACACAAGCAGAACTGAGCTTTTTCTGAACGTGAGTTGCATTCAGCTGAGTATAAACGCCATGTGCTTTGTATGAAAAGGTAAGAAAGTTCAGAAGTCCAAACAATCAAAAGAAGAAATTAAAGCAACAAATTAAAGGAGCTGCTTCCAATAAAGGAAAAGAATTTTTTTTCAACTTTAACGTATTTTCACTACCAGCACAAAACGTCTATTATGTATCACATTACCATCACGATATTTGAATGTAAAGGCTCCCATTTTATAACTGATATAGGAGGACAAATCTCTCAAATCCCAGCAAATTGACTTCATTGGGCATCTGGGTACGTGAATAGAACACCGGTACCACACCTGGGTAAAAGGACTCACTGGCACAGAGCAGGTCACAGGAGAATGCAGTCCCCCTGCTTGATTCATTACTGACATGTCACATGGCATGTGCACTGTTTTGCCCACGCCAATACCCACAGTACACTCTGCATTCCTAGCACCATTACAGGTTTTCTGTGGTTTAAATACAAGATGCTGCCATCCTTATCATGCCCCTGCTCAGAAAATATAAGAAAATAAAAACTGAACTACAATTTTGCAACTGGTGCTCAGATGCTCTCAATGCATAGAAGTGCATAGGAAGTTGCTCAAAAGAACTTGCAGTTGTTGATTTTCCACTTGTTGCCATAAAGATGTTTTTATTCACGCACAGATAAAGTCAAAACTTAAAATGGGAGTAAGACCTAGAAAGAGAGAAGACTGTGTTTAATAGACAATGTTTTCATCAAAGCTGAACAACGAACAGTGGAAGTACTACAAATAAAGCTGTTTTCATGCCCTTTTTCAGCTCATTTCTGTTTTTTGCTCATTTCCTGTTCTGAACAGGAAAATTTATGAAATTTCTAGTGCAGACATTGAACTAAACCAAACTGCAGTCTTGTTTCTTCAATATGATTTGAATATGCATCTGTAGTCCCTTGAATCCCTGTCCTTGGGAGTTAACACATTACTAACAGGCTTTTTTCAATTACTGTTATCTTTAAAGGATAAGGAGTAATTTCCAGACAAAATCATGTACAATTTACATAATACCTTAATTAAAATGATAAATTATCTATAAATTTAAGGCTCTGGCAAACCCACTGGAGAGCTTGAAGTTAATAATAAATGCCATTTTTTCAAAGTAGTAAGGAGTGACTGCAACATACTATATGGTACACCATACCTGACAATCCAGTAATACTTATGCCTGTTAATGATAAATTTTCAATGTTAATTCTGTCTTTGTGCTTGCGGATATATACTAACCCATTATTACAACCTATCTTTTCTAGAAAGGTGATTATTTCTTTTAGAAAAGATGATTTCTATCTTGATTGAATTCAGTTATGAAATAAACAATCCCACAGAAGAATAATATTAAAAATGCTATGTATATTGTCTTGAATTAATCTGAAATCATGAGTAGGAAGGTTTTCCTGCAGTACTGAAGTATTCCAAGAGAATACTTCTGAGACTCAGTGATCCATAATCTTTTTCCACTGCAAAGCACATACAAAAGAATTTTATAGGTATGTTATCAATATGTGGTAGCAACAAAGAATGTAGAGTTGGATGTGTCATGGAGTGGTGCAGGAGACTCCAATCTGCAGACTAATAACTTCTCTTCAGTATGCATATTATTGACAGAGTAGACCACAATGGTCAATTGTGTCAAGGTCTACCCAGTCTCTCTTTAGTGCACAGATTCTTTACACTAAAGCTCATAAAGCCTCCTGTAGAGTTGTTACAGTCTCTCAATGAAGACTTTGTTTCAGATCAGCCACTGTCCTGCAAAGTTACCATGTTCCGGTGGTCCAGACATATTTAGCACCTATTTAGGTGTTCTATAACACCCCTCAACAGTGACAATCTCTATTCTCTAACAAGTATGCATTAAAAATATGTACCCTGCAAGTATATTTTTGCTGTTGTTCTTTTAGGCACTACATAAGAGAGAGAGAAGTTACAAGACAGGGTAAGTGCTCCCTTGGCCACAAATACCTTCAGTAAAAGATTACAGCTAGAGAGATGTTGTTCCTAGTTAAATAAAGATTAGTAAATATATTAATTGTATGCCTAAATGTTGCATGGTCTTGTTATTTGACCAGTTTAATAGTGCTGTGGTTAAGGTTAATGACAATTTTACATCATGCAGCACATCCGTCACACAGATGGTTTCATTTCACTGTACAGTTTTATAAGAGCAAAGAATATGTCCCCTTCTAGGAACAGCCTCAGATCCTGAGTGAATCCATGCAGATCATTTAGATACAAAAGGTGAATTCTTTATTTTTAAGTGTTTAGTCTAAAATTAAATGAATACAAATGCCAACAAGCAGGTAAGAGTTAATCTTTCTTTGAAGAGGCTAAGAGCTTCAATTATTGGCTGCATCAATTAAACATTGAAATTAATACTGAGAAAAACAGTTGTAAAACTCAACTTCAGTAATTTACACACAACAAAATCTGAAAGTTAGGCTCAGAAATTTACTCATGGCCCTTATGAAACAGTTGTGCAGAAGTACTCTCTGCTGAACTGCAGAAACAAACTTTTACCTAGAACTCCAAAGACCTTTCTGGGATGTCACACATGCCCCATCACTCCTGTGATTAATTCCACTAACTGCAGGACGGGAACTTCAGCTCCAGCCTGTTATTGCTTCCAGGATCCGTTAAGAGGATGCAAACCCTGGTATCCTCTGGAAAAATGGAGAGCATTGGCTTTCCCTAGAGGTGGTTAGTGTACCTCTCTGTGCTTATATATTTGTATGTGGATTGAACACAAGCCAGTTATTTCTGCAATCATCATACCAGGAACCTTCAAGGAAAATAAGTGTGCTCCCTGTTTGTCATGATAGAATACTATGTAAGTTGTGTCAGCCAATCTCACCTGCCTTCATGAACCCTACCCTTTGCTCATGAGACGGAAAGAAATTGCATGTGCAAGGAAAAAAGGGATTTAAGTCTATGAATTGTGAACACGAGTGGTGTGCAAAAGGTTCATAAATCAGGCCTTTCTTTATCAGAAATGCCAAACATACTGTATTATCTTTACACTTGTTTCTTTTCTTGGAAATACTTTACGGATGTTTAAAGGGTGTGGAAAGGAAGAAACTCTTTCGCTAAAACACTAACATTGGCAGGCATTCAAATTGCTATGTAAACTTACTGTAACCAATTCTAAAAGTCTCTTAGCTAATATTATGTAGTATTTCATAGAATACCTCCCAAAGGGTTCAGCGGGGAAATTTTGAAGTAGAAAAACTAAATGAAAAGTTTGATTTTTGTACTGAACTCTGAAATAATAAAGGCTGGGATAATTCCTCCTCAAATAGATCTGTGTTATCAAATCCATATCCAGCTTTTGTGAAATTATTTTTCATGCACTAACATATTTCTAAGTCCTCTCACATTACCTGACACTTTCTTTGGCTTTATAAATGGCCATGGACGAGGTTGTGCTGGTGAAGATGGAACTTTTTCAGACAGCTATGGTTAGGCCTAGAGACAGCTTGAATATTGGAACTGAGCTCCAATCCACAAGGAGCCAAAGCACAGAATAACTGGTTAAAGTGTTGACAGTGTTACTAGCCAGACCAACCATTACAGTTTAATTAGACAAAGCTTTTTTCAGGGTTTATCACTTCACTACTAGGTATAGTATGTAATAATACTTGCCTGATACCATAAAAATCTGATTATTTATTAATAAATAATGAAGAATAATAAACCTCATGAATAGTGAACATTTGCATAATGATAAATACTACTAGCTAAATTAGCAAGGACCGCTCAGCTGAGGAGAACTTCCAGTTCTGTTTGATAAATGCATAAGATTCTTTCTCTTTTTCTAGAAGCAGGAACCATTTCCCCCTCTACTATTTGCAAATAACATCCTCTTCTCTCTTCCTATATTGTATATATAAAAGCATATAACTTTTGACTATTTCCTAGAATATAAAGGTTGCTATAAGCATCACAGTTCACAGAGATACTCGGAAAAACTACTACTTGTAGTACTCCTCTCAGAAAAACTAGTCCTTATTCACAGTAAGATCCAGAACTTTCAGCAAAACCAATCTAATCGTTTTGGTTTTATAAATTACTTCTAGCCATTTGCACAGCTTTGTTTTCACCTTTTTCCAACCTAAATGATGCCGAATAACAGGTCCAGAGTTTCTAGTCACACAGTACAAAGCTTTCACACTAATTACAAGGTACACAAATGTTGCTTTGGCTTGACTTAGGTTTTTTCCTTAGCCAAAGAGACATATTTAAATTTCTGCAATATACTCTGGATACCTTCCTTTGGCCTGACTGCCTACAGGAAGTAACTTTTAAATACCAAGAGTGCACTATAGTTATTCAAGCTTCAAACACGGATATGAGATTTGTAACAGTTTTTATCATCTTCTAACACGTGCCAAAGAGGAACACATTGAATAGCTTGAAGTGTTGGAAAAGGAGAGAGAATGTGAATCAGTGCCTGCATTAGGTCCTGAAGCTATGGGTGAATACTGGCTTTGAAGAACGGTCACTTACTGAAGATTTATAACTCATTTAAACAAACATTCAAAACAACTGTACAAAGGACTTCTCTCTCATCACCTTAAACTGCATCCTCTTAGCTACACAGAGGTGCATCTTTCCTCTGCTCCACTCAGTACTCCTTCTTATGGAAGGACTTCACATATCTATAGCAGCAGTGTGAACAAAACAGCTTTCCACTCACCGGGAAACAGACAGAAAGGGAGCTGGTTCAAGAGGTCACTAGAAGTCCATTCCCAATGCTCTCTTACTATTTCACTTCTCATTAGAGAAGGAAACTAATACTCTGAAATACTGAAGTATTGACAGAAGATTGGTTGCAGCACACATTTTATTGCTTCAGTGGATAGAATAAAGTCTCATCATCATTATCATCAATACTTGCAGTAGTATTAAGTATGACCAGCATGTCTTTTATCTCCCCTAACTGAAACTACGAAAGACTATTACCTCGTTTTTCAAACTGTTGCGAGCATTTGAGAAAAGCAAGTTACCTGCTTTTTAAGATCCTTACCAATTGTGTGAGGTTACCTTTTTTCATGTGTGTTCAATTTATGTGGTTTACTGAAACTCCAGATTGTGAAAAGAATAAGGCACCATTTGTCAGCAGAAGAGGTGATTGGAATGCCTAGCTATGGCCAGAATAAAGTACCACCTACTACTCCGTGCAACAAGGACAACTACTAGATCACCAGTGGTATTAATTTCAGAGAGTAGGGAGTTGAAACCAAGTAACTGGAAAAGAATGCTAGTTTCTTTTTTTTCCTTTTTTTTTTTTTTAAAGAAATCCTACCATTTGAAATAATCCAATCAGAAACTTTAATTGCAGTCTTGATTTTGGTGGCTGACTTGTGCATGGGATGCTCAAGTTTGCCGTACTTGGCAAGTGGCATAAGAGAAGTAAGAGCGAGTAAAATATAAGAAAAAGACAGGAATAAATTAAAGAATAGCATCTCTACCAGAAAGGAGTTCAAGAAACAGAAAATAGGGGAAATTCAAAATCAGAACTTTCTAAATAGTGATGTCCTAAGTGGGCTTTATGATGTTCCTAAATAATAGTTTTGCCTTTCCTTTCACAGGCCAGACAAAGTGAGATAACTTTTTTTAAAATGTTGCTAATTATATTCTTAGCTGTAAGATATTTTAAATGAAATTCCATTATCTTAACTATAATTTTGCAGTATTTCACATTGCTTTTACTTTTAGCACATATATTGATAAAGCTTATAAATAACAGAAGAGGGGTTTTTTGAGGTAAACATTTGTTTAATTGGTATATAGCGTGTTATCCCTGAAAAGTTAGTCACCTCTGATTCATGTGAGTCTTTCTAGAAACTCATAGGAGAAAGACATTTTAATAAGAGGACAAAACACGTCAGTTAGCAAAAAAGGAGAGATGCAATATCTTTTTTTGGTTTTGTTTTTTAAATTTACAATGTTCTTTTAAAAAACTGCCTGTTTGCTGAAGAACACAGGTAGCCAAGTCTTAGGATTTTTCTGTGAAAACTGTGCAAGTATTTATTTAAAGAATTATCATATTTAATCATTATATAAAGTTAAAAAAAACCACCTGTTTTGTGGTAGGAAAACCCAAAAAAGGTCCAGAGAACACCATTGAGCAGACCATCAGCAGAAACCAACTGCCTGCGATGGCAAGCCTTACAGAGAATCCATACAGCAGCTAAACAGACAACCAGCTAGGAAGCAACTTCTGGACAGCAAGCCAGCTGGATTTCTGATGCTTATCCACCAGGGAGCTAGCTAGATGGACAATAGGCCAGTCACAGTAACCACACCTCAAAAGCCAAGGAGATGAGGAACGAGGCAGTCTGTGGAAATGGCATTTGAGGAGCTAAAGAGAAGAAGGGAAGAAAGCTGGTTAGCAAGACACTTGGAAGCTTAGGCGAGCCAGGAGCAAGCCACTCTGTGATCCATACAAGCAGCCAGAGAAAGAGCTGGCTGCCTATCAAGTGATGAACTGGGATACTGAGGAGCTTGAGAGCTTGCCAGGTCAAGAGCCTAGAGAGCCCAGAAAAGAGGTCACACAGCTGTTGACAAGCTGGTTGATTGGTACAAAACCTGGCAAGAAAATAAAAACTCACCTCTCTGGCCGTTTTCTGTTGATAGCTGTGACAGAATTGAACATTCCTGTGGAACATTTTTGTTCCATCAAACAGGCATCGTTCTACTGGAAAAAAGTCTGCAAGCTCTAGTGAAGGAACATTCTGTCTTTCTTCTAAAAATACCTATTGGTCATAAAAGATGTTACCCTCCTGGATAACTAACCAGTCTGTAGGACTACTTCAGCTGCTTTCTTCCCAATAATGGAAGAAATGTCTCAGCCAAAATTGAGGCATTGACACTAAAAATGAAGTTCTGGATTTCAGCTCTATTGACCCTAAAAACTGAGGGACTTTTAAGTAACAGATATATGACAGCAGATAACAAAATGATGCATTACTACTGGAAAAATAGCCAAGAACAAACGGGAAAGAACCAAAATGTAGAAGTTCACTACAAACATGTAAGTCTCTACTGCTTGTATTTTCTCATTTCTAGAATATTATCTGTAAAGAGGCCTAGATTGCATTTTGTTGCAGAGCAGTGAAGACTGAGTTAAAATAAAAAGCTGTTTTCTGCCAACTCTTCACTTCAGCAAAAACAATAGGAACATTTTCTGGCCAAAGTCCAAGGTTTTCGTGCTTTCCTGAACCAAAAAAGTATACAATGTTAGCAAGGGTTAGAAAACTATTATTATTTTCCTAGAAACAGCTTTTTAAGTTGCAGAGAGTAGCTCAGTTAGGTAGTAATACTTCTAATACCATGTAGGTTTCATTGAACTCAGCATCACAACATGTGATAGGTGGGAAAGAAGTCTGGTGAATAAAGACAGCATTGTTAAAGATTGCTGAACAGATTGACTGTTACAAAGACACTCCTGTATTCTTAAGGTAGATACATTTTCCATGCCCTTAGCCAAAAAAATCAGTGGCATTGGGGAGGTGAAAGAAAGAAATATGCTTATTCTTACCTTGGCAAGAGAGGGTGAGCTGTGTTCCAAGCTTGTATTTTTTATTCTCATTCTGACAATCACAAACACTTACTTAAGCTGAAATATTGGACCATAGCGCAGATTTTAATATATGGTTTTTGAAACTTGAACTCTTGACTCATATTTACACGAGAATTATGACATTCTATCCCTTAATGCTAAGGCTTGCCCATTACACTAATACTATACTTGTGTTGTTCAGCTGACCAATCCCAGCATGGAAAGTCCCACCACACAATGTAAAATGAGTGATAAATTACTTATCTCTCAACACCATTATAAGCCATAGCAACAAATAACAGATCTCAAGCTATCCGGTTCCTTATTTTCATGAAGCTGTATCAACCTTATATTTCTCAATATGAATTTGTTTTACAGTTCATCAATTTAATTCGTGTTTTGTCCATCAGTCACTAAGCCCAAATTCTCTCTTTTTTCTTTTTTTTTTCTCAGCTTCTAGCAGCCTTGAGCTAAAACTTTTAAACTTTCTATCCACAGCAACCATTGTAGCCTGGATTACATCCAGCCTTTTACTAACATCTGTCAAGTTCATATTTGTGGTTGCAATGGAGTGGAATAGAAAATAAAGATGGATGGCAATGGATTAACCCTAACACTTCTTTATTACACTGTAGCCATTTTATATGTCTCTTCTGCACTGAGTCTTACTAAAGTTTCCATATGTTATCTTCCCCTACATTCTTTATTGCCTAGTAACAGAAGATAAAAATAATTCTTTTCATTTAATAAGGCAATTGTTAGATCAACATTACCAGTGACACAACTAAGATTCTTAAGTCTGAAACACAACATTTTGCCTATTCCACATAATTGTGCATGATCTGTTTCAAACATGATGAAGCTCATAAAAAGACCTAAAAGGAAAATACTTTTGTCTGCGAAGAGTAAGAATAAAATCTATATATAAAGATTTTATTTTCAAGATTCCAAAAAGTAGTACTGATAATTTTCACTTCTACTATGAATTCCACCCAAAAATCTCACTTCCTTTTATAAAAATTAATTAACCCCTATGAAGCAATTCTTATGGACAGGAACTAAGGAAGATGATACTAAACAACCCACACAAGCTAAGCAGAAGGCATATCTCCTGACATTTTGCTTGTTTGTCAAACTCAAAACAAGGAAAGAAGAGTGTAGTTCTTTGATGTGCTAGTGAAAACTATTTATTGCAGCAGCCTTGTTTTTATTATTATATTAATGTCTATGTCTGTAGAGTTCCAAGTGCAGCTTTTCTTCAGGGAAACTCAGTGGTCACTAAATTCAATAGGTGTTTGTATGCAGCCCTTTTAGTTAATAAGAAAGAAATCCTTTGAGTGCATGGTCTAAATAACTGGGTTTTTTTACCCGAAGGAGTCATAAATGTGGAATATTTGAAAACTTGAAAATTCATTAGCTTCTATTAATTTCCAGTAGAGTCTCTAAGCTTTACTTTTCACAAAAGCTTTGTAAGAGGAGAGCATGTGCTAAACTTGCGCAGGTATGGCACGTAAGATGGATATGACAATGAATTACAGCTGAGCTGTTTACTGACACTGGAAAGAAATGAGCTTGGAATTAAGTTTTTTTATTGATTATATTCCATTCTCAGCATAAAGGTAGGAAGTTAGATAACAACCCTGATCACAGACTATAACATGATTAAAAAGTCCCAAGAGGATTATTAAAAACTACTTTGGTATTTAAAATTGATGGGTTTCTTCCAAGCTTGGTAAGACACTCTGCCTATTACTTTCATGAAGCAGTTAGTTACAGAAATACAGCTTGGCCTAATGTTCTAAATCAATGAATGTGAAAGATAGAAATTCTACAAGTGCTCAAAGTTGTTCTCTTACATAAGTGCCTAGGGGACACAAAGAACTCGATTAGTCATCTAGAACCAGCTGTTAGGAAGGCAAATTCCTCCTTGAATTTGTTCTTATTTTGTGATTACTGTATTTGAAACACGAGCTGCAATGGTGTCTGAAATCTGCCAACATACAGTGACAAAAGAAGACACTAAAGATTGTCTAATTATCATTTGAAAATATAGGATAGTAACCAAACACTACTAAGCCAATAAGGAAGAAAAAGAACATAAAAGAACAAGAAAAAGCTGACTTATTTTAATTTAATTAATTCTGATAGAAAGATAAAGATGCAGATAAACCTGCATCTCTAGGTTAAAAGCCACTGAAGTAGTTAATAAATTCTGTTCTGATCTGGGCCGCATGCTACTTCCCTCATTTCTTGCCAGGAAGTAAATGTCATGGATTTAAAAGACTCTGTAAATGAAATGTAGATTTTTAGTGATGTCATTGGCTATTTTTTTAAGCATCTGTCCCTATGATAAATATATCAAATGGAGAGCTGTTTTTCCTAGTGAGGGTCAAGCTGATCTTGATGTATTTTTGAAAGTACTAGATAGACAGGCACATCAGTAGAATTTGCAAGATTAGTAGGAAGCTACAAGTAAGACTCTCCAAGTAGGACAAGAGATCTGAAGCCTACGTACTATGGAAAGACTGGGCCACATGAACTTTCCTTACGCTTGTTGACTGTCTTCACGGAAAACAAAGTAGAATGCTCCCCCCAACCCAGGAAGTCATGAACACATAAAAGCAGTTTGTGGTCTCTCAGCTTTACCACAACACTTCAGACGAGTGCCTCCCCATTCCATTGATGGCCCTCTGCAGGAGTAAAAAGGGAAAAATTTCAGTCACTGGCTATGCCAGCTAACCACCATTGCCTGTGCAACTCCTACTGGCATCAGTATCTAATGAAGTTGTTCTTTGACTGAATTTTAGGAACAACAAACATGAGGGAGCAAAGTTCCTGAAGAAAACAATGCAGAAGAAATGGCAACACATTTTAAAAAAAACTAATAATGATTGCTTATTTTGTGAGATGGAAGCATTCTTCCCCTATCAGCATGTGAATGTACAGATAAACTATGTATGCACACATATGCTTGGGGAAACAATATCACGGCTCCCAAATCTGTACCTTCTGACAAGTTTAAAAGATTCTATTTTAAGTTGCCAAAATCAAAGCTCTTCAGCAGTCTGTTCTACCTTTATGAGTTCTGTGCAAGGCTATGTTAAGGAAAGGAGCAAGGAAAATAACAATTGCTAATGCAACAGCAGTGCGATTTGGAGAAACTCAAGTTGTGGGCCATAAAGAAACCCATATAGTCTCTGCACTTCTCAGAAACTTTACTAGATTGATTTTACCACATATACTAAGTGATCTATCTTTGTAAATTATTTCAGAGCAGAACTGATAGTTGTGTCCTTCACCAGTTACATAAAGACCACTGTTATAAAACTAAGTAGCTTTTTAGAGTCTTAGATTAAAGGAAATAAGTTGCTTCTTCAAAGTTCTGACACAGAACTAAAAAAGAAAACAACTTTTTCTTGCATCAATTTCATCATGTGTTTTGACATCTTCTGTACTGATTTGAAGGTTAACAGATTCATTCATAGCTCATTATGAGTTCAGTTTGATTACTGAACTATTCATTATAATATGTTCGTTTGTTTGCCTATTATTATTTTAATAATATCAATTAAAAAGTGTGTTAAACTAGTTTTTTCTTACAAATTTTCATCCTGGCCCATAAATGTGAAAGAAAAGATATCTGGGAAGGACTTGCAATAGTTGTAAAATCATAAATTTTTCCTGGCAGATACCTCAAAATAATGAAACTGTTCCATCTATTTTTGTGCTTATATAAATTGATGCTTTCTACATTTTAATTTAATTTAAAAGGGCTTCAGATTATTTCCTGTGCCATAGCTAAACTGGCTTTTTTTCCTGAAAGCCTAAGGTAGTACTCACAAAAACAGAGAGATTTAGTCACATGTAACCATCGCAACTGGTATATTTCTGCCTCTACCACCTCTCAACAGTATGGTACCAGTTCTACAGTGACCTCTTGTCCTCAGAAGTATGACTCACTCTAATGAAATGATAGATCTTCATAACTATAAAGCAAGACAAGTTATTAAAGGGGACCTCTTACTGGCCTTCATATCAATGAGTCAGCTAATATCCAGCAGCACCTAACTCCCTACATGTTCCTCATTCAAACTGCAGACTTATTATTCTTTCAGTTATTTGATGTTTAGAATAAAAGTATTTCAGCTGCCTGAAATAATCTATTTTATTTGCTATAATAGATGTATATGGTAACTATCACTGGTCGTGCTTTGGTTGTAAATTGATGAAATTATTCCAAACTTTGGAAAGCCAGCTCTTCATCATTCTCTGCAGAGCATTTTTCTTTTTTACAAAGTTGGGTTATTTCCAGGAAGTCTGTCCTCCTTGCAGCATCTGGCCTCCAGGTTCTCTAAACCAAGAACCAGACAGGCAGAATTAAAATAAGGCGGCTGGTATTTATGAAGTCCTCTGCATGTAAGTATAACTTTTTCAGTACACCTCTGCCAGCTTCCAAATATGACAGAAAGAGAACACAGAAAAGTTGGAAATATTTTTCTTCACTGTATTTTTTTTAACCAGAATGGGTGTGGCTGTCTGTCTTCAAGCAGTTCAAACAGCAGCAGACAGAAGTTTAGTCATAAGCCAGGCCAAGGGTACACATGGTTTTACGCTAGCATTATTCATAGTTTGCAGTAATGGAGATTGCTCTGTAAATATTTATCCTGCTAAAAATGCTTCCTGATGCTCTTAGCACTGCTATCACAGTGATGAAATTCTACCAACTGAGGTGTAATTTCTAGCTCTGTTGTCTGTAATTCCTCTGCTGACTTTGCTATTGCTACTAGGCAGAGTCATGCCACTAAAAAAAAAAAAAGCAGGCACAAGATAAGAAATTGAAGTCAATGAATATTCAGAACACATCCTTCCATGCTCCACTATTCTGCCAAAACACTTGGTGAAGCAACACAACAATTATTCATCAAAGTTACACCCCATTTTTGGCAGTGAGGGCTTTTATTTTATTTAGTTATTTTAATGGAATAATTTTAAACTTAAGAGGTACTTAACCACACACAGAATGACTGAAGTTGGAAGGGACCTCTGGAGATCATCTTGTCCAACACCCCTGCTCAAGCAGAGTTGTTTGAGTCCAGCAGTCCAACACCTATAGCAGGTTGCCCAGGACCATGTCCAGATGGCTTCTGAGTATCTCAAAGGAGGAAGACTCCACAATCTCCCTGGGCAACCTGTGCCAGTGCTCAACCATCCACACATTCAAACAAAACCTCCTGTCTCCTGGGCTCCTGTTTGTGCCCATTTCTTGTCCACCGGACACCACTGGAAAGAGCCTGGCTCCATCTTTACACCTTCCTTTCACATATTTCTATATACTGCGGAAAGCCCCCCCAAGCCTTCTTTTCTCTAGGCTAAACAGTCCCTGCTCTCTCAGCCTTTCCTCCAGTCCCATAATCATCTTAGAGGCCCTTTGCTAGACTCTCTGCAGTATGTCCATATCTCTCTTGTACTGGGGAGCCCAGAACTGGACAAAGTACTCCAGGTGTGGCCTCACCAGTGCTGAGTAGAGGGGAAGGATCATCTCCCTCGACCTCCTGGTAACACACCTTCTAATGCAGCCCGGGATACCATTAGCCTTCTTGGCTAAAAGGGCCCATTGCTGGCTCATGTTCAACTTGGTGTCCACCAGGATCCCCAGGTCCTTTTCTGCAAAGCTGTTTTCCAGCTGGTCGGTCCCCAGCACGTACTGGTGCGTGGTGTTATTCCTACCCAGGTGCAGGACTTTGCACTTCCCTATCTTGAACTTCATGAGGTTCTTGTTAGCCCATTTCTCCAGCCTGTTGAGGTCCCTGTGGATGGCAGGACAACCTTCTGTGGTATCAGCCACTCCTCCCAGTTTGATGCTGTCAGCAAACTTGCTGAGGGCACACTCTGCCTCATAATCCAAACCACTAATGATGACATTCAACAGTATTGTGCCCACTATTGACCCCTGGGATACACTGCTAGTTATTAGCCTCCAGCTAGACTTCACACTGCTGATCAACACCCTCTGAGCTCAGCCTTAAGTTCCTATTTACATATGAACTAGTTCCTTACTAAAGACATGATCTAAATAACATTGGAGGTAGGCAGGATCTTTCTTCTGCAGAATCATGCAAAAAAGAGCAACAGTCATAAATCACTGAAAAATAAAATTTACTAAACCCTCTGAGTAGTGCACAAGTTTGCGTATTAGTGTTATGAGATATGATGACGAAGGTATAAAAGACAATGATGCATCACCAGTGATGCATTTTTAGTCTGAGAAAGTGATTTGTCTTTCTTGCATGAATTTTTAAATTTGCTACAGATCATTTCACTAAAATGCAAATAGCACTTTGGGAATAAATCTAATAGACACTTTTTTGCAACCATAAACACTGGTTAAAATCTATTTTCAGTTACAGGCAAGTAACCTGGGGGGCTTTTGAATTTCAAACTAACACTTAAAAAGCATGTTATTAGGAGTCACAAATTCTTAAAGTGTCTTATTAAAATGAAATTATTATTATTATTATTTATTATTAAATTAAAACATTAATATTATTAAAATTTAAAATAGGTATATAAAAATTAAACTTATCTCAATTTAGTTGCTTAAATACTTCCCAAAATGGTATTTCTATCTTGTCAGTAGAACAGGACTTTCATATTCATTGAGATTCTACCTCCACAAATGACATTTGGCAATCAGTTCTTCAGTACTGAAAGAATGAGTTAGCATGCAGTGGTAATGTAACATGTAAACTGCTTCATTCTGCAGCGTAACTTAACTCAAATTGACCCAGTGGTGCTGAAATGAAAATTTACAGCTTCCAATCAGAGTGGGATTAGCACACACTGTGTGCTAAGCTCTGTTGCTGAGTTTACAGTTAAGAACTGAAGCAGTCACAGTTTTAAGATTTACCTTTGGATTGAGTTGAATTTCACATATAACTCACATGCCAATAAATATTTATGGAAAGTTTAGTTAATTAGCTGCCTGGTCAAACGAAAGCAATTGACAATCATTATGAGCAGCCAAAACACCAGAAAGTAATATGGTAATAAACAATTAAACCATGCATCTCCTTCCCTTTCATACCAGTGGAAAATGTGCCAGGATCTCTACATTTATTTACTTAAAATTACTACAGAAGGAAATATAATTTGCAATAGGCTCTGCTTCAAGCAATAAATAAAAGAAAAATTTCACAGCTTAGTATACATCTACAGCACTAAGATCAGGAGGCTATACAAAAAGCATTACTTAGTGAAATTTCTCTTTTCACTGCTTGTGGTGGAGAGGAAAGAATTACTTCTGTTGCATCACAACACCTAGTGATTTCTTAGTGAAGCAGAAATGGCAAATTCATTTTTGAAGATGCAAGTAACATTCTCTCTCCTCAGTGTTGTGGATTACTGTCTAACTAGTAATGGTCATTTTGTATAGGGCTTTCCCTACTAAATTAATGTAACTATTTTTTGCAGATTTATTGTTCTGTAAATCTTTTACACACAAACACATGGACACACACCTGAAAATGATTTGAGACTGCAATCATTAGCTTTCAGGTCAAGGAATACAGGCCTGAACTTAGGAAAGACGACTTTTACTGTCCCTTGTAGAGGCACGTTCCTTATCTTTAAGCCAGACATTAGAGGACAATATGACTCCAACATATATGTTAATATTCCCCTCCTGACTTGAACAGAACTTATCCTTAACTTCTGACTTTCCTAAGAGTCCAAAAGCAATGTCAAAAACAAAAACGAGTCCAAAATCATTTGTCATGACGGTTGCTTTCAAGTATCTCCGCACTACTGGGAACTTCATTCATAAAACTAAGTGTATTCATTCATGTTCCATGTTAATAGACAGTTACATATGAAACTGATGGCATTAGATATTACTAGTAATACTAATAAGTTTTTTTGGGGGTTGATACATATAAAAAAGAAAAAAAAAATTATCAGTGACTTAAGAGTATAAAATCAAATTCATGCATAACATGGTACTGTCAATCATTAGTTTTGATGCCATATGAAATTTTACTTCTTCTCAGTTACATAAAGAGCAATAACATGTTCTCATGACTGTGATTCTTTCTTAAAACTCCATCCTTAAGGAGAATACCACTTTCCACAATTGTTATATCTTCTCTTCACTATAAGTAGTAGTTCATTAATTTGAGCAATAGAATTTTAATGAAATGCTTTCCGACCAAAATCTTGCCAAATGGAATTCCATTGTCCTCATTTCCTGTATCTTTGACAAAGAAAACTGCACTCATTTCTAAGGCCTCTTATTTGATATCCTTAGCACAAAACCACTGAAAGTGTAAGACACTCTACTCGGTTTCAAACACTGCTGGATAAATTGCTGCTACATAGTTATCAACACAAGTAACTAAGTTCAGTTTATGTTTGGCTACGACATTCATTGCTTTCCTTGCTATCCCTAAAATCGCACAGGTGTCTATACCATATCCTCTTTAATATGAGGAAGGTATGTTTATTTTTTCATATTATGCTATTTTAAGAGAGATTTCCTTTCAGGTAGTTTGCCCATCCATGCAAATCTCATAAAAAGTGTTGGAAAACACACCACTCATTTAAATACTTTAATGTAGGCAGTATTTTGAGGAGAGTGAGTGGGTGGGACCAGAATCAATATACATAAAGGGGTTTTGTTACCAATTTTGTCATAGATTTGTTTCTGTTTGAGCAAGTAATTTACTACTCTCTGCTAAGAACTGCAACATCTATAAACAGATAAAACAACGAATAATGAAGTAAGCCTTGAACCCTCATGTGTATTCAAATATTCAGCAGTAGACACAATGGAAATATTCAGGCATGTGAAAACCATACAAGGTGCTTAAAGATTATCATGAAATATAAAATGTGCAAATTATTCACATTTGGTTACTACTATCTTTCTATAAAATTTCCTGTTGTTCAGCCACAGGTCATCAGAGTCAATGAGGAATCACCAGGGGAAATGGTCTATGGTCAGACTAGATAATCATAACCATTTCTTTTAGCCTTAAAACTCTATGAATCCACTTTAAAGCTGTTATAAATCTGGAGAGTTACATTAAAACCTCATGACTAATAAACACAAATACATCTGTTTAATCCTCTTTTAATACATTGTAAGTTGTTATGTACTAAAGAAACCCAAA
The DNA here is from genome assembly GCF_965638725.1 of Aptenodytes patagonicus. NCBI lineage: Eukaryota > Metazoa > Chordata > Aves > Sphenisciformes > Spheniscidae > Aptenodytes > Aptenodytes patagonicus. The sequence continues at coordinate 50,315,537 of NC_134954.1, read as the reverse complement.
ATGAATACCAACTGAAATAAACAGAGCTACAAATATAAAATTTAGATATTTTATCATGTTTTCAAAGCACTTTCTTCCCATATGAAATGTATTCCACATAGCAAAAGTCAGCACTCTTAAATTGTGCATGCATTTTCTTCTGTTCTCAAAGATTTTTGCTTTACTCTTACGTCATGATCATTTTACAGAGTGGAATGAACAGGGTTCAATTACTGATTCCTATGACAAGTGGCTTCTATTCAACTGTGAACAAGTAATAACTCTGGTGAGCCTGATTTCTGGTGAGTCTCTCTGCCTTTTCTTTTTTAACCAATTATTTATGCACAGCATTTGCATAGTGGGCCCTTACCAGACCTGTACAAATACTTTAACATGGATACCTTGAATTCTTGTTGTTGCAAGTTTAATAAACACCTTGTCATGTGGAATCAAATTCATTTTAAAAGGATCTAAATAAACACCACCATTTAATTGTTCATATTATAAGACAAGCAACTCTGCTCATCTAATAAGTGTATATCTGTGTTCCTACCCTCTTCATTGGGTTAATGGTGATTCAATATATTTAGAGCTGGAAGCTACTTCTCTAAGCTTGAACATTTGAATGAAAAATGGGCAATTCAGCTACATCTCCCTTGGCAAAACAATCCATTTAATCAGTGTTATAGTTTGTATCTAGACAGTAGGTTTTAATCGGAGTATCTATCTACTAATTCTAAATAGGAGGAAGTAGCAGGAGTAGAGAAGGGAGTGAGATTCATGGTATCATTGCTGAGTCAGTTTATTTCCTGTAACTATCCATCATAGCGGTAGAAGCAGCAGGCAGATGCACACTTACTTCAGAGGACATTACTTTTTTCCCTGGGGATTCTAGTGTTGGATCCAGACAACATCTGTTCCACCACTCCAAAAAAGGTTTACTATCTTCTTTTGTTTCTCTCTATATAAATGTGCAACTATTTTAATATATCATGTAGCTAGGTTCTCTAAAAGACGTTATGGGCTTGGCATTGAAATTATGGGTTTCAGTGACAGGTGGAATAAAAGTTGCATGACTTACACAGGCAGTTAGGTTCAATGAATATGACGGTATCTCCTTGTCTTGTACAAATATAGAGTAGGCTTGTGAATAAGGGCTTTCAGGACTGGGGTTTTCTTTTAAAAGTCTTCCTACTATATCCACCATCTCTGATCCACCATTGGATCAGAGTATGCAATGCAGTGACACGGTTATCAGCAAACATACAGCTGCACACACATACATTCATGCATCACTTTATTATCCAATTCTCTGATATTGTAACAAACAATGTAAAAAAACCTAAAAGCAACAATTTTAAAGTGAATTGCTCTATCCAGACAACTTCAGATCTAAAGCTTAGATCTGAAGCTTAGTGATTTCATTCAGTAATCATCCCATGAAGTGCTTGTCTCTTCCCATTATGTCTGAAGAGACAGTCTAAGTACCATGCTTTTACAAAAGTGCCTGAAGTGAGACAGTATGAATCCTGTCCAAACAGAACAAAAAGGCTAAGATTTGGCCTTCTGGCCATTAACTAAAGAAACGCAAATCTATTACTTAATAAAACATTTCTAGGATAATAAATTTCTGTTGATAAGTGGAAGAATTCAGCTGAATTTAACAGAAGATGCTTCCTAAAGCTTTGTATTCTAAGATTTTTTAAAATGAAGTTTCTTAAAATACATTCCTGACATCACATATTTCATTTGGTTTTTTTCTGTGGCATGTTGCAGCGAAACAGATTTTGTAAATTCAGAATAGTATTTTGATCTGCAACATGTAAAATTCAACAAATAAACAGGACAAACAAAAAAGTCCAAGAAAATAAGAGGCGGTAGTTTTGTGTGGTTTTCCTCTTTGTTTTCATACTGCCATTTTGTCCCAGACATATCAAATAATTTAACTTAATTTAAAAATGCTGAAACTGTATTTTGAAGTGATCCTTTCAAACAGATTCTATTCATTGCAGAACACTCCTCTAAACACTCCGTGATAGCTTTTCTTCATTGTCAGGACCATTGTTACCAGAAGTCCTCATCTGTATGTGATCTCACAGCAGCAACATATACAGTCTGTGCTTGCACATGAATGATTGGATTTTATCGAAGTGACACAGGGACACTTAGGGCCTTGTTCTCCAAACTTTCACTGATTGAGCAGCTGAGTCAATGAAGAACATTACAAGAGTAAGAGTTTGCTGGATCAGATTATAAAATTGGCCAAGACTAAAGAAAACTGCACAGACAATATAGGCCAAAAATCATGGTTATTTAGAAATGCTTGGGAAATTCCAACTGAAAACTGATTTGATATCTTTTTACTTCTAAGAAAAATAATTAAGCATAGTAAGAAGATATGGAAATGGTGACTAATAGTGGGTCACTTTACCTTTAGTGATAATAATGCCCAATGTACACAGTCATACCCTACTTCAGCAAAATATGAAAGCTTATTTGAAGTCAATGGAACTACTCAAATTGCAATTTTAAGCACATCTTTATGAATGCTGTTAAAGAAGCACGAATGTTTAAGATCATACCATCATAGATTAAATCAATGACAATAATGTTATATATGTAGGTGTGTTTGCATGTATACACACATACATTTGTGTGTAAACACACCCGTATATTTGTAAATATGTAAGCATACACAAACTTTTAATTATAGGACATAAAAGCCACAAACTTTTAATTATAGGACATAAAAGCACTTGGCAGATAATATTTAGAACCATATCTCTGTGGACTAAGTGTTATTTCCATTGCGAATATGTTGATTTTTGAGTTTCACTGGAAAATACTCAATAGGAATGCTTGCTATTTTCAGGGCAGATCATAAGAATAGCCATGGCAGGTCAAAACAAAGGTAGCCTGGTATCCTGTTTCCAGCAAAAGCCAATAGTAAGTGCCTAAGGAAGAGTATTAAAACAGAGCAATTGTACAGCAATACTTTCCCTGGACATTCTTCCAGCGCCTAGCAATTTGTGGGAGAGACTTCCTGAACTAGAAGTAATATCTGTGTTTAATAGCCCTTGAGGATTTTTCTTCCACATATTTATCTAATTGCTGTCTAAAACAAGGTAAAATTTAGCTTCCACAATGTCCAATGACAAAAATTTTCACAGCCAAATTAAACTTTTTGAAAATGTATTGCCTTTGTTCTAAGCCTGTTACCTTGTACTTTAATTCCATGGCCACTCATTTTTGCATTAGAAGAAACAGTCAACCCCTATTCTTCTTCTCTCTGCCTCTCAAGATTTTACAGGCATCTATCATACTTCCCTTTATTACCTGTTTTCCTAGCTAAAGAACCCTAATCTATTTAGTTATTTCTTTTATTGTCATTGTTGTCTTATTTTACGACTTTTCTGGTTCTACTGTGTGAATTTTAGCTGAAGGGGTCAGAAATGCAAACAAGTATTGAAGATATAACTGCATGATGGTTTTAACAATGGTTGATTCCTATTCCTTTCCTAATAATTCCTAATATTTTACTCAATTTTACCATTACCCAGCACTCAACAGATGTCCTCACAGAGCTAGCTGTCATAACTCTAGTATGATGGAGTTATCTCTCTCTTGAATGGTAATAATCAATTCAAAGATCATCCCTGCATATATAAAGATGGAAATGCTTTTTTCCCATGTTAGCTGCTTTACTTTTATCAGCATTTAATTTCACCTGTGTCATGGTTTAACCCCAGCCAGCAACTAAGCCCCACACAGCCGCTCGCTCACTCCCCCCACCGGTGGGATAGGGGAAAGAATCAGAAGAGTAAAAGTGAGAAAACTCGTGGGTTGAGATAAAGACAGTTTAATAGGTAAAGCAAAAGCCACGCACACAAGCAAAGCAAAACAAGGAATTCATTCACTACTTCCCATCGGCAGACAGGTGTTCAGCCATCTCCAGGAAAGCAGGGCTCCATCACGTGTAACGGTGACTTGGGAAGACAAACACCATCACTCCAAACGTCCCCCCCTTCCTCCTTCTTCCCCCAGCTTTATACGCTGAGCATGACGTCATCTGGTGTGGAATATCCCTTTGGTCAGTTGGGGTCAGCTGTCCCGGCTGTGTCCCCTCCCAGCTTCTTGTGCCCCCCCAGCCTACTCGCTGGTGAGGTGGGGTGAGAGGTAGAAAAGGCCTTGACTCTGTGTCAGCACTGCTCAGCAGTAACTAAAACATCCCTGTGTTATCAACACTGTTTCCAGCACAAATCCAAAACATAGCCCCATACTAGCTACTGTGAAGAAAGTTAACTCTACCCCAGCCAAAACCAGCACAATCTGCCATTGTATATATAGCCCAGTCTTTCAATATAGAATCATAGAATCATAGAATAGTTTGGGTTGGAAGGTCATGTAACCTTTTAGTAACAGGCATATCAAAATGAATAATCAAGTCTAAGTTAGATACAGGTATCAAGATTTGAGTATGCCAATTCTGGAATCTCAGATGATTCTCAAAAAAACTTGATTCTACTTCTCAAGACCAAGTCCTTTATTGTTTATTGATTTTTGACAGCCAAGGAAACTGCTTCAGTCAGTGCCTGCTTTAGCTGATCAGCTTAATGTAACATAAGCCTTTGTAAAACCTAACTGATTTATATTAGCAGAAACAGATCCTGATACAGACAGGGTTCCCAAATTCTCTTTTCCTCATGAACACATAACATTCAGTATTAAAACAATTCACAATTTTAAATATTTATAGCCAATTTCTAACTAAATTATCAAAATGGTTAATCAGTCTCTGAGGATCTGTTACATGGTCCACATCTCATCTGAGATCAGACAAGTATTTTTTAATAAATGCATATGGATATAATATAGTTCTGGACTTTCTTCCACAGAATTTATTTTAAATTTTCTAGAGAATATAACCTCAAATGGGGTAAAAAAAAAATACTGATACTAACTTGTTTCTGGTTGTTGGGTTGTTTTTTGGGTTTGTGGTTGGTTTTTTTCAGAAAATAAGGAAATATTCAATATTTTAAGGAAATATTCAGGAACAGCACATTTCAGATTCACAGTTATACATCTGATACAAACACTTATATCGTAAATCTGACCGTATAAGCACAATGGGAAAAACATCAGATGAAACTTCAGTAGCATTTTCCTTATTTTCTTAGATCTCCTAAAGAAAGATAAATTAATTTTGCATAACAGTATTTAAATCAAAGCCCATTATTGTCAGACTTCCCCCAGCAAAAAGCTGCTGAGCCTATTGTTTCCAATATCCTATGACTATTTTCTTTTTCCCGTAAAATTAAAATATTCAGGAAGTGGTCTCAGTGATTCAGTAAGTGGTTTCTTTCTCCTACAAATCAGTGTTGAAACAATGTTTCAGCAATGCTAGGAAAGCATTTGGTTGTTGACGATACTGTGATTTGAATGAGACTTAAAACTGAAGTTGCTACTGATCTGAAGCGCTTCAAAATCAAAGAAAAGAAACTATTGATTTCAAAGTTCCAAAATAATTCCAACTTTCATAACACTTTAGTGTCCATACTGTAACACAAATAACATTGTTCTGTATATTTCTGGTTTTACATCTGCTCAAAAATATGTCCCTAGGCATTTACTATTGGCTTTTGCTGGTCGCTAGGTGTACCTATGGACTACTCTACATAACTCTGTCAATCTGAAGACTTCAAAGGTTTACAAATGTAAACTGTTCGCTGCTTAAGTTTTCTGTATACTGCCCAGCACTATTTAAATGGGTATAAAAATAAAATGACAATCTGACCTACTGTGTTGGTGCCCAAAGGTGCTCGTTTTTTCCCAAACACGTTCTTGACAGACCAAGAACAGTTAATTAAGGGTTCTGATTCTCTGTTATTATTTTTCTCAGAAAAGCAATAGAAATGTAAGATAAATATTACCTCTTCATGTAACATCAAATTTATCATTTATGTTACAGAAAAAAAGTAGTTTACTTTTTAGTAAATGTACTGTAACCATTAAAAAAGAAAGCAGGGCAGGGGGGAAGACTGCTAGAGCACTGGTATTAGAAACATGCTATTAGGGCTAATGAATGCATTTTGCAACTATTTGCTATTGGCTTTCCCTTTAAAAAAAAATCAATACAGCAATCCAGGTGAATATTTTCTAACATAACTACCTTTTGACCTTGTATTTTCATTTTCTAAAGGTTAAGTCAGAGTATAAAAAGCCACATTCATAACACGACATGTTTTTTTTTCTCCTTTGCTTCCTGAGAGGAATAAGCATGCACAGCATTTATAGGAAAGGTACCGTTTAAGTCACAATACAAAAGGACTTTTACTGTACTTTGACAATAGCATTATAAGTGAACAGGAGGCAAAAGTGAACCTTGCCACTTGATGACGTCAAATGTCCAATAATTGTATGTTTAATCACTTAAGTTTGCTTTGATATCATCAGAATCAGATGATACGGTCAAAGGGGAAATAATTAGCATCTTAACTGATAAGGGTACAATGCTAGGACAGTAGAAAGCTATGAAATTGGATTGGATTCAAGCTGAGAATTGTTTTACTGTGGAAGTGTAGTGATCTCTAGAGACTACTCTTCAGCTGAAAATGATTTTCCTGTTTATAAATATACATCACTTGAGGTTGGGTTGTTGGGGTTTTTTTGTTCAAAGTTATTATCTTTTGAAAATTATCTTGGCTCCCAGGAGTTATTGGACTTATTTAAGATGACAGCTTTCTCTTTAAATTGAAATCCAAACCCATTTGCAATTATGTAGTTTTATTCCCTTTTTGACTTCAACAATTAAAAATGGAAACATAGGCATTTCATTGAGACGATTTAGAATTTTAATCCTACAGTACCAAGGCATCAGTTTGCTAGGAAAACAAATCTTATTATGGGAAACTTGAGTGTTAACTGCCAGGAAATAACCAATTTTACATCACAGCTGTTGACAATTTGCTTTAAAAATACAGCAAAAAAACCCCCATTATTACTTATCTGTAAAGATATTCTATGTCCTTTCATTAAAAATAGTGCAGTAGTCATTGAAAAAAAATTATTGGATACTATTGGACAGATTCTGAGCCTAGTTACAGAGTATTGACTGTATAGGCATACACTTAAATATAATGTAATAGTCATGCTCAAATAAAAGCAAGAATAAAAGTTATGCAGTCATTTGCTCCCAACATTTCTACCATTTCCCAAAAAATATTCCATCTTAGCCAATTATCAATCCAATTAACTACAGGTGCATAAGCTTGTAGACAGAATAAATGAAAGACTGTTCTGCAATTTAGATAGAATGAAGAAATGGGGCTTCAGGTCTTAAGAAAAGCATGTACATATAAATACATTTGCTGCACATATACCTTGTGCCTGACAAAAATGTTCTGTAATATATTATAATAAGGTGTTGAAGTAGTATAATCTGGATCCGCAATGTGTATCAGAGACAGGGCTGTTCCAAGTCATCTGTATACTCAGCAAACTTAGAAGTCTACCCTCCTTCAAACTCCCAGGAGGAGAACAACACAAGCCTTAAAAAGCAGACAGAATTTTTAGTGTCTTGTAAAGAGCTGAAAGGATCCTGTTTTCACAAACATTCAAAACCCTGATAAAAAAGAGTGCACGTGCTGCATTCAGAGAATTAATTGCATATTATTAACGCTTCATAGAACACCTACTGGAGAAATGCCCAATGGAAATATTGCTTTTGATTTTTAGCTGTTAATATTTTTTCCACAAGACTCTATTTTCTTCATATTCACACACCTAATAACCGCAGTGAATCAAATTCAACGCCAGTTTACATCCTGCACTAATCTACTGAATTGAATGGCCCAGTTCCAGACCTGTTATAACTGAATGTGGCCAGCAGAGTTCCATATATTTCCATCAGGACTGGATTCAACCATTAGTCTATAAACAGCTCCTGCAAGCCACATTCATATAACATTTAGTCACTATAAATAGCCAGATAAAAATGTTTGACCCAAGTGTCCTTTGTGGATTAAGTTTTGGATAGAAACATTTCCTCCCATTCTGTTTGTGATTGCTTAAAATAAATAGATTTTTATAGTTTGTGTATGCATGCAGAAAACCAATTAAACAGAAGCCAAATAGAAATAAAATCTACAGGCTGTTCCAAACCACCACCAACATCGATTTCATGAACAATGAACAGTTCTCATGAGAGAGTCTACAGGTAGCAGCCAAGTTGATATAACTTGGTACACAAGGCACAGATCCAGCTGTCTGTTATTCACTGAAAAATATTGTCCTTCAACAGCCAAATAAGACTTTGAACTTGCAAGTTCTCCATAAACCTAACTAAAGCAAAAGTCATTGTAATACCTAGAAGCATCCTGATAAGCAGAGAGAATGAGAATTTCAAGTGGGAACAAGAGGACGATCAGGACTGAAAGAAAAGAACTTCAGATAAATTGTTCCACAGGATCTCTATCTGACTGCATAGTTTGGAGCAGCTCTGTGCTAGAATTTTTATAGAACACTTTTTAGACTCCACTGCTTCATTTGCTGCAGAAGGCAGGAGGGTGCAGGTGTATTCTTAATGTGGAGTTACAGTAAAAATTCATGTGCAGTGCAACTTCGGCACTTAGGAGTCCAGCCAGTATGATTGTCACTACCCTTCATTTTAGTGAGTCAGACTGAATGTGCCAGAATTCAGTCTGGTACTTCCAGAAATACCTCACAAGTCTCCTCAAATCAGATTCTCTACTTAATATGCTTGCAGTCAGCCATGAAACAAATAACTGCTTTAATGATGCCTGGGTTGTTGTTTCATAAAGCTTTCCCATAATGTTTGGCATCTCTCACTTCAGATCTTTTTATCTTCTTTGCCACAACCAGAAATATTTGTTACATTATGTGGGCTAAGCTATGTAATTAAAAGAAGTAAAAGTTAGTAGAAACAGAATGAATGATTTCTTGAATAAGGCAGCTGAAACCTGCCCTAAAGAATTAGATGCTATCACTGACTTACGGAGCCCTTATACACTGGGCAAGTCACTCAAAGCAATTTTTTTTAAGTGTGTTCTTAAGAAGAGGAACACACAAATGTGTGTTCTTCATGCACGACAGCAGTAATCGAAATCAACGGGAACCGTGTTTTTAATGGGCTACTATATTACTAGTGCTATTATATAATAATACAGTGCTATTATAATACCAGATACTTGGAAAAAAAGAGCCAGTACTGTCAAGCCGTGCTCCTAGAATTAGCAGATTCTTTTGATTCTTGTTTGTACATGTCTCAGTTTTGCATCTGTAGAATTGAGATAATGGCACTTTATCTCCCAAAAGTTTGGTTAAAATAAATTAATTATTATGAAGAACACCAGTGTGATAGCAAAGAGCGCTGTGTAAACCTCAAGAGGGAATCAATGTTCATATAAAAAAATCTAGTAATGTACTGCAAATAAGTGTGCCTATTGAACAACAAGAAGAAATTAAAATTGCTTATTAGCTGAGTGTAAATGAACTGTAACTTAGAGTAGGCTGTTAAAAGGGCAATAAAAGGTCCAGGAGCTGGCATGATAGTACAAAACCACCCTGTGAAGATAAAAGGACACACTTCAGGAATATGAGGATTACAGACTGCAGCCTTTCTGCTTTTCTTTTCAAAGGCAGCCACTTAAAACTCAAGTGAAAACTGAAAGAAGCATACACATGCAAAGCTTTCATATTTCCAAACAAGAAAACACTGCATACAAGACCACTTTGCCTTTCAGTAGAGGGACTTTTTAGAGATGCAACTTCCAGCTGCGCCTTTTTCAAGCTCGTCTCTTTTCCCTATTTCCTACATGTGTATTTCTATAAAATATTGGCTACTGACCAAATCTGACACTTGGATAAGATTTCTACTTATTCTTGAAAACTTGCCAGAAAAAGGGGAAAATTTATTTCAGAACTGAATACGGCCTGTAGGATTTGGTGTTAGGCAACTAAAGATTTTCTCATGCATAACTCCAATAGTTCTAAGTACCCTTTGCATCAACTTGCTAAAAAAATAATTAAATTCTATAGAACCTCTTATGTGACAGTGAAGTTGAGGTTTTAGATGGGAGAATCTAGAATCTTGTACCGTACCTAGCACAAAAAAGGGAAATCTTGCTCCCCTCTCCCCCCTCGACCTTGCACATCTCCCTGCTTCCTTCCCTCAGCTCTTGCATCTGGCTGCATGATCCTGCCTCCTCCTTCTTATCAGCTCTGGTGCTTACTTACTTGATGCCTCAGCAAGGCCATCTAACTCACTACCAGCAACACCCAATTCCTCACCAAAAACTATCCTTAGTTACAGAGACATGGAATGAGCATTTCAACTGCCACAAAGTAAGCAGTAGAAAAGCACATTGAAGCGAGGAGAGAAGAAGCTGACATGGGTCACAGGAGAAGAACACCTCTCTTTTGACAGTGGTGAACTGGTATGTCAGGTCCTGCTCCACCTCACTTTGTTTCACTGGTATTAACAGCAGGGTAAGCTGATAATATCAGTCTCCCCTGCTGTTAGGCATGTGGTCACCCCTTACCATTTTGTCTGCACAGGTGAAATTTAATAATATGTGTATGCAAATTTAATTATTTTATGATTAAATGTGTTAATAACTCAGATCAAAACTAAAAGAAGCTTAAAACTAAGCTCCAAGAGAAAGAAAACATTATGGAGCAGGGTTTGGCTTCTGGTTTTTGTGGTGTTTGTTTTTTTTCCCAGGAAAGTACATGGCAAAACTCCTGTTTCTTGGAAAGGGTTATGGTTTTGTTTGTACCAGCAACTGTGTTACAGTCTTTACTAATAAGCAGATAAAAGTCCTCCCACAACTTTAGGATAATCCATTTCCTGTTCACCTGCAGCAGAGGACCCAGTAAGAAAGCAGCGGGGGTGGCAAGTGCTTTAACAATCGGTATTAACCCTGTTGCTCATCTCATTCAGAAGTGTTCTCTCTAAGACATCATAGCAATGGGTATTTTGCTTTTTTTTGTATCTGAATTTCTAGAAATCATTCTATTTTGTATTAAGATTGCATCCAACTTCCATTAGCTAACACATCTTTCAGGAATGATCATAATCGTTTATATTATATTTGCACATATATATCTATATATAAAAAGTTAATATTATATTTTATACATATATTTTTATATATTATATATATATACAAACCTAATTCAACAAATACTTAAGACTATTTCTAAAATCTAGACACTCATTTAGGACAAGAAATAATGAGCTGCATTGCTTACAAAGGCTCCTACAACACAACAGACAACAGTTTCATTAAATCTTGCCTCCAGTGACTCAACAATCTGCGGACAAGACTAGTCATTTCATAGCTCTTGATTTTGGAGCTATGAGCAGAACTTCCCAGTCATGCAGAGCCATATGGGTTTTTTAACCAAATACAGTGTGAAAATGGATGTCACAAAGCATTACTGAATGAATCAGCAAATTCCTATATTCCAGTAATAGAGCTAGAATGGTAAAACAGGCAGCATAAATACAAAAATATGTTGCTGTCTACATGATCAGTGGGAGAAAGCACAGAAAAATAATTTAGCTTAATAGAACTCTTTTGAAAACCATAGGAAATTGCACATTGCAAATTACTACTGGCCTTAAATTTTTAGGGTTTTCTCCTTGCTGCTAAAAAGAACTGCTGCCATTGTTTGGGTGGGGGCTGCTTTGGGTAATTAGTACATGTTAACTATACTAAATATATATATAATGTAGGTAAAGTGCTTCACTTTTTTTTTAGTCAAGAAAAATAGGTACAGACAGCAAAAAAATTCTGACATCACTTAATTTACCTGGTGCCTTGTTTGCCTCATGTGTCTCTCAGGGTCTTTCACACTTTTTCTCAGCAGCAGATACAAGACAAAAACATGTATGATGTTCAATGAACAAATCAGTTGGTAAAGCTCCTGAGTGAATGAGTCAACCCACAAAATGGAAAACAAATGCCAAATGGCACAGAGAAGCATACAACGAAAATGCCATCTGCACCTGAAGCAGCTAATGCACTCACCACACTATATGACTCAAATACTACCAGAAAAAAATCACTAGAAATGATCATGTCACAAACAGAAGTAAGCACAAGGGATTGAATGGAGCTGGATCATCATTGTATCAAGGGGACCTTTAAATACTCTTCAGTTATGTTTTCCTGTCTTTTAATATGCTGGTTACTCAATGTGATACATTGTAAAGCCATAGGGCATGATGGCTACAACAGCAACTAGTCATTTTGAAAGTCTTTTCACAAATTCTTCAAGAGGAAGATCTCTGCGTCAGTGCTAAAGTTTGCATAATAGCATGTAGCATAAGAACATAGTGCTGTGGGACCCTGACTCTAATTAGGCAAAATACCAAATAAAAAATAACTGAAATCTTTTAACCTGGCTAAAAATGTAAGAAATATTTTCTTTTAAAATGTATTCTCCACCTCAAGGTCCAGATTCTAAATTATATAAATGCCAAGAAATAAAACTGCCTTAGAAAGGTAACTGTGATAAACTAGAGAACATGGACACTAGACTAAACGCACTGTAGAGCAAAGGTGAAAAGAATTATAAATAACAGATACTTATGGTTAGATGAGAGTCACATTGTTAAGTTTGCCAGTTTCAGAACTGCACAAGAATTATTTTTTATTCAGAATTTTAAATTCTATATAATTAGAGATTCAGATAATTTAAATATCCTTGAACACCACCATTGCTAATTTGCTATTGCATTGTTTGTGATACTGATTTAAATCAAATTCTCTCTATATAACAGCAATAGGAGATAGTAGGATAGGTGATCCTCATTGCAAAACTTTTTCTTTTCTGCTTGGGAGCTTTTAACCAACAGTGGTTCATTCTTAGTATTTATTGCATACATGATTGTTCTCTTTCTTGTCAGCTTTTTATTGTTTTATCAAATATTCCTCAACCACAAGAATTTTTAGGGCTACTGCTACTAAAATGAAGAACTTCTCTAGAAGAAAAAGCTTTTCTTAAAACATCTTGTGTTGGAAATAAAACTAAATTATCTTTTATGACGAATAAAACAACTAAAAAGGTATATCCTCAAAATATGAGGAGGCAAAACACTAAAAGAAGACATAAAATTGTCTCTTGACAATAGTATATATTGAAATGGTAGTCACTGACAGTTATCAATGATAACTTACTGGATCAATTCTGCTAAATATTGTTAACTTCTCTTACCTGAAAATCTAATTCATTAAAACTGCTGTATTTCTTGAGATCTGTAACTATCATCTACTAAAATATTGTAGATTCCATTAATATCTCATATTATTTGCACATAAATAAATGTATTTCTAAAATAAAAGGTTGGGTTATTCTTCAGAAGTCCCAGAGTCACATTTTATTCACATACCTAATAACAAGGCTATGTACAGCAAATAGGATATACTGAAGACATGTTGATTCCATATTGATCTTTGACTTTTTTTTAAAACATCACAACTTCAATAAATGGGTAAAATATTATTTTATATGTTTGATGTTCAAGTATAAATGCAGAACTCTTATAGTTGATAAGAATTCCTTGCAACTATATGTGTCTTCCAGATTAAGAACTCACAGTACTTTAATTAAATTTCACTAGAGCCCTTCAAGGCAAAGTATCATTACTTCAGCCTTCACTGATGACACTGAAATTATATACAGATCAATGGGGCATCCAAAATAATTCATACATACAAACTCACTCTTCCAGTTGGAGTCTCTTGGCCGGACCAGAGTTGATTCAACTCAACATAGGCCCATTCACTTCAAAAGAAGGGCAGTGATTAACACTACCAAAGGGTTTGGCCGTCCTGTTCTACAATGATATTGATGCATTCATTAAAATATGTGAGCAGGATAAATCTCCCATTTAGGCATCAAATTTGGCTGGCTATTCTGTGGGACATCCTAATTATCCATGCTTGTGATTTTAATAACAATTTGTTTAGAAGTGAATGTGATCTGGCACGTCCAATTTGAACCCAGATGAAAGCTGAGCTGGATACAGATCTACTGCAAAAGTACTGCAAAATACAGTACCTCATTTGTTTTGAGCTAGTTTTCTGATTCTATTTTTACTCACTGTGATTTACCACCAGTATCCTCTGGGTGATAGTTAAGGAAACAGATGCTGGGAATCTCTGTCCCTTCAGTTCCTGAGAGGAGAGCTCTGACTCACATTTGTGCCTAGTCTCCCCTTTGTACTCACACATGCAAAGGGTGGTTGTGTGAAACTTAAATTACTGCTTGATTTCCAGTTTCTCATTGCCAGTTTCCTCAAAGTTTCCACTTACGTATTTTATAGCTTTACCAGTTTCATTTGAGCAGCGTTTTATTACACGCTTCCCCTTCCAAAACCTGAACTGCATGTTCCCAGGATAAAGTTAAATTCTTTTATTTTGAAGTGCTCTATTTATTCGGGATTTTCCAATGAAACTGGATAGAAAAAATGTACAAATCTGGGACAAAGTTGAAATTAATTTTTAACAGATGTTTTAGTCTGAATATTTCCTCCACCACTTTGAACAAATACATATATAGAACATATATAGAACTATTGAACAGAAATAAATACAGCCCGTGCCTGTTTATAAGGCTATCATGGAAATTTCCATTGTCTGTGTGCAGATAAGTAAAGGCTTGCTGGCTTTCATTGATAGACTGTGGTACTTAGTGAGGCACAGGAAGAACACTTCTAGATTGAAGGTATGGGTAAGACAGCAGTGTTCCTCCCTGGATGCAAAAAAGGTACATATCATTGTCACCTAAAATGCAATTGTTATTATTTTGTAAATGTTGCCCAAAACACAGTCTTATAGTAACGAAGGAGTTAAATGACACGCTTGATTTCATTCATAGAAGATTTCTATTTGACTAGAATTAAAATCATAGTACACTTCAGAGAAGAGGTCTAGTGTCATTTAGCAATGAGTTGCCCTGGCGGAGTTTCTAGGAGAAATAGTCACAATATAATTAATCTGGTGGAACAGCTGGATACACAGACTGCAATTAATTTTGCTCTGAATATTAACAATTCCACAGCAGTTGAAAAGAAATGATAACAGTCAATAGATTTTTGAATTAAGTAGGTTGTGGGCAATAAAGCAAATTATTGTTGATATTGTAAGACTTGCTTAAATCAACTGAATGATTACAGTAAATCTGCGTACTTAATAAATCTGTACTGGTACTCATTTATACAGGAAAAAAAGGAGATTCACATTTCAACTTCTAACTAAAGAGGCAAGAAAAGTTTTAAATAAACCATCAGACTACTTCACTCATTAAACTGAACAAATGTGGACTGTTTACTGTTTTGTTGTTCAGTATGTAAATAGCATATCAGAACAGTGCATAACTAATATCCATACATCAGAAACTTGTTTCTTGATTATCCAGAGATATAGGCAGTACCTCTTTAACAGTTTCTTTCAGGGAATATTTCTCCAATAAGAGCTGGACTTCTAAGCAGATGGTCACTGCACAAGAAACAGTTGAACAGTGGCACCCAGAGGTGAAAAGTGTACTGCTCCTAAAGGGTTATTCCATTTGTTGTGATCTATTTCTCATCTTGTCCTTCTGTCATTCCCATCTTTTCTTTTCC
Source organism: Aptenodytes patagonicus (assembly GCF_965638725.1). NCBI lineage: Eukaryota > Metazoa > Chordata > Aves > Sphenisciformes > Spheniscidae > Aptenodytes > Aptenodytes patagonicus. The sequence goes on along the minus strand of NC_134954.1, from coordinate 50,299,906 downwards.
AAGTAACAAATGCCAGAAAAAAAAACACTGCAATTTGGAAGAACATACTCTAGAGTTTAAAAAAGAAAGCCCCTGCTTTGTAACAACTATTATAGTTGGGAACACATTTTAGAAACACATTTTTCCTACATATTTTCTCTAACAAAGAACGGGATAAAAATAATGATGGAAAAGAGAATATTTTCAGATGCGTCGGATGGAATTCTGAAGCCACAAAGCCTTGTGTTCTCCCTAGATTCACCAGCTGGATTTATTGTGCCGGATTATAACAGGAACTTGAAGATCCAAACACACAAGTTGGTGGATTTCAGGAAAAAGGCTTGGGATCATAGTACAAATAGAATTATAGTTGGCACAAACTGTCCATACTATCTCAGATGCCTTGACTTCAGACGTTTGGTAAGACCTATTGCATCATTGTCCTAAAAGCACCAGGCTGAGAGCACCACCCCTCCGTGATAACCTCCTCAGGCTCCTTGGCCAATATCTATTTTTATATATGCATAAATGCATATATGCATTATATGCATGCCAGTTATTTATTTCACAAAAAGGTTAATTAAATACAAAGAAATGGTGTGGCTACCCAGCATCAATCTCAGGAAGGCCCAATAAAATGAGGCCCATTGATTTTTAATTAAAAAGGCCACACTTTTGCAATTTGCAATGAGTGCTTGCATCTTTCAGTTAGAGTGGGACTCTGTACCTGGGCTGAGCTGCAGCAAACCACACCCACACTCTCTAAAGATCCTCCAAACAACCTTCCACTTAAGGGACCATAGTAGGAAGAGCTTTTGCAAGTATCTGCTCAAAAGAGAAGAGAAAAAGAAACAGGTGTTTGTTTTGCTTGAATTTTAAAGATAAAGTTTATTTCTGTGGGTTAAATGGATTGGGTGAGGTGTCCAGAACGTTTCTGATGATTTTCCCCAGTAGCAAGTCCTTTTGCCTGCTCTGCTCTTCATGCTGGTTGTTATTAGTATTGTTGTTATTATCATCATCATCATCATCATTATAACTATCATTCCTTATTATCACGTAAGGAGCAGTGGTAATGTGATGGGCAAAAAAGTGAAGTTCACCCTTCTATATCTGCATGTCCAGCCCAAGCATGAGGAAGGAGTTTCCATAAACTCCAGACAGAGGCAAATGTTCCTAAACTCATCTCTATATCCAGTGTGTTCAGGATTGCACTTAAACTACTATCCATACAAAAAACATCAACTGAGGTCAATTTCCAACGGTTTATAGGGTAGGACATTTCTCAGCATCTGCCTTTCAACCAGGATTATAAACAAGTATGTGAAAGCAAATAAGGAAAGGAATTATGGCTATATGCAAATTGATATCCTTCCTCCCCCCCCCCCCCATCCCACCTTTATTTTCCTATCTCTTTACTAAGATCGCGACTATTTGCAAAAAAAATTTGTTGCAAAGGCTGCAAGGCAGTGACACGCTGCGAGGATCTAACATGTCTAGCACGCTGCCGTTGAACCGGAGTGCAGGGTGCAGCTCTGCTGTGCGGCATTGAACAGAGAGCAATACCGTTTTCAGTACAGTGATCCCATAATCATCGCTAGCAAATGATCGTATGATAAGAATTGTGCCGAGTAGCGTTAAGTTTATTGCGCATTCTGTCTTAGCGTGAATACTACACGCCAGTCACACCGGCCGGTAGAGCCACGGCCGCAGCACCCCGCCAGCCGGCAGCTGCCCCCGGCGCAGAGGGGCGGGGGCGGGGCGGGGCGGGGCGGGCGGCGGCGCCCCCTCGCGGCGGCGGAGCGCGGCTGTGGCGCGGAGGGAAGGCCCTTCCCTGCCCCCGGTGCGCGGCCACGGCAGCGCGCGGGCACGGGGCGTGCTGCGGGACGGTGCTTTCCCGCAAGCGACAGCTCTAAAGCTGGCAGGTATCGCCAGGCAGCTCCGTTTCCACGTATGACTTGCTGCTTGCGGGAAGGCCTAAATAAAGGCACCGTTCCAATTCCTAATGAACATTAGCAGCAGAACAGCTCACCTCTTTCAAACGCTTCATACAGAATGTGTTATACTTATCATTACGTGTTATTTACACATATTTTTGCCTCAGATGTCCAGAAAATATTTTAATGATCCTAAATACGGCCATGTTTGGCTGTTTCTTGTGTTCAGCTTACGCTCTTCTTGTACATAGAGGCAGGGATTTGGCTACGTTGTTTTTGAATTTTAGGTTCCAGTTCCCAGAAAATGTCACCTTAAAAGCGATCTATTCCTTTTGAAACAAAAGTTACTTAAATGCATGGCTGCAGGTATAAAACTTAACAACAATGTTAAGACCACAGTTCCTCTTCCAGGATTGTGCTGTAAAGAAGGAGGCGTAAAAATAAATAATATTTATTGCCAGCCAATAAATAAAGGCAACACCTTTTAATTCCATAAAAATACCCTGAAAGAGGAGAAACATTTTGTGGAGGGGCAGAATAAAAAAATCAGTACATATTTTCTTCTACAAAATGTAGAGAATTTTCTGTGTTCTATAAAAGCACAGGTGTGCTATATGGGTGGAAGGAAAAAAAAACCAAACAACAACAAAACAAAAAGAGCAAAAGAAATAAAAATATCAGTCCTGTCCCTACCGGTAAAAGACACTTGGAGAAAAGTCGAAACAGAAACGAACATTCTTGTTTCAACATCTGCATGAAGGTAAGTACAGTGCAAGAGGTGGGGAGGGGAATTGACCTTTCCTCCATTTAATCTTCTAATTTATAGACATCCCTTTAAAACGGACTGATTTTTAAAAATCTCTCAAAGGAAAAGACATTGCCTTAACCCCTCATGCCTTACTTGTAGCACCCAGGCAGATGAGGCATTCTTAATCATCCCGCCCCCTGGCCCTCACACTGTTAACTAAAGAGATCTTCTCATATTTAATTGCACGTGTTACGCCTCACAGCCCAAACATACATTTTTCTGGTTTGCAAGCACTGCAGCTTATTCTGCTTGGCTGTGATGATACAAGAAGAAAAGAGATATATGGCTTTGCATTGGGGGGTTAAACACTAAAAATTACCCTTGTGAATTTTCCTTTATAATCGTATCTGCTGCTTATGTGTGTAGCTAGAAATAAAATGTTCTGAGTATCTTTTACCTACACCCCAAATGCCTTACCCAGAGACCTAGCGAGTAGCTCAAACTCCTGCCGTTGTCAATGAAAGATGGAAAGCATTAACTGTCTGCATATATCACCAATATTAATATGTGGTACAGACTTCCAGCATTTCTGGCAAACTAAACTGCCAAACAATCTAATCGATGGTCTATTTACCTAACCTAATTTTCCACCGCTCGAGGGGCGCATAGAGGAGATTTCCATGAAGTACAATTCTAGAATAAGCTATCCAGCTTGACACAGCAGTTGGCAAATCTTCCCCAAAGTATGACGGATTTTATCCCCATTTAAAATATTGCATCTAACGTGACTGTGAATGTCATCATTCCTATTGTTAGCTAGTATCTTGTTTAAAGCTTGATACAGGAAGACATTTAGTTTTCCATTAGAAACTAAATACTCTTCTGAGAAAACAGTTGATAAAATGGAACTCTGCAAGAGGACTAGCCCAGAAAAAGTCTCGCACAGTGCTTATGTAGGGCACAGACCTGAACTGGCTGTGCCCTCTACATGCGAGGAGATCATTTCCATTTCTAACTTCAATGACTCTGTGATTAAAAGGTTACAGAACACTTGAACAAAGTTATTTGACATAATTAAACTATACCAGCACCATCTAAGCAAATTAAATGGCATATCTGGACATATATGAGTTTTATAGTAAATAACACAACTTTACAGATTTTGTTACTATTTAGAAAAACATATTAAGCAAAGATCATTACATAAAGCCTAAAATTTGAATTTGAATCTACATGGGTAGATCCTCAGCCTATGCATTACGTAAATGTATATAAGTGCATTTATCAAGTAAAATCAAATGATAGTAGATAGTCTGCTGACCATCTGATTTTGACTAACCAATACACTTATCAAAATGACAGTATTATTTTCATAGCTGCCTGAATGTAAAAATAAGTTCCATTTGATATATAATGTTTATATTAATCCTTTTAAACATTTGCTGCCTTTCACCCCATAGGTGATCCCTGCAAAATGTGTCGAGTGATTTATTAAGGTCTGACCCAGCAAAGTGCAGAGAAGGCTCACATCCCACTGGCTTCAGGAGCAATTAAGGGCTTCTCCACGCACCTTCCAGGATCGAGCTCTGAGGATTTGGCAATCCTTCTGGACTACAGTTTGGTTCAGATTTTTGTATGCTAACTTTCTTTATCATGCTTTCATTTTGCACTGAGGTCAAATAACAGCTGTATCCAAAACCCTCTTATTGACCAAAATTTTCAGTTAAGTCAATATGAGTTTGAGCAGGAAAAGAATGCAGACATGAGTAAAAAGTTTGTCACAGCTAGCTGTTACATGGCCAAGATTACTTAAGAATTTCATAGTATGAAGATTTCACAATCTATACCTGAAAAAAATTATAGCTATCATAGTTAATAGTTAAGAAATGAAACATAGCAAAAATATTTCCGCTCTAAGGAGTAGTTCATAGACCTAAAACTAACATTCACCAATCCTATCTGTGTTTCTTTCTTTAGAATTTCACTCTACTACAAAACAACATGTAAATCAATGGAAAACACTGGAAAATGTAAATCAATAGTAGTTATTTTACTACTAAAAAGAAAATCCATTATTCTAATTTTTCTTGTTTGCTGTTTGCTCTCATACTGCAGAATTTTCTCTTTTTTCTTTGATATTTTAAAACCTGGTTTTAGGCAGTCTGTTAAGTAACAGTGGTCACGAAAATCCGCAAGGCGTTTGAAAGGATCCAAAGAATTTATCTGCATCTGATTGAACTGATTGACTAAGTAAAATAATAATTCTTTTTGAAAAATATATACCGCTTTTTAGAACACAATTTAAGAGCACTCAGTATTATAACAGGTAGTCTAATTTGAACACTAGTAAAAAGACAGCACAGCATTCTTAAATTCCAGAAAAAAATGTGTTGTTCTTTCAGTTGTGTCTTTGCTAACAATTTGGAAGCATCCATTGTATTACTACTGCAGTGTTATTGAGCTAGTTTTATTAAGGCAAATTTATAGCAATGTTAGAAATTAATACCACTCTTATTTCCTCCACTGCCTGGCTTTATTGAATGCCATGGGGCATATTAATCAGTAAAGCCAAGTAGTGCATGAAATAAAAGTATAAATTAACCTGTAACATGAATGTAAAAAGGGGCTTAATAAAATAGAAATAAATAACACTTAATGATAATCAACCCTGCCTGGCTTAACCAAGCACATAGTGTAATAATGCTAAATACAAAAAAAAGTATTTAAATAAAGTTTAAATCATGATGCAAACAACAGAATTTACAAAGTAATACTTAATTCACTGTATTGTTTAAACACACATAAGATTGTACAAAACACACCCTTCTGCCCTGACACTTCTTCATGTAAAATTCCTGTCAACTTTGGGAGCAGGCCCAAGGCACAATGACTATGAAAGTGAGAATGATTTCAGAGCAATTTCGCACTCTAAGAGTCTATGCATTTAGATGTAACCAAAAAAGAAGTCTTTGCATAGTATATTTTGCATACACCCAAAATGTACCTCCAAATATCAGCTAAAACCAGAACGGTCTCTTCAAGCCTATTTCACACAGGTGAACTGCACACAATGCGTACAGTGATTTATTAAGGGCTTGACCTTGCAAATGTGTGAAGTCATTTTAACCTGTCCTTAAACTTATGTTGTGGTTTTTCTAAAGATAGTGTATTCTATGGTATAATAGAAGGCATTTTTGGGGGGAAAGTCTCTTCTCTCCAGGGTCCAAAAAAACTCCGTCCATTAATTATTCCCAGTACACAAATTGATATATGCAAGTCTTGCAAAATCAAAGCTAATTTTGTAATCGTAAAACAATAGACAGCTCAGCTTTTCTCCAGTTACTGCACTTCCAGAGCACAAATATTTGGCCACGTTGTCATATATAATAACCACATATATATATGGTTATAATATATGTGTGTTATATATATATTATATATAATTATATATAATTATATATAATAACCAAATACACGTATTTGCAAAAACAGGAAAAAAAATTGGCCAAAATCTGTAAGTATCATAAAACACCAATGTGTATGCTCCCTCTGCTGGCTCTGCTGCAGAAGTTAACTATGAAACACACCTGCTGTAATTGTGCTGCTACTAACGACACTGACATAAATATGTAACAACTTTGCTAGAAACACCAAGTAACAAGAAGAAAGGTAAGATGACAAATTTTGCATGAGTGACTGCACACATAACAATATAAACATGATACTAAAGCAAAGGTTTTACAAATACAAATGTATAATATATTAGAAATGCACTGGAGTTCATTGCATCACAGTTGCGATGTCATTATGGAGACATACTAATATCAGATATAGCCAACATTTAAAAGATACTGAGAGCTATGCTTGAGACACTGTTTGGGTGGACCTGTAATGTTGCAACCAGTATTAATTTAAATTTTTCACATTTGCAAATTGTATAAAACAGGGTTGCAGACTGGTTACATTCAAGTGTATCCAGGGTCCAATAGAAATGGTTAAGGATCTTATTTTGCAGAAAAGGTAATGGCACTGAACAGGAGGCAAGCTTAACATTTAGTCCAAGCGAGGTCCCCATACTCTTGGATGATGTTTGCTCAGAGTTCTGTCAGCTAATGAGTTGAACCATCTGTAGCAGTTTCCTGACAGATGTGGCCGACTCCCGTACTGGGCCACTACATCTTCTGACAGAGAGATCTGTGGAGGGCTCCAGTGACAGCATTCCGAGGGAAGGGCAGAAAACGCTGCCACCAGGTACTCAAATGTGGTAGCTCTTTGTAAATAATAAAGCAGCTTTTTTTTTTGCCAAAGGCCCTTCCAAACACATTCCTTTTGACTTCAAAACTATTGACAACCGTTTTTTCCCCTTCATCAGCCATGGTATCAAATTCAGGCCCAGCACAACATCAGTGGATGTAAAGGAATTGCATGACAACTCAATTTAGGCAGGTTTTTTTCTTTTTTTAAAATCAAGGTTTATGCTTAAAATCCGGATTCTTCTAAGTCCACTGAGCTTAATCTATTATATAGATTTTGAAATGCATAAATTCCAGAGAGTTTTATGAGATGCACAAGGGTATCCAGTTTAGAATACACTAAGTATATATTATCTCACTGCTATTATAGCAAGACGTGTTCTACAGTAGTAAGGAAAGCAAACTTAAATGTATATCTTATCCAGTAAATGTGAAAATAAACATTAAAATACCTTTAAAAATTATTTTTAAAAGAATCTTTTTGTATCATTTCTGTCTTCTGCACAACGTATTCATTTTGGACAAGAAATACATTTGGAGTATAATACGATGACAGCTAAAGGACTGCCAATGCAAATGGATATTTCAACATAATAAATATTGGTCACTGTGTTTAGATCATTGAATTCCACATTATTTTGTTTGGAAGTCAAATACCCTGGCAAATTAACCTCAGTGCTGACAGCATTATAGTCATTAGTCTGAATAAGCGACTTTTTTTTTAATGACAGTGAAGTTCCCATAAAATACAATTAAAAAATAAAATAAAATAAAATAAAACAAAACAAAATAAAATAAATTATAGCATAAATATGGTGGTTTAGTTACATACTGATACAACGTTTATGGACAGTTGTTTAATTTAAAGCACCAAAAAGGGAAGACTGAAGCTGGAGAATGCCATGTTTTGGTCTCAAATGTGCACCTAACTTCTCAAGTGTGCACCAAATTTTCTGCAACTGTGGCAACTGGGCAACACATGATAAGTTCTCTGAAAAACTAAAACCTTATTGAATCAACAGTTATGTAAATGTCAAGAGACTACCAATTTGCAGAATATCCCAAATTATTTGGTATATCAGGAAAGATCGTGAAAGATCAGGAAAATCAGGAAAGAGCATGAAAGACATATTATAAAACCCACAGTTAAAAGAAATCAGTTAAGATTCATACTTGCATTTTAATATTTTAAGAGATATACATTTTTTCATTTAAATATTCCCTGTGGTATTAAATTAAAGCAACTGTGTTGTAACAGCACATGAAAAAAACAGAAAGTGCACATCTGTCACAAACACATTGTATATGGAAAGTGGACCAAAAGGAAGTGTATGATGAAAATATGACAGTATTTTTCAAGTAGTTACATGCAATGAAACAAACATGCATCATGGGCCCCTGAAATTCTTTCACACCTATTAGAATACAATTTATTTTAATAACAGAAGACTATTTCTTGTGTAGGTTAATATTTCAAGCATCTTTTTTAAATAAATTGCTTGTGTGTCTAAATCAGTTGATGAAATCTTATACAAAAATCATTCCATTTTCTTTATTCCCTTGGATTAGAAACATCCCTGTATTTTTACGCCAGTGTAGTCATATGCATTAGACTGGAAGTGAGACTGTGACGGCTCTGCTTACTGCCTGCTGTCACTAACACTAGATCTATCTTCACAAATATTATTACAAGCGTGTTCATCTGAGGTGTCCTTATTCACAATAGCTGACCTTCATGGCTATGTCTGACATTTAAAAAGAAAAGTTCTGCTTTACAACCTTCAGTGTGCCTTCAGTTATAAATTACTTGTAGAGTATTAGTAATAATAATTGATTTTAGCAGTAAGTAATAGAGTTATAAACAGCTCCTACTATTTAATGAAAGAAATGCTTCATCTTCTGGTTTTATTTATTAGTATTCAAGAGCTTTCCACAACCTCACTAAGATCAGTTATTGCTTAATTAAACTAGAAAAGATGGCCTGTCAATGACTCTTTGTTCAAAAAAACATAAAAAAATTAATTATTTTTTACATTTCTTTACAAATGTTAAGGTTTGCTTATTTTTCTTTTCTGTTGTGAGCTTATTTGAATACAGATAATGCATGTGAATAATGAATTGATTGAATTTTCCTTGCAAGTTAATAAAATACGGGATTTTCATCTTAGTGTCGTGCATCAGTTACAAGTAAATATAATCAATGAAGAGTTTTACCCTGTATGGGCCACACTAGAGCTCTCCTCGATGTTCACAAGTGAATCAATTGCAGAACCGTCTAAGCATCTTTTTGCTGCTCACAACTAAACTCTATTGCATTTTTTAAGAAATTCAGTTTTCTAGCAAAGTAAAAGAGCACCTACAGGTTCATAACGCATAAGAACTGATGTTCACACATGAGAAACTAAGGACTAAAAGACTTCACTGGCAAATGGCCTGAAGAATGATGCAATTACTCCATCAATAACAGCAGGAAGGTTTCAAATAAACAATACCCAATTAAAATCCGACTGGAAAATGATAGCAGCTACTGATTTTATTTTGCCTTTTTTGTCACAAAGTAGTGATAACTGACAAATAAAACTTAATGTCACCTTATCATGATGCAAATAAAAATACACTGTACACTTACATAAATGTCAAGCTTGAGATGCTGTCTATCATCTCTCACCACTAGCTGGCACCATAGCTTTAAAAATGTAGTGATGTGTCTCGTTTATATCTTACTAATTAACAAGCCAGCTACCTAATTTTCAACAGAAAACAATTATTCAAAGCAAACAAGAAATATTTGGGGCTATAAACTAAAATGAGTCTGAAAGCAATATTCTCAATGATGACTAGTAAGACACATCCTGCAAAGGGAAATGGATAACAGTTAACAGACTCGGGGCTTGTTTTTATTAGATGAAAATAAACGGTACTGTGCACAGATGGGAGAGTCTGATATTTTTGCTACCGTCTGGGAGATCGTAGAGGTCAATATCTTGGACTATGAAGAGGATGAACCCCAATAAACTGCCTCCCCTACTGAGCTTTTTATCCCAAATAAACTCAGAGGCCACTCCAGGTTCATTCCCAAAGAAGCAGCTTTATTGCATGGGCTAATAAATTTCACAGAGTCTGTCTCCTTCACTGGCTTCCCTTTTCTCATTAGAGCCTGCTGCTTTCATTGTCTGCTGGCTGGATACACACGCCCTAAGAGGCAGGGACTTGGTTTCCATTCTCTGATGGCAGTGGTTCTGACATTGCAATAGACTTCACTGCCATGTTCTGCTCTGATTCTTTCAGACCAGTCACTGTTGGCTGACCGGACACGTGCATTGGCGCACACACCCACACATCCAGACACACACGAAGTTAAAAGCAGGGGAGTTACAAGCTAGTCATCTACTGCTCAGCCTCAGAAGAGACCAAACAAAAATTCAGGCAACTGTTGCCAACTGTCTATGTATTTACAGGTTGGGCAAAGAAACCCATAATGTTCACATAATATCAATAACAGAGCACTGTTAATGTACAAATACATCATATTTGTGGCCGATCTGTCAGCTGTGGTCCGAATAGACAGTGAAATACTTCTGTAACATAAGAAAATCCTCCCTAAAAAGAAACTAAAGCTTCCTCCTATTATAGGGCAGGTTCTCTGCAGCTGTCCAACCAAAGCTGCGACATACAGACAAGATTTCTGATTCAGTAATGGCAGTCACCTCAGGAGAACCCTGCCATTCTGGCCTTGGCACCATTAAACAGTATAGCTCATAAAGTTACACATACTCTTTTTTACAATCTTCCATAGGACCAGACAGAAGATAATGTACACTTTCAACAACAGTGCTATACATGTTACAAATTCTGCAGTCGGTTCACTAAAATATCTAGCTGATAGCTCTCTCCCTACAAAAAAAAAAAAAAAAAAAAATCACAGAATAACACATACTGTCAGCTATGTAGGAAAAAAACCATTCTAATTCTTACTCTGAAAAAGGTCACCTCCTGTATAATTTTATAGTGACATTTTTGTCCTACCTAACAGAAATGGTGAACCTCATCTACATCTTCACTATTATCTAGACCGGTTAGATTCTGCCATTTGCATACTACAGTACACTGCCAGGCTAGTCTTCAGCCTGCTTTAAGTACTGCCCTTTCATCCAACTGAACAGCAGAGCAAAAAGCAGCTCACACACACCAGTACTGAGGAGATTATGCATACAGACTGCACCTATGCTTCCAGGATAATCACTAACATTATAAAAGTGCTGTTGTCTAAAATGACACAACCAGTTCTAACTAACGGATTTATTTGGAAGACTATGCATGGAAGGATTTGGGTTAATGAACACAGTTATAATATATATTCAAACCGGTATGGCACAAATTCTTATCTTCCAAAAGAGAAAGAAAAACAAACAAAACAAAAGACTGGAAAGTAATGAAAGGAACCCACCTAGATCAAATTCTTTTGGTGTTTTAAATCTCTTGGAGTAGCTTCATATTTGCTAGTGAATTTTATCCTTCACTGATACAGATATTTTGTGGTTTGTAAAGCCTTATTTCAATCCCATATTGGCCAGTATGTATACAAACACTTCTTTGCTAATTTTGTCTTGGAACAGAAAAGAACAATTAAGAGTAGTTACTTGCTTCTCTTCTACTTCAAAAAATGCCATCTAAGGAACACAGATTAGGATCACATTTGTTCTTTCATAAGAGGAAAGTTTATGTGGCAACATTTCTTCATTGTATGTGGACTTCTCAGATTCCTGCCGCTGGCAAGTTACACTTGCAAAGTTCACTCTGTAGCCAAAGGTTTTGAGTCTTTGTTTTGTGTAACAAAAACTGTCAATAAACAACAAATTATTTGCCCCTCGTGTTTTATCAAAGCCATGGGAGCTAACATTTTTTTGACGTATATGCTCCACAGGATAAACATGCTGCCAACATCAACTAATCATAATGTTAAGAACATGGTGGGTTTGCCTTGTTCCAAAGTTATTTTGAGGTCATTTTGGTAGTCCAGCAAATAGTCAACAGGGCAGCCCCTTGCAACTGAGTCAATTCCACAGAATTCAGGACAGACGGCAATGTGAGACGAAGGATCACAAATTGGAGAAAACCTAGTCTTAGTGTATGTAGCAGAGAAGCTTGTAACGGCTGCAGTATAATAAAGAAGTGTTAGAGTTAATCCACTGCTATCTGTCTTTATTTTGCTAACCCACTCGAGTGGACACCACAGCATTGAGACTACATTAATCAAAATTTGGAATGACCTGCTTTTCATTGCAAACTGCAGTTATCTTTCTTTACTGATTGGCCTTGACCTGTCAGCTGCATTTGGTACTGCTGACCCTGAGGGTTCTTTTGAAGAGCCTGGAGTACTATGAAAGGTTGTCTGACTCTGTTCTTGCTTGGTTTAATTCATATTCTCTCAACATACCCATTTTATTTCCAGTAGAAATTGATCATTTAATTGCATTGTAAGTTTTATGGGGTATGCCCCAGGCTGCGTTCTTTATGCCAAGCTTCTCAGTATTTATATGTGGAATGGTGGGAAAGAAAAAAGTCAGTCACTCACAAAGCTAGACCAGGCTTCATAATACCAGTAATTTTCACTGCTTTAAATTGCATACAAAGCTGTTTTGGGAATAAAACAAATGTATATGTCACCATCTGAGGTTTATTTTACAAATGCATTGGTTTTAACTTAATACTTTCAAGACAGGTTCATCCTCTTTTTAGGAATTTAGCAACCCTTTCTTCAATCCTAGTATATATTAAGTCTAGTAAGAGACCTATATTACTACTTCATATCTAACCAACCCCAAAGTTGGTTGGATGAGAGCCTTAGTACTACAAACCCAAACAGTTCATACTCAAGAAACCAATATTCGTTCAGATAATACTATTGTAGTGGCATCAAAAGTATTTACTGTCTTCCTTTGCAAAAGGGATTCAGGCTTGATATCCCCAATCCTGATTCTTCCCAAAGAAAAAAAGAAATGGTGTAGTATAGCATAAATCTACCTTACTTGTGGTGTTTGCCAAAACATACAAGATTTTAAATCTGACACTGCTTAATCTATTTAATTATTTAATCTATATATGAGGAGATGGTTTCAAATATTATGCCACATATAAACCACCACCTTTATTAGTAAAAGACAAATTGTACTCTTACAACTAGCATTGAAGTTTGCCAGTCCACTTGGACACTCTCAAAATGAAGAAAAATGTGACATGATTTAGGAATGTAGTATCAAAAGAAACACACAAGGTAAACTTTAATTTTTGTTCGTATCTTGAATGAATAGATTATTTCAACAAATAGGACTGAATTTATGGCTCAAAATATTTTACTTTGCAATAGAACTAATTTATTAAAATAGTATCATCATTATTATGAAACTGAAAAATTTAGATCCATCACTCAGGAATAATCTGGATCCTGGTCATCCAATCAGTTTTGTAAAGAATGGCTCCTTCTTTACTGAGGACCAACTGCAGTGAAATGCTGTGCAAGGATTAGAAATCTGTGTACAATGATAAAAGTCCCAGATTCAGACCTCAGAGGAAAATGCTGATGTGGCATTGCAAGTAAAATGTATTTATTATAATCATTACTTATTAACATTTAATTAAATTTACTTTGTGCTGTATCAGCCATCTTCTTTTAAAATAAAAAGTAGAGACTGAAGAAAAATACAAATTATAAATATAGAAATAAAAGTATGATTAACTTAAAATTTTTTACAACTTTCTTTTTAAAACAGACGATAGTAATAAAAATGGAAGATTCAATCAAAAATTGAAAATAAAGGGAAGCTACAAAAAGAGCAAGGCTGCAGTTCACTCATGAGTAAAAACAAAGTAAAAGACAATGTCTATTGAGAGATCAGAAAGCAAACCTGGAAACAAAACACCTCCAGACTGTGGAAAAACGCAGCTCGGAATCCGAATTTTGTGAGCTAGGACATATCATCAGTAAAATGAAATGGAAGCTTTGGTAGAACTCTTTTAGACTATTACATAAATATATTTGAGCAAACTCTATATGAACTCAAGTGTTTATTCTGTTGTTGCGTGCTCTAATTTGATACTAATTCCAGCTGAGTTAGTACCAATTACCTTATCTGTAAATAAAATCACAGAAAAGTCCAGAGTCTGAAATTCACCAAGCATTTATATGGAAAGGAAACAAAGGGGCTTATTTCTTTCCGTAATCTCCCTCCATTAAGATCATCAAGCCCCTTCTTTCTTATATCATTTTCCCCGCTATATATGATTTTTAAGAACAGAAAATTAAAAACAAAACCCCCAAACATTAAGAACATATATTTCTGATTAGCTAGGAGCTAATGACTTTTTTTCCTTGCTGTGCCTCACCTTGACTTTTTTTTCCTGAACAAAGTCTATCTGTTGAGCAGTAATTGCTAGGGCAGTATTGCCAAAGTAATAAAACAAACTGCATGAATACTTTAACATTCAGCTTAACTGCAATGGTAGCACACATTACAAAAAAGGAAAAACATACACACAGTTTTTTTCAAATGAAAAAAACACTGCTTTCCACTTTTGATGAATGTCACAAATTACTGATAACAACATGTGGCACCAGAATAGAAATGAGCCAACAGCTGCAGAGATTTAAGTCATTTGCACACTGCCTGTTGTCTGGTACCTCCCCTGCTGGAAGTTACCATCTTCAGAAAATAGTAAGGAGAGGGGAATGTGGGCCTACACTTCAGCTGCTTCAATTCACAAGCCAGCATGTTAAATCATGGGATGTAGGAAAACATCCTCAATTACCATAGCTGAAGTCATAACCAATCTGCCAGTAGTAAAAAAAAAAAAAAAAAAAAAAGTATTCAAATTCAGCATTATGAAAGCAGCATTTTGCCAGATTATTAGAAACACAGATTTTTTTTTTTTTCCCCAGGAAGTAACAATGAGCAATTCTGTATTATTTGATTTCTTCAAAATACTCATAATTCTGTGTGTATTTATAACCCAGTGCCTCCCAGAATGGTTAAAGCACCGCTGATTGTCACAACAAAGATAGAACTCTAGTCTACTCCCCTTCCCAAATCATCCTACCTAGACTGTGACCTTACAAGACTGAACTGTAATTTAGAAGTAACAAGGTGGCAGTCCTACAGTGTTATGTAGCCAATTTCCTATACAGTCCTCAGCGTAAGCAGAAACACTCACAGAGCTCTAGGAAGAGCAGCAGTGTCCAGGAGTCTCAGGAAGGCCTGAGACAGTTTTGGCAAGGTCTGAGGAGACTTTCTGCACTGGTGGTATTCATACAGGGGTAAATAATATGGGTTCTGGCATACTAATATCATTTATGTAAGGCAGACAACAAAGGAACATGGCCCCTGCTATGGGGAACTGAAGGTTTGCAGGACAGTTATCAAGACAATATCTAACAGCATGTAGCAGGGACATGTGCATTCCAAAAGAAACTGTATTTAATACCAAAATATTCCCTTCTCATTACCCTTCACAGAGAAGTAATTCAGCAGCAGCTGTTTTGGTCCAGTAATTAGCTTTCGTTAGAGTAAAGAAGCTTGCTCCTGCAGACATATAGAAGTCATGCTAGAACAGACTAAAGTTTATGTTCTATTCTTACTGGAATACCACTAAAGTAAAACCTTAATAACAGGGTGAAACATGTACAGACATTTTTCAGCTCACATACTGCCAATTCCCTCAGCATCCTAAGACCAAAATGCATGTAAACCACTTGGAAACATACATGCTTGTGTTTTAGTGTAAATGGGATCTCAGATAGGGATTTCACAAAAAAAAGACTTGGGTTCCAAAGATGGACTGTAGGCAGATATTAAAATCAAAAGTCAAAACAGGAAAATCCGCCTCTTGTCATTGAAGTGAACAAAACAGAAAAAGGAAGAGCTTTAGGCTGGTGGCTGATGTTTCAGCAGTGCTGCAGTCATGTATAATTTAATACTCTATGACTGGCTAATAATACTCTTCTCTGTGTTCCTATCACAAGTTTTGCAATAATGGTCAAGATTTGTGGTTTCCAGCCGTCAGCTTGGAATATTGCCTTGCTGCTCCAGGCCTGACATAGTAGTCCTAGTTTTCCACTGGGATGTGCTATATAATTGCATCAGTCTGCTTTCTGAAACTCTTGGGAGGGTGTTAAGCTAAAAAAAATAGGCAAGACAGAGGCTTTGTTTGGGCACAGGACTACAGAACAGAAGAAAAAATAACTAATTTGGTTAATCCCATGGCTAACTTCACGAGAGGGAGGGAATAAAAGCAACAGGTGTATTCGAGGGTTAGCACAGTCCGTATGAGGACATAAAAAGCAGTTAATTCTTGCTTAGATAAAATGGCAACTTTAAATTACAGAAATAGCCAGCTGCGTGTTTTCTATATTTACGTTACAAGCACCTTTCTTGATTTTTAAATAAAATACTGTATACTGAAAGACACAAAAACATAAGAAACTATTTTTATCCTTGGAAATTCTGTGGTACAACTACAGCTAGTATTCCAAAATGGTACAGCCCTCTTGGTTGACTAAACTTAGAAAGAAACTCCAAAGTCACAGAGTCCCAGGTGATACTTCTTCAAGTTGGCCCCACTGAAGTGAAGCAATCAGACCTATTTATCTGCATGTTTTGAGTAACGAGTCTCTGAAATGGCACCCAGAAAGAATATGAAAACGGATAATATCTGCAAATTATTTAGGCCTGCTTAGACTGTAGGCCTCATCCTCAGCCAACGTAAAGTGCAAGGAATGTACATCAGACAAGAATCTGATTTCATAACTCTAAAGCCTTTATCCAGAATTTTTTGTACACTTTGGGGACATTGTTAGACAGTTTATTAAATCCCTTACACGCCACAAAATCAAACTACGTTTTAACTATATCTGGTACAAGATATTGTAACCAAGTCCTCTGACATCTGGATAATGTAGATTGATGAAATACATGTTAAATGCAGATGATACAACTACAACAGTGTTATGGTTGCAAATGTTAAAAAGGTACCAGTTTTTATATTACATTTCACCAAGAGTGATAGGTTTCAGGGGAAACTCCACAAAAAATACTTGTCTGTCATTTTTCCAAAAGCAAAATAGCAACATTTTAAAACTGAATTGTTCCCATTTACACAATGTAACTTGTTTGAAAGTTACAGCCTTAAACATTAATACATTCTTATGAATTAGATAGTTGACCTTATGTTAGATTTCTCTCGCATAATCTATCTGCTTATTTTACCATTCTCTTATTAACACATAGAAAATGATTAATTATATGGCCAATGAATTCAAACCATGTGTGTCCTGAAGGCAGAAATGTCATCACGTTATATATTGCCATAAATATTTCCAATACTTAGCACTTTCTAACTGTGTTTATTGCACGTGACCTACAATATTTGGTAAACAAGCATGTGCAGCCATTTCTGTGGCAAATATTCTAGCATTACAGGGCATGTTTTTAAACTCATAACACAATTTTCCATGGAATACATCAGTTCATACACTTGAGGTCTCTGAATGTACAAATGACTAACTACCAGCTGCAGTTTCCTCACCTTTGGCTATATTCTCCCAGCAGTTTCAATATATTTCTCTTAATTAAGTGATTTAATCAGCCACAATGAGTAGATTGATTCTTGACATTCTCTAGAGTTTTATTCTACTTGCCCAGCATCTCCACTAAACTCCTGGTATTGGTCAGTACAATCATTTTAAATGTAGTGAGAAAGAATTATAAGATACTTAGCAGAAACTATTACAATGCTTATGATATTGGTTTAAATTACAACCACTCGTATTTTAGGGCATAATATTTTGTATTTAGCAATATCTATTTCTAACTAAATACAAAATTTCTATGTTAGGAAAGAAAAAAGAAAATTTGTATGGAATTCATTATGAAGACGATGATTTTAAAACAGATACACATTAATGTTACAAATGCAAACATTAGCACATGTGGTATTACCCTCTGGAATTTAAATTTATTTTGACAGCTTTTGAAAGACATAACCTTATTCACATATGTTTCATGCTATATATAAAGAACTGTACATATGTACTTGCATCACAGTAATCTAAAAATCTCAAATACATGTTATAAAATGAATAAAATGTTTCTCAGCAGCAAGAGACCAGAAAATAATATGTAAAAAATCAATTCAATGTATTTTGAAATATCTGACTTGCCAGGGGGGTATAATACTTAAAAGTGGAGCACAACTTACAAACAGATTAAAACATAGCATGCCATCAAAAATCATGATCCTAGCAGCTTAAGCATAGCTGGGAGAGTAAGTGTAGGAAAGGAATCATCTATGTAGCTGTGTTTTTAAAACAATCCTGTCTGTGACCATCGTTGGCAAAGTAGTTGTTAGGGTAGCTACAGTGTATACCAGATAAACAGTTAAAATTATGTTTGATATAAATCACAGTCTGAAGACTGTGTGCAAATTCAATTTAGAAAAAAAAAGTGAGAGGTTTTCATGTTTAGCAGTCAGAAAAAGCATTTTGAGCCACACAAATCCAGTGCCAGATGTAAAGCTAACTATTGGCTGAACACTGACCATGTGTTTGAGCCGTGCGGATATGAAAACCCCTCCCAGAGCCAGATCTGCATTGCAGTCAAGGAAAGAACAAGATTTATTTTCCCTGCCCTACTCTCTTGCACAGATACGTAGGCAAGCAGGAAATCCACCTGCAGTTCCGCGCCTTAAGAAAATGTACCAAATAATGCTTACTATTTAGCTAGTTGTACAATTACTGATAACTAGTGTTTTCCAAATCTTAGTAACAAAGAATAACAATAAGATCAAGTATAACCATATACTACTTTTTACAATTTTGATTTAAAGAACAGCATATATTACCTGCTACATCCTCCATTTTTTTTTCTTCAACATCTCGTTTTTTTTCTTCCTGTATAGACAACATGAATCCCAATTAAAAATTATTCTAGAAATCTTGCATTTCTTACCTTTTTCCCAGTTGTGATGATTTTATTACACAAATTTTAACACGGCTGACTCCTCATGCACTGGCATGTCAAACAGAACATATTAAATTTCATTTTACCTGGAGTTTTCAACTGTAAGTGGCTATCACATTCTTTTTTCCCCTAGCAATACATATACTCCTTTCTATTTGATCTAAAGAAAATGTATGTTTGCTAACAAAAAAAAATCTAGCATAAACAAAGTATATTGCTTTTAAGAAAGCCCTAAATTTACCCTACAGCCTTGCATAAACCAAGCAGCATAGAATGTTAGGCATACAATACTTTATCTCAGCTAAGCTCCTTAAATATGATTGTTGACGTTTTAACATGACATCTTTACACTTTGTCTAGGGCACAATTTTGCTAGTAACAGAATTCCCCCTATCCTAAGATCTAGACAATAAATGTGAAATTCTTGCACACAAAGTTACAGAGCCAACTATGTTATAATAACATCTCAGCAAGCTATCTTTCCTTCACTGCTAGAGGTTTTATTGTTTGGTTAGTCCTAATATCATTCCCAATGCACACTTCTTCCTTTAATTTTTGTCAGAAGGGTTCAAGCAAATAAAATTTTAAGAAGAAAATTCAGATAAAACATAGAGAAAACAGGTTATAGAATAAATAGAGTGTAATATGTTCAGATTTAATTAGCATCCAAAGAAGACCAAAGCAAATGGGAAAAAAATATTTAGGAAACTATTCATTTTTATAGCAACCCAAAATGCAGGATTATTTTCCATATTACATATCTGGTACAAAAGTAAAATATTCTAAAGAATATTTTATATAGAGATACAATTTGTAGAAAAAATAAATCCCATGTCCCTGAAAGAAACCAAAATATACAAAGGGAAAGCAGTTTAAAAGTATTTTTAGTTGAGCTAGTTGCTAATTGTTTGATCTCTCTCATTTCCTAGATCACAGCTCTGAGATGTAGCTCTTGAGGAATATAAGTCATGCAAAATTGATCTAAGGTCTCTGACAGGTGGAGTCTAACGGACATAGTTGCAAGGGTTTGGTGTTATTTCCTCAAATGTTTGCTGGAGATTACTAAACCTGTACTAGGCTGGTGGACAAGTATGTGTGGGTTTGCTTCAAACTAGCTCATAGACTGACATATTACTTCAAATGCACCTTTATCAATTATTAAAGTTAATATAGGATACTGTAAATTGAAGCAGCTGACGTATCTACGTGCATTCAGTGACTTCCATGGGAAAAAAGCAGACAGAAAGGGGAAATACTATCTCAAACCACTGCAACTAAGTCTGAAGAGACTGCCAGAGTTCTGGGGCAGAAGACACTTGAATTGGCACAATCTGAAGTGGAAAGGGTCTTTAGGATTTGTTATTTCTGGAGTGTGTGTATACAAATGTATGTATGTATACATATATATGTGTGTGTGTATATATAAAGAGTTATTAACAATTTCTGAAACAAAGCAAATACTGTAGTATAATCATACTACTTATTCTGATATGCAAGAATCAGGTTATTGATTCTACATATTTTTTTAATTAATGAAGTAAAAGGTTTTCATGCACCCTGCTCTGCATACAAGTAAAAGAATTGCCAAAATGTTACCAGACTTTACAGTAATATATTATCCTGTCTCTGTTCAGCGAAGCTCAGCAATTTAAATCAAATTCAGGGATGAAAACAATTGTTTCTAAATGAAGAAGATAGCAGAAGCTGCAGTTGCTTGCACAATAGTCAAGTGTTTGCAGTAACACTTGCCCACGTTTAAATATACCATATTTCTACAACACAGAAAAAAGAAATGAATGTTAAACAATCTTTTGCCCTGAAGCTCACATGAACGTTTTACTATACAGCACTCAGGCCTTCTTATCAAAATTGTAGTTTGTGTCCTTTTCAAAATATGAAACTTAAATGTATTCAAACCAGCTACATCTGCAAAACTATCATCACAATACTAACATTTAATTAATGATGAGTCCATTTGTTTCTGCAATCTAAGAGGCTTATGGAAAATCTAAGAGGCTATATGGAAAAAGCAGTGACTTTGCTCCATTAACATTACTATTCTGGAGACTAGAATTCAAGATCAATTTCATATTCCCATCCTAATCTCTGTGTAACACTAAAAAAACCCCAACTTTGGACAATTTCACCAACAATATTTACATATCCAAAGATTCACTTCACAAAAAAATGACATGTAAGAATCAAGCAATAAAAACCTCCAACAAACCTACAACAAAAAAGGACAATGAAGAGAAACTGACATTTCAGCCACAGAAATATACAAAAGTTAAAAGCCTTTCCCACTTTTTTTTGAACCAGGTACAAACTACTGTTCCCTTGGCTTACAAAGAGGAGAGTACATGTTTGAAAACACCGCTAGGAAAAAAAGAAAAGCATGTTAGCCATCTGCATAAATCACCAATACTGCATCTGCTACATAATATGAAACTACATCTGACTATGAAACTACGTCAGCCAGAATAGATACAGGTGTATTAAATGCTACATTTTCTCTTAAGGAAATGGGTGATGCAAAATGGGAAGCAATATTCTACTAGACAACAACCAACCTGAAAACACTTTACTAGCAGAAAATTGTTTGCCTGAAATCAAAATTATAATTTTTCATCTAAGACCTCAAACTTGTGGATAATTTTCATCAGCAACTGTGAATCTTTGTAAAATGTGCATCTCCCTCATTTACTGGCTTGCCTTTTATGTCAGTGCAGTAAGCACAATATTATAAAATTATTACATTCTGTACAATTGATCATACATAGGGGAGGACAATCATGAACTGAAACTATAGAATTCAAAAGTGATCTGCCTATGGCTGTGCAACCAAATGAGACCGCAAGACAATCAGCCTCCATGAGTGACACTTAACTGTGAAATGAATGACAATCAAACTAATAAAGGCATGGTATTCTTCAAATTCCAGGAGGCAGCTCCTGTGTGAACTACAAGACCCTCTGAAACTAAGAGACATATTTAGCCAGTACTGTTGTCTGTCTCACAGTATGCTCACCCTGTGGCTAACAGGGGCAAGAGAACAAGCAACGTAAATGACATATATATGAAGAATTTTCTTTGAAATAAAAAGCTAAATTGTGTGGTTTACTTGGTTGGGAGAAGGAAGATGAGAAATTGTTGGTTTTGGCTTCAATGCAAAGAATACCTGGAGATTGCTGAGATTTCCAGTGAGTTTTACTTTCTAGGAAGTCACCTGCCTTCTCACAGAGATCAAAATGTAGGAATAATCTAAAAATTTCTTTCAACTTCTGTACGCAATAGTAGCAAGAACATTTCTAAACCTATTGGGAATTTCTCTACGTATTAAGAAAATTCTCTTTAGTTAGAGAAATCAAACAGGTTTTGACACTTTTGCATAAATGTAGGATGCTAATCTGAAACTCCAAGATTATACTTTCCTTTTTTTTTTTTTTTGGTAGGAACTGCAGGGTAAAGATATAAAGAAGTGAAATTAGCAGCTAATACTGAACTTCCAGTGATTCATAACCCTTTCAGTTATGAATTCGCATTTCATACAAGGGGTACCCACCTACAAACCTTTCACCAAAACTGCAACTGGTTTACTACTTTATATAGCATAAAGATATTTTTAAAGGGGGCAAGTACCAACACCTCCTGCCTAGGTTAGGTCATCATACTGAAATAGCTACTGGTACTGTGAAAGGGTAGAGATAACCAAGACACAAGAAACTTTAAGAGTAGGTTTTTATAATGCTGTTTTTCCTGATGTCATTTTCCAGATAAGGCAAAATTTGTTATGTATGTACTTAACTATGCTTTATTCTATACAAAACTGTCGCAGAAGACCCCTTCTTCTAGACCCTCTATGCTAGTTTATGATGACAAATGCCTTTAAAAGATACAGGCAACGCCTCTGCTTAAGAAGCTATGGAGAGGTTTGTGAAACTTATTGCTTGGATGTGTTTTGGTACTCAACCAGAAATACACTAACCTCCCCCCACTTTCAAAGGGTGAGTGCTAAACAGTCTCCGGAAAGCAGATCTTTTCGTTGCCTCTTTGCAGCGTCTCCAGGATAAAAACAGTACGTGGAGACAAATAACTTCTTTTAGAAAGTCCTGGGCGCCTCAGGCATACCCTGATACTCCTGCAGAAGTCCTCTGTAAGTATCACATTCCCTCCTTTCCTACAAAGTATTTTAACACGTCTGATTAACAATCTCCCTCAAGGCCGGTATTTCGATGGCTCCCCTTTCACGCAGGGCCGCAGGCAGAGGATACGAGGTACCGACCCTGCGAGCCGCGGGCTGCGCTCGGGACTCTCGGCCCGCGCTAGGCAGGAGGCGGGGGCGGGCAACCGTGGCGGGGGGAGGCCGCAAGGCCGGCGGGCGGCCTTACGTGAAGAGGAGAGGCGGTGCCCGCCTGCGCGCACCAGTCACGGCTGCGCGCCGGCGCCGCCACCCCCACAGCGGGCGGCGGTTAGTGCGCTAGGCCAGCTGCCGGCGTGGGACCGACGAGGGCGGGAAGGCGGTTAACTGAACGCTGGCACGGTTATATCTTATCTTCTCTCACCTCTCCTACCCCATCCCCACCTTCCCTCGTTCCCGTCCTTTTCCACCCTCTCTCTGGGGAAGGGGCCGACTCCGCCGAGCGCGGCCCAGGGGTCGCGGCGCGGCGGGCTGGGGGGAGGGGGGGGGAAGGGGGGGGAGGGGCGGCGGGCGCGGAGAAGAAAGCGGTAACGGCTGCCGCGCGCGCGCGGCTGCCAGCCCTCCCCTCCTCCCCCCCGCCCTGTCGCGCGGTGCCTGGAGCCCGCCTTCCCACCACGTGACCCCTCCTCCGCCCTCCCCCTCCTCTTCCTCTGGGCTCCATATTGATACTGAAGGAGGGGAGTCTGGTCACAAAATGGAGGTAACTGCCTGCCGCGTGGAGGGAGCGGGACTCGCTGGGCTAAGCTGAGGCAGGGGTGGAAGGGGAGGTGAAGCGGCCTCCTCTCCCCCCCGCGGCAGTAGAGCTGCTTTAACTCTCCGCCAGAGGCCCGGGGCGCGAAGGGGAAGCGCCGGGCTGGAGGAGGGGGGACGACACGTAGTGGTGCCCCTCGCGGTTCCCGCCGCTGCCCCGGAGCGGCCGCCGTGTCCTCCTTGTAGCGTTTCTGCCGCGCTCCAGACTCGTTTTTCCCTGGGTCACGGTGCATTAGCTCGCAATGGCGGCCGCTGGCAGGAAGAGGGAGGATGCAGGAGACGCTGCGCTTCCGCCGTGCGGCCCCTCGGGCGCAGCAACTGCGGCCGCCATTTCGCTGCGCTCTAGAGCGTGGGCGGGGGAGGCCTGGCCCTCGGCTTGGGACAGGCCTGTGGGTAGCAGAGTCCTCAGCTATCCTGGGGCACACCGAAACGCTTAGGCCCGTATTCGGGCGAGAGTGGGGAGAAGCGAGTCCCACATACGCGTGTGTCATTGTTATGTCTTCCCTGTGTGCCCCCCCCCCCCCGTGTAAGCTACCCCCAGTAGTGCGCTAGAGAGATTCTTTTGCTACTCATTTTCCTGGGAAGAGACTTTTAAAGCATTAAGTTCGTTTAGTGCTGTGCTCTGCTTCTCGCTGAGGAATGCTGGTGCACGTTGCAGCACCTCCTTAATATCCTTCCCCCCTCACCCCCTTCCCGAGGCGAGTTAGCACGTGTAGCGACCTTCTGCTGCCCGGGGAGGTGGGGGAAGTCATAGTGCAAAGGTCTCTCGGATAGTTTACCCGTTTCCCTTTCTTCACTCCCCCAACCACACATGCACAAGAGCCACGACATTTGGTGGCAATCCCGCCTTGATCTTGGTGGGCAACACGAAGAAGCAGTCCTGTGAAAACCTTGGTTCAAATTTTCTCAACTTGAACGAAGTCAAGATCAAATGTGCACTGGGGCAATCATCCACACCCTACCCGGAGGGAAATACTGTCATGATATCCCCCCTTGCTTTTCTTTCCTCTCTCCTCAAAACCTAAGTTTTTTTGCTTGAGTATTTCAAGTAAAGTATGGTGAGCAAAAATGATGCAGGTTTGTTGATTTTTTTTTTTTTTTTTTAATCTTGCCCCCCTTCATTGCAAGCTGAAACCTTAGAGAATTGAGAACAGAGAAACCAGCAGGTCACGCTAGTTTCTGTTCCTACATTAAAAGCAGAGAAGAAACTGGATCCCATAGCAAAACAGCTAAAAATAACTTTTCCATGTAAGCAATTGTTTTGGCTGCTTAAGGGTTGTTGAATAGTTTGACAACCGGGAGGGATGATGAGTTCAAAGCATTTGAACATGCCTCAGTAAAGCTTGGAAACCCATCACATAAGTTATTAAGCTAATACCTTGTTTTTTTCCCAGCAGACGTTCCTATTGGCATTGAGAATAAACTGCCAACACACTTAGAGGTGAAAATCTGTTGTTTTGCTGCTTTAACTCTTAGGTTTGGCACAATATACTGCATGCACATTAGGTCCAACTTTAGCTATTTACAAAAAAGACCAATACATCTCCATAGTATTCTCTGAATGGACAGGTAAACTTCCATCTTTGGAATGTCTGTTTCGCCTCTATTATCTTCTTGTCTCTGTAAGAGATACAGTAGCATTATAAGTTCCTTTGAGTAATGAGACATCTCCTAGTGACTTTCTGCTCATTATAACTAACAGATTTGTTCTGAGACTACTTTCAGTTTTGTAGTTAGGTTGCAGTATACAACTGTTTCAATGCCAATATAACTTGGCTGATAAAAATGTTCAGTATATTCTTATTTAGAATTGAATATAGTATTTTGTTGATGTTAAGTGTAAAAAAAGCTGATACTGTCAGCTTTTTTTAACAGCTTTCTATGAGGCAAAGTAGAAATAGGGCTGAACAGGGCTGTATTCCACTTCAGCTGATGTTATGCATCAGTAAGGAGACAACTCTTTTGACTGTCATGGCCTTCAGAGGCCGTCACGGCAGAGACCATGCCTGAGAGTTTTATGTTGGTCAGCATAGCGGCTCACTGGGGAAAGCAGCAAGTGACAAAATCAGAGAGGGATTGCATACTTTTCGTTACTTAAAAATGTATTTAAATAGACTTATCCCTTTCCTCCCTAACAATTCCCAAAATTTTATTTTGCCACCCAGCTACTCCTTAAAAGCCCTTGAATTGTTAATGTTCTGTTTCATACCTCCCCTGTATGACTTAAGGAATTGAACAGCTCAGTTGAAAGACTTAGTATCCTAATACTTCCTAAGTCAAACTGATGTTTGATTTAAACGATTTCAAGAGCAGGTTTAACATTGTGTAGAGAGGAACTGAAGAGAATACAAACACTTTGATGTTACTTCATAAAACCTTTAAAATTGTTAGCGCATTAAATCGTGGTACTCATGATTTCACAGTTGAGTTTAATTTGAAGCTGGATTTTAACATGGAATTGTATTAAATAATAATTTTCACTCTGAATAACAGTTCATATTGGTCATTAGTAGAGACCTGCCTGCCTTTCCCTATGCAGTATTTGCAGGAATAAAACTTAAAAAAATGAACAAAACAAACCCCAACAACCAAAACCACAACCCAAACAAACAACCCACAGAAATATACACCTAATCTTGTAAATATCAATGATTTTAATGCAGCACAAATGTAGTTTTACAGAAGCATCTTATTTAGTTGACAGTATTCTATTTTGGCTACTGTAATAAAGTTTCGAGAAATGTCCAAAGTAGAGGTGAACTGTAGCCAACGAAGTATAGTAAGGCAAATTAGGTAACTTAATGATCTCAGGAAACTTGAAATAATAAAGGCTAAAGGGAACGTGGTTTTTTTGTTTGAACGCTTAGATATGGATTTGTTTACTGAGTTTGTCTTGTGAAATACTTGATTTTTGTAATGATACGTACATAACTTTGTTAACATTTATTGTGAAAAGTTGGGCATGTAAATAGAGAGTACAGGGTAGTAATCGAATACATCCCTTGGAAGCAAAAGTAATGCAGATGGCTAGTGCTACAGATTGCTGAGGATCAAGTGTTAAAATCTCTGATGTTGCAAGAATAGAATCAGTAAAGGATTCTTGCACTGGTGTTAGTGGAAAATATTTTTCAATACAGAAAACATTTAACACATTCTCTAGTGTTCCAGTTTTGTAGGCTGCTGGGTCACTGATTATATTAGGTTACACATAAGATAATTCTAATAAGCAGTATTTGCAAAATGTTAAATATTTTTGGATTTAAAATCTATAGAAGTAGAATTTGATTATGTAGTGGGTTTGGGAATCAAAGGTGGAATTTGCTTGCCCTGTACCAGTTTTATTTATGATAGTTATGTAAGACAGTAATCAACATAGGTTGATTTTAGCCTTAGGTTGCACCTAGTTATTGCAACAGTTGTAAAAAGACCTTTACTAGGATAGCAGATGTTCCCTCTGCAGCTCTTCTTAATCGTGAGCAAAATAGTTTGAGGATTTTTACGCTACCCTTTTAAATGCTTACATTTTTTTCTACTTTCACCCCTCTTCTGTTTCTTCCTATAAAGCCACACCCATGCATTGCAGCCAGAGAAGGCCCTGCTTCACAGGAATTGGGGTAAGTACTGACTTATCCAACCTGTTTTCTAGGTTTCCTAGATCTAAAAGAAAGGCTGAGTTAGAGTACCCTTCCAAAATGGCTGCTCTTAAGGAAGAGAGAGATGTGGAAGACTACAAGAGGAAAGGAAGACGATCCTCACAGGTGAGAGGACTGCTTTTTTTTATTAAAAAAAGTAGCTTTAAGGGGTAAAGATTAAAAAAAACTTAACCATTTCTATCTGATGTATTCATAGCTTTTTTTCTACCTTCTTCATCCCCATATTAGCAGAGTAACTTTAAATTGTAGTATATTACTTAAAATTTTAAGGGGTGGGGTGTTAAGCATAGTGGGGAAATTTTGCTTTTCTAGTTTTCTGTTATAACAAAACTGATTAAATGTATGTTTGTGATTAAAGCAAGGTATAATTATTTTTTTTAAGAAATTCATGCATCCTCAGAGTATCAGCAGGAACTTGATTCCTTCCTATCTTCAAAATCCTGTTTTTAGTGGGAATGAAGACAGGTTCTTTTTTTTCTTTTTTTCTTTTTTAATAAAAAATGGTTGCCTAATAGTCACTGCGAATGAAAGCGAGGCTGTACTAAGTAAAAATAACTGTTTTCTTTTGCTTCTAGCAGAAATACCGTAGACTGAATAAGGTGCGTAGTATAGAGAAGATGTTGGGGCTGTTCTGGGAGGATGGGAGCTAGTTACTTTGGGGCAGGGTGTGGAAATGGGAGGGGGGAATAAAAAGTCTTGATACCCTTCAGAAAATAAACTCAATTCTAAGATCAGCAAAGAGGGTATTAAATATGCTTATGTAGCTTATAACTGAGATATTTTCTGATTTTTTTTTTTTTTTATTTGTTTGCTTTCTAACATTACTTTTCCAGGGTGCCTGAATATTTTAGCTAGTTCAAACCAACTTTTTCTGGAATGATACGCTACTGCAATGTGGGAGGGCCTGTACACTTGAATTAAGAACAAACCTTGTCCGAGTTGCATGTATCTGGTAGCGTATGGTTATTTTGTATTGAAGTACGGTGTGTAAAGTCCGTCTGGAAGGAATGTCGCAACTGTCTCACCGCTCTTGGACTTTGGATAGAATGTAATTCGGGGTTGCTCAGCTGCCTACGTAATAAGCTCTTGTAGTTTACAAAAGTAGCTTGGCCAGGAATGTACTTAAAAGCTATTAAGTTTCTAGAGAAAATGTTTCGCGGAGAAAGTTGATGAGGCCCCAGTTGTCTGTAAGCTTTCCTGTTTCAGAAGGCGGTCTAGGGTTAGACTGCCTGGGGGACAGAGCAGTCTCATCTTACAGGTTTAGCTGCAGATCAGCATAGGTGTGGTGCCAGGTGTTTTGTGGACACTTGCTGGTGTTCATGGAGGTAGGATGCATGGGAGTACTCCACCTGAAAACAGTGCTTTTAAAGAGAAATACTGCAACTCCAAAAGGCTGATTACTCAAAACTCCTGCCATATGAAAGTTAAGTTTATAGCAAACTCAGAATAAAGGCAGTGTGTATCTGTAGGAGGGTTGTCAAAAGTTCTTGGGATTTCTGCAAAGACTAGGTTTTTACAGGAATCCCCGGGGGGGTGCTAGTTGCCATTTTTTCTTCCTCTCTCATGAGCGGTACAGTTAGGCTGCGTTGAGTGTTTGGGGTTTTAGATAGGACGTAGGAACCACTAGTTCGATTATGATTGCGAGAAAGGGTGAGCAGAGGGAACCAGATGCTCCCCCGCAATGCCGGCCTCTCCCTGCCATCCTGGGCCGCCCTTGCCGGCCCGAGCGCTGCGCACACACACACCCCCTCCCCCCCGGCTAGCTCGGGCGGGGGCGGCGGGACACTCCCATGGCGCCACTGCGGCGCTGGGACGTGGCCGGCGGGGCGGGTGCTGCTGCGCGCGCGCGCACGTTCCCGTGGCCCCACCCCTCCGGCTCCATATTGAGGGTGGAGGAGACGAGATCGCTCACAAAATGGAGGCGGTCGGTGCTGCGTAGAGCTTTGGCTTGAGGGAGGAAGTGACTATTCAAGGCTGGAAAGAAAGTTCCACGCCTCCTCAGAGCCTATTAATATGTTTGGGAAGTCCCTTAAACTGCTTAGGGAGAGAAACGAAGCTTCTTAATGGCTGCAGGCAGGCTTGGCATTCTTCCTGATGCCCCCTCCCCCCCCCCCCCCCCCCCCCCGACCGAAGGAGTGCTGCAAAATGGCGTGTTGGCCAGTAGTATCAGCTGAATGGGAGGGAGCCTGCTGATCTTCTTGAAGCAGTATGGTAGTTACACTAGGAAGGATGGGAGAGATGTGTTGTGCAAGGTTTGCTGCCCAGGAGAGACTGCTGTTATAACTAGCTTGCAGCAGAAGGACTGAGAAACAAGATCGTGTGTGATAGAGGACAGCACTCTGAAAATCCTAGAGATGCTTATCCCCAGTGAGAACAAAATGCCTGAAAAAACCAACTAATTCTCTAAGAAAATGTTGCCTTTTATTTCTGTGGAGAGTTCCTATAACACAGGTGTGTCCTGAGGATAATTTCTCTCTGATAGAAGAGAGAAGCTGTAACAGCAAGTGTTTTTCCTCCCATATGAGAATGGCAGTTTATGTGCACATAATAAAAATAAGCAGAAAAGGACTTCACTTTTCCTTTCAGGAGTGACCTGAAGAGTTCTGTGGTCATTCTTTTAAGGTAAAAGCAGTCCTGAGTTGCTAACTGAAAACCCTGTAGCCTTGAGGGGTGTCAGAGAACTGTTAAAAGTCTGTCCAATTTTTCCTTATATAGGTTTTTTGTTTTGGAGAAGTCTAAACTCTACAGTTTCACATAATAGATTTCCTTTAATATACATAGGAGAGTTTGAAACACTTAATGTTCCCAGCTTTAACATAACCCAGCTAAAAATTAAGTAGTGTCAGTAGATTAAAAAAAAATGCAATTAGCAACAGAAAACAGTATTTCGCTTAACTTAAAGTAGTTTCTATATACAGTAGGTGTGTTACCCTGTAAGATTTTAAGTTTACATGTAGTTAGAAGGGAGATTTTTTTTTTTATTATACTTCTGTAGTCCAGACCACTTGGAAAACCGTAGAAAAGAAGCTTTACTTTGTAGTCACAGAACCACTGACTGTCAATCATTTATATAATGTTCCTATATTAACAAAGTTAGTGCCTTAAATATAAAGTTGTTACTGAAAATGCTGGGACTCTTTCTCGCTAAGTTTAGCAGGTGTAAGAGCAGGGATCTACTTCCCAGCCAGCTTTTCATAATCTTAGGCAT
Organism: Aptenodytes patagonicus; assembly: GCF_965638725.1. Taxonomy (NCBI): domain Eukaryota; kingdom Metazoa; phylum Chordata; class Aves; order Sphenisciformes; family Spheniscidae; genus Aptenodytes; species Aptenodytes patagonicus. The sequence goes on along the minus strand of NC_134954.1, from coordinate 50,269,172 downwards.
TGTTTCATGTAGTACAACCTGAATATTATAAACCAATGGTTTCCTAAAGCAGTATATAATTCAGAAATTGTCTTCTGCCATGTATTGCTTCACAATATTCATTGCTCTTTAGGGTGGTTGTGTTGCACTCAAAGGGATGTACACTTTTCTGACCAACTCTAGCAACACTCCCCCCTTTATTCAAACTGTGGCAGAGGTTAAAGCACTTCACCTTCAGGTTTGAAGCAAGACATCTACATGTAGGAGTCTGTGGCTGGTTTTATGTAGTTCAGCTCTCGGGCTAATGCTGCATCTAGTCCAGGTTAACCCACTGCAGCAGAAACAGTGAAGCCTGTTATGCGTTCATACTGCAGAATTGAAGTTGTATGCAGCATAGCTAGCCAGCACCTTGTGGAGTGTTTTACATGCACAAAAGTACCAGCTTGCTAAATAAGATTTTAATCTGGTTGCTTTTTGTAAGACTTCTCTGTCTTGGGGACGGTAGAAAGTTTTAAAATTATTTTTCATAAACTCCTGGCAAATGTGCGGGAATACTCCCTGCCTAACTAAAAAAGCATGCAACACTGAAAGAGCAGAAACACTAATGGACTTGTAAGCTCACTTTAATTGTGCGATAGAAAACTAAGGTCTGAAAATTAGCACATTTAAAACTGGCTGGTCATACATAGATGATATTGTCAGGAGCTTCAGTTAAACTTAAGTTTGTTTTACACTGCTTGTTAAGGTACCAGTCTTATTCCAGTAGTTGTACCCGCCACTGGTCGTTGATTAGTCATAATTCAAGACATTTTTGTTATCTGTAAGATATAAGTCCATGTTGATTCACATTTAAGAGGTATTTCCCATAACTGAAAATGACATAATACTTCTACTTTCTTGCTTGCGTGCACTCAACTTACAAAATTATCCGAGTACAAAATTTACAATTTTAAGGAATTAAGAATTAATAAATTTCATCAAAATGCATAAAAATAACCTTTCAAAATGGATATCCCAAAAGACTAGACACTCAATTTGGACAATAAATCTTTTTTTCTTGTACACTGTGTTCTTAAATTTTTTACAGTTCCTCATGATTATGCTTCGTAAAGTGTTAGAACTTCCCTTTATCTAGCAGTGCTTCATTGCTAATCCCTACAGAGCAATATGCAACTTGAACATAAGATAGGCATAAAATGAATGCACTTCTGGGGGGTGGGGAGCAACCAAATTATTTCGTATATTGAAATCTGTTTACTGTTGTTTGCATTTGAGCACTCTTTAAGTTGTTAGTTAGTTAGTGTTTTAATTAAAATCACACCTCATTAAGCGTTTACTATGCTGCTGTCTAAACCCATTAGAAGTCATTGTTTTTATGTAAATGTATTCCACCTATTTGTAGTTATAATGTTGCACAGATAATTTTTTAGTAATTCTGTGAAATTTTAACTCTGTGGTTTGTATTCAAAATACGTTTTTGATTTTTGATTTTGTAGGGCCATGAGCCAAAGGAGCCGGAGCAGTTGAGAAAGTTGTTCATTGGAGGTCTGAGCTTTGAAACAACAGATGATAGCTTGAGAGAGCACTTTGAAAAATGGGGCACACTCACGGACTGTGTGGTAAATTGTCAAATATTAGTTTGTGCTTTTGAAAGGATATAGGTACTTAATCTAGTACAGAAATGCAGAGTACCCCCTATGTTTTTGCAGGTGATGAGAGACCCACAAACAAAACGTTCCAGAGGCTTTGGCTTTGTGACTTACTCTTGTGTGGAGGAGGTGGATGCTGCCATGAGTGCTCGACCACATAAGGTTGATGGACGCGTGGTTGAACCAAAGAGAGCAGTTTCGAGGGAGGTAAGTTAGTGTTTCAGTTAACTTAATTTCCTAATCTTTACCTAATAATTTAAAACACTGAATGTCATTTTTGGCATTGTAGGATTCTGTAAAGCCTGGGGCACATCTCACAGTAAAGAAAATATTTGTTGGTGGAATTAAAGAAGATACGGAAGAATATAATTTAAGGGAGTACTTTGAAAAATATGGCAAGATTGAAACCATAGAAGTCATGGAAGACAGGCAAAGCGGAAAGAAAAGAGGCTTCGCTTTTGTAACTTTTGATGATCATGATACAGTTGATAAAATTGTTGGTACGTAACTTTAGTGAGAAATGACTTTCGGGATAAAAGTGTAACGTTCGATTTCAGAACAGCAGTGTGTGGAATGTAGGAAGTTGGCATAATCAACTGCTTGACTGTTGTAAGAGATGGGGTAGATTTAATGTTCCTTTTAAAAGTGTGGTCATGCCTTACAGTAGCTTTCTATGAGAGTTCTACAGCATATTGCTTTCAATGATTTGATTTTCTATCTCTCTCCTATTTCACAATTTTCTCTAGTTCAGAAATATCATACTATAAATGGACATAACTGTGAAGTGAAAAAAGCACTCTCAAAACAAGAGATGCAGACTGCTAGCTCTCAGAGAGGTGAGTTTGGAGTTGTGCATGGTTTTTTTATGTAACTGGTTTTCAATTAATGTAATTTAAGTAAAATATTTTGTAGGTCGTGGGGGTGGCTCAGGCAACTTCATGGGTCGTGGAAACTTCGGAGGCGGTGGAGGGAACTTTGGCCGAGGTGGAAACTTTGGTGGAAGAGGTAAATGACTGGAATGTTTATATAGAATGTGGTCTCTATTTTTTTTATTTCCTGTGTCAGTTGGCTTAAACACTTAACACGTGTATTCAGGAAAACATTCTCATCTGTTTTGTGTTCCAGGAGGCTATGGGGGTGGTGGTGGCGGTGGTGGGAGCAGAGGAAGCTTTGGGGGTGGTGACGGATACAATGGATTTGGTGATGGTAAGTGTATTGTTCGCTTCCCCCCCCCCCACCCCGCAACGTTATAACCAGCTGTAAGTCTTGCCTTCACCTTGGAAACCAAGTCTACTTTGGTGATAATGTTTTCTACATTGTAGAGCTATGAAGAGTTAAAGGGTTTTGGTTTTCCCCACAAAATGATGGGTAGAAAAAAAAAATACCTCTATATTTACCCTTTAAATAATCTCATGTCATGAGGTCATGCAGCAGCTGTTTATGATTATTGAGAATTAAATGAAGATTCTGGTGTCAGTTGAGATGACTAAAACTGAATAAAGCAGTGGCCAACTAACATATCAGAAATAATTTTTTCAATCAACTGTAAGACTTTTCATGGCTCAGTAGTATCTTTTTCATGATGAAGTTTGGATGAGTATCCAAAATGGATCTGAAGAGAACTGTGGAAATTAACAAATGGCTGTGGAAGTCGCATTTTTGTGTGCAGGAAAAAATGAAGGAAGTAGCATGTAGTTACTTAATGTCTTGACTCTATAAGCAGATATAGTGATGTTGAGTTCTTTGGAACTATTTCCCAGTTTGGAATTACTCCATCAAAATGTCGGAGACAAGATCAGCATCTGGAATACTAAGTATTTCAGATATGCTTTGTGTGATTAGAAAAAAAGAATGTTCAGTAGCTTTGACATACATGTAAATAAAGCTGTAGGTCTAGATAAAAACTGTAAACCAGAATTGTTTTGTGGGCTTTGCCTACTGAATCATTTCGGTTCAGAGGAATAAAGAGGATGATACACAGTACTGACAAAGCCATTTTTGTAAAGAGGCAGTTATTACACGTAATGGGTGGTGGTGGTGGTACAGCATGTCTATGTGTTTTTGTGAGCCAGAATGAACTTCTAAGTATCGTGCTTCAAGGGTATACATAAACGTTTGGGTTTTTTTATTGTTTGGACTAAATAGTTTAGATAAATTATGCAACCACAATGAATATAATACAGGGAAGACATTGTGGGACATTTTTATTCTTAGTTTTTGTTGGGTTTTTTGTTAAATGGACATTTTCTTACCAATATTTAGCTTTGGTGTATTTAGTTTGACTCTTCTTTTATTCAAAGGTGGCAACTATGGAGGTGGTCCTGGCTATGGCAGCAGAGGAGGTTATGGTGGTGGCGGAGGACCAGGATATGGAAACCCAGGTGGTGGATATGGAGGTGGAGGAGGAGGATATGACGGCTACAATGAAGGAGGAAATTTTGGTGGTGGTAAGATGCCAGCTTTAATTAGACACATTTTTTTAGGCAGGTCTGAGTTGTACAATGCCTGAGGTATGATACTGCATAAAACGAGTAATACAATAAGGTCTTAATGCAGAATTCTGTGTTACATAAGGAAAATTCTTTTCCCTCTGGACCAGCTTTGATACACTATACAACATTGTTTTGCCTGGAACTTATTTCTCAAAAAACAGCAGCTATAAATCTGTGTGGAGGTAGAGTAGGAGAATTTTTAAACTTCTGACCATTTGAAGTACACTGCTGCTGTCAGATACCAGTTCACATCATGTAGATCACGTCCTCCTTGGTGAGGACTGTACATCTAAGTTTCTATAAGCTTCTTTATTGTTTGCCTATGAAATGAGCTACTCCAGTTATTTTTATAAAAGCAGTTCTTTTGCCAATTACACATTGTAATTAGACTAATGGGAAGTCGCATAATTATAATACTGGTTTACAGCCTTAACTAGTGTAAACCTTTGATGAGTATATTTAAAATCTATGTTAATATCTAACCAAAATACATCTAGCGATGTCCTGTTGTATGATCAGTTTAGCTGTGTCCTACATTGTCAGTATTAATTTCCCTGCAGGTATTTCTGAACGATAAGGTTAATTTTTAAATCTGGGGTAATTTCTATGGAGGCCTTTTATGATAGACAGGATGTTTCTGGTAAGGGTATCCCACAAATACAAAAACAGCTTAGGTGCTTTACCAGAATTGCTGGAGAAGGAGCAGTAAGAACTCAAAAGGACTAGTGCAAGTTTGGGGAGTTATGCTGCAAAATCTGCTGCATACTTTATTATACCCTCTGATGTCTATATGCAGCATGCCCATTACAGTTCTATCACTTTTTAGAGCAAATAAATTGTACGTAGTTTACATTATTGTCATACATGCAAAGCGTTGGGCAGTGGAAGAATGACGCTGAAACTCATGTGCTCTTCTGAGTTTGGAGGCCTTAAATTTGGCCTGTTGTGTTAACTTCAAATTGCCTACTCAAACCTGTATACATTTTCTGACGTAGCATGATGGTTTTCATCTTCAATGAAATACCAGTTCCTAATCTTCAAAATGCTAAGGATCTTCTGTCATTTGTGCATTGTGAGTAGAGGTGCTTGCAATTCTATTTTAAACTGTTTTAAACAATTACAATTTACATTTACATTGGATGTCATAATTAGGCAAGCTTCATGTCCTAAGTGTTGAACAAAAGTGGCTTTATAAATCTGCATTTGTTTCAGGTAATTATGGTGGAAGTGGAAACTACAATGATTTTGGCAATTACAGTGGACAACAGCAGTCTAACTATGGTCCCATGAAAGGTGGTGGCAGCTTTGGTGGCAGAAGTTCAGGCAGTCCCTATGGTGGTAAATACGATTTTGTACAGAAATTTTTTTTTTGTTCAAAATTTCTTGTTATTCTTGTATTCCAATATACGCCCGATGTTTTGTAGGTGGTTATGGATCTGGAAGTGGAAGTGGGGGCTATGGTGGTAGAAGATTCTAAAAATGCTACCAGAAAAAGGGTAGGTGTAATGCATATTTATAATGATGATTACTAATGTACAACTGTTCACTGAGAGTAATAATTTTCTTATCCTGTATTCAACAGGCTACAGTTCTTAGCAGGAGAGAGAGCGAGGAGTTGTCAGGAAAGCTGCAGGTTACTTTGAGACAGTCGTCCCAAATGCATTAGAGGAACTGTAAAATCTGCCACAGAAGGAACGATGATCCATAGTCAGAAAAGTTACTGCAGCTTAAACAGGAAACCCTTCTTGTTCAGGACTGTCATAGCCACAGTTTGCAAAAAGTGCAGCTATTGATTAATGCAATGTAGTGTCGATTAGATGTACATTCCTGAGGTCTTTATCTGTTGTAGCTTTGTCTTTCTTTTTTCTTTTTATTTTCCCATTACATCAGGTATATTGCCCTGTAAATTGTGGTAGTGGTACCAGGAATAAACAAATTAAGGAATTTTTAACTTTTCAATATTTGTGTAGTTCAGTTTTTCCACATTTAGTACAGAGAACTCTATTATAACAGAAATAAAATGTAGTTTAGGGTGTTTCCTTGTTAGTCAATAGAGAGGATTAATGCATTTCTCAATTACTATTTTGTATTAATTTAAAGTTAACAATAGAAACACCTATTGATTTGCAGTCTTAAGGGGTCTAGTCTCAGTGTATATATGTAACTGTCATTGACATGAGTTACATAGGCATACAGAGGGAAAACATCTGTATGTTGCATTATAGTTTGTTTAGATGTATAACTAGGATTGAGTTACTCAAATTAGTGTTTGTGAATTATAGAACTAAGCTTTACCTTAATGAAAATTTCAAATTACTTTTTGGTTTGTGCATATTTTTTTAATTTGTAGTTCTGTATTAGTACTAGCGCTTCAAGAAAATAAGGCATGATAAATATTTTAACAAGACCAACTTTAGACACATTAAAGCTGTCTCCCGTCTCATTTGAGATGTATAAGGGATAACTGCAGTTGCTTAAGTCTTGGGTGAAGAGAAAAAGAAACTTGCTTTTTACCTTTATATTTATTGTAATTCCCGAGAAGTTAAGGTGGGGGGAATCAAGTGCCTGTTTCCTTGGGATATACAATGATTCTGTTTCAATAAAACTATACTTTGGGGAGGGTGGCTTGGAATTTTCATCCCCTTCCTTTGTCCCCGTTTCCCTCTCCCTCACACCAGACTGCGCTGTTTCAATTAAATGAGGCGTCATAGTGAGAGTAATAGGTGTGTTCCTCAATAACTTAATGGCTATATACTTTCTTGCATGCACCCTAGGCAATTTTCTGGACACATTCTTCTGACTGGGAGCCAAGGGTAGCACAGGTGTAATCACTGACAGTCCCAGGTAATGCGTTCCAAAAGCCCGTTCACGATGGGCTCTAAGTAGTATAGTTTTCAAGCTTTTGCCCTTGCGAATGTCTACGCTCAGCTAAGAGCTCGAAGATAAAACGAAACACGATCTAGTTGTATTTTACTGACTAGAAACACTTCCCACGATGTAGAATGGTACAGTCTTGAGTTTCCACAGGTAGAATGATAGTGTGTTACAATTTGATCTGATGCACTGGAGTAGCAAATCTTATCAGCACATATGGCTAGAAATTGTACTCGATTCTCACTTGTGACCTCCAAATTAAGGCACTACGCTCTGTCCTGTTCTCAGCTGATGTGAATTCTCTCTCGACTATTGCCAGGACAGAGCTTTCTGTCAATTCAGACTCAGAAGAGTAGGGACCCAGTCAATAGAAGAAATACTCAGACACTTGACAATATGCTATTGGAATTATTCACACCTGTTTCACTTCTGGGTCAATGTGCAGTATAAGGTAAATGCGATTCCAGTGTAGGAATGAATCTGCAAAGATGTATGAAATGGCTCGAGGCATAATCAGTCATATTAATAATGAATTATAATTTTAAGAAGTAGTAGAAAAATGAGTGTGTTGTTTGAAAAAAAAATTAAACAATGTTATTTAAACACTGTTATTGGAGTGTATTTAGACCGCAGTACACTAAAACAAGGAACCGGTGTCAAGATGGTAGCCTCCAAACTGGATTTCAAAGTCTGTTTATTCTTTTCGTGGAGTTTTAAAAGATCTCTAAAGTTAAAGCAAGAATTGGTGATTTTAGTGAACGCTTCTGTTGTTGTACATATTAATTTGGGCTTGGGGTGGGGGGGGAGGCTGTGTTTCAATAAAGGCATTTTTTAAACAACCCATTTGGAGTTTGAAAACATTGAAAACTAAACCGCAACTCACTAGGGAGTGAGCCACCTAACTACCGACTTGCTTTGTACGTTGCTACGCCTAGAAGATGTGTAGACTTGTACCTGGGGCCTGCATCTGATTGCAGGGACAACTGGAGGATGGGGTTGATGTCCCTTCTGACAATTGATCTGGTATTTCTAAATTTTTTTAGAATGTATTGACAGTGTTCTTTTTAACAGGGCCTCTTGTAGCTGTACTGTGACAACAATGTTAACTTTGAAAAATAGTGTCATAATAAACTTTATGAACAAGATCTGTATGCAACCTTTTAAGAGATGGATGTAAGTGATTGCTTTGTAGGTGGGTGGGGTAGCTTAGCTGTTGTTTGTGATGTGGAAAAGTGTAAGGACAGTGATTAACCAGCTTTAAAGAACCTAGGATGTACTTCTTTGATCCATACTTTGCTAAGGAGACTCATAAGACAGGACTTCAGCAGCCTATTGAGTATGGAGAAGTCAGCATAATTAAAGAATGACAAGGCAGCAGGAGCAACAGCTTCAACTTCCAGAAAAGTGAAGGCATAAGATACTGTGCTGATAGTGAGCAGCTTTCCAAAGGCTAGTTAAATCCGCTTATCACAGCTGAAATATCGAAGAAAGTCTAGCAAGAGTTCTTCACCTTTTGGAACCTCCTTGAGTGATAGCTACTTGAGTTGACTCAAAATCAATAGGTCTAGCGTTTAGACCTGAAAGGAAGGGCAATGAGCATAGGTAAGGTTTGCCTTTAAAATTTTTCATGAATTAAAAAGAGTAGTGGGAGGTTTTTAAACAAGGTAAGAGTAATTTCTTTAATTTTCAGGTTGAATGAGAAGCTGCTGCTTGACAAAATGGGGAATGTCTTGCACATCCTCTTCAGTTGAAGGTTTCTGACTGGGTAAGACTTGTAGTGTATAGTAAAACACTTGTTTAACCCTTATTTCCTTCTAGGCTTTCCTTTGCCAGCCTTTTAATATCGAGGAAAGCCTTAAGTACTAAGGAGCAAGTATTCCAGCATATGTCATCCAGTGTTTCCTGTTCTGGATGAGGGTTGCTTGCTGGCATAATTGCTATTCAAGAATCTTCTCTTCCTGGCAGGTACAAAACTGCTGTGTGTGAGATCGGCAAGACAGAAATGATAAATGTGTTGAAACATGTGCTCTAGTTTCTGTGGGGAGCGTGCTGTGGGGGTTTTGAGAAATGGTTCGTTACCTTGCCATAGAAAGAGACGCCTTGCAGGAGCCCAGAAAGGTGAAGACACTGAAGCGGTTCATCACAACTCTGTGTGTGATGCGCTGCTGCTGCAGTCATTCTGTAAAGGCGCTTTGCATTGGTTAGAGCAGTGATCTCCCTCCTAATAAATTAATCTTGGCTTACCAGGTGGGTTTGTATTTATCTGTACAAATCAAAGAGTTGCCTTTCAGATTTTCGCTGCTTTCAGGCAGGGTAGTTTAGTGGAGGCTAATACTGTCACGTGATACCCAGCTGAAAGCACGACTGCATGTATACAGATGAATGGCAATAAAAGAACTTTCCGTGGAATCCGCTTTTAGGCACGTTGGTTCTTAACTCTTGGAACATCTATTTCCTTTTCTGCACCTTCGATTGTTACAGGTCTGGGCTATTTTTAACTCCTTTATATAGCAGACTAGTACCTATTTAAACTTACCAATACGTTATTGAGTCTGTGCACTATTTCTGCGATGCCAGTTTCTATTTTAGTGTTGGTTATGCTTCAGTTACTCAAAATAAAGTCTAACAGAACCTGTGCATTTCAGTTTAACCCGGGGCTTAGGCATGTTCACAGACTGATTCAAGTATTTAAACTTGTTACCTGCTGTCTGTAAACATCCAGAAAGCAAACTCTTGACATTGTAACATACAACTGAAAGTTAACTTGGAAGTAATTTACAATGGTAATGTCAAGATTTTCATATAATCGGGAGCTACTTAATGGAAATCTCACAATGACTGTATATATTTTAAAAAAAAAACCGCTGACAAACATTTTTGGTTAGCCAAGGCTGAGCCGAAATTTAAAACTGCTGCAGTAAGGTCCCAGTCTCTCCTTAGTGCAGTATGCTAGACAGCTTGTTGCTGAGGTGACAAGCTTGCTCTCTTACACCTAGAGGTGGAAAACCTTTGCCAGTTCTAACAAAAACTTTCTCGTTTGCATCCCATTACTAGGCCTGTGTATAGAGCAAAGCTCTGCCTTTCCTTAACATCGGGGGATTCTGCATTGCTGCAGACTTGTTCTGTGCTCTGGAGGGGTCTTTTTGCACCGTGTATAGAACTAGATATTCACTGTTAGAATTATTTTCACACTTGGATTTCTCACACTCTTGTTAAACTAATTTGCTTAATTTCAATTATTCATACCCCAGTTTGTTCAGAAATAAACCTTGTCAAAAATAAACACATCCTTAAGGAGTGTTTCTCCTTAAGGTCAAGTTTCTCTCTCGGGTCAAGTGTATCTTTGTCCAAGAGGCACTTCCAAGAGTTAAGAACATTGTTTCATGGCTAGGTTTTTCTATAGTGGCTGCTATTGAAAATAGCAGCCGTAAATGGAGACAGGGACGTAAGGATGTAAAGCTAACGAAGGTTTGGTCCCTCAGCTGCAGGTCTACGGAAGTTTATTTGATACCTAAACCTGTGTGTTAATCTAAAAGCAAATGGTACTTCCAGGTAGTAAAAATGTGTTTCCCCAAAAGGGGCCCAGGTTGATGCAGATGTGATAAGTGTTTTGTTATTATAGAACACTGAAATTGAACACAGCATCTTAACTGTGATATCCTTTAAATATTTAAGACGGGAAGGGGAATGCTTCTAGTCCTTCAAGCATCAATTGTGTGATGTACTGACTTGCTGTCTTTGGTTCCTGTGTTTAAGACATTAACATGTTTTCATATGCTGTCTACACTGTGGTGGAATATTCACTTGCGTATCAGTCTGTGGTCTCTGACAAGTGTCTGTATCTTAAATTGTGTGGAGCATGAAAGATCTTGAGTATCACTAAAATTCAGATATCTGATGGATGATTCTTTTTCTGCTGTGGGTGCTACAGGTTGACATCTCTATCTAAGATTAGCTTTTTCCTGAACTAAAGTAATGCAAGTATCTCCGTAGAAGAAAAATGGCCTTCATGTAGAAGATAATATCGCAAGATTGGAAACAGAATAATATGTTATAATAACTGGCAAAGACTTCAAGAGCAATGGTGCTAGCGTGCTGAAATCTTAGAACTTGTGGTTAAACAAGTTTAAAAATAGCATGGAAATTAAAAATTTCAGTATAGTCCATAATGGATTGAAATTTGTTAAAATACTTCAATTTTGTATCAGAATAAAGTGTATATTGTCAAATGACTTACAATCTAAAATGCGTTGCCATCACCTTTTTTCAGTGCTGTGAGGAACACAAAGCGGTCTTAAATTATTGCAACACGTTTTGAGTTACAGGATCATCTTTCCAACTCGGGACTGCAAGTCAGAAAACCTTGGGTCAGCCCAGCTCCTCAGCTTTCCTTTTCACAGTTTTAAAGCTGAATGTTTTGATCAAGAAATAAACGGTCTCCATGTGGAGACTTGTCAGTGTATCAGGTCAGCATTGTGATACGTTAGACTTGGCAATGTCACTACTCACTCTCATACTCTGTACCTCAGTAATAATAATAAAATGAAGGATATAGTTTGCAATCTGATGTTTTCACATATACCAAAATAATCTAATGTGAAGTATTGTTTTCCTTAATGATGTCGGGTGTTTCGGTGTAAGCACAATGTTCACTCTGTTCATGATACGAAAAATACTGGTTTAAACGGAATGCAAGTTGTTGTGGTCTGGGTTACCTCAAACTGATTCTTTGCCTGGTGGAATTCAAACAAGGCTTCTGCATTAACTGCAGGTGTTTTGTTGTTGCTCTTTTCATCTTGGTAATGAAGTAAGTATCCCTGTATTAGGTTTTAGACATGCGGGTAGTACAAATTCAGTGACCCCTGCGAAGGCTGTAAGGATGCTGTTTGCCTTCGGCCTTTGCATTAGTGCTAAAATAAGGAACAAATTGAAGGGGAGGGCGGGGTTTTACTGAGGTCTCTGTTTTATAGCCAATTTGTAATTTAAGTACTTGTATTACAGCTAGAGAGAACATTTTCTCTGTCAGTCAGACATCTGACAGCCTAGTTAATGGCAGGGGGGAACCCAGGAGCTCTTCCTCTTTAGGTTCTCTGTGCTTTGCTGTCAAACCTACCTGTGTATTAGAGCTACTGTGTACCAGTGTAGAAAGCCTGTCCAGGGTCATAGCTTGGTGTGCTTCCTCCTTAATGCTTATGCTCTAAAATTGCCATCCTTAAATATGGATTAGAGCCTCTTGCTTTAAATGGCAGCAGCGTCTCACGTTCCCCTAGTGTTCACCCAGGCTTGGCGATGGTTAGGGGTGTTTTCCTTCCTAGGCAGTGCTAGTGGCAAAGTCAATAGAGGCGCACTCGAGCAACAGCAGCAAGAAAAACGTCCCTCACTGCTGCACTACCTTTGATTTAATTTAGCTGGTGCTTGGCTGCCCTGTCTAGAGCAAATAAGCCTGCTTCGTCCATCAAATCCAGCCTCTAGGTTTTCAACCATTGGTATTGACCATTTGCTCCAAAAAGAGGAGTGTTCTTGCAATCAGAGTATGTCAAGGACTGTGCAGTGGGATGGACTGACAGGCTGTTAACAAGGAAGAAGGTCAGTATAAGCAAGGTAAGCAGCCTCACAGTGCAAGTTGGGTCACTTGGATTTACATTTCCCAACATCTTCCGCAAAAACACAAACGTTACTACTTGACGTAATGGGCGGGGTTCCTAGCGTTTCCAGGGATGTTGGAAATCCAAGGCTACAGTTTTTTCATGACTTTGCTGTATCTACCTGTTGCCTCAGATACAGACATTTTGTGGGGCAGGACCTCACTTGAAAGTCTGCAGCAAGTAACACGGCATGAGAAGTTGTGTGAAACTGTTACTTTTCCCTTAAGGCAGGCAGGGCTGGAACATCTGACAGTCCCAGATTTAGGTACCAAAGAGCTGCTTCTGCTACTGGCACTTGGCCATTACACCTGCCTTGTAAAGAGGATAGTGTCAATAGGATCGTGGTTCCTGGCATTACACTGCCCCAGAGCAAAACTGCCTTCTTGGTGAAGCTGTTGTTACTGCTCTGCTTTCCTACCCCTGCTCTTCGCTGGTTAGCTAAGGCTGCACTGCAGATGAAGCGAGAGAGAGCGAGCGCACCAGGTACTAGAGGGGCCTCTGCTATTCAGAATCGGTAAATGAGTTTAACAGGAAGATGAATGACAACGTGACTAAGACTGGAAATAAAAAATTATCCCAAATAATAAACACAAAAGCTGATTGTGAAGTGTTACACTGATATTACTGTGACCAGCCGCACAATAAAATAGCATCTGAAATTCTGTGCATACAGAGGAAAACAAAACTGGTACCTACATAATCATAGGCTCCAAACTAGTTAATGCTATTCAGGTGAGAGGGCTTGGAGTCACTGGGGAGTTGTAGGAAAGCAGCGAACAGCACAGAACAGTCAAAACCAGGAGACCTTCCACAGCATCCTGTGACAGCGTAATACTCATCAGAACTATGCTTTCTGTACTTCTCTTTGTGTAGTGGGTTTTTTTTTTTGAGGACACTCAGAAGGTCCATAAAAAGTGATACAGTATGGAATTGGGATTACGATAATCTAAAATCGTTCCTTTGGCTTTCATGGCCAGCCACGAGATGAGATGCTTTCTGCTGGATATGCAACTCCAGCACAGTTAAAAAGTTTGGGGAATAAAAATCTCAAGACCACATCATTTTATTCAGCATTACTCTAATGTGAATAATGAGCTAATGGAAGGCTGGCTAATTGGGCTAATTCCTAATCCAATGTCCCTCTTTAAACCCTTTTTCCTACAATATTATTAAACAATCTTTGTGGGTCCTACTCTACCCTTTTTCAGTATCTCCAGTTCCTTCTTTTAAAAAAAAGGTACCATAAGGTCTTGCAAAACAACTTGGTGTTTATTATACTAAATGAAGTTATGCATAATATTGTAATAGACACAATATTCCTAAAATGACATAGAGCATCAGTGGCAGAAAAGACGTTCCAGATTAAACGTGCCTTTTAGAAGTTTCATAGGGAAGATGAAGGAAGACGATAGGGTTTTTAATGTTCAGATCAATGTGTATTTCAAATTACAATGTGGATTTTTTGAATATGGAAAATGCATCAACGATCAAGTACAATGAGTCCATTTGAAGAGTAAACAAAACAATGCTATTTATTTGCCCAATTTTTATTCTCTTATAAATCATAATTTAAACTCCACAATGCTTTTCAATTAATTGAGCACAGGTTCCAAACAGTGCAGTTGGTTGGCAGTTAGTACGCCTTTTTCCATAAGCTCCAAAGTAACAGCAGTGACAAACGATGCTCGCTGATCGGAGTCAGGGACACCTAGTGTACTTGTAGAACAACCACCCAAAAGCGTACAGAATTTTTAGTTGGAAAAATGCATAATGCTGACAATGTCTTAATTAACAGATTTTAAATGCCTTTGGAGGAAAGATCTCACAATGAATTTAAGTAGTGTTCAAAGAGCAAAACAAAAATGATGTAAACTTAGCGTAGACTTGAAACGTAACTTTGCGTTACACAATCCTCCCAAATGGCAGCTAAAATTATGCTGAAGGAAGCATTAGTAATGCTGACAATGCTGTGTGATACATCTCTGCTTATTAAGCGTATTTGTTACATGAAGACTTAGCCTGGGAAAACTAGCGAAGGTTTTCCTTCTTTAGGGAAATAAACGTGTATGAAGTAGAGTTAAAAAAAGTTTAATGAACTGATAAATCAAAACCAAACACTACGTATCAACTTTTACACTAAATTAAAATCATATTAAATATAAAGCAAGTATAAATGTGTAAGAAAAATGGGAAACAAACACCATTGCATATTTATAAAAAAGTAATCAGAAGCCATACTGTTTGTCTTGCGAGAAATTGTATTTGGAAGGCTAAAGTCATTTATATATATCTCTCTCTCAAATAAATCTATGAATATAACAAGAGACAGGAACAGTATATAAATATGGTATCTTTAAATATTTACATGTATATGGAAACTAGTCAGAGTGGTGCTATAAGAAGGAAATGTCTGTTATAAAAGTGAGATTACAAATTTTGCATATGTCCATCTGCATTACGCTATTAGTTTTAAACTTGCATCTTCCATAAACTGATTATTAACTCTAAAATTATCATTGCATAGAATTACTTGAAAAATATTACCTAATTCTGCATTCTGCCTCACAGTAAAAACTATCAGGATAACGATACAAAAATAATGACTCGGAGAACAGTACCCAGCTGTGCTGCCCTTCAAAGTTTAGTCTCTGACTTCTTGCTTTTAGGAACAAGAAAGACGTTGCCATCTCTAGTTTGCTGCAGTGAATATTCACTAGGAGAGTAAGACTTTCCGTCTTCATCGCGTAGCATGCTGAA
Organism: Aptenodytes patagonicus; assembly: GCF_965638725.1. Taxonomy (NCBI): domain Eukaryota; kingdom Metazoa; phylum Chordata; class Aves; order Sphenisciformes; family Spheniscidae; genus Aptenodytes; species Aptenodytes patagonicus. The sequence goes on along the minus strand of NC_134954.1, from coordinate 50,253,776 downwards.
GACCTCAAGGTATAAGGTGGTTAGTTGCTTTTTCATTTGACGAAGGCTTTTGTCATGCTCTCCTTTTTCCTTAAGCAATTTCTCTTTCTCGTCTTTTAGGTTACTCAAGTCTTGCTCCAGTTCCACTATATTTTCCAGTTTTCTTTTACGGCAATTTTGAGCAGCCACTTTGTTCTTGCCTCTCCTGCGTATATCTCGAATAAGCGCAAGCTGGGCTTCATTGAACTGCTCCTTAGACATCATTTCATTGAAGTCATCAACGGGGAGATTGATGATTTTTTCAACAGGAAAAGGGATCTGCAGAGCTTTCGCTCTTTGCTCATCTCTTGTGAGATGAGCTTCAAGGTGGCTTGAAGGTTTATCTTTTGTGAACGGAGCTTTGGGGTGGCCTGGACCAGCCGGCGGTTCTTTCTTTGGTGTGTTTATACACCGCAAACTAGGTTGAGTGCTTGGCCCCACAGAAGAAAACACTTGATCCTGGAACTGCAAAGAGTACATGCTAGCATTGCTCTGTGGCACACTTCCAGGAGCACTGTCCGTGTCTTCCATTTCAGAATCGCTACAACCAAAAGTCTTATCTCCACAGGCAGATGATTCAACAGAGTGTTCAGGCGATGCTACACTAGAACTTGCATTCAGTGAAATACCAGAGTCAGAATCGTTACATTCTGGCACGGTTCCTGAGTGGTTGCCATTAAAAGCTTTACACAGTGAGAAATCAGAAAGATCGATAGGTTCACTTAGAATTTCCGCGAGTGATTGACTGATAGTGTTTGTCGTTGCTGTGTCACCGTTCCCCTTTGTATCAATAAAGGTGGTGTAGAAATCCTCACAGAAATCAGAGTTTGAAGGGGACGTGTCATGTAAAGAGTTCACACTCAGCTGGCTGGTGTCTTCTGGTGGCAAAATGCTGGAAAAGGGGCCCTCAATACCATCCAGGAAATCTGGACCACAGTTAACATCTTTTCTCATGATGGGTAATGAGCTGTAGTAATTATAGCCGTTGTGCATCTCTGTTGGCTTGGTTTCAGGGCTTGTGATTGTGCTTACCTCAGCCAGGTTATCATTTTCAATGTTAAGACACTACATGGGAAATGCAAGAGAGAAGTTGAGCAACACATCTCCAATTGATAAAACCTTTTTCTAGAACCCACAAACATTAAATATTTTAGCAATCAACATGCACAGAAAACAGGTATTACAACATTGCTGTAACCTAGATGGCTATAACACACTTCTACTACAGAGGGGCAATCTAGGAAGAAGACTAGATACCTAAGCAAGAGTATGAAGCAACCTGTTCCGGACAAAGCTATTCAGATTAAGAGAGCAGAGCCTCTCAAACTCATAGCAAGATGCTGAAGAGACCCATTCCTATGCTATACGGAAGCTGCACGGAGCCCTCCTGTTCTGGTAAACTGCTAGTGGGGATCCTGGAGCCGCCAGGTCTGAACTTCCCACAAGCACCACTGCTAGGAATGGCATGAGTACAGTAAATGTAAAATTACTGAATGAGACTTAATGAGCATTACTAGCAAGCAATTACTTTTAGCACTCTTAATTTCATGTTATGCGATAGATTTCTTTTCCTCAAAACCCAAGATTCTTTTAGGATTTACTGAATGAAGCAGCTGTTCAGTGCAGAGAAATGTAATTCTCAGTGAAGTAAAAAGAGTACTAACGTGAAGCCTTGCAAACATTAACTCACCCCACATACTTTTAGTTAAGCTGGCTAACATCAGCGTGAGCATTGAAGACTATTACACTCACGGGCTTTCATTGGCTACAAGACCAATGTTCTTTCCAACGGGGTGGCAGTTTCTTAACTGAAGCTGAAATTAGTGTGCTTGCTGTCCCCAAAGAATTAGGCAATTACCAAAATGATTCTGTTTCTCTTAAGAAGAGACCGCACACTGATTATTTAACCAGAGATCGTTCAAGGCGTAAGCTAAGGTTTTGAATGAAAGTGCTCTTTTTTTTCTTTTCTTCAAACATAATTCGTAAAAGGCAACGCCCTCAATTTAATTATCGCACTTCTTTCAAGAGATTACTCAATTACTATTCAGAATTACTGCAACAGATAATTTTGGTTTGGTTTCTTAATGTATTTTCAGCATCACTGCTGCCTCTTCACAGCCAATTGCCCTTGTTACTTATGTGGCGCTTTTAAGCCTACCACAGCAGTAAAGATTAGGAAACTAGGAAAATTTTGAAAAATATAAAAAGACGAAGGGAAAATGTAGAGTGGCAGCAAAAATGTAGTTCCTGCAAACTTGTTTTTTTTTTAAATATGATTCGGATTTACAGGCATTCCACCGAGCATTCATCTCTTGTGTTAACAGCATAAAGTAGAGCAGCATCATGAAGCATGATGACGTTCTACAGTGATATATTTGAAAATAAATTTACTCAATTTTATAGTCAAATCTTAGGAAAATGTAAATAGAAACATAAGGATAGGAGGAAAAAAACCCCTAGAGGTCCTCTGTAATGCACGATTTAGAAATATAGCAAAGCAATTTTTTTTGCTCCTTTGAAATATTCAGTTCATGTACATTACATAATTAGTTCTTACTGAACATACGTAAGCAGTAGTTATATAACTATACCTGACTCTTCTATGTATCTAAATATATGTTCTATTATCAACTTTAGAAAACCTTTGCCTTAGGTAAAAGTTGAATGCAAAAGTAACCAGAAATGATTCACACAATCAGACGCTGCAAAAACCACCAACATTTAAAATAATGTTTGTGGAAACAATTCCTGTTGTAGATCCGTAATTCAAAAGTATCCACTTTTAAGTAGCTGAAATTTCAACCATGACCATGTTGTAACAAGTTGCATACAGCGGCAAACAATGATTTGCTAAACACGGGGAAGTTCTGATTGGGAAGATAGATTGTATTTTATTAAGGCCTTCTGATAAACAACTAATTTCCTTCCTTCCTACATGTTTTTCAATATATTATTTTTAAAAAATTAAAGCTTATATTGAGTTATAGACATCCTACAGGTGTAGGATTCAACGTGACAGTCATAATCACGATCTGTTAAGATGATGTTGTACTGCATTCTCCGAAACACCATATTCCTCCAAAATATCATGCTATTTTTTTCAGGCGCTTATCATACTAAACCTTTACCTGTAACTCTGGAAGGGACAATAATTCTTCCCAAACTTGCTCTATGTTCTGCATATTCTCTGCATCAGTAAGTGGAACTAGAACAGGCGATTCAGGTGGCTGAGTTTGATCAGAGGAAATGAAGACTGGGCTGCTATCGATCTGAGCAGGAACCAGTGACTGAAACGCAGCTGAAGAAGCCTGGAGTGTTTACAAAAAAAAAAAATCAAAAGACCAAACAAAACAACAATAACAAGAAAACCCCCACATAAAAAAACCCACTCAAAAAACAACTTCGATTTTTCCAAAGCAAAAATCTGTTTTTTGGTGTTCTACCATTTCTGCAGAACAGACAGACAAGTATTTCTTAACAAAAGCATGTTTTGCAAACAATGGGGTAATACAAAAATATTCCCATGAAAGGCATTTTCATATTAAGGGAAGAAATAGGAAAAAAAAAAAGTCTAGAAACTGGATGGTGAAAGGCTTATCCTTGCACATCAAATAGTCTGAGTCAGCACATGGAAATAAAGCAACTCAAATGCAGTGACTCCAGAGAGCTGCACGAAGCTCACTGCAACAAACTGACCAAGTCCACTGCCGTTATTTGCAGTAACTGGAATGGCTGCCATCAGCCGGCGTTACACACCGAGTCCTGGCTGCAGGATTCAGTAAGCAAAAGGAACACAAGAGTACCACTCCACTCCCTCCGGACACAGCCCTACTTCAAGCCTAACTACACTGCTTTATTCCAGGTGGAGTCAGCTTGAGGACAAAACTCAAATCGTATCACAAATTAATGTTATGCTGAAGACAAATCTTAGTAAGAGAAGACATGAGACTGATCCCCTAGAAGACCACCTGTGAAACCGCTGCATTGAGCATTTTTACCTCATTGTCATCTATAAATGGGAATGCTTCTGCCAAGAGCTGCATGCAGTCATCAAAGGACAAGGCCTCTGCTTCTGGTTTTGAAGTCTGTGTTGTCTAAATAGGAAAGTTATGAAAAAATGTTACTGCATCTTTGAATAACTGAAGAATCTTCCATTGTAGCAACGAATGCAAATTCATTTTAGGTAACCACGAACATTATGTCTTCCTGTGAATGGAAAAAGGTTTAAACGCACTCACAAACACATATTAGAATTTACCTGTGAAAAACCGACTGGTGGCTCAGTATTTTCTGGCTGAATGCGCTGAGCTGGCTGAACAGGAACAAATTCACCTGTCTCTTCGTCTAACTCCAGCTGAGCCAGCAAGGCTTTCTCCTGCTCTTTTTGGAGCTGCTCTTGTCTTTCCTTTTCAAGTTTCTTCTGTTTCTCGAGTTCATACTCCTTCCGTCGTTGACTAAAATCAAAAACTTCACGCCTTGCCCCAAGGTCTACATCTTGCCTCCAAAGGATGTCAATCAAGTTCATGTCCTGTAATAGAAACGCTGTTTTTAAGCGAGCGTCCTCCCCAGCAAAACTGGTTTAGAACAATAGCAAAGCTTTTAATTTCTCTATTAAACAGGTAGACTCATGTAACTGAGGCTTATTCTCTTAATCCTACAAAATTATGTAAATAAAATATGGCTCTATACAACCTTTCTGAAGTGTGTGAACTGATGGTTTGGTTGCTGAGGCCCGCACACAGGCTTATAGAAACTAAGCAATTTGTTACAATTGGTAATGTAACACATGAACTAGCCTGAGGATAAATATATTCTTCTTTCCTAAGTTAGCTCATAGAAAACATGAAGCTATAGAATGAATTATGTCACATTAAGAAAGTAATTTTTAGGAGAAAAGAACAGAAATTGGAAAGTTTGCCCACGTAAATTTTTTTCAGGTGATCTTATAAAACTGTAAAAGCTGACTAAAAATATGACAAGGACTGTCTGAAGTAACTATAACAGCCATACTGCAAAACATATTTTAAAATATTTATGTTCCCATCCTGGTATTAAGTATTAATCTTAAAAATCAGCAGAACAGGGCTTCAGAGTCGGAGGATAACCTGGTTTCAAAGTCACCAAGTGACATAACATCACCGTAGCACTAAACACAATTATTAAGACTATTACTAAAAAAATTGTAATTTAAAGCGTAGTCTAAGTTGATGTTCTAAGTGCAGTTGGTTGGGAGCAGTTGTGTATAAACTAGAGGTCAATAAGCCTCAAATTTTGTTAATCAGTTGGCCTCTGGCTCATCACAGAGTCAATCATTATCAGACAGCTAACAATGACCTATCTCTCTTGGAAATCAGCTACCCCTTGCGTCTGCAGTGTTTCAGAAGACAAATTAAACTCTGCTATTTAGGGAAAACCAACCGGTTAATATTACTTGATTTGGCTACAATTTCTTTTAATTCATTGCATAAGGGTTTTTTTGGGGGGGAAGGGGTTAGTGGATTGTTTTGGTTTTTTACTGTTCAAATATTCGATATTTTTAAGGGCTGAAGTTTGGACTATTTTCTTCTGTGAAGAAAACATTCAAAAATCATCAATTTGGATGTCAGCTGATACAGAATTTTAATACTTGGTAGCCACATTTGTCAGATGGGTAAATGCCAACAATTTCTTGCTGGTGCCTGGGAGTTTTGATTTTATGGCATTTTTCATTATTCTTAAAATTACCCTTTAGCGGCAGCACACAAAAATAATGTTCAGTGTTGGGGATTCTCATCAGGCTAGCACACTACAAATAATATACCGAACACTACGTTTCATTTAAACAGAACTTTACTGATTTAGTTAGCAGTTCTATACCCAAGATATATTTATTTTGCCATCATATCAAATTAAAACATTCCCTCATCTCTAAAGACTATTTCCAAACAGAGAAGCAAAGTAACTTGAATGCCAAGTCACGTTGCCATTCAAAATGATCACTTCTGTACAACAGTTATGGCAAAAAGCTTTAGGGCAAGTCCACATTTGAACAAACCAATTCAGTATTTTCTTTTCTTTGTTAAAAGTGCTATACCATTAACACTCATATTTATACACTGCATGAACTACTTCTACCAGTTACTAAAAAAGTTACTTTTCTCTAAAACAGAGCAGTTACGTAAAATATCTGTGTGTAACACAATGCAGGCATTCCCAAATCTAAGACATATTTAATATACCTTGCTGGGAGAGACCAAACTCAGCTTTAATGGCCAGCAATGAAGAAACTGAAATAATTACAGTGGCTGCCCAAGACAATGTTTGGTCTCTCCAGATTGGCAGGGTAAAACGAACTAATTAAGTTCTGCAGTAATTGGAGATATTGCAATATGGTATAGCTTCATTAAGGGCCAGTAGTTTACCAGCTGCTCACTGTCTCCTTCCGCACCAGATTTGAAACTGTTTCCTAGTCTCAGAGCATTTGCAATATGTTCTGGATAAAACTGCAGGATCTGGATTTTAGGGCTCACTTCTGAATTATTCATTTACAAGGCACCATTAAAAATGTAACTCAATAGATATTTTTTGTGTGTGTATAATGCACAAGGCTGTGAATTAACAGAGCTGTTTTCCTCCCTGAGTTGCAACAGACTACAGCACAAAAATAGCAGAACTGGTGCTCAGTTTCAGTTTAAATCACAAAAACCAAAAGTGATCAAAAAAAGAGGTACAGAAGGCATAACATGTTTTCCTTAAGAAGAAAACCCACATAGCCTTAGTGCAAAAAACTTAAGACACAGCTAATTAAATCTTTCAGCCATACTACTGGCTATATTTGTTATCAAAATATGTAGCTTTGGGTGCTGCCTCATTTGCAGGATGAGAGATCTCCAAAGATACCAGCTGGCCAAAAAAAAAAAATAACGATGTGGCTGTACACCACCTCTGTGTGTGTGCGGCAATCAATTCAGCAAGCAGGATTATTTTTTGAATGAATATGCTTGCATGGTTTTCAGGATTTTCAGGATCTTGGGCTGTTGTTTGAGAAATATGACAGCATTGATTGGCTCCTGTCACCATTTTTCAAGGGACTATATTTAGCCTAGTATCTTATCTCTGGCAAAGGGCTGAGCTTTGCTAAACAGTGTTGTGCTCTACCCCAGAGAGAGATGCTTGTCAGGAGTACCTTTTAAAATTTTATTTAGTTGTTGTGTTTGTGGCACTTAAAACCAAAAAAGTGGGGTTGGTTTTTTTAATTACCACCATATAATTGGAAAAGAGCCCTCCTATTTTCAGTTTGAAAAGTTCTATATAAATACAGCAGTATTAGCCTTAACTTCGAGTAACAATTCAAGTAATTACTCTTCACACGAATGGGTTCCATGGAGGAAGTGTTCTTCTGTTCAATATGCTAATATGTAATATCATCAAACAGCACACTGATTTAAATATTAACCTGCCATTTAACACTTATCTATAATTTCTGCCAGTGCTTTTAGTAATACTGCCCTTTTCAAGAAAAAAAAAATTCTGGGCATTAGTCCAAAGCCTCAGGTCAAAGTTAATGGAGTCAACATTGACCAGTGATTCACTAAGGTGAATCACAACCCCCAGCATGAGGTGATGGAAAAGAACTAAAAAAAGAAATAAAGAAAATTGCAGTCTAAAGCAAATATTTTGCAATTTTGTTCCTTCAGCTTTCCTGCAGCCTTCCTCTTTAAATTATTTCTCTGCCTTTTGAACACTATCACACACATACATAGAGGTATCCACAGACACAGGCAGGCACTCTATTTTAGGTTTACCACTGAAGCATTTTTCCCCTTCCACTGTGAAAGCATCAAAAAATAACTGTGTATTTGATGCCTGGAGTGTTTAACTAAAGCTATTAAAAGGTATTTTACTTCTTGTCTGTGCAACAGCTACCCTCTAATTTTTAGGTGCCTCAACATGATGTGCTGGTCTCAGAAAGATTCATCTGGAGGGACGAGCGGGCACAGATTTGCATCTGAACTGGAGCACGTGCACTGAGAGTCCTGTGAAAGATTGATCTGACCCAGGGCTAGTTGTTGCCCTTCGGAGCCACGCTAACCTCTTCCCTTAATAACAGACATATTTACTGTAAAGGCACCACCGGTCCCTCATGTGACGGAGTCCACAAGTGCCCGTTTGTTCTTTCCTCTGTTGTGCAACTTCTTGAATTGCATCAGAGGAAATGATGGTTTTGGCAGAGCCAAGAGGCAATGCAGGAAGAGCCAGGCCTCCCCTGCAGGAGGAAGGACCTGTGCCCGGGAGGGATTGCAGCCGCGATGCTTTCCCCTAGTCTGGAGCTCAGCTCTTTTCCACTGAACACCAACGCCTATTTTAAGGGGAAATACATTACGGTATTTAATGTGTGTGTTACCACTGTCCAACATTTCTAACTTCTGGGAGAGTAATATGTTTTTAATATTTTTCCCAAGCAGACAAACAGCGATTTGATTTTATTTATAATATTTTCTTCACAATTTTGTAGACAGAGAAAGAACTTCTCTCAACAGAGAAGGACATGCTTTGCTTTCCCATGATCCATGTAAGCAGGAGGTGCCTTGTACTCGTGGTTTGATTTTTTTTGTACATTTAGTGATATGCTCTTCCAACCACACTGATAGCTTAGTTTGGACATATAAAGGCACTTTTAATAAGATAAACATAAATGTTAAACAATTCACATTAAGCCACCATCTGGCCCCCAATGGAAATTTTCATGTTTTAGATTTACATATCAGCATTTGCCATCTGGGCAGAGTCTGTTATACATTTTATGAGAAAATCTCTGACTACATTGTAAAGTTTGACAATTAACTCTTATTGCTCCTAAGCAAATATGTTTGCAGTAGGGTAAACGAAGGCAAGAAACCCTGTTTTCATGTTAGTTTCATAGACTGACACTTGTGCTTTAAACAAAATGCTAATCTTTTGTTTCATCCTTGTTCGGTTTATCTGACTGGTTTTGGTTTTGTTTGGAATATAAACCATTTACAGGTAGCACTGGTGAAGTGGAAACATCCAGTGGCCCAAGTGTCAGCAGAGAAACAATCTCAGAAAGTGCTCTCAAACAGTGTTTTCAACCCATTATTAGCTATCTCCTTACTACAGAGCACATCTGTGGGTTTTGTGCATTTACTTCTTAAAGTCATGCCTTTTGCAACATAAATTGGAATAGCGTTAGCAGTACCTCTCACCAGACAAGGATTTTTTTTCTTTCCCATGATCCACTAGCACCTAACTCCAAGAAGAGAGAAGATTTCACATGCCAGCATGAACAAACGAAAAAGCAATAGAATCAATAGATACTGCATCCAGCTGGGGAGCTCAGACAGGAACCCACAAGCAACAAGAAAACACTCCTATAGCTTATTTACAGAAAGAAAACTCGCAAAGTAATGCCCAATTCCTATTTGCTTTTCAGAAAGTGAAAGGAACTAACAAAAAAGCACCTTAAATTTTTTGCTGTATTCAAAAAAACATGTGGGAAGTGAGGATCAAGGACCTGAGATACTCCTAGGCAAGAATGAAAGGGAGGGGGATCAAGTAATAAAGCAAGTGCAAGAGAAGAAGCTGGAAGCATCTTATCACTTAAGAAAAATCACAGGCTGTGGAAGCAACAGCTGAATGTCTTCCCCTCATTATCCTCAGGAGGATCTGATTTTGTTCAAGCAGGTTTTAAGAATGATTTCTAAATCACTCAATGTTTTCAGATGATCTCTGAAATCACCAGAACTAGTGGTTTGTTTTCTAAATCTTCTTCAAGGTAAGTTACTTATTTAATTACAACTCATAATTACAGGAAAAAATCCTGGGCACATAAGCCTCATGCTTCACAGAAAGCACAGAAAGCAGATGAAGTTATCCCAACACCATAACTTTTTAAAAACAATTGAGTTTTGAAAGCTGACCCATAATTTTCAATCCCTTACAAGTGGAAATTGAAGAACAGAAGTTAATTCAAGAATGTGAAAGGGACAGCAAGGACATGAAAAATTTGAATGCGTGACTGCCCTTAGGAGAAGAATGGGGAAAGGGAATGGCAGAAACTATTTACTCTGGAGGGCAGAGGGGTACAATAGCAATTTTAGATGTCTGGATTTAGGATTTGGAAATGTGACAGAACAGACAGCTGTCAAACAAAGCCACGTGACAGCAACCTGTGATTTGTGAATGCACAAGGTCAAATCCCTGACTGCCCTGTGGAGCTGCCTGCTGTCCCACATTCTTCACCAAGACCTTCCAGGCAATCTAGGAGGAAATAGGGTGTTTGGGTGGGCATGAGGGGGTGTCTTTTTCTTTCATACCTGTGCCGCTTACTACTGGTGTGACTGGACTGACACTAAACCAGCCTACTTCTGCTTCTTGATGCCCATTTGCTCTTCCTGGCCCTAAAGAGGCTTTGGATGCCCGATATCTTGGTCTGCAAACTCTTTTTAAGCCCCAGAAGGCTAACTTACCTGAAAAAGGACTCTAAAAGGATTGGAAAGCCACAGCTTTAAAGAACTTATGTTGTAAGAAAATTTCCACTCCATGTCTATATAAGTACGCCTGTTGAAAAATGCTGACCATGTGTCTTGGGACATTCTTCTGCCCCAAGAGAGACATATGAGATAAGCTCAGTCCCTGAAATGTAAGTGTTTGTGGACAAATTTCATTTTCTTACTGGAGAAAGAAACCTCTAGAATGCTTTGCCGGGCCAGGGACAGAAGTCGTCTTGATATTTCATTACTTAAATGTGTTTAGCCTCTGTTTTCTCCTAACATACATCTCATCTTTCAGACTGTACCTCCACTGTACTCCAGCAGGCTCTCCTAGTAAATGCCAAATTGTCAGGATCTACTCTTATAAATTAGATTAGTTGAAAAACTCCTTGGCTGGATTGTCCAGCATTCTTAAGAAAGTTTCACTACAAGCCTTGTCTGGGCATTATTCTGACAAAGACAGGGAGAGGCTCTGGATGGCTGGAAGGACAATCTCCCCCTACAAGTGCAATTCTGGACACTACCCACCCACTCTCCCAACCCTCACTCCAGAAGTAATTCCTCTGAGAGGTGGATGATTTATGTATTTCACCTGAAGCATCATCTTCCAGGAATGGTATCAACAAAGGCTATGACTGTAAGATCTGTACAGCTCCCAACATGATGGTTTTCCCATACGATACATCCTATGGCAAGCAAGCTTTCCAAACTGCCAGGGAAAACATATACCTCATATATTCTCCAGTAATAGTGGAAAGACAGGTTTCTTTAAGTCTGAAGAATGTAAAGTGAGCAAGAATGTAACTGCAATAAAGAATAGCCATTGTAGGCTGTTTATGGTCATTAATGTACTAACTTCATTCCAACTCCAAAAGCTGCAAAATCCTAATGCTAACAGTAACACAAGACCACAGCACGTAAAGAAAAACACCTTCATCAGAAAGACAGCAAAGAGAAGGAAAAGGAGGGACATAAAGAGCAGTTTACTTCTTCACTTTGACAATAGTTTTCTCTTTTTCTGCAAAATCAATCAATCCTCACCTCCACGCCACTCCTTAAAATACTGAACATGCACAAGAGCCTCACAGCACTCCCTTCCAGCCTGGGGCACAGCAGCAGGAACAACATTCTCCTCTCTGGCTCATTAAATATCTCTGGACTCAGAAAAACATACATATATCCTTTTCCCAACACATTCGGTCTGCCTTGAGGTTACCATTTCTGGTACAACAGATCAGGGGATTCTTTCTCAGTGCTACAGATCTTTCTGCAGAAGATTATTTGGTGCTCTATCTCGGACACTCCAGAAGCAGCTGTGTTTTTCTAAACTGTTTAATCAATACATATTATAGAAGGTAGCTTTAAAATAAGAGTTTAATATAGAGTATGTGGTTTCCAGGGGCTGAATGGTCCCAAGACCGATCCTGCCTCAACATCTTTAAAAAAAAAAATCAGGGGGGGGGAAAAAAGCTGAAACCCACTGTCTCATTTGCATAGCTTACAGAAAGCAAAGTCTTAAACCTGACATTGGTAATTATTTTCTTTGTACAATATCTGATTTTTCAAAAGGTATTCTCTAGTATTCGTGGCCAAATATGTCATGTATTGTATCTGCTCTAAACTCCCCTATTTCTGCCTTAGCCTAAAGGAAAAGACAGTGAGGCCTAATGTTGTGAGCTGATGACGATGAACTTTTCTTGAATAAATTTAACTATGCCCATATTTACAAGCGCTACCCTGGCTGCTAAGCAAAAGCCAAAAATGGTCACGGGTGTCATCCAGCTTCTTCAGACTTAGTCCTAAATCTCTTGACATCCCAGAGTGCTTTCTGGAACATCAGTATCTAAAGCAATGAATCTTACATGTTTTCAGAGCTTTGCTGTTTCAGTTAGATGGGTTCCATTCTTCCCTTTCAGGTCTTAATTATATTGTGTTAATCTAAATTTCACTTTTCCACAGTATATTTGGCTGGTACGACTGTTGTGGTCCGTTCTACCCAAATTCTGAATCCCTCTTTCAGCTTAACAGAGCCACTTACTTGCTACTTCTTTATCTTGCATCAGCAGCATTACAAAATAATTAAATCAATAAGCACACAAAGTTAATATGTATTCAAGTTACAATCTATTACACAAGTTGCATAATGAAATTGGGAGGCTGGCAAAAATACGGGATTGTTTTATAAAAGAGTGGGTTAGTCTGTCTATTTGTTTTTACATGCTTGATACATCAACAAAACTCTGCTGTGCTGCCCCAGCAAGTAAACTGAGTGATTCTGTTGTGGCTGACTTTCTAGCTGTTGTCTAATCACCATGTACTGCACCTCTTAACTCCATTTTGAAAGGTATTCAAATGGCAGCCATCTCAGACAGAAGTCTACTTCATTTCAGGAAAAGCTGGTCTTGATGCCTTGACTTGTGTTTGGGTTTTTTTTCCCCCCAAGTTAAAACTGCATCATAAGAAAACCGGCATTTATTGAATTTTGTCATTTATACAGAACAAAAATCCTTACCCTGCATGTAAACAAATAATATAAAAAAGTATACAGCATCTGAAAATACTGCTGATCTTTTAACCATAGAATACAAAAGCCTTTGTGTCCCAATTCATTTTATATATTGAACCTATAGTACTTGAAAAACAATTACCTGTTAAATGATTATCTTCAAGCTATCCTGCTGTACCCAGTCAGGCATGTACTGTGTGTGGACATTGCCACAGGCTACTCATTAGTTTATCTACAAGAGGATTTATTTATAATAATGGCTCAGTCATCTGGGAAACACAATCCAGTCAAATTATAGCATGCTCTTCTGTCCAATGAAAGAAACCAGGAAGCAAGAAAAGATGAACATAGAAACAGGGGAAAGAACCTAACAAAACTGCAAATAACATTTACTAGGTTGTATTAACCTTGGGTTATAACCTATTAGCCACTATTTTGATTTCATCAGGATTACACACTTTTTGGAAAAGCGTGTTTCAAACCAAACATGAAAACATTGTGTTTGTTGGTGGCTCAAAATACTCTCCAGGATTATTTAGAATCTTTCTTGAACTACACGTTTTCACTGTTCTGGGATCTTACTGTGAAGTCCCCATTTTTAGCTGTCATTTGGCTGATAGCTGGGCAAGTTATAGGCACAGACACCAGATGGGTCATTACAACTGCACTACAGCCTGGATGTGGAAACTGTGCTCCAATATTACAAGAAGCATGTCTCACCAAGTTTCACTTCACTGATCTCACAAACAACTTAGTTTGTTGTTGTTGTTGTTCGTGGGCCAAACTACAATGGCAAGCAACTGGAGTACCTGTGTGGGTTAGAAGGCAATGAGGTTCACTAACTGTACTGCCAGCACACATCCATCGGCCCTCCTTCAGTAACACAGACATCTACTCCGTAAGGCTGCCTCAAGGAAATTCTTCCACACTTCCAAGCTGAGCTGACAAAGAAAGAGTAAGGATGCTTTCAAACTCAGAACTTGCCACATGAACACCTCATCAGCCTAGAAGTACTATCTTAAGACTAAAAGCTCAAGAATACAGTTACATTGCAGGGAATACAGTTTGGTCCAGAGGTGGTCAGCTGTGATGTGTTCCGTATGTGTCAGCCCACGCCTAGCAGAGTATGTAGGTGCCTACTTCCCACTGCAGTCTGTGGGGCACAGATGTTAAATACCTTTGTGGATCAGAGTCTTGCAATTAATGTGCACTTTTCACATACATAATTTATATAGATAATGCTGGGAATTTAGTGTCAGTGCACAATTTTGAATAAATAAGTAGGGTCAATATTTTTTTTTTTTTTTTGAGTGTTCAACTTCAAATACACTTGGAAAGGTTATTTAGTTTCTACAAGGGGAAAGAAAAAAACCAGAAAAAAGGCCAAAAATATATTGCTATTCAACTGCTCACCACTGAACAGTAGAGGATCATAACAGATTTGGGGAAGGGAGACCCAGTGGCAAATCTTTGCTGTGGTAACACCTATCTTTCCAAACAAGTAATTAATGGTTAAATGGTTTATTTGACACCGTGCACAGCCTTCCTTACTGACATACTACAGGCAAGCTTCAGTAAATAACAAGACCATTCAACTGTGTACTGATGACCAAAAAAGCTCTCCCTAAATTTACATGAAACATCATAGAAATTGTTACTTAATTTGCATGAAGGGAGTCTGTATAGCTTTTCCGCTTCCTCCAGCCACGCCAAGATACATGATGAGAGTTGTTTTTCCATAGAATGAGGCAAGGATAGATTTTACTCATTTTCTTAAGCACTTTAATTCACATATTTCTCAGCAAAAAGCAATCCTCTAAAAGTCATCAACCCCCACAAAGGTTTTGGGAAGCTCTTCCACTTGAAGGTCCTGCAAAGTTAAACAACTAAACCAAAAAGCTCAATAAGGGCCAACATGTCAGGTATCCACATGCCAATTTATCATTTTTGTACACAATGACAGCTTTCGCTTAAAAAAAGGTAAACCCACTGAGGAACTGAACAACACTGTGTACAAAAGTAAAGCTTTGTTTCTGTGTGGTGCAATCCAGCCCTCACTTTTTAAAATCCTGTGTAGTACTCAATTTATAAATTTTGAAAGCAAAAGGAGCTAATTCATCTTTCAAGGCATGAACCAGAGCAGGTGAGGGGTTTCATACTTCTTACCAAATTATGTAAAAGCAGTAATTCTTGATACCCTCAAAAGAACAGCAAAACCCCCAAAACTCAACCATCGGTCATCGTGTCCTTCCACCTAAATCAAGAGCCTCCACTGCCCACCACTGTCCTTGGGGCTTCCATGTCTGTCCCCTTGGAGTACACAGGAGGCTCACCGGCTCACAGCGCGTACAGCTGATTATCACAGGGCTGCCTCTTTCAGCCTTTTGATTAAATGGGTAGATGTACCTAAGAAATCAAGGTAGAGGCCAATTCCTGACATGTGTCCCCTCACACATTCTACCAGCACCTATGATGGCCAAAACAAGACTGTTTGCCGCAAATAGTACATGTCAATATACCTCTTCCATCCATAAGCAGCAAATATACTCCAGGCTTGTTAAGATGGTTAACAAACATTAAATATTAGGGGGGGAGGCTATCCAGTTTGCAAGTATATTACAGTACAGTATATTTAGCAGACTGTTTCCAAAATCAGCATTTACAGCTGATTTTTCTAGTAGAAGACATTACAGAAGATTTGATTGCTTTCCAGACGTAATTAGAATCAATTTGTTGAGCAAATAGGATAAGATCACTTGTAAAATAAGAAAATACGGAATGTGAAGAAAATGTCAGGTTTGGATCTTAAACAGTTTTCTGCCTTTGACCAAAACACTTCCTTATGCCTCAGTAAATACTTGGAAAAAATCAGATTATAGCAAATTACCAGTAAAAATTGCAAGATCCTAAAATTTCTCTATAGCATAGTTAATTCAGACAATGAGAGATAGAGATCTTGTTAGGGTAAATCACTACTCACAGAGTCAGCTATGAACTGTTAATTCTGTCATTACTACTTGCATTTTATAAGACCTTGTTCACCATCTGCCATATACACACACAATTTATCAAAAACTCTCATCCCAAGCTTCATTTTGAATTTAAAATAATTCTATGGCTCTGACCTTAGTAACAGAGTTTTTCAGAATAATTTAAAGCACTCCATTAACAGTTTCATTATTTAAGTGATTTCCATTCTTTATTTTGCCAGCAAAAAGAAACTTTGAGAGATGTTCACACTGGTTATCAGCTGGGCAAGGGTTCCTGAGAGTGGTAGGTGCAGACTAGATTCCTGAAGTGGCAGATGATACAGGATCACAAATCAAGCTGGAAAATGTTCCACCGAACTACAACATTCCACTGAGTCACAACAATTTATACTAGTTGAAGAATTGACCTGATAATATTCTAGTTCAAATACTAAAACCAAATTAGAAAGCACCGTATCAGAAGTCACTGTGCTGTAATTCTCTCTGTTACGGCTTACACAGCTATAAGGCACCTAAGCATGATGTGCATTTCCATAGCCAAAGAATTCAATTTAAATAATTTGGAAGACCAGCTGTCAGAAGTTATGACTTAGTTTCAAATATAAGTTCTGTTTTATCATATTATGCTATTTTGATAGTACCATTTTTATTACTGAATTACTTCCATTTTCATCCTTAGGTATCTTAAATCCTACTTGTTCCAAAAGTTTACTCAGGTTTGATATATTTTACAAGTATCAGTGGGACAATCTTCCAGAATTCCTCAGCTGACACAGACCTGCTCAAGACCCATCTACAGTAGAAAAAAAGTGCAAATGTAATCCAATGTTATAAAACAGAAAATACGTCCGTGCATCTCATGTCAAATAATTCACAGAAGATTGCACCAGGGTCTACAGCATGCTTGTTCCAAGGACACTTAATGACTGTATTATCTGCACTGGTGCATAAGTATCAGTCACTACTTCCATGATACTGGTGAAGACAAGCGTTAGTGTAACAAGCTGGGGTGGAATACTCCCATTAACACACCTCAGATGACCTCTGCCACTAAAGTCTCCGTCTTCTCCTTCCAGCCATGAAGCTTCTTAAAAATTGTTACTTCTCTGAGCTGAGCTGCAGCAACCTTCAGAGCCACCCACCCACCCACCCCTGCCACCCTCTTTTGCCCACCGTTTTATTACCCAGCTGACTGCAGAACATGTCATCTGGTCACATAACTGCACACAATCTAACTGGAAATACCCTGTTTTAGGACAAAATTCAGCCTTCTTACCCAACAGCACATAACTTAACCAAACAGTTCCTGAAGACAGAAAGAAGAAATGACCAAGCATCCAGGCCCAGGCGTCACAAAACACAAATGCCAGCTGCGGAGCAGACAGAAAGACTGGCCATCTTATATGGGAGCAGGCAGCATTCAGAGTGGCAGACCTGCATCAACCACATGCTGCCTGGGAATTCTGAATGAGGATCTTCCAACAGCCCAAGCAGTACAGGAATTGCTCCACTCTCATTATAGCAATAAGTAGGGAGGTACTAATTTTACCACAAGGGTTCAAACAAACAAAACCCCCAGGATCTTTCTATCATAGCTCTTCATGGCTAAACAGCAGTGATGATCTGAGCAGGAAGCAAATCAAAGTCAGAGCAGCTTTTCACATAACTCAGCTGTAGAAAAGTCACTGCTTCAACATTTAGTGCGCATTAATTTCAAACACAGCAAACAGGCACACCCTTAATCATAAAACAAACCTCCTCTTAAAGGCAGGCTATCAACTAAGCTCCTTCTGAGTCAATTTCTCAAGTACGCAAACTTTGTTTTGCAAGCAGTCTCCAGGAGTGGATTTTTTCATACTTAACAAGAGACAGCATGTAAAGCCAATACAGCAAACAGCAATAAAACTTTGAAATTGCAAGGACAGAGGTGGGGGCAAGGAGGGAAAAGTTGGTATCTTTGCATTTCATAGTCATACAGAAGATACTTCCTTAAAAGGTTTGAAAGAGATGGTTTCAAACTGGTCTTACATAACTTGTTGCTGCAACATCAAACTTAAAGGAACTTTCTTTTCCTTTTTCTTCTCTTTTTTTAATTGCATTGCTCAGAATAATACTGCAGAAGTTGGACTGCAAGTACAAGGTTGGGTGGTCTCAACTCCCTCAGTACTGCAGTAGCATCAACAACAAAGACATACTTCTTGAAATGGTTTAGTTTAACGGTAAAGATAGGAAACATTAATAGCCATTTACAGCACCTTCAAAATAACTCAGCTAAAAATAAACACTATTTTATATTCCTTCTTCCCAGTATAAAAACTGCAGCTAATCAGGCCAAAATAAGAAACCTGAACTGACTTAATGAAAACTTCAACCAGGTCTGTAGTAGATAAATTGTACCCATGTGAGTATTATTTCTAAGCTATACCCATTCTACTACAGCCTTGCCAATTAGTACTTGTGCTAGGGATTACTAATATACCACTGAGCAGCTGTTATACTCTGCTGGTAAAACAATCCTAACTTAACTGAATTACTAACACTGTTATTAACTCCTATTGGCTTTCCATCATCTCCATGATCAGCATACCAAAACACTTGAATTAATCCTTTTAAAGTGAATATTAAAGTAGAAATTAAGAGCCAAACACAAAGCCCACGTATCAACACGTAACTTTAGAACAATCAATGTGGCAGTTAAAGAAAACTGAGCAAATATTTTGCCAAGAATGCAAAATGGCTAAGACAGAAAACAGAAGATGCTTCATAAGATGAAGACAAATCCTCTTCTGCAAAGCAGTCAAATAGTTAAACATTTTTACTTTTACTTGATGTTGTTACAGACTGCTTGGTTATCCAAATTAATATTTAATTGAAATGTATGGTTCTGAGAGACTTTGCTTCTATTTGAAACAGGCACTGTTGGGCTATGCATGTCAAGGTGAAACTAAACTGATATTAAAACAAGATACTCTGCTGGGGAATGTATTTTTTTATTTCCTTATTTGAAAAGGTGATAAAGAGAAATTAAGAAATACATATCTAAAAATCACTGAAACAAAGTAATCCTGAGACAGAGCTGTCCCTGTGCTTGCTTCAGTACTGTGCTGCACAGAGTAGTAATACTGTTCTTATACTTTAGAAAAACTTAAGCGCTATACGATCAACTAACTTCTTGCTACTGTCAATTAATACGTGACTGTCACTAGCTTTGCTTTTCCTGTACAGAAAGCAGTTACTGGATAGGAAAGATAAAAGTACACAATGCCTATCTCTGCTTGAAGTGTATTTGCCGGTATCTGCTTCAGATAAGCCTTCCATGGTTTAATGCAGTTTTATACACCACAGATAGCATTGCTGGCTTCATTTTCACTGGCTGATTTAATTGTTTACCTTAATAAAACAAATATGCCATAAAAGTATTACTGTTGAGCAACCCTGAGCAGGATTTCAGTTCGCTGTGTATCAGTCATCTTTGGGTAACACGAATTCAAAGTCATGACTTCCAACTCCTCCTACCTGACTTTTCATTGGTCTACATAGAAAGACTTGCATAGGTAGCAGATGGAAGTGTTTCCAAAACCAGTTAAACTAGATTATTACCGAAAAAGAACTAATTTGGCCAACGCACTGTATTCTCTTCCCTTCACCTAAAGCCATATTCTGTGGCACAAAGTCCAACTTCGGTATAATACACAATCAGAAAACTGAACAGACTTCAAACACTTTCAAGTTCTCTAGGAATGTGCTATATTGAAGTTATAGGTTACTTAGGGTTGGAATGAGATGGAGGCCAAAACAAACTTTAACTAGGTGATTAACCTGGAGACTTTGGAGGACTTTTTGCTGGCTGCAATTCAAGCACAGCAGCAGGGGATTAATATTTAGTTCATGCCGACAGGTTACTGCCCGGACTTGTACTGCACTAGCCTCAACCAATACAATCATTGCAAATACATTACACTTTCACAAACTGGCCTAATTTTAGTGAATGATTTAGTCAGTTTAAAGCTTATTTTTATAATTTCAAAGGAAAGAAGCAGTGTTCTAGACACAAAAATCAAACATTCCTTCTTTCCAATGAAGCATACATCCAGTGTTACAGACATGGGCACAGTCGGTGTCATTTACTGTCATCATCTGAACTTTCTACATTCTCTCCTTCTCTCCTAAGCTCACCCTTTTCTGGGCCTGCAATTGACTCTTTTTCACTCTCCTTTAAAAGTCTAATGCATTCCAAAAAATTTCAGTGACAAACTCTGACAGCTTTTGCTGTTCTGGAGTTCGTTGGTTCTATTGAAGGGCCAAATATAACAAAATTTTATAACTATATAGGAAAAATTATATTTAAAAAATAGTATGAATTGATTTTACTGAGAAAGTGAATGACAAATATTTCACTTCACTCCTTCCACTTCTAGTGTTCCTCAACATCATCTCACAAAGCCCAGCATATTCCACAAAGGTACCTGAGATTTCTTTAACGAAATAAATACGTTCAATATGCTCTTGCTACATTCATTTCAGTCAGGATCACAAAAGTAGCAATACCTATCAAACATATTTTTCTGCTTTGCAAATTTAAGATATAGAACTTGAGGAAAAGAAACCAAACAAAATCAAAAGGTTATTCAGGTACAACAATAGATATAATAATCTGACACATTTTTAACAATATCCTTGTCCTTCAGGATTATACATAACCTGCTGCATTCTTATTCAGGATAAGTACTATACCATCTCTATTTTTTCAATTAAAAAAAGAACAAGGAAAAAAGTAAGGGACAGAGACCCAAAATTTATTCTTGCCCATGAACGTTAGTGGGAACTGTATACAAACCTTCCTAACCACCCACACAGTGCTATAAAAATGTCTCAAGTTCTTTAAAGCACACAAGATCATCCAGCTGCCCTCTGCTTACACTGAATGGGGTTTTTTTGTTCCAGTTTGGTCTCTTTCAAATATTTCCCAACAAACTTTCAAAGCCAAACTCTTTTCCAACTTTAAGTCCTAACCACAAACTTCTTCAAGTCATATTTTCAGAGACAATTAACTTCTTGCATTTCCATCAATTTCCAATATAATTGTAAATTCTTAGCACATTTTAAAGACAAACTACAGAACAGTGTTCATATGATGGATACTTACTACAATAATATCCAATTAGCTGTTCTGAAGGGATTGACGTGGTCAGCTCCTATTAGTCTACATTCATTTCAGCTAAACATACTACATTGCATTACATCTACCACTGGCTTAACTGAAAGATTCTTTTGTGAGTTTTGAAGGAAAGCAAGCTCTATCAGTGCAGCTTGATATCAAGGTGAGCACGGAACTGAGAGGGTCAGAGTAAATGCATTTTTACTTATAATAGAGCTTGTGATACTCGTTCATCTACTTCCTCCAAACTTGTCCATAATTTTAGTAGATAACATATTCAGAAATGTGGATGTTTTCTTATATTAAAGTTTATCTACATACATAGATAGACAAATAGGTATTTCTATAGATATCTTGATCAGATATTCCTATTCAACAGGGTTATTAAACCTCATTATCAAGAAACAAAATAAAGAAACCCCCCCAAAAACAAAGACTTGTTGCCAGGCCTGAGCAGTGCACTTGTTTGTCTTTGCCTGCAGAATCTACCTCATGTGGAAATGATAGGCCATTAGGGAATAAAAAATAAACCCATTCACTTGACAATTTAATACAGCATGTCAAAAAAAAAAAGTATGTGTCTTCCTCGTTAAAACCCTTTAGACAGAAGGGATCACACTAATTGAGCTGGAGACTCTTCAGGGCAGTTCTCTAGGTAGAAAAACCCCAACAGATACACTTACACAGGCATTCAATTATTTGCTTACTTGGTTTTGCCAGTTGTTACAGTTGGTCTTACTTCAGTCTAAGTACAACCCACAGCTTCATTCTCTGTGTTGGAAAGTGAATTCTTTTTGCTCTCTTCTTGTCATGAGGCTCAAAATTTAATAACTGATGAGCTTGTTGAGCTGTTTTACAAGGTTACAAGCAACCATTTCAATAACTTCAAATTTACTAACGAGGAGAACAGCTACTATGAGAATATCATGCTTTCGCATGTGATTTGAAACATCTTGACATTTGTTCCATTGCATTCTTTTTTCTTAGATGTTTTGATGTCTGTGTTGTTGGTGTGTAATAGGCAACATCCCATTTCACCTCTGTATACAGAGGTGCATCCTATTTTCAGGCAGAGAGGTACAACAAAGGAATACTTTTTTCAAGAATATTGCTCTAACTCCCGCAGAAGGATGCGGCGGAAAGTGGCAATTTTACATTCTGGTTAAGGAGCTAGATCAATCCCAGTCCTTCACATTCACCTTTACTGCTATGACAATTGCTACCAGGCACATAAAAGACTAAGAGCTTGTACTGTATTTGCACAAATGCACACCCTTCCCATCCGCTGGCTTGCAAAATGAGGGGCTAAATGGAAGACCGTGTTCCCCGTCTCTCATTTTGAGTGAACATTTTATAGGAAAGGGTATTTGAATTTTCAATTTAATAAGTACATTTAAAACTATGTGTCAAAGATGGTAATCATTTACTATCTAAAAAATGCAGTGCCTTTTCAGGCTAGGTCTGCAAGAGAAGAAACCAGCAGCTGTTGAGCTCAGATAGGAAAATTGCAACAGGTGGCTTGGTAGAAAGGGTTTGACAAAGTAGGCAAACAAGTAACAAAAGCTAGGTTTGCTGGCAGAGAAGTCACGGTGGATTGGGCAAGGAGGCACAAAAGCAGGTACACAGGAATCAGTCTGTCAAGATTCTCTCAGAAATGAGAACAGAAATGCCATAGCTGGATACTATAGGCAAAAAGAAATTCACAGGGTGTTTACACAGCACAGGCCAAGAGCCCGATTTTTGTTGCAGTATTTTCCAAGAAACTGAGGAGGCAAGGTGGAGGTCACGGCCATGCTACCCAGGGCTAGAAAAACAGATGGGCCAGGCAGAGCTATGAGTAGCCTAAGACAGAAAAGCAACAGCATTCAATGAGCAGAAAAAGGTATATCCAACACTGCTAGAGAGGTGTTACCTGTAGAAAGTACCCACTTATGTATCCTAAAGGGTGGACAGACAGTGTTAAAAGAAACTCTATTGCGTAGCATATATTGTACTGACACACACTGGAAGAGCCTCAAAACTCGAGTCTTAAATCTGTAGTATTAAAAGAATTAAAACAGCTCCAGTTTAAGTTTCAAGTATTGCTTCTTTAAACATAATACTTAGTTGATAAGGGCATGTTTCCCATTTAAAGGCCCAAGAAAAACATGTAAGGATTATATAAATTTAAAATGGAGTTCAATTATGTTTTCAGTTATTCACCCCACTCTTGTGCAACTAGCTTGCAATACAAAAGCACTGAACTTCCCCAGGCTTTTAAAGAAGAGGTTTCATAGCACAAAACACAAATACATCCAAATACCCCTAAGCTTCCAAGAGATTTGCCTTGGAGGAGACCACCAAGACTTAATCTCCTCCTGTGTCAAAACCCTAGAGAAGCACTCTGGCTCAAAACCCTCGAGAGGCGTTTCCAGCAGGTGGAGGTGCAAGGGGAGCGCCCCAGTCACAGCCCCTCACCTGCGGCCGAGGCCACGGTCACCCCGGCTCAGGCTCCTCAGGCTGTGTGAGAGGCTGAACCAAACCCAAAGCCGCCCCAGGGAAGTGCATGATTGTGCAACGGCTCCTGCTGGCCCGGCTCGGGCCGCACGCTGGCGGGGACAGGGCCCCGGCGGGGCAACTGCGACGGGCAGCCGCGCTACGACGGAAGGAAACCTGCGGTAACTCACCCGAGAAAGGAGCGAGAGGCGCAGGGACACGCCGGGGGCAGCGGCGCGAGGCTGCGCCTGGCGCGGGCAGCCCCTCCGGCGGCGGGCGCCTCCCCAGCCGCTCCCTCAGGAGCCGGCTCCGGCCCTCTCGCCCTCCCCGGCTCCTCCGAGCTCCTGCCCCGCCCGAGGCTGCCCGCAGCCGGCAGCTGCCCCAAAGGCGGCTCCTGGAGGCCCTGACTGACCTTCCGCGACCGGCGCGGGCGGGAAGAGACGAGACGAGACGAGACCAGACCCGACCAGACCCGGCCCGGCCCGGCCCCCCCCGGCGGAGCGGAGCGGGGCGGGGGGGGCTGCGGGGGCCTCCGCGGCCCCGCCCCGCCCCCGCCGTGACTCAGCGCCTTCGCAGAGGCGGGGCGGCGCCACGTGCTCCGCCGGCCTCGTGACGGCCCGCCCCGCCCCTCGCCCGGACACCCGACCGGGCCGGGCCCTGCGGGGGCAGGAGGGGGCTGCCGGCGCCCCCGCCCGCCGGCCGCGCTCTCACCTGGGCGGCGGGGGGCAGCTCGATCTCCATCGCGCGGGGCGGGGGGGCACGGGGAGGCCGGTACGGCGCGGTGGCGGCTGGCCCGGCACCGCCTGCCCGCTCGCTCCGGCGCTGTTTGGGGACGGAGGCGGCCCGGGCCGGGCCGGGCCGGCGGCCGCCCCCGCGCTCCGCCCCGCCGCCGTCCAGCCACTCAGCGGCTGCGGGAGCCCGCGGAGGCGGCTCCTTTCCCGGCAGCGGCGGCGGCCGTGCCGGGAACCTCGCCCACCCCCGGCGCTTCCGCGGCCCCGCCGCCCGAGACCCTCTGACCCGGCGCCTCCTTCCCTGAAGGGCCGCCCCTGCCGGCCCGCCCCGCGGGGCAGCCCCCGCCCTGCCCCCGGTAACGGCCAGCCGCATCTTGGTCCGGCCGCGCCGGGCAGGCGCCGGTGATCCCGGCACAAGCCCGCGGAACCGGGGGCGGCTCGGTGTGTTCGTCCTTGTGCCTTAGCCCAGCTGCGTATCTGCGTGTGTATCTGTGTATTTCACATTCGTACAGCACTTCTCATCTTTGTGTAGTCAAACGGTGAGTTCAGCGCTGGTGCAGGAAAGATGGAAGTGGCGGCAGAACCCGGCGGAGAGCGCTGATGGACCGCGCCGGGGGGCTGATGCAGAGGAACGGAAAGGCGGAGCCACACTAACAGCCTCGCAGACCTGCCCGTGTGCCGACTGCCTTCTGCCGAGCAGAAGAATGCCAAACAAGTGCCCAAACTCGCAGACCAGCCAAAACAGAGATAAGGGGATTTGGGGACCGATACACACAAATTGTTTGCGATTTATACCTTCAGACGAGGTCCCCCACAGAGCAGCAATGTCTGCTGTTGTCAGGAGGTCCTGACGACATCTGCGTCAACCTTTTGACTTCTCCAGCTATTTAATACGCGTTCAACAGCATATCGTATTCCTCAGGCTTAACAGCGAGCATGTGCCACAGAACACCCAAAAGTAGGAGGGAATGCTTTAAAGCGGAGGGGCCGTGGGCCTGGATCCCTGTGTCATAGTTACCAAATTATTGGAGTGTCTTATCTTAAATCACTTGTCATTATTTGGTAAATGACATCACTCAGAGAGCTAGCTGAATTCCACTTGGAAATACAAGTAGCAGTCGAATAGTTAATCAATTCAGTGCACTGAATATGGCTTTGACGAAGGTATGACCGCTGCCATTGTGTTTGTAGCCTGGCTGAAAGTATATGACAATATGTACCTTTCAAACGATCCTTTGGTTACCCTTTGGGCCCATTTTTGAGGCTACTTTCAATGATCTAACATAACAAAATAGCATGGAATTAGGACATTTACTAGCCATAATAGATGTAACTATTCCTTTGCAGGTGCTTATTTAGCTTCTGTGGCTTGCAGCCAGAGTGCTGCTATAGTCTCTCAGACTGGCGCACTATGCCTGCTTTGGGTGTTCACAACCGTTGAGCTGTGTTAGTGCACCTTGCAATTTAAACAGGGCTAATGTGAAGATCTCATTTTCACATTTGCCCTACAAGGTACAAGAGTGTGACTTTGTAAATTAAAAAATAGCACAAGTGTATAAATTTGATAAATCTAATAATTAAAAAACCTCTTTGCACTATCATGTTGCAGGTGGGTGTCTACCCAAAGATATTGCTTGCTCTAATTATATGAAATTGATATATCCCTTTGAAGGAAGAAGAACCTGTAATCTAAGCAGATTTATTATATGCATGTTTGATAACTGTACTAGATAGAGTGGAAGCACTTGCCTTACAATGAAAGTTTAGTTAAAACACATCCATAGAGCCACTAAATGTATTATGGAGGTCTAAGCAGAACATGTGCTGCATCACTGAATGAGCTAGGTATATTGAAGGAGCTCTTATGATGCTACGGCTTTGATTCCTTGGAGGGAGAATGCATGGCGACGATAAATCGTTTGTAATGGAGAACCAGCAGCAAAACTAAGTATATTCCCGTGTATTATTTTTGTAGTACCACTTTATTCTGTGGTCTAAAAGTGAACCCAACTGAAACCAACTGAAAGGACTCTGTTGAAGACTCTGGAGAAACAGAAGTGGGCTGTCACAAGTTAAAAAACCTTTGAGTACAGCTGCTGCCAGCTCCTTGCAAATGATGTTTTTATTAAGTACCAGCTTTTGACTTTTTCAGTATTATAAAAGAAACAGCAAGCAGACCACGTTAGCACAAAATGAGTAATACACAATGTCAGTTCGTGAAAAATTGCCTTGAAGCTATGAAGGTGTCTTTTCTACATGCTTTATTTAATAGAAAGCAAAATAAAAGCAAACGCGAATCTTGGGCGTTGGCACAGATTGTATCACAGTGCAGAAATAGTATGCAAAGCTAAGCAGCTTGCTTGGAGCCTGGGGTGAAAAAAAAAGGCAAGGATACTTTCTGGCCAGGCCAGATAAAAGAGCATTGACTATATATTTCATTTGTGTTCCTTGCTTAATTTCTTTTCTCCTTTCCTTATCTTCACACCTTGAGCCCAGGCAGACCAGCGCTTCATTTCTGATGAGAAGGCAGCCATCCAAAAATCAGCTTAATGAAAATGCTGTATCTCACTGCACTATTCCCACCGTACGCCACTGATGAACGAGGTATATGGCATTAGGAGCTTTCTGAAACAAAGTATGAGCAATACTTTTGCATTATTATTTTCATTTGATTAGACAGCCTGAAATACCCAGAAACACAGGCTTGTTTGTTAGTTGCCCTTTATAGCTTT
This sequence comes from Aptenodytes patagonicus, assembly GCF_965638725.1. Classification (NCBI taxonomy): domain Eukaryota; kingdom Metazoa; phylum Chordata; class Aves; order Sphenisciformes; family Spheniscidae; genus Aptenodytes; species Aptenodytes patagonicus. The sequence goes on along the minus strand of NC_134954.1, from coordinate 50,226,676 downwards.
TTGTATAGTAAAGTTTTGAAGAAAATGTTTTCAATTAACATTGCATCTTTCTAATCCTGGAGTTTATTTGGGATATAGTAACATCTCCATATGGTATTCCTAGAGGATATGGGCCTGCATTTAATGCTTTGGTCTCCACTTGTAAGTAGGAACTTTTGGCCAAGCACAGAAAAATCCAAATGCTTTTCCATTTGCTGTATTCCTGTTAGTATACGTTCATTTACCTTGTACAACTTATATACCTAGTCTATATGTATTGACACCCATTACTGCAATATTACAGCTTATATGCAAATGAGATAGATATAATTTCCAGGAAATTTGAAGTAGCTGAAGTAATATATTCAAGAACAACCCATGGTGGTACTTTACTGAAGAGTAACAAAGAATATAGAGAACTTTTTATGACACATATAATTTTAAAATTTATTAGACATTCTTATTATTCCTATTTTTGCATTAGACTTTTTGTCAATCAATATTTAGAAAAACATTTATTTTATTATCAGAATTTATTCTAAAATATTTTCGTGCTCTTTTTAAAATGACAGGAAAATGGAAAGATCTGGCTACATTTTCAGATAATGGACTATTAACATTTGATGAAGTTCTTTCTAATGTATCTGCATAACATTTTATGTTATTTTATATTAGAATAATTATGAAGATAGAAACTTCATAGTGCCACCTACTGCTGAAAATACACATTTTAAAAACCTTGCTAGTTTGGGTACCTTCAAATAAAAGGGCAATGGAGGAATATATCTGTTGGAATTAAATCTTTCAAACCTCTGAAAAATGTTGGGAGACAAGTCTTGACTTGCCGAGTGAGTTTCAGTCACACTGAATTTCTGAACTTCAAAGCAGTGACTATGGACTGAGACTGTAATGAGAAGTGACTCTGAGGATCTGGGATTTTGACTAGAAGTTTTTTCGATGTTACATTTTTAATAACTCTCGTTTTAAAATTAGTCCCTGTGATGTCACAAAGGATACAGTGAAACAAAACTTATTTTTCACTCAGTGATAAGGAGACATCCTCTATTTTACAGAGCTCTGCACGAGATGTAAACCAAAGACCCTGGAATCAGCATCGCGTGCGGCACAAGCTCTGTTCCCTTCTTACATCGCAAAGTCATAAGATGGAGCATGGATCCCTGCTTGGCTGTTGGCATAAGATAGTATGTCCTCAGCCACGATGGTTGGAATTCACCTTCCCTAACCCTTACCATCTAAAAGTTAAGATGAGGTTAATGTACAGTCTAAAGTACAACAGCTGGTCCCTTCTTCAGTTTGTGGAGAAGACCCTGTCTCTAGTACTAGTGAAATAGTAACCGTATGCCTACCACCTTTTCCCACGACCCAGACGTTAAGTATGGGTTATGATCTCATTCCCAGGAACCACGGAAATACAAGAAGTGGTAGTACTTTGTACATGAGTATGAACAAGTAGAATATAGACCCTTATTCTTCCTGAGGAAAGTTCAACTTTAAATTTGGCTCCGGGGAATCAGGAATGGTTTATCTTCTGCTGGTACTTGTCTCATCCTGTAGAATAAACTGACATTGAAATGCTTTGAATGCGTGATTGTCAGAGTTTCTGTCTTGTTATGGCTTGATGACTTAAACTTAAAAATTAATTTATTTTCAAGTTGAAAAATTCTTGAGAACAATGCATTTAAAACAGATAAAAGAGCTTGTAAGGATGATTTAGCCACTTCATGGCAGTATTTTAGAAGCCTTTGGAGGCACATTGCACGATCCCCCTTTTCATTCACAGAGGAGAAGGACTGCTGTCATGACAGAATCGCTCTGCGGTCCTTCATTTTGCAACAGCAGCCTGATCTACTCAACAGATAACAATTTTCAGAAGAGCTTTTTGTAATGTACAAATGCTTATGTACAGGCAATTCTGGGTGCACATTCTACCAACATTACACATAAAGAATTCACCTCCTATTAAGTTAGCTTGATAAAAAACAAGATAAAGGACATTCCTTAGTTGTTGAGCTTATTGTGTCTTTCACGCAGTGAAAATTCATGCTGACTTTTTGGCCAATTAAGCAATATTTTATTTATTTACTGAACTGGTTTTGGCTGGGATAGAGTTAATTTTCTTCATAGTACCTTGTATGGTGCTATGTTTTGGATTTGTGATGAAAACTGTTGATAACACAGGGATGTTTTAGCTATTGCTGAGCAGTGCTTGCACAGTGTCAAGGCCTTCTCTGTTTGTCACGCTGCCCTGCCAGCAAGCAGGCTGGGGGTGCACAAGGAGTTGGGAGGGGGCACAGCTGGGACAGCTGACCCCAGCTGACCAAAGGGATATCCCATACCACATGACTCTGTGCTCAGCAATAAAACCCGGGGGAAGAAGGAGGAAGGGGGGGACGTTTGGAGTGATGGTGTTTGTCTTCCCAAGTCACCGTTACGCGTGATGGAGCCCTGCTTTCCTGGAGATGGCTGAACACCTGCCTGCCGATGGGAAGCAGTGAATGAATTCCTTGTTCTGCTTTGCTTGTGTGTGCAGCTTTTGCTTTACTTATTAAACTGTCTTTATCTCAACCCATGAGTTTTCTCACTTTTACCCTCTGATTATCTCCCCCATCCCACTGGGAGAAAGTGAGTACGTGGCTGCCTGGGGCTGAGTTGCCCACTGGGGTTAAACCACAACAGTCATTTTTGGTGCCCAACATGGGGCTCAAAGGGTTCAAGGTAACGACAGATTTGATTGGAATGTGCTAGATCAAATTTATAGCTGTTATAGGTGTTTAGCTATTAATTGGACTCTTCCTGTGCTTGCCACAGGGCTTGCTTCCCTCGCTGTACATTAGTGTCTAGTGCTTGTTAGTGGCTGCTTTTTGCTCTTGTTGTTTGCTGTAGTGCTTATCATCTTACCCTGCTGTGCCTGGGAGCATTTTGATAACAGCAGTGGCCATGTGCCTGGGCTGGCAGATGGCCAGGGCATTGCTGCTGTTTCTGTGTTGCTGTTTTTGTGCTGCTGTGCTAGACAGGCTGGAACTCCAGGGTCAACTTGAGTCGAAGGGACTTGACCTGTGGATAAGTCCATGCAGGAGCAGGACGTCCCAAAGTGTCTGAGCCTGTGGATAAGTCCATGTCAGAGCAGAAACATCTGTGGTCACGGACATGTCCACACCACAGCAGGTACACCCCTGAAGGGACTGAGGCCCATGGATAAGGCTGAGCTGGAGGAGGTACACCTCGAAGTGACTGTGGCTGTGGGTAAGTCTAGGCCACATCAGGTATACCTCTGAAGAGACTGTGGCCCATGAGTAAGTCCACACTGGAGCAGGTCCGCCCCTAAGGGACTGGGGTCTGTGGATAAGTCCACACTGGAGCAGAGGCAAGGGTAGAAGTACACTGCGGTGTCCAAAGGGACCAGAGGCAAAGCTTGTAATGCCTATATCTTGAGATTGTTGTAACCCAGGATTTGAGTTGCATGTTATGGGAATTACTGTAGCAGGAACCCCTTGTTGCTAGCCCGGCTAGGAGCAAGGGGAGGAGTTCGTTGCAATGTTAAACCCTATAACCTGGCCCAAAGGGACCATGGGTGGAGATTGTAATGGAAATACCTTTAAATTGTTGTAACCCATGATCTGAGTTGCATGTTATAGGAATTACTATAGCAGGAACCACCTGAACCAATGGAGGAGAAGCCTTACAAGAAGCAGTGCAAGTGCAGCAGTGACCTGACCTGAGTTGGCTTTGGTGCCCAATAACTCCACGCAACACACCACCTCTCCTGTCCTGAGTGACCACCATAACAGATGGAGCACAAAGTCCTGAACTAAATGAACTCAATGGACATTTCATGGACATTTTATGGGCATTTTATAGGGGTGGTTCATAGGCTAAGGGAATGATATCTGTGTATATATCAAAGGATGGGAAGGGGGAAAGTGGCTAATGAGGATCTATTGGATAGCGTGGGACCTGAGCATGATGTAAATGGTATGGAATAAGCTGTGGAGATTGTATTGGTTTTGGCTGGGATGGAGTTCATTTTCTTCATAGAGGCCTGTATGGGTGCTATGTTTTGGATTTGTGATGAAAACTGTTGATAACACACTGATGTTCGTGCTTCCTGGTGTGATACAGGGGATGCCCGCACTGTGACGGAGGAGGAAGGATGAGCACTCTCACCATTGCCTAGGTAATTATTTTGCTCATAGGTGCATGAGTTACATTAACTTATGAGTTAATGAATTGTGAGTTATGAATTGGAGAACTTGTGAGTTAGCAACCTCATGACTTAAGTGATGAATTAGTGAATTCATGTGCTAGACCAGCCTGTACAAAGGGGATAGAGCCCTTGTTTGTCGTGTTTGTTTTCTTTCCTAATGAGCTTATAAAATAAAGTTTAATTTACAGAGTACATCGTCCTGTAAATTTGAGAGATCCAAACAGACCATGACACAGAGTGAGTAGTCTGTGGGCCTTCTTCCTATTACCTGTCCAAATACTTTAAAACTGCTTCTTTCCAAAAGAGCGAACAGGCAGTGACTAGGGATGCTCCTCTGAAAGGAGCAGGGGAAATCCTTCGCAACATTCAAGTTCTGTGCTGGTTGTCTACCCCAAATTCCTGTTTTCCTGTAAGGGCCTTGCCAACTCTGGGGCCTACTCTTCTTCCTGGTCCCTCCCTCTTGTTTCACTCACTATGGACTATGGACTTTTAGTGTTAATGTGTGTCAGCCTAAATAATTAAAAGCAATGTACGCTTTATCCCAGAAAACTAGAAAGGTTGAAAATGTGCTTCTTCCTTCTCAAAGAAAGGCGCAAACTCAAATCACAGTCAGCAGGAAAATGAATAAGCTATTTGGCGATGCCATGTACAACAAAATAGCATCATAAAAATGAAATTATTTAAAGTAATATTCAAATCACGCAGTCATCGTTGATTTAGTTTCCAATTATACAGAGGTAATTGTATTAACGAACTGCCTCATTCAGTTTGGTGGGAAAACAATTGAAAGTTTTAATGTCCTGGCATCTGCAGATAATAAATGATGTGATCTGTGCTCCTAACTCAACTAGAATCCTAATTCTTGTTTTACCCAGGGCATACTACAATATCAGTATGTCTGATGAAAGATACTTCTATGACCTTCTGGAGCCAAGACAATTCTGGAATAATTCTAGAATAGAATAACTGTTTTAGAATTAAATATTGAAATAAGCTAAAATAGATGAAGGACCTTATTCCAAAATTAATGACACCATATATATAGCAATTTAAAATCCAAGTTAAATTCCATGAATAGAAATGTTTGCAACCTGCATTGCACTGAATGTACTGGGAATAGTTTTAAAAGACTGAGTTTTGAGACTTCAACTGCTGAATCCAGACTAACTATAAATAAACATATTACAAAAAGTCTAAAGTGCATCATGTGCTTTGGAGTCGGAACCCCATGTCTGACATGCTGTTGAACTCCCCACCATCCTCTAAGTGTTGGAATACATTTATGCCACAGGTGAGCTGACCCAGCTCCTCCCTGCCTATCTTTCCCTTTAAATTCTCAAGTGTTCCCAGGAGCTCAGACAGCCTAGACATTTCTCAAATGCATACTATAATTGTTCATGGATCTTTTGTTGCACCTTCTACCCCCAAAAAAATCCAGAAAGTGTGAAAGCGAGAATAATACGGAGGTCTCTTTGACTTTCATTTGCTGATGCAAGAGACAGATAACACAAACATTGGGTGGAATATCTGTCCTATCGAAGTATTTTAGTATACTAGCGGTATCCATAGAAATAGAATTAATAACTCAAATAGTGTTTAATCTATGATACATTCATAATCTCTTCTAGGAAAGACCTTAACCTCTAACATCATTCTGTACGTCCTCTGCTATAACAAAAGCATTTGCTAAATAGGGGAAACCCCAAGTTATTTTCTGTTCTGATTTTCAAAGAGAAAGGGAGAAGCTGGTTGCTTCATTGCCACTTTTTTTCCCTCGTCTTTTCTCTTTTTTTTTGAGATTTTCCTCCTGATAGCCACATGATGTGTGAAAATAACGTTGTTTACTCCTTCAGCCTTTTGTCATGCCCCATATATCCTGCTAACCCAGCGAGCAGTCCTTACTTACCATGTTTAAAATATAAGCAACCTGCTGACTCCATTCACACTGTTCTGCAAGAGCTGCTCTTGGAGCAGCCGCGTGCACAGGATGCTCTGCTTCTTGTCTGCAGGGCTGTTATGTAGGCAGCCTGTAGCTATCAGCAACCCTCAGTGCTGAGCCTGTCCTGATGTATCATCTGGTGGGATGCTAACTTCCAAATGTGCTCAGGGTTGTGAAGATGGGCATAGGCAGGAGGGCAGACGCCAGTGCTGCGTAGGAATGCTCATGCGGCCTCACTGCTAGCTAGGCAGCAGAGGTAATACCTTGAACAAGTTGCACAGACTGGCTTCCAGTGTCGACGTGTCCTCTATGCCTCAGTATGAAGGCAACAGTCAGAAATGCAGAAACTCTGGAGTCACGATGTTTCTGTTGGTATTTTGCCTGGTTCTTCTTTTTTTCCTTTCTAGCTTAACTTGTATCTCTTTCTCCTCTCCTAAATATGTCATTATGTACATGGTGTTGCCACCCATTAGCCTCACTCCTAATCTCATCTCTGTTAGTGTGCTATAGGGAGAGGGTAACACATAGGCTTAGGGATGAATGAAGACTGTATTTGAATAGGAAGCAATATGAAGCAGTCGGTGTGATCCTCAGCACTATACTGGACCGTGTGCCTACTTTTTATTTAATTACGTGGTAGAAACAGGGAGGTTTG